>NC_066638.1:19071839-19737967 GCF_025201925.1 Gopherus flavomarginatus
TTGTCCCTGGGGATTTTTAATAGAACAATGTAATTTGTGTTTAGGTTAATCGTGCGATTGTTTTCCCTGACAAAATACGTTCTGAACTGAATACATGATGGTCAGCTTTCTGTGATGCATATACTTGGTAAAAAGAACTCGAATACCTGTGGCACCTTACAGACGAACCAATTTATTGGAACAAAAGCTTTCGTGGGCTACAGCCCATTTCTTTAGATGCATAGAATGGAACATATAGTATGGACATGACTAATTATCAGTAGGAGGAAAAAAAGTTTTTTAGTGATCCATTTCAGACAGTTGACAAGACGTGAGAGATTACCTAATATGGGGAAATATATTTAATCTATGTAATGACTCAGTGTATCCTGAAATATTATTCCTCACTCTCACAGCTTCTTGGCAACAGATCAGTTCTCGCTTACAGCCAGCCCCCCACAACCTGAAGCAAATACTTACCTGCAACCACACAACACATTCCAAAACCAGGAACCTATCCTTCCAACAAAGCCCTCTGTCAAGTCTGTTCACATATCTAGCCAAGTGATATCATCACAGGACATAATGACATCAACCACGCCATCAGGGGCTCGTTCACCTGCACATCTACCACCATAGTTTATGCCATCATGTTCCAGCAATGTGTGACACCAGGAATCATAATATTCTAAAATCAATAGGCAAATATATCATTCGTGCTGGACACTCAATAACAGATTTAAAGATGGCCCTTTTGCAACAGAAACGCTTAAAAAACAGACTTCAACGAGAAACTGCTGAGCTTGAATTAATATGGAAGCCAGATATAATTAATTTAGGATTGAGTAGCGACTGGAAATGGCTGAGTTATTACACAGATTGAATCCATTTCTCATGTTAAGTTTCCTCATACCTCTTGTCAATTGTCTGAAAGCTACCATCTTGAGCATTACTTCAAAAGTTTTCTTCTCCTGCAATGCGTCAGCTGCTTCTGCCATGTCATTCACTCTGCATGGCTGCTCAGCTGTGCCATTGTTCACTCAGCCACTAGTCGCTGTGCTGCTAGTTGCACTTCCAGCATCACTCACTGCACTGCCATTGGCCAGCCGCCTCTCTATTGCAAGTTCTGCGATGTCTTGCTGTCCCACCACTTAACCCAGTTGTCGGTGGTTTCAGCAGTTAGAGGGGGAAAATATATGCCCAACAGAACCGTCTTTAAGTGAAGTGTCCGGTCTACCCCAAATATCCTCCTTCATCATGCAAGGATGTCACTACCAGATCCCTCAATTCTCCTGGCAAAACCAGCTGATGAGTCATGAAGCAAGTCTCTGGTCTCTTGATATTACAGGCCTCCTTTCAATGTCAACTGGTCCCACTCTCTCAAGATTAGTTTGTTATGTGGCCGGCCATTTTATATGGTATTCAGAGGTTTCCCCAGTCTTTGGGTAGTCAGGATCATTTTCTGGCTAGCATCCCTAAGGTGGCATTGCAGCTATCTTCTTGGTGGAATTTGGGTAACGAAGTAAGGTCCAGATGAGTGGCATTTGCATACATCTCAAGTATACCACCAGGAATGGTTCCAAGCACCTTTATGGCCTTAATCTTGCTCACAGTGGCATCAATAGGATGGGTCTGTGTCATTGAATACAAAGCTCTCATTCCAGGAGCTGCGATGTCACGCCATTCCTAGTCAAACACCTTCTCCCCTAGTGGTCTTTGGGCTAAGGCAGCAGCAGCCAAACTGACATGACCTGGCCAATACTGTATTTTGAAATTAGACGTGGCCAACGCTGCCAACCACCTATGCCCCATGATATCCAACCAGGATATCAATTTGGATATAATATTTTATATATAAATCAGGCTATAAATTAAGGGGTAAGTTATCAGTATGGTCTGTGAATTTTGCTCCATAGAGACAGTCATTGACTTTCTTTGTTACAGACCATTTTAATGCTAAGAAATCTGGTTTATGAACTGGATCGTCTTTAACTGAATGATGTTAAACTCCTACTAGTTTAGGCAACTGGTCTATTAGTAGAGGACGCATCCAACTCCTTCCAGACCAGCATCAATGTGTAGTAGATACTTCCTTTTGTATCAGCAAAAGCTACCACCAGAGCATGACTCAGTGCAGCTATTAACATCTGAAAAGCATACTTACAATCCAGTGTCCACCACCTCCTAAGGGTTCTTTAATGGTGTAGCACTTGTCTGGATGCAGAGCCCGACTTTTTCCTATGGGGAATACAATTTGGTGAGTTCATTTAAGGATCACCCATAGACAGAAAATTCGTCAATATTAATTGCAGAGCTCAAAGAAACTCTGCAATTCTTTCAAAGTTTGGGTTTTGGCCATGTCCTCAAGGCTTCCAGCTTCTCTGGAGCTGCATCAACTACATCTGGAGAGATTATATGTCCTATATACGCTACTTTTTCATGACAGAACTGGCATTTTTCTAGCGATAGCATCAACCCCTCTGTGATAGGATGTACTTGCCCCACACTGGACATTGGGGTTAAAACCACACGTTATTGCAGTATAAAAGGGAGTAGACCGCCGAGGAGCGAGGATGTTTGCCTTAGGCTCCAGCCGTGAAAGTGCAGAAACCTGAGACCGCGAAGGCCAGTACTGCCAGGATTCAAAGAGATACTCGTTTACATGCAGACACCCAGGAGAGCCTGCTGTAAGCTTCACATGCAGAAGACCCAGATACCACAGCACTGGAAGACATGGTAGGACGTAGGTCAGGGAAGTAGAGCTGTTCATTGGTGCAGTTGTAGAAGTAAATGATTAGTCAGTGTGTTTCAGTTGTATACCTGCCGACTCTGTGGCAAATACACTAGCCACTGACAGGGCCCTGGGCCTGGGTCCCCCTATCCTTGCTATTACTTCCCTGGGTAGTGGCCCATGTTATCTGGCCACTCAGCCCTGAGAGAAAGGGCAGCCATGCTGACTATAAGGAAAGTTTCTAATCCTTTAATCATTCTCATTCTTCTTCAATTAATCCAATTACAGTTTCAGACTTTTCAGTAAGCTATTTTTTAATCCGTTAAGTTTGTTCCATGTGAATTTTATTTTATTCTAGTTTTCTAATCAAAATTTTATGCGCTAAGTCAAACACCTTACAGACATCTAAGTATATTATATCAACACCATTACATTTAGAAACCAAAATTGTAATCTCATGAAACAAAAGAGAGCAATTTAGTTTGACAGGATCATTTTCCATGAATCCATGTTAATTGTCATTAGTTATATGCCTCTCTCTTAATCCATTCCAGGATCAGCCCGCTCTATTATTTGTGCAGGCTCAATGTCAGCCTGACAGGACTATAATTAATTATTTCTATCATCCGGTTTACTCCGGTCAAATATTGTAACACTCACCCAGTGTTCCAAGAGGTATTGAAAATCAACATTAATGGCTCAGTGATGTTTTCTGAGAACTCTTTTAAATTTTTTGGATGTAAATTAACAGGACTTGATGACTATACAATATCTAAATTAGTTAACTGCTGTTTAACAACCTCCTGACATACTAGTGCAGTAGAAATATTGTTGTTCTCATCAGTGATGAGATGACATAATTTGTTTTTTCCCAAAACAGACAGAAATAGTTATTGAACACCACAGTCTTTTCTGCATTATTATTGCTAATTCTGCCATTTTCATTTTGTACTTGGTGAATATCATTGTCAGGATTCTTTTTGTTCCTAATAAGTTTAAAAAAAAAAAATCCTTCCTAGTAGCCTTAACTCTGCTGGCTGAAGATTTCTTTGTGAGTCCCTTTTCTTCCTTTAACAATTTTCTACAGGTCCTACCAGCGGGTAGCAATTAGTCTATCGGCAATCGATTTGTAGACTCATCCCTGAACGCACTCCCGTTGAGTCTGGAACTCCACCAGGGAAAGAGACGGAAGCGGAGTCAACTGGGGAGCAATGGCCATCGTTCCCGTGCCGTGAGGACCTGGGCTGGTCTACACTAAGGGGGAAATTGATCTTAGATACGCAACTTCAGCTACGTGAATAACGTAGCTGAAGTCGAAGTATCTAAGATCGAATTACTCACCGTCCTCATGGCGCGGGATCGATGTCCGCAGCTCCCCCTGTCGATTCTGCAACTCCGTTCAGGTTGGTGGAGTTACGGAATCGATATAAGCGCATTCGGGGATCGATATATCGCGTCTAGATGAGACACGATATATCAATCCCCGAGCAATCGATTGCTACCCACCAATACGGCAGGTAGTGAAGACGTACCCTGACATTTTTATATCCTTTTAATTACACAGTGTCTGCAAGACCAGTCTTCACCATCTAGCATGCATTGGAAAACATGCTCTGTTTTCTTTAGAAAAAAATTGCAGAAGAGTGTTTTTTTAAAATATCATTTGCTTGTTCAGGGATTTGTCTGGAAGGCGGTGATCCGGAGAGGGAGGATAGAGAGGAGGGACACAGTCAGGGCCGGATTGACCTTTTCTGGGACCTGCAGCAAACATCTTTTTGCCCCCTCCCCTGGGAATCATAGAATATTAGGGTTGGAAGGGCCCCCAGGAGATCATCTAGTACAACCTCCTGCTCAAAGCAGGACCAACCTCCAGACAGATTTTTTTACCCCAGTTCCCTAAATGACCCCCGTGAAGGATTGAATGCACAACCCAGGGTTTAGCAGGTCAATGCTCAAACCACTGAGTTATCCCTCCCCCTAATGAAGGGGCCTGTGTCAAGAGCGGAGCAAGGCATGTGGGGCAGATTGGTCCCCAGCTGGAGCAAAGTAGGGGCCAAGGACAGGATGAGCACAGTGGGGCAGGACCTAGGGTTGGTCCCTGGAGAGTGGTGCTGGGGTAAACTGAAAGCACAGCAGGGCTGGGGAGGGGGTGAACAGGATTCCGCTCCCACCCCTGCCCACCTACAGCAGATACCAACCTTCACCCTGGTCTGAGCCCTCCCTTTCTCTGCTGCAGAGCAGCTGAGCTAGCTGAGCAGTAGGCAAGGACTCTGTCCCCTTTGATCTGCTCCACTCCGGGCAGCTGGTTGAAAGTCCCTGGCTTCCTGACCCCAGGGAAGCCCGAAGAGGCAGGCTATCTGTCACTGGCTTCCCGGAAGAGCAGCAAAGGAGTGGCTGAGGGCTCCTTTCTGTGCCCCCGCCCCCGGCCCAGGGCTGCGAGCCTTGGCTGCCATTAGGCATAGGGACACCAGTTTAATAATACTGCATAGGACCTCATAAAGCTTATGGATGGCCCTTCAAATGTAGACAATCCCTCAGAGATGGGGCACTTTTCTCAGCTCTGCCTAATATGTCTTTGGGCAAGTCTATTTTTAAAATGCTGCCTCCGTGATAGCGCTTTAATAAAGATGCTCTAAATCGACGGGAGAAGGAGCTCATCGGTGTAGTTACTCCACCTCCACGAGCAGCGGTAGCTCTATCCGGAGGCATGACAGTTATCAGTGTAGATTCTCTGTCATCTAATGGCTGAATGCTAGTTACTGCCCCACCCATAAAACCTTGTCAACATAAACAAAGGTTGTGACATGGTCACAGCAAGCTGGGAAAGAGTTGGATTAGAATTCTCGCCTTTCACTTTAGCGCAAGCTCTGCTTGCTCACAGACTAAGCATACTGTGTGGGTCTTGCTTAGGACCATCCTTATCCATATGCACAGGAAGCAGGAAAGAGCAGGGCGGGATCTCAGAGTGAGCCGAATGTGTTGCGTGCAGCACTTTCTGAGAGAGGGTGTTGGCTGCTGGTGGTCTCTGGGAAGGGATGGGGAAGGAACTCACCTGTGAGTGTGACTCCCTGGCTTGAGCCTTTGTTGCTTACCATAATGTGCATTCTCCCACGGAGCACCTCCCTTTCCCCTCCCACCCTGCGGAGCACTCCTCCATTCCCCCCTCCCCTCCGGCAGGTTTTGAGTGGGGTGAGCTGAGGTGGGGGTACTGCTTCCTCACCAGCCAGCCCAAGCAACAGGGGCTGGATTGGAATGCTCAGCTGCGGTTAGGGTGACCAGATATCCCAATTTTATAGGGACAGTCCCAATTTTTGGGTCTTTTTCTTAGATAGGCTCATATCACCCCCAGCCCCTTCCCCATTTTTCACACTTGCTGTCTGGCGCCTTTCTAAGACAAAGCCCCAAATATCAGTACTCTCCGTATAGTATCAGGACATCTGCTCACCCTACCTGGGGAGAACATCTCTCGTCTGGGCTGGCAGCGATCCAGATCATCCGGGGGGAGCCGCGTGGGGCAGGATGAGCTGCTGTGGCCCTGCTGATGCGTTGTCCCTGAATTAGATGTGCTAACTTCACCCTGGTCCATAGTGCTGGCAGCGGTGCCCGGTGCTGTGTGATCTGACCTGAGGGTTTGCTGCTATTGTTGCCACTCTGCACCCCAAGAAGTGGATTTTGGTGTCCTGCAGCTTTCCACCTATCTCCTCCTTTACTGCAGCTGTTGGACCAGCGGTCTGAGGGTAAGCCAAGCATGAAAACAGTACTCTGTTGCCATTTAGATTGTCATTTAATAACTTGGTTTGTCAAAAATGCTTGCTAACAGTTCTAAATCCAATTTAAATACATAAAAAAATCAATAACTTAGCCAAAAAGTGAAAAGTACGTTGTTGGCAATTATTTGTGAGAATTTTAGTTTGGGGCAGGGAATCAGTCAGTTTTCATCAGCAAAACAAAAAATGTCGGCCGGCTTTCCTAGAGCCATGTTACTGCTAAACAGAGATCTCCAACAAAATGCTCATCTCCTAACTAGTGTATAGAGTGACTACATATCTAAGAGTCTCTTGGGTTTTTTGTTTTTTTTTTCTTTCCCTCAGTGAGTCAATATAGTTTTTGCCAGCACAGAGATTGGACAGCCAATATCTTATGTTTTCGTCCGACTTTCATAAAGTAAATGCATGGTGAATATGTTAAAAAATCCAGGGACTTCCTTGCAAAGAATCTGTGCAGATCATGCTAGAGCTGTGAAAATGTCCATTTTTGATGGACCTTAAGAGGCAGTGCTTTAGTATGCATTTCTGGCAATGTCCAAAATGTGTTGCTATTGCTTAATTCATTCCAAACAAAAATAAGGCATACATTTCTGGCCTCCCTTAAACTAGATGAGATGATTCGGTGCTGATTTCACTTTGGCCACTTTGTTCTTTAACTAGGAATAAAACTAGGGTGCTATTTTCCTTCTGCTTGAAAACCCAGCTTATTTAACTGGATAATGCCATTGATCTATTTACAATATAATGTTGGTATAATGTTGAAAGTAACAGTAAGCCTGATGCCTACATTTAAAACTAAAGGTGACTTCGTAAAAATGACATGGGTTTCCAACTCATGGGTGAAGAGCCTTGCGATGTGTCTTCACAGCAGCTCAAGGTCACAGTCTCAGGACTATCCTTTATTAGTTATTTTAAATAATATTTCTGATAAACTGACAATAATTTAAACACTTATTTCATTAAAAAAATACCCTTCTAAATTATGGCGTATCGAATAAAACTTTCCAGGTCACAAAAAAGAAAACCGAAAGATGAAATATGATTAAATATACAAGCACAGAAGGATTCTATACTAAATTTGTACCTCATTAAAACAATTAAGTTGATCAAGATCATCACATAACTGTCGAAGAAAATTTTTATGCAGCTGAAGCCCAAGAAATGGAACACACAGAGAACACTTATTTGAAACCGACGCAGACACAAGATATTACAACAGTTGAAACTGTACCAGCATGGGATATAAATGACATTACCACATGGTTGCAGTTTTAAAACAATTAATTATGTGCCATTATACTTGAGAAAGGCCCGGGAAACTTACAGTTACTACAAAAGGCTTTCCAATTGTGGAATTGTGGACAGATGGTGGCTTGTGTACGCTAAATGTAAAGATGCTGTATTTTGTTTCCCACGCAAGATTTTCAACACTTTCAATTTTAAGACAGCAACCATGATTGGAAAATCTTAGTAACACATTACCGCAACATGAAAAGGCGCACCACATTGAAAATATGCACACATGATGTGAGGTTAATAAAATCAGACAACTCTTGATGCCAAAAATTGCTGGAGTCAGAGAGGCAGCATTGGTGTCGTGTTCTTGAGCATCTATCAACAAACAATCTTGCTTTTTGAGGAAATATTGAGAAATTAGTGCAGTCCAGAAATGGCAATTTTTTGGGCCTTGGTGGCCACAGTCCAGCAGGATCCCTCCTAGTCCTGCGCCGCCTCCCGCTGCTGCTCCCAGGGCAGGAGCCAACGCCGGGCTCCGGCGATCTGCGGGGGACAGAGGCGGCGGACGGCATCTGAGCGCGCAGCCGCCTCCTCCCCGGGCTCCAACCTTCCCGGCTCCCTGAACCGCGAGGCCCGAAGCAATTCCCCGCCCCCCCCACCCCCCCTCAGCTCCGGCTGCTGCTGCACTGGGGAAGCGCCTGGCCGGGGGCGCATGGGCTGGAGAGCTGCGGGAGCCGGGAAAGCTGGAGCCCGGGGAGGAGGCGGCTGCACTCTCGGATGCCGCCCGCCGGCTCTGTCGCCCGCAGATCGCCAGAGCCCTCCAGCAGGGGCAGTGGTGGCGGCAGCTCACACGGGGGGAGCCGCAGAATCTGAGCGCGGTAAGGGGGGGCCCGGGGGCTGTGCCTGGCCGGACTGCAGCCTGGTGCCCCCGGGGGGCTCCTGCAGCGGATGCATGTGGGCGGCAGCCCCCGTGCACGCCCCCAGCTCCCCCCTCGCCACACTCGGGCTCTGCGGCTCCCAGGAGCAGGCTCAGGGCTCTGCACCCAGGCGGCAGCGGCGGCTCACATGCCCGGGAGCCGCAGAGCCTGAGCGCAGCAAAGGAGGAGCGGGGGGGGGGGGGTCCGCATAGGGGCTGCCGCCCGCATGCATCTGCTGCAGCCTGCAGGAACATGGCTGCTCCCTGCTAGTGGCGCTGCCACCTTTACGGGGCTGCTGCCCGCCCTGCGCTGCGACGGCTCCTTCATAGCTGGGGCTCACCGCTTTTTGGCGCCCCCAGCCACTTGCGCCCTAGGCCACCGCCTAGTTTGCCTAGTGGTTGCGCCGGCCCTGCACGTACCCCAGGTGTTTGCGGCCCCCGGCGGGGTGGCTGAGGAAGCGGCCAGTGCAACTTGTAGGCGGGGACCGAGAGGGAGAAGCTGCAAATCGCGGCCGGTACCAGCTGCGGGGACGACCCGGGCTCTGAAGCTGGGCGGAAGGGGAGAGGCTGGAGCAGAGCGTCGGGCTGCAGCGTGACACAAGAGGTGCGGCGCCGAGAGCTTAAGCAGCTCCCCCCAGCCCCTCCCCGGTGAGGTCCCCGAGAGGGACCCTCTCACCGGCCTTTGCAGACACCGGGCTGGGCTGCCTCTGGGCAGCGGCTGGCTCTGCGGGACCAGAGGAGCGGCTGCTAGGCTGGAAGGGAGCCGCCGGGCCAAGCAGCTCAGAGACCAGCCTTCCGCCTGCTCATCTGCCAGCCCCGGCGCTCCCCTGGCAGCTGCTGCAGGACAGAGCAGGAGGCCCGGAGAGAAGCAGCAAAGGGCCTACACGGGGTGCCAGAGCGGTCCCGGGGATGGGTGGCTCCGGAGCGCCCTGGCTCAGGGTCTGACTGCAGGGGCTCCCCTGGGACGGGGAAGGGCAGTGGACGTAGCGCCGGGGGAGGGAGGCTGATCTGGGAGCAGAGCCCCCGCTCTCAGGTCTGTCAGGGCACATGCGTGGCCCAGCCAGGGCTGAGCTCAGAGAATGTGAACATGTAAGGAGAATTTAATGTCCTAGCTTACCCAGTTAGGAAAAGCAGTTTGGGGGATTAAGGCACAGGGGACCCCTACACAAGGAATCCTGCATCTATCTGGAATGTCTGCTGCAGCAAGAGACATCAACCTGGATGTAAAGCCACCCAGGGATAGACATTTACCCCATCCCTTGCTAATAGTTTCTTATCACCAGCACTGGTCAAAAACGTCTCAACAAAACTTTCTTCCATTAAAAAAATGCGGTTTCGTCAAAATCAAAATGGTTCATGGAAGCACATTGTTTTAGCTGGAAATGTTGCCAGGAGGTCTAAGGCCCGGAATAAACATTCTGGTCAGGGAGGCATGTTTGTTCCTGGCACGAGATTTCAGGGCACTGAGGTTTCTCCAGAATTCACACATTCCAGCTCTACTGTCCTGATGATTTTTAAACCACTCCAAAAAGCTTTTGCTGTTGCAAATCTAAACCTGCGCTGCCCCCTATTGGCTAACATTGGCCAAGCAGCTAGTTCCTGCCTCTCCTTACCCTCTTGTGACAGTCAGATCCTCTTTGGCAGGAGCTAACAGGTAACATTTTCAAAAGGCCATAAATTATTTAGGCTCAATAGCCCCTTTCACTTTCAATGAGACTTAGCACGGGGATGTTTTGTCCCATTCTTGTCTCAGGGACTTCGTTTAAAATGTCCCGTGGCCATACAGTGCAACTCTTTTTTCATAGTCTATGGAAATTTTCCAAGGTTGGCTAACCCACTTTGAACATGGCTTAAGGCCTTCTTGGGATGAGTTTATGTACAAAAAGTGTCAGGTGGCTGTACTTGCATTTTGGATTAATATAGTCCTCCTATTGCTCTCCCAGCATGCATTGTTGGATGTGTTTGTTTACTGCAACTGTGCTGGGATCAGGGTGACTGGATATCACCTCCCCATTTAGATACTGGTATACAGCCAGGTGTGCCCCATTTGCAATCACACACTCGGGAGTCGTAAGCCCGTCTCTCTAGTACAGTAGTGATACAGTGCTTCCACGTGGTGCTGTGCAGAGACCATTGATTTCCCTGAGACCTGGGATAGGAGATGGACAAGTCCTGCTTTAACAGCAGCCACCAGAGTGCCAAGACATATGAGCATCTAGTGAAAGGAGAGGGGGACTCTGGAGACAAGTTCCAGTGTCACAAACAATGGAAAGGAGCTGTGGAAGAATTATAGAAACAAACACAGAACTAAATCCTCCAGCCACACTCTCAGCACCTTCCCCAGTGTCCAGGCGCATTAGCCAGATTAGACTTTTGACCACCAAACCCCAGTATTCTGTGAACAGCACCTAAGGCACCGAAGAGACCTGGACCCAATCTAGGACCCTGATAAGGAGGAGGGTTCCCTGGAAAGCCAGGATCTCTTCCCCAGACAAGCGGCTCAGTCAGACCCCAAGGAAAAGACCAGAGATGGATGGCCAGCTTGACACTGCTGGAGCAGAGAGCATGGCCGGATGGTAGTAAGTGCTCTACTATAATACAACCATAAGGGGTGTTAAACAACCGCTCTTCTGGGCAGGGTCGCTGGAACAATTTGTATCGTGGGGTGCTAGGAGCCACTGAACCAAACTGTAAAGCGTGTATATAATGGAAGCAATTTCAATCCAGGTGGTGTGACAACAACCCCGGTACCCTTAGTTCTAGCACCTATGCCTCTGGAAACCGGATGGCCACTGTCATTTGGGTCAGATGTGCGCGAAGAGCCATATTGGCTTTTATCTCATCCACACCCAGTGTGACATAATGGCATCCTTGCCAGAGAATTTAAGCGCTACAGTTTATTTCTCTGACTTAGCAAATCCTACATCCATTCGCCCAAGCCCATCCCCTTCCCTCCCTGACAACCGCCGCCACCCCATGTGCTCAAAGTGGCATCTGTGATGGTGGGATTTAAGCTCTGAGATAGAAAAACACTCCCAATCATCCACCACGCCTCACTCGACCACACATGCACATTCTCAAGCTGCCAACGCCATAGCGGTTACAAGTCAATCACATTGTGATGCGCTCACGTACAATATCAAAAGTAGTTTGCGTCTTCCCAGTTGAGCAATGCTCTGAGCTTTCATGTACCTTAGCTTTTCATGCTAAACCTTTCTCAGAGTGAGATATTTCAAAATACATGGCAATTCGAAGGCACTTTTAAGCAGACTATTTGCATTTTTAACTCCTTGGGCTCAGATCAGTTACTGCAGAAATCTACCTATTTTGCAGAGCACTTCGTGCTGATTTGCAGCTGTTATAAAAGAGGAACTAAAGTGAAGCTAGTGCTCTATTTTGGCACAGACATGGTAAGGCAAAGCAGTGCTGCCTGAATAGGTGATTGTTAGTTGCCAGAATGAGCCTTGCAGAGGTGTTGCAGGACTGGGGGGCAGCATCACTGCCTATCTTTCTGATCTGCCCGGCGTAATTTTTTTTTAACATAACCCTTCTCTGACTCTTAGCCTCCAAAATAAAGGCCAACCTGCAGAGGTGCACATACAACTATTACCATGTCCCCTGAGGCCCCTCCCCGCCCCTCCCCGCCCCCACCCGCAAACCAACCATAAACCCACCACCAGTCCCGGCTTGGTACAGTGTGCCTGTTCAGAGGAGTAATAAGGTGGAATACCTCCACCTCCTTACAGTCTCCAAGCTCATCCCAAACTGGAACGAGACAAATGATGTTCCAAAATACAGGAAGAAACAATATGTTATCATTATTGCTGTGGAGATCTGAACCAATACAATAAATTTGTTCTGCATTTCCACTCACCCAGCTCCGTGAGCAGACGAGCACAAATGTGTACTTTATACTTTATGCATGCATTGCTCATCTGCACTATGTTCCATAAAGCTTGCACTGTGGTTTATATTCCACTGGTTTTAAGTTTGCCCTGTTTATGTTCAACTTTTCTGAACATGTTCATAGCACTCTGAAAGTCTCTGCATTGCTGCTCCCACCCATTAGAAAGATAGAATAATAGAATATCAGGGTTGGAAGGGACCTCAGGAGGTCATCTATTCCAACCCCCTGCACAAAAATCTTTCATGTCATCATGAGGAAACGCCATCTGGCTTTCAGCCTTCCAAAGGCGCACTCCACTGTCATTTTGCAGCTACTCACGGTAGAACTGAACAGCTCCTTTCACCTGTCCACGTACCTAGTGAAAGATTCATACACCAGGAAAGCTGAGAGTAAGTTGGATCTCATAGAACCATAGCATTAGAAGAGACCACACGAGTCATCTAATCTACCCCTGCCCAGATGCAACATTTGTTTTGTCTGAAAACTAGATGGCTATCCAGCCTCTTTTTGAATACCTCCAGTGAAGGAGCCTCAATGACCTTCCCAGTGTCCTACTCTTCTTACAAATAGGTAGTTTATCCTGAGATTTAATCTAAATCTGCTATGCTGTAGTTTGAACCCATTGCTGCTTGTCCTGTCCTATATGGCAAAAGAGAACAACTTTTCTCCATTTTTTATGGGAACTTTTCAAATATCATATCCCTCCTTAATCACCTCTTCCAAACTAAACATACACAGTCACTTCAGCCTTTGCTTGTATGACTTGCATTCCACCCCGTGATCATCTTTGTTGCTTGCCTCTGGATCCTTTCCTGTTTCTCTACATCCTCCATGTGAGGTGAGTATGATAACACCTGCGTTAAAAGCTATGCAGGAGGGGTTTCCCCACCTTTCCCTCTTTTGTTATAGTTCATGGATGGGGCTCAATCCAGTAGGTGAGCTTTAAGTACACTGACCAGGTAGGACCCCCCCCCCCGGGGGGTTAGGTGAATGAACACCTATTGCCCCCCCCAGTTGAAGTTCCCCACCACCTGATGGGAAGGGCGAGTTATCTTAAGTGCCTATACAAAAAGGCTGGGAAACAAGCAGGGAGACCTGGAAGTCCTGGCACAGTCAAGGAACGTGATTGGAATAACAGAGACTTGGTGAAATAAGTCACATGACTGGAGTACTGTCATGGATGGATATAAACTGTTCAGGTATCAGAGGGGTAGCTGTGTTAGTCTGGATCTGTAAAAGCAGCAAAGAATCCTGTGGCACCTTATAGACTAACAGACGTTTTTGGAGCATGCGCTTTCATGGGTGAATACCCACTTCGTCGGATGCATCTGACGAAGTGGGTATTCGCCCACGAAAGCTAATGCTCCAAAACATCTGTTAGTCTATAAGGTGCCACAGGTTTCTTTGCTGCTTTTACATAAACTGTTCAGGCAGGGCAGAAAAGGTCAGGGAGTTGCACTGTGTATAAGAGAGCAGTATGACTGCTCAGAGCTCCGGTATGAAACTGCAGAAAAACCTGAGAGTATCTGGATTACGTTTAGAAGTGTGAGCAACAAGGGTGATGTCGTGGCGGGAGTCTGCTATAGACCACCAGACCAGGGAATGAGGTGGACAAGGCTTTCTTTCTGCAACTAGCAGAAGTTGGTTCTGGTTCTCATGGGAGACTTTAATCAAGCTCATATCTGCTGGGTGAGCAATACAGCGGTGCACAGAAAATCCAGGAAGTTTTGGAAAGTGTCGGGGACAAATTTCCTGGTACAAATGCTGGAGGAACCAACTGGGGCAGAGCTTTTCTTGATCTGCTGCTCACAAACTGGGAAGAATTAGTAGGGGAAGCAAAAGTGGATGGGAACCTGGGAGGCAGTGACCATGAGATGGTCGAGTTCAGGATCCTGACACAAGGAAGAAAGGAGAGCAGCAGAATACAGACCCTGGACTTCAGAAAAGCAGACTTTGACTCCCTCAGGAAACTGATGGGCGGGATCTCTGCATGGGATAATAATATCAGGGAGAAAGGAGTACAGTAGAGCTGGCTATATTTTAAAGAATCATTATTGAGGCTGCAGGAAAAAAAACAATCCCGATTGTAGGGGACCCCGGAAGATATTGTTACGGTCTAGCTAGGGCCTGCGCTTTCTTAAGGAGAGGTTATTAGCGGACACAAGTTGCTAGCAGCTGCTGCTTCTAACCGGTTAAAACTGCCCTGTGTGGGAAGCCCCGGTGTTTTGGGGAACTGCAGAAAGTCCCTGGCCCGAGGCCAGGGGAGGCGGCCATTGCTGTTGGAAAGTCCTCCATTGCATATGTAGAGGCTGCTTTGCATGATATTAGCATAATGCTATTATTGCTATGGGCTGGGGCTTGCGCGTTGGACTTCGCACCTGACCGAGCTGTTCGGGCGTTGGACTCCCCAAGCCAGTGGCAGCAACGCTTGGAGTCCCCGTTGCGGGTGTGTCACTTAACCTTCATTAAAGCCAATTAACTCACCTGTGTGTGTGGGCCTCGTCCTTGCAGAGCATCCAGGCACGTAACACCTGATGCATAGAAAGAATATAGCAGGCGACCAGCTTGGCTTAACAGTGAAATCCATGCTGATCTTAAACACAAAAACAAAGCTTAGAAGAAGTGGAAGATTGGACAAATGACCAGGGTGGAGTATAAAAATATTGCTCAGGCATGCAGGAGTGAAATCAGGAAGGCCAAATCACACTTGGAGTTGCAGCTATCAAGAGATATTAAGAGTAACAAGAACGGTTTATTCAGGCATGTTACAAGAAGAAGGTCAAGGACAGTGTGGACCCCTTACTGAATGAGGGAGGCAACCCAGTGACAGAGGATATGGAAAAAGCTAATGTTCTCAATGATTTTTTTTACCTCGGTTTTCACAAACAAAGTCAGCTCCCAGACTGCTGCATTGGGCAGCACAGCATGGGGAAGAGGTGACCAGCCCTCTGTGGAGAAAGAAGTGGTTCAAGACTATTTATAAAAGCTGGACGAGCGCAAGTCCATGGGGCCGGATGCGCTGCATCCGAGGGTGCTAAAGGAGTTGGTGGATGTGATTGCAGAGCCTTTGGCCATTATCTTTGAAAACTCATGGTGAACGGGGGAGGTCCCGGATGACTGGAAAAAGGCTAATGTAGTGCCCATCTTTAAAAAAGGGAAGGAGGAGGATCTGGGGAGCTACAGGCCAGTCAGCCTCACCTCAGTGCCTGGAAAAATCATGGAGCAGGTCCTCAAGGCATCAATTTTGAAGCACTTAGAGGAGAGAAAAGTGATCAGGAAGAGTCAGCATGGATTCACCAAGGGCAAGTCATGCTTGACTAACCTAACTGCCTTCTATGAGGCAATAACTGGGTCGGTGGATGAGGGGAAAGCAGTGGATGTGTTATTCCTTGGCTTTAGCAAAGCTTTTGATACCGTCTCCCACAGTATTTTTGCCAGCAAGTTGGCAAGTATGGGCTGGATGATTGGACTATAAGGTGGATAGAAAGCTGGCTAGATTGTCGGGCTCAACGGGTAGTGATCAACAGCTCCATGTCTAGTTGGCAGCCGGTTTCAAGTGGAGTGCCCCAAGGGTCAGTCCTAGGGCCGGTTGTGTTTAATATCTTCATTAATGATTTGGAGGGGGTCCTTTGGTTTTTCAGGGTCAAATGCTAGTGGCAATCCCAGCAACTCCTCAGTGCCTTGGTCACCTGGCTGCTCCATCATCTGTGGCCAGTCTTCAGCTCCATGGGAGTCTGCTGCAGTCTCGCAGTTTGGGCGTGGTAGAGGGGGCATCTGTCTCCTTCAGCCACTGCCCTCTAACTGAGCTCCAGGACTCACCCTTTACACTTCCTGTTCAGCCCAAAGACCCATTGGGAGACATGAGCACAGACTGACTCTGCTCACCCGGATTTAGAGCCATTCTGGCTCAGGGAGAGGCCACTCCGCCTCACCACACACCCCCATTAGTCCAAGCCCTGTGAACCCGAGTCAGCTGGCGTGAGCCAGTCATGGGTTTTAATTGCAGTGTAGCTATACCTTTGTTTCTTTGAGACTCTAGCCATAGACACATGTCTGCTTCTACATGTATCAAAATACCTTTACAAATCAGGCACTATGTGCCTGCAGTCCATTGTCTATCAATGGCATTCAGGCTTCTAATTCACTAAACCACTTTTGAAAATTTTACTCATAGTCCAAGTGTTACCCAAGTTTTATCTAATAAATTGGCTGCTTATTAGGCATCACTTTAGAATGTGGGCAGTCTCCATCTGAATATGTAACATTTTAGCCAAGATACATGCCAACTGGCTGGCAACTGTAACCCCTCCCCGCCCCCCGGTCAGGTCGTGTCTGTCAGAAAGCTGCCGGTAATCACACGAGGAAGTTTATAATACTCATTAACTCAGATGATCAACAGAGGAGACCTAATTCTTATGATCAAGTCCCAGGAGATTTAGTTTCATTCCCTACTGCAGAACTGTGGCCCTTCCCCTAACACCGCTATTTTCAACGACACACCATTCAGTTGATACAAATCAGTAATCACTTCCATTGATATTGTACAAAAAATAACCAGCAGAATCACACTTTAGTTCTTTAATACTCATGCAGTTCAAATCAATAGTCCCCTGTGAATTTTTCATCTCTGGTAAGTTTTACCATATTTTTAACCTCATAAGGAAAAAAATTCTACACAAAGCCAAATCAATATCGGTGTGGTGGTGGTAGGATGGGATTAAAAGATAGTTTTCATAAACTAATTTTTCGGAGGAAAAAAACATGCAATTTAAAAAAAAAAAAAACTAATTCAAGCTCATACATGCAACAGAACAGGGAAATTTGAGTAATCCATCGTCTGTCATCCAGTCCCAATATCTGGTAGTTGGAGGTTGAGTCACACTCAGAGCATGGCATTGTATCTCTAATCATTCTGACTAATATTCTTTGATAGACCTAGTCTCCATGAATTTACATTTTTTTTAACCCAGTTATATATTTTCCCTTCGCAACATCCCTTTTCAATGAGTTACACAGCTTATCTTTTTGTGAAGAAGTACTTCCTATAGTTTGTTTTAAACCTGCTGCCTATTAATTTGATTTAGCATACAAGAGGATCTGGATGACCTTGCAAACTGGAGTAATAGTAATAGGGTGAAATGTAATAGTGAAAAGTTCAAGGTCATGCATTTAGGGATTAATAACAAGAATTTTAGTTATTAACTGGGGACACATCTGTTGGAAGTAACAGAGAAGAAGAAGGACCTTGGAGTATTGGTTGATCACAGGATTTCTATGAGCTGCCAATGTTATATGGCTGTTAAAAAGATGGATTAGGTGTGGTATTTCCAGTAAAGATAAGGAGGTGTTGGGACCATTATACAAGGTACTGGTGAGAACATTTGGACTATTGTGTGCAATTCTGGTCTCCCATGTTTAAGAAGATGAATTCAGACTGGAACAGATACAGAAAAGGGCTACTAGGCTGATCTGAGGAATGGAAGACCTGTCTTATGAAAGGAAACTGAAAGCGCCTGACTTGTTTAGCCTAACCAAAAGAAGGCTGACGGGAGATATGATTGCTGTTTATAAATATATCAGAGGGATAAATATTAGGGAGAGAGAGGAATTATTTAAACTTAGTACCAATGTGGACACAAGAATAAATGGATATAAACTGGATACTAAGAAGTTTAGACTTGAAATTAGACGAAGGTGTCTAACCATTAGAGGAGTGATGTTCTGGAACAGCCTTCCAAGGGGAGTAGTGGGGGCAAAAGACATATCTGGCTTTAAGACTAAGCTTGATAAGTTTATGGAGGGGATGGTTTGATGGGATAGCCTAATTTTGGCAATTAATCTTTGATTATCAGCAGGTAAGTATGCCCAGTGGACTGTGGTGGGATGTTAGATGGGATGGGATCTGAGTTAGTAGAGAGAATTCTTTCCAGGGTGCTGGCTAGTGAGTCTTGCTCTTTGTGAAGCTAGCCTCAAGTAGGTTTTTCAGAAGCGGACCTGGGCACCAGGGCAATTTTGAAAGTCTCACAAAGCACCTGTCGTCACCTTTCGGTGCATGAATATCTTTGAAAATCTGACCCTTAGATGCTTTTGAAAACATTTCCCCAGAACAGTTTTCAACTTGTTTATCATTGTGGGCTGCAGGATGAGAGCCATAGCCCTCCCTCCCCACCAAAAAAACCGCCCACTGTCCCGTATGCCCAGTGCCCTCGCCCAGAGCAGAGCCCTGGGCATGGGCCAGGCAGTCGGACTTTGGACACTATTTATTATTGTGATGCACTATTTAGTTCAATAGCAAACAAAGGAGAGCCATTCCTTGATTAAGTTCTATGTTAATGGGAGAAGGGAAGCAAATGGTTTAATATTGCATTTGATTATGGTTTACAATCATATTGAATTTTAGTAAATAATTTGATACAATAGTTCAGGAAATCTTATATGAAAATAAATTTAGATAGTCAAAGTGAAAGTTCAGATTCAGAACTCCCTTTCCTTGCTGAACCAAAGTTTTACACTAAACATGCTTTTACACAGTTTTACAAATTTTACACTAAACTTCAGAGTGCTTCTTCATGGCAGCGCTCACAGTACCAACTCTGGTGAATATGGCCCAACAAAGATGAGGGAAATGGGGAGGGGATTGTTCAGTTTCATGAAACAATTACTATTGTGCCATGGCACTGACCACTGGCACCCTTTTCCACAGGTTGTGGTGATTTTAGCCGATATCTAACTCCTGTAGACTGGTGTGGGACGGTGTCCTACCATATTTGAAGAAAAAATGCACCATCCCAAGAAACGTTCAGAAAAAGATCTCAGAGTAACTCCATGAGAGTATCATTCAGATCTCTCAGAAGAAGTCAAGAGACATCGCTGTTTACATAATGAAACTGTTCCATATGGTCTCGCTGCCTCAGTCAACTGGGAATAAAAAGCAGATGACAACTTCACCTCTCTTTGTTGTACTGCAACCTCTTCTAGTATGACTAAATTAATTAAAAATTAATAGCTGTGTCCTGTTAAGTTGGAGGCGTCATCAGCACATCACTGTAATGGGAAATACGATTACACACTTATCCGAAGTTCCTTCCCTTGCATCAGGCTTCCCAGGCTCAACTTCCGGGACCCAAACCCCCAGACAAAGGACCCCCCTCTGCACTCCAACTCTCTGCCTCAGCCCTGACCCCACCCCCAAATTCCTTGGCTCCATGCCCACCACACATCACTTCCATATTGGTGCACATAAAATATATTCCGCACATGGACATAAAAAATTAGAGGGAACACTGGTCACAGGCCCCTGACATTAACAGCAACCAAAGGGTCCAACTATTCCATTAGCCAGGGCTTGATTGCAGTCCAAGTCGTCCTGGCTGTTGAGCCTGGGAAGCTTGATGCAGGGATGTTATCCTAATAATATGAGCAATAATATCAAGTATGATGAAACAATGGATTAGGACGGTAAACCACACTGCTTCCCTACAAAACAGGCAGTCCCGCTAAAGACAAGCCATATTCAACACCAATCATCTGTTATAACCCTTTGTCCATTGGGAGGAAGCACCTTTTACTTCTCATACATTTGGGGAAAAGGGAGCTGGGCTCTTTGTTAAATGTATTCAGTCATGCATGTGACTGAGACAAATGCCCATGCCTGGAAGATTTGTACTGGGAAAATTTCCTGCTCACTGTATTGACTCTTTACAAGTAGCAGGGGAAGTGTCCACATGCAGAAGTTTGTACCTGGACCAAAAGCCAGAGTTGGTACATAATGATTCATTTAATGTTTCCACAACTGAAGTCCTCCATTGTCCTGGATCCAAACAGATCCCTTATGGAGCTGTAATGCTCTTAAAATGGCTGGAATGAGCCAGCCTCTTCCCTTGCTGCGCTAATGCCCTTTTCAGGGCTTTGGATCAAACACTGGAAAGCCATGGTTAGGCTGAGGCATGCTGGGTGTCTTCCCCACCTAATCCATCCAACTCCTTGGTGAGGCGAAGGGCCAGGCTGGCCGCCAGTTGTTCAGCGGGTGGAAAGACTCAGATTGTTTATTCAGTGCTCCCCTCCACCAGCTTTTCCCCTCCTTCGTCTGACAATGACTCCCCCGACTACAGCCAGCCCACCCTCACGCCATCCCTCGGGCGACTGTGATGTGCTCTGGCTGGGCAGGGCCAGGCCAGCGGAGGGGCTCCTCTCCGCAGAAGCTCCGGTGGGACTGAGCTGGGCCTCACAGCAGCTGGGACAATAGAAGAGCTGGGAAGCAGAGCTCCAGGGCATCTGCCTCAGGAATGAATAGGCTGGAGTAGAGGACTCCTGCCAGGAGGCTACTGAGAAGCTGCACAAGGACATCACTCTGAGAAGGGACAACTGGACCAATAGGCTGAAAAGCATACAGAAACCAGGGAAAATAGGAAGTAATTCAAGGTATGACAGAAGTCATAGAAGATTAGGATTGGAAGAGACTTCAGGAAGTCATCGAGTCCAACCCGAAGCTCAAAGCAGGACCAACACGACCTAACTCATCCCAGCCAGGAGTCGTTGAGTCCTGATTCTGCCTGTGTGGCTTAAAGCCCCTGAGCTGGAACTCAGTAACGTGGGCAGGCCTAGGTTCCCCTACAAGCCCTATGAGTGACTGGGGGGAAGTTCCAGACCTCCCTGGGCACCAGGATCACCTGACTCCACCAAGAATAAAGAGAAAACCCACACACCTCAGCAAGACTCAGAGGAACTGAATGACCACCCCATCGGCCCAAGCAAACTTTGGTGCAACACTCTGGGCTGGTCTACACTACGGGGGAAAATCGATCTTAGATACGCAACTTCAGCTACATGAATAATGTAGTTGAAGTCGAAGTATCTAAGATCGAATTACTCACCGTCCTCACGGCGCGGGATCGATGTCCAAGGCGCCCCCTGTCGCTTTCGCAACTCCGTTCGGGTTGATGGAGTTACAGAATCGATATAAGCGCATTCGGGGATCGATATATCGCATCTAGATGAGACGCAATATATCGATCCCCGAGCAATCGATTCCTACCCGCCGATACGGCGGGTAGTGAAGACGTACCCTCTGCCTGGCAAGAGGTGGCACTCTGGCTTCCACAAACCAGCCCACACTGCCTCAATTCCTTTGCTTTCATAGCGCACTGCTGCCTATCTTCGTCATAATCCTTCTCCTGCATAGTCCATGCAGTCTGCTTGTAGATGGCTGCACTTCTATGGCTGCTCCGTAGCTGTGCTTGTCATTCTTTCCCCCTGCCGCCCCACAGTTATTGCTCTTTATATCAAGACTTGGGTGCCTATGCAAGGAGGAAAGGATTTGATCCCGTTTGCTTATGATTTCTCTGTAGCTACTACCTCTTATAAATTCTGTTGTAAATACATTTCAGTAGAACTACTCCAATACAGCATTGAGGCAATATTTTCAAAAGTGCACATCAGTTAGTCTGTATCCGCAGAAAGAACAGGAGTTCTTGTGGCACCTTAGAGACTAACAAATTTATTTGTGCATAAGCTTTCCATGGGCTACAGCCCATTTCTTCAGATGCATAGATACACATACAGAGAGCATGAAAAGGTGAGAGTTGTCTTATCACTGTGCATCTGTGATCACGGTGGAGATAAAGACCCAAGTCATATTGTCCAGATAACAAAAGTTCATTCCAATGCTGAATATGTGCAATGTAATAGAAATATTGTATCTGTCCACATGACACCGACTCACTTTTAATAATGCTAAACAGAGCCATGTAACTGCAATATATTTTAATGTAACATGTTTACTAAAGTAAAGATGTCTTGAAAACGATGTTTTGTTTTAACAGAGAAACCTTCCTCAAGAGAAGTAAAGCTCCTTAATGAATCCTCCGTCAGGAATTTAACCCTGCACAGTTTACAGTTATATGAAAAAGTGAATCCCAGTGGTGTCTGTTTTTACTTGTCTAGGGAACGTTTAATTCTGTTTCTTTTCATTCCATCTTAAAACAACTCCCTCTTTTCCTAAAGCTTGAGGCTAAGAACCCTGACTTCCACTTGGTCATGGCCAATTTTGGATGGCCTCTAACTTGTTCAGTTGGGGTTTTACCAGATCTTTTCCTTCCGTGTAGCCAAGATATTTGGCCTCCGTGAACCCCACAACACACTTAACAGGGTTTGCCGTAAGGCCAGTGCGCCAGAAGGTATCAAGGACCATCCCCACCTTCTTCAAGTGGGTTTTCCAGTCTGGGGTATGAATCAACAAGTCATCAAAGTAAGCCGCAGCACAGCTGGCATGGGGGTGGGGCCTAGTAACTTGTTCATGAGGCGTTGAAAGGTAGCTGGGGCCCCATATAGTCCAAAAGGAAGGACCGTGTACTGGAAAAGACCCTCTGGTGTAGAGGACACCATCTTCGCCTTTGCATCTTCTGCTAGTACCCCTTTGTCAAGTTTAGGGTCGCTAAGTACCGAGCATTCCCCAGATGGTCCACTATTTCATCTTTGTGGGGTATAGAGTAGGCATCAAACTGCGATATCTCATTTAGTCAATGGGAGTCATTGCAGAAATTTGTGGTGTCATCAGGTTTGGGCACCAACACTATTGGGCTGGACCCAGGGCTGGTGCAAGGATAGTTTGCGCAATAGGCGAAACTTCCACCTTGCGCTCCCCCCCACCTTCTCTCCCCCCTGGAGCATCGCTTATTATAAACTTTCAAAAATGAATACTGCATAATGTGGCATCGTTCATTAGAATTAATACAGAGAGGGAGGATTTGGCCCATGAAACAATAACTGTATTAAGATGCGGCCTGTGAAAAAGTTTGAGAAACCTTAACTTAAATTTCTTTGGTGACATGATGTAATATTCAGTATTGCCAACTTCAAACATTCAGAGCTCATGAGTTGAGTCCCCACAGCCCACAAAATGACTCGATATCTGACCTATCAGTCCTCATCCTCAAAGGAAACCTGCAAAACACTTTTCAAAAGATGAGCCTGGGAGCTTGAATTAGCCAGACCAGTGGTTGGCAACTTTTCAGAAGTGGTGTGTCGAGTCTTCATTTATTCACTCTAATTTAAGGTTTCGCATGCCAGTAATACATTTTAACATTTTTAGAAGGTCTCTTTCTATAAGTCTATAATAAAACTATTATTGTATGTAAAGTAAATAAAGGTTTTAAAAATTTTTAAGAAGCTTCATCTAAAATGCAGAGCCCTCCCGGACTGGTGGCCAGGACCCGCGTAGTGAGTGTGCCACTGAAAATCAGCTCACGTGCCGCCTTTGGCACATGTGCCATAGGTTGCCTGCCCCTGAGCTAGACATTAAAAATCATGATCTTCATAAAGATACTGGATTTATGGTTAATTACAACAATTTGCAACCCACTAATCTCCCCTTTTGTCCTGGGATTACAAGGGAGTTAATGTGCTACTTCACCTTGAATGGTCCCCTTGAATATGTGTTAACTCCTGTGCTAAACTATCTGTTAGATCTAGTGTTTAGCTGGGATGCTGTTAGTACTTTTTCAGACCTGAAGAACTCTGTAGCTCAAAAACTTGCCTCTCTCACTAACTGATGTTGGTCCAAAAAAAGACATCACCTCACCCACTTTATCTCTTTTAAATAATGTGACAGTACAAAGGATTGTATAAAAATCATGTGTCCCTATAGCTAAACCCCATCACCTTGCTCCTTTTCAAGTATTCATAGTAATAAGTTCAATAACAGATTTGCAGATCTTTGATATCTCTACTTAAAAATGACCTGACAACTTTCCAACAACTGATGAAAAGTGCTTTTTTGAAATGTTCTTTATAAAATCGGCCCCTCCCATGTGATTTCATATTGTAACGTTTGTCTTTAAGCTAATATTACTGAAACTTCTGTTTCTATTTGACATTGACTCTGCTTATGCATAATACTTTACTGATCACTTCCTTATCTGGGAAGTGTGAAACCAACTGTCTTGGCATGATTTTCTTAGTTTTGTGGCTGTGTTTTATAATCAGTTGAATTACTTTTTTAAATGTTAGCTACATTAATTTCTTGGTATGCTGTGGCTTTCTGAACAGTTTAAAGAGCAGGTTACATCATTGCAACTGGAATTGTTTTCTTGATTTAAACACTGCAAATAAAAAGAGTTGGGGCATATTTTTGAAAGTTAGGTTAATGCAAATATCAAGTATTTAATCTTGTAACTTTTTAAATAGGTTGTTTTCTCATCGAAATCCCAGATTAATCCATACAGGGAAATACAATTAGAAAGTCTAGGGCTTTTTTTTTTTTTTGAGTAGTGGAGGCTTAGCCTGTACAACATGTGAGGAAGGGGATCCCCAGGGGCTGCAATTTACAACTCCCAGGTTCAGGTCAGAGCAGCGAAGGTTTCCTGCCAAGCCAGCCAGATGGTGATGCTCAGGAACATTTCCCAGGAACCCCACTCTGCTTGGTGGCCATGGTCCACAGCAGCATCCCTCCTAGTCCTGCGCCGCCTCATGCTGCTGTTCCCAGGATAGAAGCCAACGCCGGGCTCTGGCGATCTGCGGGGGACAGAGGCGGTGGGCAGCATCTGAGCGCGCAGCTGCCTCCTCCCCAGGCTCCAACTTTCCCAGCTCTGAACCACAGGGCCCGAAGCAACTTTCAGCTCCCCCCTACCCAAAGCTTCGTCTGCTCCTGTGCAGGGGATTGCACCCGGCCAGGGGTGCATGGGCTGGACAGCAGTGGGAGCCAGGAAAGTAGGAGCCCACGGAGGAGGTGCCTGCGAACTCAGATGCCCCCACTGCCACTGCCCCTCCCGGAGGGTCCAGCAGCAATCTGCAGGGGACAGAGGCGATGGGCAGCATCCGAGCACGCAGCTGCCTCCTCCCCAGGCTCCAACCTTCCCGGCTCCCTGAACCGCAGGGCTCGAAGCAACTTCCCGCCCCATAAGAACATAAGAATGGCCGTACCGGGTCAGACCAAAGATCCATCTAGCCCAGTATCCTGTCTACCGACAGTGACCAATGCCAGGGGCCCCAGAGGGAGTGAACCTAACAGGCAATGATCAGGTGATCTCTCTCCTGCCATCCATCTCCATCCTCTGACAAACAGAGGCTAGGGACACCATTCCTACCCATCCTGGCTAATAGCTATTTATGGACTTAACCACCATGAATTTATCCAGTTCTCTTTTAAACGCTGTTATAGTCCTAGCCTTCACAACCTCCTCAGTTAAGAAGTTCCACAAGTTGACTGTGCACTGCGTGAAGAAGAACTTCCTTTTTTGTTTTAAACGTGCTGCCTATTAATTTCTTTTGGTGACCCCTAGTTCTTGTATTATGGGAACAAGTAAATAACTTTCCCTTATTTACTTTCTCTTCATCACTCATGATTTTATATACCTCTATCAGATTCCCGCTTAGTCTCCTTTTTTCAAAGTCTGCTTTCTCTTAACTATCTTGAGCAGTTTAGTATCATCTGCAAACTTTGTCACCTCACTGTTTACCCCTTGTCCAGATCACTGATGAATAAATTGAATAGGTTTGGTCCTAGGACTGACGCTTGGGGAACACCACTAGGTATCCCTCTCCATTCTGAGAATTTACCATTAATGCCTACTGTTTGTTCCCTGTCTTTTAACTAGTTCTCAATCCATGAAAGGACCTTCTATTTTATCCCGTGACAGTTTAATTTATGTAAGAGCCTTTAGTGAGGGACCTTGTCAAAGGCTTTCTGGAAATCTAAGCACACTATGTCCACTGGATCCCCTTGTCCACATGTTTGTTGACTCCTTCAAAGAACTCTAATAGATTAGTAAGACACGATTTCCTTTTACAGAAACCATGTTGACTATTGCTCAGTTTATGTTTTTCTATGTGTCTGACAATTTTATTCTTAACTATTGTTTCGACTAATTTGCCCGGTACCGACGTTAGACTTACCAGTCTGTAATTGCCGGGATCACCTTTAGAGCCCTTTTTAAATATTGGTGTTACATTAGCTAACTTCCAGTCATTGGGTACAGAAGACCATTTAAAGGACAGGTTACAAACTTTAGTTAATAGTTCTGCAACTTCACATTTGAGTTCTTTCAGAACTCTTGGGTGAACGCCATATGGCTTGTTAATGTTGAGTTTATCAATTAATTCCAAAACCTCCTCCAGTGACACTTCAATCTGTGACAATTCCTCAGATTTGTCACCTACAAAAGCCGGCTCTGGTTTGGGAATCTCCCTAACATCCTCAGCAGTGAAGACTGAAGCAAAGAATTCATTTAGTTTCTCCGCAATGACTTTATCGTCTTTAAGCGCTCCTTTTGTATCTCGATCATCCAGGGGCCCCACTGGTTGTTTAGCAGGTTTCCTGCTTCTGATGTACTTAAAAAACATTTTGTTATTACGTTTGGAATTTTTGGCTAGCCACTCTTCAAATTCCTTAGGCTTTTCTTATTACACTCTTGCACTTAATTTGGCAGTGTTTATGCTCCTTTCTATTTGCCTCACTAGGATTCGACTTCCACTTTTTAAAGGAAGGCTTTTATCGCTCACTGCTTCTTTTACATGGTAGTTAAGCCACGGTGGCTCTTTTTTAGTTCTTTTACTGTGTTTTTTAATTTAGGGTATACATTGAAGTTGGGCCTCTATTATGGTGTCTTTAAAAAGTGCCCATGCAGCTTGCAGGGATTTCACTTTAGTCACTGTACCTTTTAACTTCTGTTTAACTAACCCCCTCATTTTTGCATAGTTCCCACTTTTGAAATTAAATGCCACAGTGTTAGGCTGTTGAGATGTTCTTCCCACCACAGAGATGTTGAATGCTATTGTATTATGGTCACTATTTCCAAGCGGTCCTGTTATAGTTACCTCTTGGACCAGCTCCTGCACTCCACTCAGGATTAAACCTAGAGTTGCCTCTCCCCTTGTGGGTTCCCGTACCAGCTGCTTCATGAAGCAGTCATTTAAAGTATTGAGAAATTTTATCTCTGCATTTCGTCCTGAAGTGAAATGTTCCCAGTCAATATGGGGATAATTGAAATCCCCCGCTATTACTGAGTTCTTAATTTTGATAGCCTCTCTAATTTCCCTTAGCATTTCATCATCACTATCACTGTCCTGGTCAGGTGTCGAAAATAGATCCTTAATGTTATATTCTTATTAAAGCATGAAATTTCTATCCATAGAGAGTCTATGGAACATGCGGATTGACTTAAGATTTTTACTTCATTTGATTCTACATTTTCTTTCACATATAGTGCCATCTCCCCACCACCCATGACCTCTTCTGTCCTTCCAATTTATTTTGTACCCCAGAATGATTGTGTCCCATTGATTGCTTTCAGTCCACCGGGTTTCTGTGATGCCGATTATATCAATATCCTCCTATTTACCACAAGGCACTCTAGTTCACCCATCTTATTATTTAGACTTCCAGCATTTGTGTACAAGCACTTTAAAAACTTGTCCCTGTTTATTTGTCTGCCCTTTTCTGATGTGTCAGATTCTTTTTGATGTGACTGTTTATCAACTGATCTGGCCCTTACATTATCCTCTTCCATCCTTTGCTCCTGACTATAACCTGGAGATTCTCTGTCATTAGATTCTCCCCTAAGAAAAGTCTGTGTCCGATCCACATGTTCCTCTGCAGCAATCGGCTTTCCCCCATCTCCTAGTTTAAAAACTGCTCTACAACCTTTTTAATGTTTAATGCCAGCAATCTGGTTCCACTTTGGTTTAAGTGGAGCCTATCTCTACTGTATAGGCTCCCGCCCATCCCAAAAGTTTCCCCAGTTCCTAATGAATGTAAACCCCTCCTCTCTACACCATCGTCTCATCCCTGCATTGAGACTCTGAAGCTCTGTCTGCCTACCTGGAACTGGGAGCGTGTGTGTAACCCTTCTGCCCCTCTGAGTTGGCAGCAACAAGGGCCGGGTTCAGTATCCAGGGGTTCCGTTTCAATAACACAATACATAACCAGCTCGAGCCCCCACCCACTGACCTGGGACACTTACATACCACACCCCCCCGGGCGTTTCTAGGAGGCAATACTTCCCCTCTCGCAAGCACGGAGTCTGAGTGTAGCAAAATCCTTTTAATAAAGGAGGGAAACAATGCGGCATGCCATTGGAGAAATACCACAAACAGGATTATAACACAAACTGTAGTACAGCGGCGCTGGGGCTCAACCCTCCTTGCGGGCGGAGGGGAGCCACACCAGCCCACCGCGCTCCGTCGACTCGGGCCCCATCCCTTGCTGCGGGGCGGAGTGAACCCACAACAGTTATCAAGTGGCCCAGGCCCTTAGGCAGGGCGGGGCAACACACACAGTCTACGTTCTGGCCCTTCAGCGGGGCTGAGCACAGGGGAACAGTATATATAAGCCCAGGCCCTTAGGCAGGGCGGGGCAACACACACAGTCTATGTCCAGGCCCTTCAGCGGGGCTGAGCGACAACGTAACCGTATATATAAGCCCAGGCCCTTAGGCAGGGTGTGGCAACACACACAGTCTACGTTCTGGCCCTTCAGCGGGGCTGAGCACAGGGGAACAGTATATATAAGCCCAGGCCCTTAGGCAGGGTGGGGCAATAGTAGTTCAGGCTCAGGCCTGTCAGCAGGCTGAGAAAACACAATAACCCATAAGTCTACACAAGAGGCCTCCTCAGGCCAGGGAGAGGGGGAGTCTGCCACCCTTGGGGGGGTGGCAGGGGGAACGCAGGCCCTCCCACTCCACTGCGTTCCAGCCCGGGGCCCTAGTAGTGGTCAACACCGCTAGCGGTCAGTGGGGGATCCTGACCGAAACACACTGCCGTCGGCTCAGGTGAGCCTGCAGCCTGACCGGGGTCGGCTGCCCCTGGGCCACTTCCAACCTCCCCCTCACTGGGTACCTGCTCTCTGCCAGCGTAGTCCGGGGAGTCCCAGATCATGGGTTCCTCAGGGTGTCTGCCGTCAGGAGGTCCAGTCCACTCGTCGAAGTATCGGGCGTCGGGAGGTCCGATCCACTCCTCGGGGTACCGGGCGTCGGGAGGTCCAGTCCACTCCTCGGGGTACCGGGCGTCGGGAGGTCCGGTCCACTCCTCGGGGTACCGGGCGTCGGGAGGTCCGGTCCACTCCTCGGGGTACCGGGCGTCGGGAGGTCCGGTCCACTCCTCGGGGTACCGGGCGTCGGGAGGTCCAATCCACTCCTCGGGGTACCGGGCGTCGGGAGGTCCGGTCCACTCCTCGGGGTACCGGGCGTCGGGAGGTCCGATCCACTCCTCGGGGTACCGGGCGTCGGGAGGTCCGATCCACTCCTCGGGGTACCGGGCGTCGGGAGGTCCAGTCCACTCCTCGGGGTACCGGGCGTCGGGAGGTCCGGTCCACTCCTCGGGGTACCGGGCGTCGGGAGGTCCGGTCCACTCCTCGGGGTACCGGGCGTCGGGAGGTCCGGTCCACTCCTCGGGGTACCGGGCGTCGGGAGGTCCGGTCCACTCCTCGGGGTACCGGGCGTCGGGAGGTCCAATCCACTCCTCGGGGTACCGGGCGTCGGGAGGTCCGGTCCACTCCTCGGGGTACCGGGCGTCGGGAGGTCCGATCCACTCCTCGGGGTACCGGGCGTCGGGAGGTCCGGTCCACTCCTCGGGGTACCGGGCGTCGGGAGGTCCAGACAGCTCCTCCACAGTCCGAGTGTCGGACCGCTCAGTCGGCTCCTCTGAGTACTGGCCCCTGGGGAGGTCAGGCCAGTACCCCTCCAGGTACCGGGCACGGGGTAGGCCGAGCCCAGCGGGAGCTCGGGCCCTAGCATCTGCCTTCTCTGGCAGCCTCCTCCTAACTGAGCCCTGGGGCCGGGCTTTTGTACTTCCGGTCCCGCCCCCTGACTTTCGGGGGGCGGGGACAGGCGGGACGGGCCTTGGACTTCCTGTCCCGCCCCTTGACTTCCAGGGGGCGGGGACAGGCGGCGGGGCCTCCGCCCGTGGCCACACTTTCTCTGGCCTATGTCCCTCAGGAGCGCGGGGGAGTGGGGCCCCCTCGCTACAAAACCATAAGCAAAAACCCACCTCCAAGTACATTTGGCAATGTCCTTTACCCCTTAGGGTCTTTAGTCCAATCACCCCAAAGTCCAACAACCCGAAAGTCTCTGGTCAGTGCCACCCCAGAGTTCAAAAGTTTATCTGCAGAGTTTTACCCTCCCCCAGCCTGGGTGGAAATGGGTGGGGAGAAGCCCACACAGGGTATTAAGGGGCACCTTATGTGGGCCAGGGCCAAGGCCAACTGCTCCACCTCTCCGTGGAGTTCTGCTGCAGCCTTCACCACAACCAGCTCCACCACACCAGCTGTGCCGCTCCTCCAGCTGTCCCTGCAAACCGCTCCACTCCGCTCACTGTTCCGTGGGCTGCTCCAACATGCTGCAAACTGCTCCGCTCTGCTAGCCGCTTAGCAATAGGTCTTCAGGCTCCCCCACTTGTTAACACAGCACTCAGTGATCTCAGCTCAGCTCTTTTAGTGATTTCAGCTCTTAGTAGAGGAGCCCTGGTGCTGGTGCACCATTGGCCCAACATGAACTCAGCTCAGCAGTCTCTAGATGGACTCCTAATGGAATCAAAATTCGCTCTACTCACTAACAATGGAAAGAGGAGGATGTGCAACTGGTGTTCCAGGCCCTCAAAAGGGGCCCATACCATCAGGTACACAGACCAGTCCCCAACCTCTCTCAATTCACTGGGGTTTGGAACCCATGTCGATTGTCTAGCAAATACTACTTAATTGAGGTTGAGTCATTTCTGTCATAAAGCAGTCTCGTAGTTCCTCATTCACATAATTAGGGTGCCAGCACTTTTTTTTTCCTCCTGCCCCAATAACAAAGAAATTGGGGATCCCAGAGCTGTCAAAATAACCATCCCAGGCTGCCGTGGGCTATGCTAGGTGGGGTGGGTGTGCCAACGCAAATACCTGAAATTCCTTTCCACACTCTCTACAATTCACCGCCAGATGTCAGGGTAGAGCTCATCCTGACTCTGCTTACACGTGGAACTGGGAGCATTTCTGAGACTGCCACCATAGAGGTCCTGGATTTCAGTCTCTTCCCTAGCAGCCTAAATTTGGTCTCCAAGACATCTCTCCTACCCTCCCCTATGTCATTGGTACCTACATGTACCATGACCACCGGCTCCTCCCCAGCACTACACATGAGTCTGTCTAGATGCCTCAAGAGATCCGCAACCTTCGCACCAGGCAGGCAAGTCACCATACGGTTCTCCTGGTCATCACAAACAGTTATCTAACTTTCTCTGGCTGCTGCTGTGCTGGGGAAGTGCCTGTCCGGGGGCACATGGGCTGGAGAGCTGCGGGACTCGGGAAAGTTGGAGCCCAGGGAGGTGACTGCGCTCTTGGATGCCGCCCACTGCCTCTCTCCCCTGCAGATCGCCAGAGTCCTCCAGCAGGGGTAGTGGCAAAGGCAGCGGCAGCTCACACTGAGGAGCCACAGAACCTGAGCACGGTAAAGGGAGAACCAGGGGATGTGCCTGGCCGGGCTGCAGGCTGGCGCCCCCCCCGGGGGGCTCCTGCACTGGATACATGTGGGCGGCAGCCCCCGTGCACGCCCCCAGCTCCGCCTTCGCCGCACTCGGGCTCTGTGGCTCCCAGGAGCAGGCTCAGGGCTCCGCACCCAGGCGGCAGTGACAGTTTACATGCCAGGGAGCCGCAGACCCTGAGAGCAGCAAGGGAGGAGCTGGGGGGGGCGCACAGGGGCTGCCACCTGCATGCATCTGCTGCAGCCTGCAGAGGAGCACAGCTGCTCCCTGCTAGTGGCGCTGCCACCTTTACAGGGCTGCTGCCCACCCTGCGCCACGCCGGCTCCTCCATAGCTGGGCTCACCACTTTTTGATGCCCCCAACCACTTGGTGCACTAGGCGACCACCTAGTTTGCCTAGTGGTTGCCCCGGCCCTGGCTAGACCACTGACTCTGAGATTTTTCAATGATCCCCATCTCCAGCATTTTCCTGACTTCCATTTTTATTTCCTCCCTTTTGGCTGCTGGCACCTGGTAGGGCCTCATTGTTACTCTGGCCCCAGGGTTCGTGATGATATGTCCCAGTTGTGCAACCTGGTTTGGTTGAGAATATGTCTTGCTATTGGGCAATCTCAGTTGTCTCTTTCTTCTGGGCTGTCATTAGATTGGGAGACACCCTCACCTGATCAGGGTTTTTGTTCCCTGGGTGCAGGTCTTCCCGAACCACTGTGCATGTCTCTCGGGTATGCCAGGGTTTCAGAAGGTTGACATGATATATCTGCTCTAGTTTTCGATGTCCCAGTTGTCACACCTTGTAATTTACTTCCCCTAGAGGTTCAACTATTTCACAGGGCCCTTGCCACTGGGCCAACAACTTACTTTTGGCTGTGGGTACCGGTACCATTACTCGGTCACCAGACTGAAACTGATGAACCTTGGCTTGATGGTTTTAGTAGGTTTGCTGGGCCTCCTCTAGGTGCTCCCTCACTATGGGAGTGACCCGGGCTATCCAATCCCTCATCTGTAGCACATGAGCTATTATGTTTTTCCTCTCACTGGGTTCCTTCTCCCAAATTTCCTTGGCTATGTCCAGGATGCCTCAGGGGTTGTGCCCATATAACAGCTCAAAAGGGAGAATCCAGTTGAGGCTTGGGGTACTGCTGGGGTAGCGAACATAAAGTAAGGTAGTAGGGGGTTCCAGTTCTTCCCGTCCTGACTTACCACCTTCCTTAGCATAGCCTTGAGGGTTTGGTTAAAACTTTCTACCAACCCATCAATCTGCAGATGAGCGACTGAAGTTCTCAGAGTATGTATGTGGAGTAGCGTAGAGAGGTCCTTCATTAACTTCGACATAAATGGGGTTCCTTGGTCTGTTAATATCTCTTTCGGTAGCCCCACTCAGGCAAAGATCCCCACCAGCTCTTTGGCTATCGTTTTAGAAGCCGTGTTCTGCAGGGGAATGGCTTCTGGATAGCAAGTAGCATAGTCCAAAACAACTATATATTGGTGGCCCCGAGCTGTCTTCTCCAGGGGTTCCACTAGGTCCATGGCTATTCGCTTGAAGAGGACCTCTATGATGGGAAGGGGTACTAAAGGTGCCCTCAAGTGGGGACAGAGACTGTGCAGCTGATCCTCTGGGCAGGAGGCACAGTACCGCTGCACTTCTTCATGTACTCCGGGCCAGAAGAACCATTGTAGGACCCCTGCCAGGGTCTTCTCTACCCCCAAATGCCCCCAAAAAGAGGACTATGGGCAAGGCTTAATACAGCGTTCCGGTGTTTTTGACGTACTAGGATCTGCTGCACCTTCTGCCCCTGCCCTGGTGCAACCCTGTATAAGAGATTCTTCTTCATTATGAAGTAGGGTCCTGGCCCTGGGGGTTTTCCCTTCTACAAGGAACCCATCTATTTTAGTCACCTCCTTCCTGATGTTGTCATACCTTGGGTCTTCTGCCTGGTCCCATTCAAAATTTCCTCTGGCAGGGCTAATCTGCCCAAGATCTAGGGGCCCAGTCTCTGTTGCCTCTACTGGTTCAGAGGCGTTAGGGTGGGGGTCAGACTTGGATGCTACTCCCTACCTCCTTTCAGGGGCGGCTCTAGGCATTTTGCCGCCCCAAGCACCGCAGGCAGGCTGCCTTTGGTGGCTTGCCTGCAGAGGGTCCGCTGGTCCCGCGGGTTCGGCGGACCTCCTGCAGGCGCCCTGCGTGGCTTGCTGCCCCAAGCATGTGCTTGGTGCGCTGGGGCCTAGAGCCGCCCCTGCCTCCTTTTCAGCTGCTCGGGTCCACCTACCTACGAGAGTGACCCTCTGGCTTTGCGTCAGTATTTGGGTTCCCAAGGCCTTAGCCAGGAGCGGAGCCAGAGTTTCTGGCGCCCTAGGCAGAGTTCGGGGAGGGAGGGGGACATCATTTTGTGCGCGCCTCACGGGACACGTGGGAGCTTCAGTTCCACTCCCATCGCGACACTGAAGAAGGCCCCTCCGCCGAAAGGCTACAGGCGACAGCGGCAGTCATTGAGCTGCTCAATTGCCTGCCACTGTTTTCCACAGCACGTCGGCAGAAGGTCCTTCTTCAGCGGCGCGATGGGAGCGGAACCGGAAGCTTCTGTGCGCCCCATGGGGAGCACACAAAATGCCGCCCCTCGAATCCTGGCACCCTAGTCTACCACCTAGGGTCGCCTAATGGAAGCGCCGGCCCTGGCCTTAGCTGCCCTTCTTTCCCTTTTCATCTTTCTACCCTGTCTGTGAATGGAGAACAAATATGGGGATATTTCAGAGAAAATTAGGGGTTGACAGTCTGCTGTGGATGCCTCACTAATTTCAGGGTTCCCTTCTTTCTCAAATCCTCCTACTGGGAGTAAGTCTCCAAACCCTGGGAAGTCCCTCCCTATGAGCACCGGGTATGGGAGTTTAGGGACTACATCTGCTGCTACCTCAGTAGTGTTCCCCTGGATTTCAATTTTTATTGGGATGGTGGGGTAGTAACTAACTGTCCCATGGACGCATGTTATCCCTGTATGTTTAGCCTGCAGCAGCTGACTACGCTTCACGGGCTTCCCTGAGATAAGCGTGATTGCACTTCCCGAATCAACCAGTGCCGTGGTCTTTACCCCATTTAGTTTCACTGGTCTGGTGTACATATGTGGGGTTAGTGAGACCCCCCTACACAAGTTGGATTAGGGAGCATGGGTCTGCCCAGTTCCCCAGGTTACACTGCATAGGCTCCTCAGCACTGGGAACATTGGGTTGTGTGTCCCTACTCCCCGCAGGCATAATATCTGTATGGAGCCCTTGGTGTTCCCCGGTCTCTTGGTCTGGGCAGTCTAAAATCACAATCCTCTTCTCCCTCAGTGCTCAGACTCTTTGTGGCTTCTGGTGGGCCTTCAGCCCTTCTCTTTTTCCACCTGGGCCCTCCTGGAGGCCCAGTCACCCGAGCTCTAGGGCTTAGTGCTGGTAGTTTAACCCAGGGTGCCTCTTCCTTAACTGGGCAGGTCAGCTACCTTGCTGTTCTTCGCCTCTGTACCAGGGCAACAATCTTGTCACAGGTGGAGGGTTTGTTCTGGCTTACCCAGGCGCGAAGGTCTGGCAGTAATTCCCTCATGTATCGGTCGATGACCAGAATCTCTGGTATCTATTCTGGAGTCTGGGACTCCGCTCGCAACCACTTTCATGTGAGATGGATGATGTCATACAATTGGGACCATAGGGTTTTGTCTTCCTGGTACCTCCACTCGTGATACCACTGGGCCTGCACTGTGATCGTTACCCCAGATCTGGCCAGGATCTCTGCTTTCAACTGGGGGTAGTCTGCTGCAGCCTCTTCAGGCAGATCATAGTAAGCCTTCTGGGTTATGCAGGAATGGGGCAAAGATGCCAGACCACTGATCTCGAGGCCACGCCTCCCATAGGGCTGTCCTCTCAAAGGCCAGAAGGTATACCTCTACATCATCCTCCTGCATCATTTTCTGCAGCCAATGGCTGGCCCATGTGATCTGCAGCCCATCATGGCCGTGGTTCAGCTCTGTAAGGTCTTTACCTTGTTTACCAGTTCCTGCAACATAGTTTGGTCTTGAGCAGCCTGGTCCATCAGCAGATTAGTCTTTTGCTGCAGCTGCACTGCCTCTTTTTGGGCGGCTGCCTGGACACAGGTAGCCTTCTGCCAGGCTGCTGTAGCTTGTATCAATGCCTGTACTACACCATTCATTGTGGTGGGGGGAAAAAAAAAACCTTTTTTTTTTTAAATCACCCTCCTTCTTCTGCCGTGCTGTGCACACCATCTCATCCCTGACACCAGTTGTGACAAAGTTCCTCCTCTACCTTGATGGGTCCTGTGCTTATTGGCGGATTTGCTCGCCTCACAGATTTACCCTGTGGGTCAGGAAACAGACCAGAGACCTTCCCCTCTGGTAGAAGCCACAGTACAGGTCAATTCCTCCTGTGTTTGATCAGGAGTTGGGAGGAACCCAAGCCTGCCCTCTACTCTGAGTTCCAGCCCAGGGCCCTGTGGACTGCAGCTTAGAGTGCCTCCTGGTACAGTTGTACAACAGCTACAACTCCCTGGGCTACTTCCCCATGGCCTCCTCCCAACACCTTCTTTGTCCTCACCACCGAACCTTCCTCCTGATGTCTGATAATGCTTGTACTTCTCAGTCCTCCAGCAGGATGCCTAATCACTCTCAGCTTCTCGCACCTCTTGTTCTCAGCTCCTCACACGCACTTCCTCTCCTCTGGCTCCCTTTGGCCTGACTGGAGTGAGCCCTTTTATAGCATCAAAGGGGCCTTAATTAGAGTCAGATGCTCAACAGCCTCACCTGACTCTTAGCAGGTTAATTGGAGTCAGGTGTTCTCATTAGCCTGGAGCACCCCTGCTCTGGTCACTCAGGGAACAGAAAACTGCTTATCTAGTGGCCGGTATATCTCCCTTCTACTACTACTGCTGTTCCCCACTGGCCTGGGTCTATCACAGTGATTATAAGTGATAGCAAACCGATCAAAGCAGATTACCTAGTAAATAAACAAAACCGCAAACTGAGTTTAACAAGCTTTGTAGGTAGGATATGAATTAGGAAAGTCTCACCCTGAGTGGTAAACAGGCTGGCAGATTCTTAAGGCACAAGTTGCCTTTGCTTTGCAGGTTGAGTTTCCCAGGATTTCATACACAGGCTAGAAATCCCTTTAGCTTGGGATCATCACTTCCCCAGTTCAGTCTTTGTTTCTCAGGTGTTTCCTGGCGTGTTGTTGTAGGGAGAGTGAGGTACCATCATTATGTCATTTCCCCCTTTTATATCTTCTTCCCACTTGCTGGAAAGCTCTTTTGATGTGACCTGGGTCAAACAGTTCCCATTGTGTAGTGCTATTTCTGAGATTTTTTTATTGTACACAGTCCCTGGGGTAATCCTTGTGCTTATGTGCATTTCCTCAATGTGCATTTCCTTAACATTGTTTGGCCTTTTTACTGTTGTACCTGAAAGGCTGCTTGTGGGTGTTTTCAACATACAACATGTTGAGGCCCACTGCTCAATGAGGAGGGGGAAACAGTAACGGGAGACTTGGAAATGGCAGAGATGCTTAATGACTTCTTTGTTTCGGTCTTCACTGAGAAGTCTGAAGGAATGTCTAGTATAGTGAATGCTTACGGGAAGAGGGTAGGTTTAGAAGAGAAAATAAGGAAAGAGCAAGTAAAAAATCACTTAGAAAAGTTAGATGCCTGCAAGTCACCAGGGCCTGATGAAATGCATCCTAGAATACTCAAGGAGTTAATAGAAGAGGCATCTGAGCCTCTAGCTATTATCTTTGGGAAATCATGGGAGACGGGGGAGATTCCAGAAGACTGGAAGGGGGCAAATATAGTGCCCATCTATAAAAAGGGAAATAAAAACAACCGAGGAAACTACAGACCAGTTAGTTTAACTTCTGTGCCAGGGAAGATAATGGAGCAGGTAATCAAAGAAATCATCTGCAAACACTTGGAAGGTGGTAAGGTGATAGGGAATAGCCAGCATGGATTTGTAAAGAACAAATCGTGTCAAACTAATCTGATAGCGTTCTTTGATAGGATAACGAGCCTTGTGGATAAGGGAGAAGCGGTGGATGTGATATACCTAGACTTTAGTAAGGCATTTGATACAGTCTCGCATGATATTCTTATAGATAAACTAGGAAAGTACAATTTAGATGGGGCTACTATAAGGCGGGTGCATAACTGGCTGGATAACCGTACTCAGAGAGTAGTTGTTAATGGCTCCCAATCCTGCTGGAAAGGTATAACAAGTGGGGTTCCACAGGGGTCTGTTTTGGGACCGGTTCTGTTCAATATCTTCATCAACGATTTAGATGTTGGCATAGAAAGTACGCTTATTAAGTTTGCGGACGATACCAAACTGGGAGGGATTGCAACTGCTTTGGAGGACAGGGTCAAAATTCAAAATGATCTGGACAAATTGGAGAAATGGTCTGAGGTAAACAGGATGAAGTTCAATAAAGATAAATGCAAAGTGCTCCACTTAGGAAGGAACAATCAGTTTCACACATACAGAATGGGAAGAGACTGTCTAGGAAGGAGTATGGCAGAAAGAGATCTAGGGGTCATAGTGGACCACAAGCTTAATATGAGTCAACAGTGTGATACCGTTGCAAAAAAAGCAAACATGATTCTGGGATGCATTAACAGGTGTGTTGTAAACAAGACACGAGAAGTCATTCTTCCGCTTTACTCTGCGCTGGTTAGGCCTCAACTGGAGTATTGTGTCCAGTTCTGGGCACCGCATTTCAAGAAAGATGTGGAGAAATTGGAGAGGGTCCAGAGAAGAGCAACAAGAATGATTAAAGGTCTTGAGAACATGACCTATGAAGGAACGCTGAAGGAATTGGGTTTGTTTAGTTTGGAAAAGAGAAGACTGAGAGGAGACATGATAGCAGTTTTCAGGTATCTAAAAGGGTGTCATCAGGAGGAGGGAGAAAACTTGTTCACCTTAGCCTCCAATGATAGAACAAGAAACAATGGGCTTAAACTGCAGCAAGGGAGATTTAGATTGGACATTAGGAAAAAGTTCCTAACTGTCAAGGTAGTTAAACACTGGAATAGATTGCCCAGGGAAGTTGTGGAATCTCCATCTCTGGAGATAATTAAGAGTAGGTTAGATAAATGTCTATTAGGGATGGTCTAGACAGTATTTAGTCCTGCCATGAGGGCAGGAGACTAGACTCGATGACCTCTCGAGGTCCCTTCCAGTCCTAGAGTCTATGAGTCTATGTTTCAGTAACACATACATAGCCAAACTTCATAACTTCACCTATGGTGATAACACATACAATCCAATGAGATATTACTGTCTAGCAGATCAATGCTTTTATAATGATACATCACAAGGCATACTTTGTACAAAACATATCCTAATTACATGACAATGGTGAATAAGGGGGTGCCTTGGCCTGCCCAGTGGCTGTAGCTCAATGGGATGGCAGCCTTACCTAATGGCTATAGTGCAATGGTGGCTGCAATCCCACCCACTAGTCATGGTGCAGACAGAGTAGGGAAACCCAGGCCCACCCTATCTCACCAAATTCTGACCCAGGTCTCTGTGAAACTGATTCGGATGCTCACCTGTCTCTGGATGGTGTCAGCCTCCAGGCAGCTTCCCTGGGCCACTTCCTCCTCCAGTCCATAGCCCATCCAGCCATGTCTCTAGTGAATGTCACCATCTGGATTTCCAGCCCTTATTCCAGATGCTGGCTGCTCACTGAGGGCTCAGCTCCAGGAGTATGTCCTCCTCCCTGGCTTGCCAGCCACAGACTGAGCTGCCTGGCTGGCTTTTAAACCCCATCTCCAGGCTAAGCATGCTCACCAAGGGCATAGGGTCATGGCTTCCTTAACCCAAAACTATTCCTTAACCCCCCTCTTGGCACGAGGGGTTTATACATCCCGTCACAAGAGGTTTGAGTATATCTGAACTTGAAGTTTTGGCACGGTGCAAGATACAACCAGGTGCAGCTAGCCAACTGCAATTCTACATTAACAAAGTGAAAGGTCATGCATTTAGGGACTATTAACAAGAACTTCTGCTATAAACGATGAGTTCATCAGCTGAGAACTACGGAGGAGGAGAGAGACCTAAGTATATTAGTTGATCACAGAATGTCTATGGGCAATTGACATGATGCAGCTGTGAAAAAGACAGATCTAACCCTAGGATGTATCAGGCGAGATATTTGCCAGTAGCAACAGGGAAGTATTAATGTCATTGTACAAGGCACTGGTAAGTCTTCATCTGCAACACTGTGTACAGTTTCAGTCACCTAAGAAAGATGAATTCAAACTGAAACAGGTCCAGAGAAGAAGTTCTAGTCCTATGTCTTATGTTCCTACATTTCTTGCTCCTGTTGGTTGCCTATAGGGGCCAAGAAGGAATATTTTTCCTTCCAATGTGCAGATTCCTTCCTTTGAAGCATCAGAAATGGTCAAGGCTTGATATGGGATACTGGACACGGTGGGCTGGCGCTCTGAAGTGATACTGAGAATTCTTTCTCAGATGCTTGGCTTGTGGGTCTTGCACAGGATCAAACTGGTTGCCCTTCTTGAGGCTGGGAATTAATTTTCCCCAGATCAAATTGGCAGGGATCATGACGGAGAGGTGGTCTGGCTTTCTTCTGCAGCATAGACATGGGTCATTTATTAGGATAATCTGGGCATGTCTCACCAAATCAGTTCCCCGCCATGTATGAGGTCTCAGGCATTAGTGCACTTCTGTTTCTTGTATGTTCTGCTTGCGGCAAACGACAGTTTAGTCTCATCAGATACGTAATACTTTTGTCTAATCCAGATTATTTAGATCAATAATGGGGTAATGGGTAGAGCTTAGTGACTCATGACATGTAGGATGTCCAACTAAATTATCTTGGTGACCATTCTAGCCTTAAACTCAATAACTCTGTGAATTCTAAAAGAAGAAATATTGACCATCTTCCTCAGTCCCCGAATACTGTCTATCCTGTTAATTGACTAAAGCAGGATTTCTGTGGAATAAAAAATGTATATAATTATGTAACTAAAGATGTGCACAGGCAACCTTAATTCTAGCATTTCTTAACTGTCAAGTACTCAACTTTTCAATCCTACTATTGTTTGAATGTAGAATTTTGTATAATATTGTATACATCTTATTAATATTTTAATGATATATGATAAGAAATACATGAGATAATGCTGCAATAGGCCATATCTTAGATACCACACCCAGTCCTTATTCTGACAAAAACCAGATTGCCTGCAAAGGGAGTTTGCCTCAGTAAGGACAAAGGGACTGCAACTTTTCTCCTTGTGAAACTATAATAGCAAAAGAAATAGTTGAATTCAAGAGAGAGACTTCCTATCTCACAGGATACAACATTATTAATTTAAATAGATTTGTTAGGAAAATAATAAAAAATGAAATAGTATACAGTCTGTTTAGATTGTGTAAATATAGACAATGAGTTAATGTTTATATTCAAGTTTATACAATATTTATTAAATTGTCCCCTTTTACTTGTCTCTTTAATCTTATAGTCTTAATCTTCTGTATAAACAGAGGAATATAGAGTAGGACTAGGGAGGAGGTCTCACCTCTGTGTATGGCACTGATGAGACCATTACCGGAATTTGAAAAACCAGTAAGGGTTCAAAGAAAACATCGGAAAAATCTCTTTTACAGTGAGACACTTCAAAAGCTCAATCTGTGGAGTTATTCTGAGAGAAAGTTAAGAGGTGATTTGATTACAGTCTGTAAGTGCCTGCCTGGGGAAAAGATTTCTTCAATCTAGCAGACAGAGGCATAATGTGACCCAATGGCTGGAAGTTGAAGCTAGACAAATTCAGACTACAAGTAAGGCACAAAGCTTTAACTAGAACCATTTACGCAGGGATGTGGTGGATTCTCCATCTCTTGAAATCTTTCACTCATGGCTTGATGTCTCTTTCTAAAAGATCAGCCTCTGCTCAGCCAGAAGTAATTGGCTTGAAGCAGGAATCACTGCCCTGCATTATGCAAAAGGTCATACTAGGTGATCAGAACGGTCTCTTCAAACATCATCTATGACTCTAGATTATTTTTTTCTATCTCTGCATATAGAAATCTTTTCGGGCTTCAAATCATGTTTCTTAATCTTCTGTGGACATTTTCTATTTCTGCAGCATCCTTTTTGAGCTGGGGTATACATTAAAACAAACTCCCAAATCCTGCAGTAAGGCCCTGTGTTCACCACACTCCTCACTCCTCTCTTTTCCTGCAAGTGTATGGAAAAGTCTGAGCAGAAATGAGGTAACTTAGGGGCAGGAGACACTAGAGCCCCAGTAATAGAAATCCTGAGAGGAAAGATCCAGGTTTCCACCCACCCACCCCCATGTTTTCTTCCCCAACAATACCTCACAGCTATGTTTTCATCCCCATCTGCATGTGCTGGGAGTGTGGGGTGGAGTTAAAGAACAGGACATGGAGGAGGGGCTGGAGAAGCCACTGCAGTACATTAAATCAGTCTGGCCACCGGGGCACATGTCAGACTCCCTGGCCCAGTCTGGTCCCACCTTCCAGCCACTGTAGGTCTTGGTGGAGACATCCAGCCCAGGGAAAGGGAAGAAGCACATTTGCCAACTGCCAAGGTGGCGAGGGGGACAAGACAGGGCACCGATGCCTGAGTGGAGGACAGCAGTGCTTTGGAACACAGAGTGCCAAGCCACTGAGTAATTTCTGTAAGAACTACCAGGAAGCCCCTTTCTAACCTAGAGCTGGCTTCCCCTCTCTCTTCTCCTGAGCCTTAATAGCTCCCTTCACTCCCCTACTTATGCCTCCACCCTGCATTCACAGGGAAACTTCTGCCCCCGTGCGTGGGAACAGCCCAGCTGAGTCAAATGGAGATTTGGATGACACATACAGCGTTTTACCTTTCACAAACAATATGGAAGACACCAAATCTAGATCAAAGGTGGAATGCACCCCAAAGTGCCACTCCCACACACATACTTGAATCACAGAATCATAGAAATGTTGAGCTGGAAAAGACATCGAGAGGTCACTAAGTCCAGTCCCCTGCACTGAGGTGTTTGGCCAACCTGTTCTTAAAAACTTTCAGTAACAGGGATTCCACAGCTCAACTATCCTTTGGAAGCCTATTCCAAAGCTTAACTATCCTTTTTGTTAGAAAGTTTTTCTAATATGTAATAAATCTCCCATGTTCCAGATTAAGCCGATTACTTCTTGTTCTATCTTCAGTGGACATGGAGAACTGATCACGGTCATCTTTATGACAGCCCTTAATATCAGAAGATTTATCAGATCCTCTCCTTAGTCTCCTTTTCTCAAGACAACATCCCCAATTTTTTTAACATTTCCTCACAGGTCAGGTTTTCTAAATCTTCTATCATTTTTGTTGGTCTTCTGTGGCCTCTTGCCAATTTGTCCACATCTATCCTAAAGTCTGGTGCCCAGAATTGGACACAGTTCTGCAGACCTCACCAATGCTGAGTAGAGCAAGACCAATACATCACGTTTTATATACAACACTTCTGTTAACACATCCCAGACGGATATTAGTCTTTTTTGCAACTGCATCACATTGTTGGTTCATATTGAATTGGTGATCCACTCTAACCCCCAGATCCTTTTCAGCAGCAGTGCTGCCTACCCAGTTAGTCCCCATTTTACAGTTGTGCATTTGATTTTTCCTCCCTACCCACTAAGGGAGGGATAGCTCCAGGGCCGGTGCTTCCATTAGGCGACCCTAGGCAGTCGCCTAGGGCAGCAGGATTCAGGGGGCGGCATTTTGTGCGCTCCCCATGGGGCACACAGGAGCTTCTGGTTCTGCTCCCTTCGCACTGCTGAAGAAGGACCTGCTGCTGACGTGCCGCGGAAAACAGTGACAGGCAATTGAGCAGCTCAATGACTGCCACTGTCGCCTGCGGCCTGTGGGGAGCGCACAAAATGTCACCCCCCGAATTCTGCCTAGGGCGCCAGAAACTCTGGTGCTGCTCCTAGACAGCTCAGTGGTTTGAGCATTGACCTGCTAAACCCAGGGTTGTGAGTTCAATCCTCAAGGGGGCTGCTGAGGGACCTGGGGCAAAATCAGTACTTGGTCCTGCTAGTGAAGGCAGGGGGCTGGACTCGATCCTTTGGGGTCCATTCCAGTTCTAGGAGGCAGGTATATCTCCATTTTATTTATTTAAGGCTCCTCCACATGCGATTGTTGTGTGCGGTTATCAAAAGCTGAAAACAAGCAGTCTCTGTTCATTTATTTTCTTTCCTCAGTTTCAACCTGTGCAAGGCTCCCAGTGATGCTGTGTCAAGTGACCTTTGTTTGGGAATGGCTCTACATCTGTAATGTATAATCCTGGGCTGCCATTTCCAGGGGGCTAGCTGGATTCCAAGAGCTGACATCATGTCAGAAGACCTCCCTCACTCCTGGCTGGAAATTATGCTGAGTCTTTAGAAGCACCAACCTTCAGAGGAAAGAATGAACCAAGTCACTGCTGAAAGGGTTTGCACTGCTTAGGGTGTAATATGCTCTCTTCTGCCTCCATAATGGAATTCTGGTGCAATATTTGGGATTTATGATGGCAGACACCTCTCTCTTTTAGCAGGACTCAGAGCAAGTCCTCTTCAGTTCAGCTTCAGATATCAAAGAGATTTTGCAATCTCATGTGAGCTTGGATTTGAATTGTAAAATCTGGCAATTTCTTCTAAACTATAAATATTTTACTCAAAACAGATATTTTATTACATTACATATTATGCTTAGGAAATGTGACAGAATCACAATCGTATAGTATGAATAATGCTATTTTATAAGAGAATTATATTATGAACCACCTGCTTTCTGGGTTTCATGATATTGTCTAATTGCTTGAAAATGGGACTTTTAAAATAATTACCATTAATGTACATATGCCCAAAATGAAGAAAGATCTCTGAGATTTTCATATATAATTTTTGCTAGCCAAAAGGCGAAGGGTGTAACAATATGAGAACAACATGAAATGCCTCTCCTGCCAGGATAATGTGAATGTTTTTAGACTATGGGGAATAAACCTGTTATATTTAATGTAATGTATTTTCTAATGTAAATATTAAAAGAAAAAAGCCAGTGCGAGACAGAGCTACAAAAGCAACAATGCAGCAAACATCAATATGGGTTGTTCTTGTGTTATTAGACCAGTATCTAGAGCATTCAGTATTTTATATATATTAATCACGACCCCTCTTCATCTCCTTTTAAGGTAATAATACCAATCTTTTCAATCTCTTCATATGAGAGTTTTTCCAGGCCTTTTACAATTCTCATCATTCTTGCCTAAACCTCCTCCAGTTCTTCAATATGCTGTTTAAGACTGTATGACCAGTCCTGCCCACAGTATTTCAGGTGAAGCTGCAGCATTCATTTAGATACGGGTATTAGCATATTCTCCATATTACTCTCTATCCCATTCCTTATGTAGCCTAACATCTTGTTTGAGCAGAGGTTTTCATAGAACTGTCTGTAGCGATGCCCAGGTCACTTTTTGGCTATAGGTAAATTAGAACCCTGTAAGGTGCATGAGTATTTTACATATCTCCTTCCAATGCTCATTACTTTGCATTTGTTGACATTAGCAGTGAACAGCTAACAGAGTTTCTTCTTTGAGTGATTGCACATGTGCATTCCACTTTGGGTGTGTGCATGCCCCACGTACAGACGCTGGAAATTTTTCCCTCAGTGGTACCCATCAGGGTGGCTGCAGCGTCCCCTGCTGCAGAGTCATAACAAGGAATTTTTGCGTCCGAGGCAAGGGCCTGCTCCAGGCTCTTCGGCGACGGGTCCCCGAGTCCCTGTCGGAGGGAAGGACCTGCCGCCGAATTGCTGCCGCTGCTTCATTCATTCATTCTTCGGTGGCAATTTGGCGGCGGGTCCCTGAGTCCCTCTCGGAGAGAAGGACCTGCTGTCGAACTGCTGTCAAAGAATGAATGAAGCCGCAGCGGCAATTCGGCGGCAGGTCCTTCCCTCCAAGAGGGACTTGGACCCGCCACCAAATTGCTGCCGAAAAAGCGGCGGCGGTAGAGCTGCTGCCGAAGCGCCGCTGATCGCGGTACAGCTGTGTCCCTCTGCTTTGTGTGTCCGAGGCAAGTGCCTCACTCGCCTCACCCTTGTTACGGCCCTGCCCTGCTACCTAGCACTGCTAGCACCAGTATAAAGCACCCAGCTGAACCCCCGCCCCCTCAGTTCTTTCTTATCACCTGTGACAATCATTGGAGTTTTTCCAGGTATTTGCAAGTTTTTTCAGTCGACATTTTGCTGAATAATGTAAATAGTTTTAGTGAAGTTATTAGTTAATTAGGTTACAGTATTTATCACTTTTTTGTCCGATCCCTGGTGCACAGTGATGCCTCGATCTCCAGGCCTGAAGCCTTGCATCTCTTGCAATAAGGCTGTGCCCTTGAGCAACCTGAACTCAAGTTCCTTGAGGTGCATGGGGGAAGCTCATAGTAGGGACCTTTAAGTCTTGCATGAAGGATCAGGAGGCCTGGCTAAAATTCCTGCTCATGGAGGATGCCTTGAGACCTCCATCAGAGCCAGGCTGCTCAGACTCATCACCAAGTGCCTTGGTGTGGATAAGGAATACTCCTCCTACAGTACCACAGACCCGGCACTGATCACCATCTCCTGTGCCTAGAAAAAGGCATAAGAAGCAGGCTGCTGAAAGGGGGCAACCCACAGCACCAAAGGCTGCCAGGCCTGGGGATCACAGTACCGTGCAGTCTAAACCAAGGCACTCCTCTGCCACAGGAGCGCAGAAGCCAGCACCATTGACTCTGGCACCTACACAGGTACCGCTGAATCCAGAGCCAGAAGAGTCTTCCATATCAGTGGCACTATGCTGTACCAATACTATCTTGATGCCAACCACACCAGAGGCATTTGAGGATGCCAGGATCTTCTCTTGTTGTCGGTACCAGAATCACTGGCAGTACAAGAGCTCACGTTATCGGTGCCAGTGAACAGCGGTGTACCAGCTGAATGGCTACGATGCTCAGTACCATGTCAACACCAAGTATCCAGGATGGTATTCCCTTCAGTACTGCCAAAAGGGAAACTCCCAGTGCTTGCCTTGGTGCTCACCTCTCCACCACAGCACAGTTCACTGGTGCCATTGGGAACGGGGGCCCAATGTTACTGAGGACCTGCACTGTTCCAGTGGCCTTTTGGAATCCATGGGGGTTTCCTCCAGTTTTCATGGTGTATTCCAGGTGTTTCTATTCAGGGGCATTGGAAAGACGTACAGCACTGCCCCACTGGGCACCAGCCAGTCCTGACTCCAATCCCAGGCTCAGTACTGGACTCCAAGCCAGCTCAACAGGATCCTGCTGATGCAGAAAAGGAAGAAGAGCATCTGCAGCCCGTGCGGGCTTCCTCTTTTCTCCTCCTCAGACAAGACAGTTTCAGAAGGGGGCATGTCGCCTCCACAAGATGACTACAAGGCTCACCAAGAGTTGTTAAAGAGGTTGGCTTTGAATCTGGGCATACAGTTCCTCTACACACTTCCCCTGCCCATCTCCTGTCCTTTGTAGTGTTGCTGCCAATGAGATAGAAAGGCAGGGACATCAGAGCATAACCCTGAAATCAAAGGGCTCAAAGAAGTTAGAGGATGTTGTACCAGTTCCCATGATGCCAGACCCTTTTTCTCCTGTATTGGTAAACTGCCTTTCCCACTTCCTCAGTGCTTGGTCCCGTATCACCACAGACCATTGGGTGTTGAGCACAGTAGATGTGGGATACATCCTTCAGTTTATTTCTACCCCTCTTTCCCACCCTCCCTCCCCATCCTTCTTAGGGGCCCCTCCCACAAGAAACTTCTTCACCAGGAGGTTCAATCCCTCCTTCGGGTGGCAGCCATAGAAGAGGTGCCATAGAGGTTAAGGGGAAAGAATTTCTACTCCCACTATTTCCTAATTCCGAAGGAGACAGCAGATTTCAGGTCTATTCTAGGCCTGAACCAACTCAATCACTATCTCAAAAAGATACAATTCCACATGGTCACCTTGGCATCTATTATTTCCTTTCTGGATTCCGGAGACTGGCACGCCACCCTCCATTTAAGAGATGCCTACTTCATGTGTTGATATACCAAGGGCATAGAAATGTCCTTGGATTCGTAGTGAACGATTTACAGTACCAATTCACGGTGCTTCTGTTCAACCTGTCTGCTGCTCCTTAGGTGTTCACAAAATGTAATGCCATAGTAGCAGCATTCCTCGGGAGATTGAGGGGGGAAGGTCTACCCTTATCTGGACAACTGGCTAGTCAAGGGCCAGTCCAGGGCTCCAGGGGTGTCCAGCATTCCAGTTATCCAGTTGACGTTCACGGGTCTAGGCTTCTAATCAATCCTGACAAATCTACCATTTGTCCGGTTGCCGACATCTGCTATATAGAAAAGATTAAACCACTTTGGCAGTCCACCCAACTGTCTGTGGCTGTAGTGGACAGAATGAGAGGTCTTTCAATTTGCACTTGTTACATTCAGGCAGGTGTTTCACCATCAAGTAACCTGATTGCTCATTCCACAAGACTGCAAGCAAGCGGTGTTCTGGTGCAGTTCCCTATTCACAGCATTTGCAAAGCAGCAACCTGGTCATCAGTGCACCCATTCTCCTCCCATTATGCCATCACCAGCTACTGTAGGAACAAAGCTAAATTCAGTCAGGCTATGTTATGATCTGAGTGTACATGAACTCTGATACTTTCGCCTAAATCAGTGCTTAGGAATCATCAGAAGTAGAATGCATATGGGCCATCACCTGAAGGAGAAAAAATGGTTACTGACCTTTTGTAACTGTTGTTCTTCAAGATGTGTTAAACATGTACATTCCACGACCCACCCTCCTAGCCCTCTGCATCGGAGTTTCCAGAAATAAGGAACTGAGGGGTGCAGGATCGGCTGGGCACTTTATACCAGCACTGGCATTGTGCAGCAGAAGAGGGCACTCAAGCCGCCCCAATGGATATCACTGAGGGGAAAATTTCCAGGGTATTCACACACCAAGAGTGGAATGTACATGCGCAACACATCTTGAAGAACAACAGTTACAAAGATCAATAACCATTTTTTCTGTGGAAATTTGTAAGGGGGAGTTTGGATGGGGAAGGTTTTTCCATCCTTCTCTTTCTTTTTTTCTAGAAATAGAATCTAGGAAGAAGGTGAACAGATGCAGAAACTGTGGGATGCATATAATTCTTGAGGGGTATCTGATGGAAGATACTTATGTGTGAAATGTTGCCTGATAGAGCTCATGGCAAAAAAAGATTCACGCATTAGAGATGCAGCTGGAGACAATGATGGAATTCAGGTGGGGGTCTGAAGGTATAATGCAGGAGAGGAGAGGAGGTGGTACAGGCAACTCAAGATTTGCTAAATGAAAGGACCTGGAGGGAGGCCTGCCAGAGGAGGAAAGTGATCTGTGGAAGAATATGACCATGAGGACAAGGCAGAGGAGACCAGCTAGTGGTGATGGAATTGAGTTGAGTAACAGGTTTGCTGCACCGGGGATTGAGGAGGTGGATCGGGCAGAAGATAGGGTGGTGAGAAAGAAAAGGAGGGAAGCCAGTACCTGCAGAAGAGATGATGGAAATAAACAGGGACCAGAGCCTAATGAAAAATAAAGATGATGCACAGTGGACTGCTAGAGATAACATGAAACAGATTCATACCAACACCAGGAAGAGACAGGTCTGTGTGATTGGGACTCCATAGAAGAATCAATAGGCCTGTCACCTGACCAAATCCAGAGAATAGAAGAGTGTGCCATCTGCCAGGAACAAGGATGTGAGATGTGGATGTGAGGCTGAAGGGGATCCTGATGGGAGCTGGTAAAAATCCATTGATTGTGCTGCATGTTGGGACAAATGATGCAGCGAGAGTCCCATTGGAATGGATCAAAGGTGACTACACATCGCTGGGTAATATGCTTAAGGAAGTGGAAGACCAGGTAATTGTCAGTGGAATACTTCTGGTCCCTAGAGGAGGGTGAAGACATGACAAGTTAATGAAAATCAAAAGATGGCTGAAAGATTGGTGCTAGGAGGAAGGTTTTCAGATGATTGACCACTGGGAAACATTTATGAAAAGATGACTTTTATGAACTGATGGACTGCACTTTAGTACCTGGGGTTTTAACCTTCCTGGATCAGTTGATAAGAAGGACTTTAATGTAGGAGATGAGGAGAAAAGGTTGGGAGAAACTCATGAAATCTTCATGCCTGGCTTCAAAACACAAGAACAGGAAAATCAGCTAAAGGAAGATCTAGTAAGGAATAATGGAACGCCACATGCTAGAAAACTGGGTGAGGTCCAAATGAACCAGCTGAAATGCTTGTACACGAATGCAAGGAGTCTGGGCAATAAAATGGTGCAAGAGGTCAGACCAGATATTATAGGGGTTACAGAAACATGGTGGATTAGCACTCATGACTGGAATACAGATATTAAACGGTAAATGCTGTTTAAGAGAGAGAGGAATAATGGTAAAGGTGATGGGTGAGTGTGGACATCAACAAAACAGTAAACTGTAAAGAAACATGAAGTGACAGTGTGGACAATACAGAATCTGTTTGGGTCAAAATAAGGGCTGTCAAGTGAATAAAAATATAATCACAATTGTGTGATTAAAAAAATTAATCACAACTAACCACACTGTTAAACAATAATAGAATACCAATTATTTAAATATTTGTGGATGTTTTCTACATTTTAAAATATATTAATTTCAATTACAATACAGAATACAGGGTGTACAGTGCTCACTTTTTATTTATTTTTATTACAAGTGTTTGCATTGTAAAAAGACAAAAGAAATAGTATTTTTCAATGTACCTAATATAAGTACTGTATTGCAATCTCTTTATCATGAAAGTTGAACTTACAAATATAGACTTATGTACAAAAATACTGCATTCAAAAATAAAACAATGTAAAATTTTAGAGCTTGCAAGACCACTCAGTCCTACTTCTTGTTCAGCCAATTGCTCAAATAAACAAGTTTGTTTACATTTGCAGGGGACAATGCTGCCCACTTCTTGTTTACAGTGTCACCCAAAAGTGAGAACAGGTGTTCTCATGGCACTGCTGTAGCCAGCATTGCAAGATATTTACATACCAGATGTGCATGCTTCAACCACCATTCCAGGGGACATGCATCCATGTTGATGACGAGTTCTGCATGAAAACCATCCAAAGCAGTGCCGACTGACGCACATTTATTTTCATTATCTGAGTCAGATGTCACCAACGGAAGGTTGATTTTCTTTTTTGGTGGTTTGGGTTCTGTAATTTCTGCATCAGAGTATGGCTCTTTTAAGACTTCTGAAAGCATGCTCCACACCTAGTCCCTCTCAGATTTTGGAAGGCACTTCAGGTTCTTAAATCTTGGGTCGAATGCTGTAGCCATCTTTAGAAATCTCACATAGATTAATAGATTCTAGGACTGGAAGGGACCTTGAGAGATCATCGAGTCCAGTCCCCTGCCCTCATGGCAGGACCAAATATACTGTCTAGACCATCCCTGATAGACATTTATCTAACCTATTCTTAAATATCTCCAGAGATGGAGATTCCACAACCTCCCTAGGCAATTTATTTCAGTGTTTAATCACCCTGACAGTTAGGAACTTTTTCCTAATGTCCAACCTAAACCTCCCTTGCTGCAGTTTAAGCCCATTGCTTCTTCTTCTTTCCTTAGAGGCTAAGGTGAACAAGTTTTCTCCCTCCTCCTGATGACACCCTTTTAGATACCTGAAAACTGCTATCCTGTCCCCTCTCAGTCTTCTCTTTTCCAAACTAAACAAACCCAATTCTTTCAGTCTTCCTTCATAGGTCATGTTCTCAAGACCTTTAATCATTCTTGTTGCTCTTCTCTGGACCCTCTCCAATTTCTCCACATCTGTTTTGAAATGCGGTGCCCAGAACTGGACACAATACTCCAGTTGAGGCCTAAATAGCGCAGAGTAGAGTGAAAGAATGACTTCTTGTGTCTTGCTCACAACACACCTGTTAATGCATCCCAGAATCACGTTTGCTTTTTTTGCAACAGCATCACACTTGACTCATATTTAGCTTGTGGTCCACTATAACCCTTAGATCCCTTTCTGCCGTACTCCTTCCTAGATAGTCTCTTCCCATTTTGTATGTGTGAAGCTGATTTTTCCTTCCTAAGTGGAGCACGTTGCATTTGTCTTTGTTAAACTTCATTCGGTTTACCTCAGACCATTTCTCCAATTTGTCCAGATCATTTTGAATTATGACCCTGTCCTTCAAAGCAGTTACAATCCCTCCCAGTTTGGTATCATCTGCAAACTTAATAAGCGTATTTTCTATGCCAATATCTAAGTCATTGATGAAAATATTGAACAGAGCTGGTCCCAAAACAGACCCCTGTGGAACCCCACTTGTTATACCTTTCCAGCAGGATTGGGAACCATTAATAACTACTCTCTGAGTATGGTTATTCAGCCAGTTATGCACCCACCTTATAGTAGCCTCATCTAAATTGTATTTGTCTAGTTTATCGATAAGAATATCATGCAAGACCGTATCAAATGCCTTACTAAAGTCTAGGTATACCACATCCACCACTTCTCCCTTATCCACAAGACTCGTTATCCTATCAAAGAAAGCTATCAGATTGGTTTGACACAATTTGTTCTTTACAAATCCATGCTGGCCATTCCCTATCACCTTACCACCTTCCAAGTGTTTGCAGATGATTTCCTTAATTACTTGCTCCATTATCTTCCCTGGCACAGAAGTTAAACTAACTGGTCTGTAGTTTCCTGGGTTGTTTTTATTTCCCTTTTCATAGATGGGCACTATATTTGCCCTTTTCCAGTCTTCTAGAATCTCTCCCGTCTCCCATGATTTTCCAAAGATAATAGCTAGAGGCTCAGATACCTCCTCTATTAGCTCCTTGAGTATTCTAGTATGCATTTCATCAGGCCCTGGTGACTTGCAGGCATCTAACTTTTCTAAGTGATTTTTAGCCTGTTCTTTTTTTACTTTATCTTCTAAACCTACCCCCTTCCCATTAGCATGCACTGTGTTAAGCATTCCTTCAGACTTCTCGGTGAAGACCGAAACAAAGAAGTCATTAAGCATCTCTGCCATTTCCAAGTTTCCTGTTACTGTTTCTCCCTCCTCACTGAGCAGTGGACCTACCCTGTCCTTGGTCTTTCTCTTGCCTCTAATGTATTGATAAAAAGTCTTCTTGTTTCCCTTTATTCCCATAGCTAGTTTGAGCTCATTTTGTGCCTTTGCCTTTCTAATCTTGCCCCTGCATTCCTGTGTTGTTTGTCTATATTCATCCTTTGTAATCTGTCCTCGTTTCCATTTTTTATATGACTCCTTTTTATTTTTCAGATCATGCAAGATCTCGTGGTTAAGCCAAGGTGGTCTTTTGCCACATTTTCTATCTTTCCTACCCAGTGGAATAGCTTGCTTTTGGGCCCTTAATAGTGTCCCTTTGAAAAACTGCCAACTCTCCTCAGTTGTTTTTCCTCTCAGTCTTGATTCACATTGGTACCTTCTTTGTGTTTTGTGAAATCTGCAGTGAAAGTGTTCTTAAAATGAACTTGTGCTGGGTCATCATCCAAGACTGTTAAAACATGAAATATATGGCAGAATGTGGGTAAAACAGAGCAGGGGACATACAATTTTCCCCCAAGGAAGTCAGTCACAAATTTAATTAACGCATTTTTTTTAATGAGCATCATTAGCATGGAAGCATGTCCTCTAGAATGGTGACTGAAGCACGAAGGGGCATACGAATGTTCAGCATATCTGGCATGTAAATACCTTGCAATGCCAGCTACAAAAGTGCCAGGCAAATGCCTGTTCTCACTTTCTGGTGACATTATAAATAAGAAGAGGGCAGCATTATCTCCCACAAGTGCAAACAAACTTGCTTGTCTTAGTGATTGGCTGAACAAGAAGTAGGACTGAGTGGACTTGTAGCCTCTGAAGTTTTATATTGTTTAGTTTTTGAGTGCAGTTATGTAACAAAAAAATATATACATTTGTAAGTTGCACTTTCAGGACAAAGTGATTGCACTACAGTACTTATATGAGGTGAACTGAAAAATATTATTTCTTCTGTTTATAATTTTTACAATGCAAATATCTGTAATCAAAATATATTTTGATTTCAATTACAACACAGAATACAAGATATATAGGAAAATGCAGAAAAACATCCAAAATATTTAATAAATTTCAATTGGTAGTCTCTTATTTAACAGTGCGATTAAAACTGTGATTAATTGCGATAATTTTTCTTAATCATGATTAATTTTTTTGAGTTAATCATGTGAGTTAACTGTGATTAATTGAGAGCCCTAGTCAAAATCCCCTGGGGGAAGGATTATAAAAAGAGGTTCAGCTGGGATATTTTTAGGGGTCTGCTACAGACCCCCACAGTCAGACTCTGATATGGAGAGAGATCTCTTTGATATTATTAGAAAGACTTCTGGGAAGTGTGTCATAATAGGATACTTTAACTCTCCAGATACAGATTGGAGAATAAATGCTGCTTATACTAGTAGGCCCTGGATGTGATTCCTGGATGTGATGATAACAGTTTTCATAGAATCACAGAATATCAGGGTTGGAAGAGACCTCAGGAGGTCGTCCAGTTCAACCCCATGCTCAAAGCAGGATCAATCCCCAACTAAATCATCCCAGCCAGGGCTTTCTCAAGCCTGACCTTAAAAACCTCCAAGGAAGGAGATTCCACCACCTCCCTAGGGAACCCATTCCAGTGCTTCACCACCCTCCTAGTGAAAAAGTTTTTCCTAATATCCAACCAAAACCTCCCCCACCGCAACTTGAGACCATTACTCCTTGTTCTGTCATCTGCTACCACTGAGAACAGTCTAGAGCCATCCTTTTTGGAACCCCCTTTCAGGTAGTTGAAAGCAGCTATCAAATCCCTCCTCATTCTTCTCTTCTGCAGACTAAACAATCCCAGATCCCTCAGCCTCTCCTCATAAGTCATGTGCTCCAGCCCCCTATTCATTTTTGTTGTGCTCTGCTGGACTCTTTCCAATTTTTCCATACCTTCTTGTAGTGTGGGGCCCAAAACTGGACACACTACTCCAAATGAGGCATCATCAATGTCCAATAGAGGGGAACAATCACGTCCCTCAATCTGATGGCAATGCCCCTACTTATTCAGTCCAAAATGCCATTGGCCTTCTTGGCAACAAGGGCACACTGTTGACTCATATCATGCTTCTCAACCACTGTAACCCCTAGGTCCTTTTCTGCAGAACTGCTTCTTAGCCAGTCGGTTCCTAACCTGTAGCAGTGCATAGGATTCTTCTGTCCTAAGTACAGGACTCTGCACTTGTCCTTGTTGAACCTCATCAGATTTCTTTTGGTCCAATTCTCTAATTTCTCTAGGTCCCTCTTGTGAAAGTAGAATGAATTATATTGTAGAAGTAGGATGAATTAAAGAAATGCTGTATGCTCCTTTAAAGCAGGAATAAGGAATGTTGAGAGAAAGTTGTCAGGAAGAGGAACATTAAGGTATTGAACAATGGGTCCACTTAAACTGATGGTGGGACATTAATAGGAGATTGGTGAAAGTTAATAAGGACATGAGATATGTGTCTAGCCCCAGGTAAACTTATCAGTTCTGCTCCCTTTGTAATCTTGTTAATTTCACACCCTTTTATCTGTATAAATAAAGTGGTTTGAGCCTTGTTTGGCATTCACATTTTCTGGATGTATCAGCAAAGCGCTTTTGCTAATAAACAGAGTGGTCTGACAAATTGTGAGTCCTGAGTCTGACTTTAACACTCTGTATCTTATCCCTGCCCTCCAGCATATCATAGAATCATAGACTTTAAGGTCAGAAGGGACCATTATGCTCATCTAGTCTGACCTCCTGCATAACGCAGGACACAGAATCTCAACCACCCACTCCTGTATCAAACCCCTAACCTATTTCTGAGCCACAGAAGTCCTCAAATCGTGATTTAAAGACTTCAAGGTGCAGAGAATCCTCCAGCAAGTGACCCATGCCCCACGCTGTAGAGGAAGGCGAAAAACCTCCAGGGCCTCTGCCAATCTGCCCTGGAGGAAAATTCCTTTCTGACCCCAAATATGGCGATCAGCTGAACCCTGAGCACGTGCGCAAGACTCACCAGCCAGACACCCAGGAAAGAATTCTCTGTAGTAACTCAGATCCCACCCCATCTAACATCCCATCACAAGCCATTGGGCATATTTACCACTAATAGTCAAAGATCAATTAATTGCCAAAATTAGGCTAACTCATCATACCATCCCCTCCATAAACTTATCAAGCTTAGTCTTGAAGCCAGATATGTCTTTTGCCCCCACTACTCTCCTTGGAAGGCTGTTCCAGAACTTCACTCCTCTGATGGTTAGAACCGTTTGTCTAATTTCAAGTCTAAATGTCCTGATGGCCAGTTTATATCCATTTGTTCTTGTGTCCACATTAGTACTGAGCTTAAATAATTCCTCTCCCTCCCTGGTATTTATTCCTCTGATATATTTATAGAGAGCAATTATATCTCCCCATAGCCTTCTTTTGGTTAAACTAAACAAGCCAAGCTCTTTGAATCTCTTTTCATAAGACAGGTTTTCTATTCCTCAGATCATCCTAGTAGCCCTTCTCTGTACCTGTTCCAGTTTGAATTCATCTTCTTAAACACAGGAGACCAGAACTGCACACAGTATTCCAGATGAGGTCTCATCAGTGCCTTGTATAACAGTACTAACACCTCCTTATCTCTATTGGAAATACCTGGCCTGATGCATCCCAAGACCGCATTAGCTTTTTTCACAGCCATATCACATTGGTGGCTCATAGTCATCCTGTGATCAACCAATACTCTGAGGTCCTTCTCCTTGTCTGTTACTTCCAACTGATGCGTTCCCAGCTTATAAACAAAAATTCTAGTTATCAATTCCTCAATGCAGCTTGCATTTTTCACTATTATATTTCATCCTATTACTATTACTCCAGTTTACAAGGTCATCCAGATCTTCCTGTAGGATATCCCAGTCCTTCTCTGTGTTAGCAATACCTCCCAGCTTTGTGTCATCTGCAAACTTTATTAGCACATTCCCACTTTTTGTGCCAAGGTCAGTAATAAAAAGATTAAATAAGATTGGTCCCAAAACTGATCCCTGAGGAACTCCAATAGTAACCTCCCTCCAGCCTGACAGTTCACCTTTCAGTATGACACGTTGTAGTCTCCCCTTTAACCAGTTCCTTATTCACCTTTCAATTTTCATATTGATCCTCATCTTTTCCAATTTAACTAATAATTCCCCATGTGGAACCGTATCAAATGCCTTACTGAAATCAAGATAAAGTTAGATCCACTGTGTTTCCTTTGTCTCAAAAATCCGTTACCATCTCAAAGAAGGAGATCAGGTTGGTTTGGCACGATCTACCTTTTGTAAAACCATGTTGTATTTTGTCCCAATTACCATTAACCTCAATGTCCTTAACTACTTTCTCCTTCAACATTTTTTCAAAGACCTTGCATACTACAGATGTCAAACTAACCATCCTTTAGTTACCCGGATCACTCCCCCCCCCCACTTTCTTAAAAATAGGAACTATGTCAGCAATTCTCCAGTCATATGGTCAGGGCGGCTTTAGGCATTTTGCCGCCCCAAGCACGGAAGGAAGGCTGCCTTCGGTGGCTTGCCTGCTGGAGATCCTCCGAAGCCGCAGGACCAGCGAATCCTCTGCAGGCATGCCTGCTGGAAGTCCGCCAAAGCCGCAGGACCAGTGGACCCTCCACAGGCAAGCTGCCAAAGGCAACCTGTCTGCTGCCCTCACGGCAACCGGCAGAGTGGCCCCAGTGGCTTGCCGCCCCAAGCATGTGCTTGGCGTGCTGGGGCCTGGAGCTGCCCCTGCATATAGTACAACCTCTGAGTTTACTGATTAATTAAAAATTCTTGCTAATGGGCTTGCAATTTCATGTGCCAGCTCCTTTAATATTCTTGGATGAATATTAACTGGGCCCTCCGATTTAGTCCCATTAAGCTGTTCGAGTTTGGCTTCCTGCTCGGATGTGGTAATATCCACCTCCTTATCCTCATTCCCATTTGTCATCCTACCATTATCCCTAAACTCCTCATTAAAGACTGAGGCAAAGAATTTGTGTAGATATTGGGCCATGCCTAGATTATCCTTAACCTCCACTCCATCCTCAGTGTTTAGTGGTTTCACTTCTTCTTTCTTTGTTTTCTTCTTATTTATATGGCTATAGAACCTTTTACTATTGGTTTTAATTCCCTTTGCAAGGTCCAATTCTACATGGCTTTTGGCCTTTCTCACTTTATCCCTATATGTTCTGAACTGAATAAGGTAGTTTTCCTTGCTGATCACTCCCATCTTCCCCTCCTTGCAGGCTTTCTGCTTTTTCTTAATAACCTCTTTGAAATGCTTGCTCATCCAGGTTGGTCTACAATTCCTGCCTATGAATTTTTTCCCCTTTCTTGGGATGCAGGCTTCTGATAGTTTCTGGAATTTTGACTTGAAGTAATTCCAGGCCTCCTCCGCCTTTAGATCCACAAGTTCTTCAGTCCAATCCACTTCCCTAATTAATTTCCTTAATTTTTTTAAAGTTAGCTCTTTTGAAATAAAAAACCCTAGTCACAGATCTATTTTTGTTTATCCTTCCATTTAGTTTAAACTGAATTAGCTCATGATCGCTCGAACCAAGGTTGTCCCCTACAACCATTTATTCTATGAGGTCCTCACTATTCACCAAAACCAAATCTAAATCTCCTCTTGTTGGTTCTTCAACTACTTAGTGAAGGAATCCATCAGCTATCACATCCAGGAAAATCTGAGCCCTATTATTATTACTAGCACTTGTTCTCCAGTCTATATCTGGGAAGTTAAAGTCTCCCATGATCACACAATTCCCATGAGTATTTACTTCATAAAAAAAATTAAAGAGGTCTCTGTCCATACCCAAATCAGATCCCGGTGGTCTGTAGCACACCCCAAGCACTATCCCAGGGGAAGCTCTAGTAGCTTTCTTCCCCAACGTGATTTTTGTCCCGACAGACTCAGTCTTATCCATTCCATCCCTTCTTATTTCTTTACAGTTAACCTCATCATTGATATACAGTGCTACTCCACTACCTTTGCCTTTGTCTTTCCTGAACAGCACATACCCTTCAATACCTGTACTCCAGTCATGACTACTATTCCATCTTGTTTCTGTTATCCCTATAATATCTGGTTTCACTTCCTGCACCAGTAATTCTAGTTCCTCCATTTTGTTACCTAGGCTCCTCGCATTGGTGTACAAACATCTTAATTTCTGCTGTTTGGCTTCACTCACATTCTTTACCCGATTAGGCCCTGACATTCTACCGCCAGTATCACCTATTAGACTACCCTTCCTCCTTATGTCTGTTCTCCCACCCACGGCGGTATCCTTTCTTACTTTGTTTTCTTCCCTCTCAATGCTAAAATCCAGCGTGGAGATTACCTGGACATCTCCCAACTATCTCCCCCAAATTCCTAGTTTAAAGCTCTCTTACTCTGTTGTGCCAGCCTCCATCCTAGGAGTCTATTTCCCTCCCTACTCAGGTGAAGTACATCCCTAGAGAACAGTCCTCTGTCCCAGTGGCCATACATCCCAAAGCCCTCCTTTCAGCACCATTGCCTGAGCCATCTGTTGATCATCATAATCTTGCCACACCTTTGTTGCCTTTCTCTAGGAACAGGCAGAATCCCACTAAAGATCACTTGAGCATCCATTTCCTTAAGTGTCTTCCCCAGCGTGGCATAGTCTCGCTTGATACGTTCCAACGAGAATCTAGCTGTATCATTTGTTCCCACATGAAGGACAATCAGCAGATTGTTTCCCCCTCCCATTAGGATCCTCTTCAGCCTCAGGTCCACATCCCGTATCTTAGCACCCAGCAGACAGGACACCCTTCTGTTCTCTGAATCAGCTCTGGACACAGGCCTGTCTATTCTTCTCAGTAAGGAGTCCCCAATCACGTAGACCTGCCTTTTCCTGGTGATGGTGTGATTCTCTGGTCTATCCTCTGTTCCCTCTGGTTGCAAGTCCTCTCAATTCCTATTCACCCTTGCAGTCCTCTGCAACCCATCCCATATCCTCCTGGGGCTCATGTTTGGTGTCATCTCTATTGACTCATTCCCTCTCCTTATAGAGCTAGCTGCTTTCCTCTTCTTCCTTACCCTCTCACCTTCAGCGACCACCTGCTGTGCCCCTTCTTCATTTTCCAACTCCGCAAACCTGTTCCTGAGCGCTATGGCTCCTTCTCTAGACTGTCTTTTCCTCTGCCTGGTTCGCTTAGTCACATGCTTCCACTGTCCACTTTCCTCACCCAGCAGTCTCCCCTCAGAGTTCTTTGCTCCTGCTTCCATCTGCAAGTCTGAGCTTTTCCCTTCAGCCTCATCGTGTCTTTGCTCCATCACCTGCTCAAGCCCCCTTCTAAACTCAATCAGAGTTTCCACCTGCATCTCCAGTCCTCGGATCTTTTCTTCCATCAGCTCTATCAGGCGGCACTTCATGAAGACGAAACTCTTTTCAGGTGCCTCCTCAGGATCACGTACATGTCGCAGCTTCCACATCCAGTCATCTTCACTGTGTCTTCCACAGCTTGGATCACTACCACTGCTGCTTCTACATCTGTCATAGGATTCCCACCTAAATCCTGTAAATCCAGGAAACACAAACCGAACAACAAAACCACCGCCCACAGCAAAACAAACCCCCAACAAGCACCAAAACACTGCCACAACACCACACACTCCCTTCACTAGCCTATCTATTCCTCTGTCTACCTCTTAGTCCTCCCCCTGTAAACTCCCACTCAAACTCCTGTTTACAGCTCTGTTTGCTGGCTCCTGTGCCGCTGCCTGACTGGCTGGCTACCGTTATAGGACCCCCTAGTCAGAGAAACCCCACCCCCTAATCAGGGCTCAGTTTTGCTCCCAGCACACTCCTGCCAGTTTAGTGTCATCTGCGCAGCCTGCTCTGATTCTACAAAATGGTGTGCCCATAGAAACACATCCTGGTGTCTGTCCAGGAAATCCTCATTTTCTCTTATGCAACATAGGGTTGATACTTGTTTCTCCAGACCGTGAACCTTCTCTTCCAATATGGAAACCAGCCTGCACTTTGCACAGACAAGGTCGCTTCTGTCCTATGGAAGAAAGACAAACAGCACATCCTGTGCAGGTCACAACGGCTGATCACTCACCATCCATATTACCTTCCTTCTAAGAGCTTCCTCAGATGTTGCAGCAACTACTCAGAGGAGCCTGCAAGTCAAAAGCCTCAGCGGGCTCTCCCCAGGCGAACTCCCAGTCAAACTCCCTCTGTTAGCCTCTCTGCTGTTCACCACTCAGCTGACTGCCTTTTTATAAGTCAGGCCCACTCAAGGCACATCTGGAACAAAGCACTCCCAATTCACACTTTTGAAACAATCAAGCACAAAGTCAAACTGACAAACTGTCCCAGCAACAGACATTCAGATACTCACCAACACAGCCCCCCTAATGCAGCACTTAGCGTACCTCCTCTCAGACAGATCCCAGTCAAACTCCCTCTGATAGCTGCTCAGCTGGTTCTCAGCTGACTGCCTTTTTATAACAGTCAGGCCCACTCAAGGCCCACCTGGAACAAAACACTCCCAATTCACACTTCAACTCTCTACTCCAAACCCCTATGACACATGAGCTGTTCCAAACAAGCTGAGAGTTGATCCAGATAAGACTGAAATGAGACTGGTAGGCTGAGGCAAGCAGAGATAATTTCTGTGATGTGCCTCTTTTGAGTGATTCAGTTTGCAATCTGGGCATCTGTTTAGGGGTACGTCTACACTACAGGATAAATTCGAATTAGCTTAAACCGATTTTATAAAACAGATATTATAAAGTTGATTGTGCGCGTCCACACTAGGCACATTAATTCGGTGGTGTGCGTCCATGGTCCGAGGCTAGCGTCGATTTCTGGAGCGGTGCACTGTGGGTAGCTACTGTAAAATAATGAGGCCAATAACATTGATTTGCGTCCACACTAACCCCAAATCGATATAGTAATATCGATTTTAGCGTTACTCCTCTCGTTTTGTAGGAGTACAGAAATTGATTTAAAGAGCCCTTTAAATCGATATAAAGAGCAGTGTATTGTGGACGGGTGCAGCATTAAATCGATTTAACGCTGTTAAAATCGGTTTAATAGCGTAGTGTGGACCAGGTATAGGCGCTCTGCTGCCTCTAGGTCAAGGAGCAGCTACAATCAAGTTGATCATTTTCCATGTAAAACAGCAAGGAGGCAACACCTGCTTTTATCACTTGAGAGCTCTCTCATCAACATAATTAAACCACCCCCAACGAGTGGCAGAAGCAGCTCTCCCACAGACATAGCGCTGTGCACACGATCACTTAAGCCAGTGTAACGTAAGTAGGGCAGTGTAGACATGGCCTCAGACACTGAAATGCTCTCTGCATAGGGCTACCTCTCAAATCTTTCCAGAAACTGCAGTGTTCAGAATCCATTGCTCACCTGCTAGCAGTGACTCTTTACAGGTGTCTATTGAACTGTTGCTGTGCCACCTGCCTGTTGGTTTCTGCTTTGATTTTAAGAAGCTGGCTTTGATCTAAAATGAACTCAGTGGCCTAGGACCTGCCTATCACGACACACTGCCACAACTGCAGTCAACGGAGGTGCCTGAGCTCGAGTCCCATTAGGATAAGAGGGGGCAACTGGCAGGACTCCTCCACCAGGGACCTGGGCCCTTGGAATTCACTTTCCCTTTGCCCATAAAAGCTCAAATTTGTTAACCTTTAGGGTAACTATAACACCCACCTTCTCTCTCTGCTTCATGAGAAGATGGGTGTTGAGTTGGGCTAATTAGTGCTGGTGTGGGACCCTGGTTGGAATTGTGTGGGGAAGCTAAATTCTTAAATTTATTTTGTTGCTTGTTATTTCTTTGTATTTGATGTGGGGTAATTGATGGGTGTGTTTATTAATTCATGTCTTTTTAAAGGATTGCCCAGAGCACTAGATGGGTACTTTTTATGTCTTGCACTATAGTACAAATTCAAATAAAATAAACAAACTAGTCATGTGATAAGAGCAAAGGTCCTCTCATGAACCAGTAATTGGTTAAAAGCTAGGAAACAAAATGAAGGAATAAATGGCCAGTTTTCATAATGGAAAGTGGCAAATAGCAGGCTCCCCCAAGAATCTGTACTGTTCTACATATTCATGAATGGTCTGGAAAAAGGAGTAAACAGTGAGGTAGCAAAGTTTGCAGATGATGCTGAATTACTCAAGATAGTTATGTCCAAACTGACTGCAAAGAGGTTCAGAGGGATCTCACAAAACTGAGTGACTGAGCAACAAAATGATAGATGAAGGTTAGTGTTGATAAGTGCAAAGTAATACACAGTGGAGAACATAATTCCAACTATACATCCAAAATGATGGGGTCTCAATTAGCTGTTATCATTTAAGAAAGAAATCCTGGTATCACCATGGATAGTTCTCAAAAACATCTACTCAATGTGCAGCAGCAGACAAAAAAGCTAACTATGTTAGGAATCATTAGGAAAAAAGATATATTAGAACTGGACAAGGTCCAGAGAAGAGAAACATAAATGACTGGTGGTATAGAACAACTTCCATATGAGGAGACGTTAAAAAAGCTGGGATTGTTCAGTTTAAAACGAAACGACTAAGGGGGAATATGATATAGGTCTATAACATAATGAATGATATGGAGAAAGTGAAAAGGGAAGTGTTGTTTAGCCTTTCATACAATACAAAAACCAGGGGTCACCTAAAGAAATTAATAGGCAGCAGGTTTAAAACAAACAAAAGGACGTACTTCACACAATGCACAGTCAACCTGTGGAACTTGTTGCCTGAGGATGTTGTGAAGGCCAAAAGTTTAACGGGGGTCAAAAAACCATGAGATAAGTTCATGGAGGATAGGTCCATCAATGGCTATTAGCCAAGATGGTCAGAGATGCAGCCCATGGTCTGGATGTCCATCTGCCAGAAGCTGGGCATGGACATCACTCATTCCCTCTGAAGCATCTCATAGACTCATAGACTCATAGGTCAGAAGGGACCAATCTGATCATCTAGTCTGACCTCCTGCACAAGGCAGGCCACAGAACCCCACCCATCCAATTTTATACAACCCCTATCCCAGGACCGAGTTATTGAAATCCTCAAAAATGGTTTGAAGACCTCAAGCTGCAGAGACACCACCAGCAAGCGACCCGTGCCCCACGCTGCAGGGGAAGGCGAAAAACCTCCAGGGCACCTGCCAATCCGCCCTGGAGGAAAATTCCTTCCCGACCCCAAATATGGCGATCAGCTAAACCCTGAGCATGTGGGCAAGAGTCACCAGCCAGCACCCAAGAAGGAGTTCTCCGCAGCAACTCAGTACCCATCGCATGCAACATCTCCCCGCAGACCATTGAGCAGACCTGTCTGGTGGTAATTCAAGATCAATTGCCCAAATTGACGATCCTATCATAACATCCCCTCCATATACTTATCAAGCTTTGTCTTAAAGCCAGGAAAGTCTTTTGCCCCTACTACTTCCCTCGGAAGGCTATTCCAGAACTTCACTCCCCTAATGGTCAGAAACCTTCGTCTAATTTCAAGTCTAAACTTCCTAATATCCAGTTTATACCCATTCGTCCTCGTGGCTACATTAGTACTAAACTTAAATAATTCCTCTCCCTCCCTAACGTTAACCCCCTTGATATATTTATATAGGGCGAGCATATCCCCCCTCAGCCTTCTTTTGGCCAGGCTAAACAAGCCAAGCTCTTTGAGTCTCCTTTCATAAGGCAGTTTTTCCATTCCTCGGATCATCCTCGTAGCCCGTCTCTGAACCTGTTCCAGTTTGAATTCATCCTTCTTGAACATGGGACACCAGAACTGCACACAGTATTCCAGATGGGGTCTCACCAACGCCGTATACAACGGTACTAACACCTCCTTATCCTTGCAGGAAATACCCCGCCTGATGCATCCCAAAATCGCATTTGCTTTTTTAACAGCCGTATCACATTGGCGACTCATAGTCATCCTGCTATCAACCAGTACCCCAAGGTCCTTCTCTTCCTCCGTCGCTTCCAACTGATGCGCCCCCAACGTATATCCAAAATTCTTATTATTAATTCCTAAATGCATGACCTTGCACTTTTCACTATTGTATTTCATCCTATTTCTATTACTCCAGTTTACAAGGTGGTTCAGATCTTCTTGAATAGTATCCCTGTCCTTCTCCGTGTTAGCAATACCCCCCAGCTTCGTGTCATCCGCGAACTTTATTAGCACATTCCCGCTCTTTGTGCCAAGGTCAGTAATAAAAAGGTTAAATAAGATCGGTCCCAAGACCGATCCTTGAGGGACTCCACTGGTGACCTCCTTCCAGTCCGACAGTTCACCTTTCAATACGACCCTCTGGAGTCTCCCCTTTAACCAGTTCCTTATCCACCTTACAACTTTCATATTCACTCCCAGCTTTTCCAATTTAACTAACAGCTCCCCGTGTGGAACCGTGTCGAACGCCTTACTGAAATCTTACTGAACGCCATCTGAAACTAGCCGTTGTCAGAGACAGGGCTACATGGACCATTCGTCTGACTCAGTATGGCCATTTTAATAGAATCTCAGTTTCTTGCTGATGGATGTAAGGCCAGTTGTAAAGATGTATTGTTCATTATCTGACTTCTGATGGAATTCCTCACCTTGCCTGCACCACCAAGACCTAGCTATTCAAATCCACAACCTTCCCTTTGAACAGGTAATCCTTACTGGCTACTCAGCGAAGTTCAAAAGAGCAAGGCAAGAAACAGGAAGTGAAATGGCAGTCATATTCCCATCTGAACTAAGGTGTGAGAAAGGCTCACCCTGGAGATAAAACATAGTTAAATTATTTGAAGTTAAAGATACTTGTGCAGATTCTCCATGCCATTGTTCTTTGCCTGGTGCAGGTGGATCGAAGGGAGTGGAAACCAACAGCAAATCCCTAGCTAAGGACACCAAGTGAACAGAGGAGTAGCTGGAGTAAGGCATACTTTGGCAATCCCCAGCTGGCAAAAGGTCCCTTGTGGACCACAGCCAGCTGGAGCAGTTTAGAGCAGGTCCATGCTGCCTACTGTAGCCTGCACCTAAGGCCAAGTAGAGAATTAGGGTGGTACAACTTGCTCCCTGATTCCCCGTCCCATTCCCCTGTTACATCAGCACAAACAATGGATCAGAAAATCTGGTCCTATAAATGCTCTCCTGGGAACGTTGAGAGTGTCTCTTGCTAGCCTAGGTTTGTTATTGCTAGCTGCATATGAGCACTCTTCAGCTTGAGTCTGCGTGTACAACAGCTGTAGAACCACTCCTGCTCCAGAGTTTTCAAGTCCACAGCAGTCCCATTCCTGGTCCCCACACTGTTCATTGAAAAGTTTCGTGTCAGCTTTTGAGAAATGTTTTAGCAATCAGCTCCCTGATGAAAACAAAAGTTGTGTTTGCTAATACTAATAAGGGTTGTTTTTCCATTTATTTTTATAACTAACCCATGCACTAGTCTTTTAAAGCCATGGACAATTTCAAAAAAGAGATATTTTAACTCTTTCAAACCTTAAACTGCTGGGCTGATTTAGTTGCAATTTTACAGAAAATTTAATCTACACTGTCCAGATATTCTCCCCTCACAAAGGTACAGGTATATTTTCTATAATGTTACAAATAAAACCTTTTGCTAACTTAGGAGTTTGAAGAAGTTCTAACTATTAGTTTTTTAAACTACAGGTAGAGGTAGAGCTAACAAAATATTGTACATAGGCTAGTTAAGGGGAAGATGTTAGCATTGTTTGTCACAACTGTTTTCATTTATGTCACCACAAGCACATGTATAAAATTCTACACATCAAAAAGTTTAAGGGGAAGAAATATGTGAAAAAAAGTTAGAAAATGTTCAGGTTGCAAAGAGAAGAAATTGAATGGGAGGAACTATCACAACTCTGTCTACATATCTATTCATAGGACCTAACCACATCAGCCACACCATCAGGGACTCCTTCACCTGCATATATACCAATGTGATATATGCCATCATGTGCCAAGCATGCCCCTCTGCCGTGTACGTTAGCCAAACCGGACAGTTTCTATGCAAAAGAATAAATGGACACAAATCTGACATCAGGAATCATACCATTCAAAAATCAGTAGGAGAACACTTTAATCTCTCTGGTCATTCAGTAACAGACCTAAGAGTGGCAATTCTTCAACAACAAAAAACTCTCTTACCGCTGAAAAGTTATTTTTCCTCCCTTGGTATCCTGCTGTTGATTGATTTATCTTGTTAGACTGACTTCACACTTGGTAAAGCAACCCCCATCATTTCATGTATTTATACCTGCTCCTGTATTTTTCACTTCATGCATCTGCTGAAGTGGGTTCTAGCCCACGAAAACTTATGTCCAAATAAATTTGTTAGTCTCTAAAAGTGCCACAAGGACTCCTTGTTGTTTCTATCACAAGCGTGCTTACCAAAAATAATGTGAAGAGCCTCATAGCTTCTCTCTCATTATCTTACGTATTTCTACATCTTTCACACACTCCGTCCAGTGAATGCACAGAATGAGGCAGAGGTTCTGCAGAAATAATAGTATAAGATTATGTAATTAAATACTGTCACTATGCATATGCACAAGAGGGCAGAGTTACCATGGCATCCTCAATTTTGCCATTCCCTGACATGTTTTCCAACCATAAACTCTCTTAACATTGTGTCTTAGGGTTTATTTGGTTTATTATTATTATTCCTGGTACTATTTATTTTCCTAGGGAGTTTCTATTGTGGAAGAATTTTCTGATCACAAGAGAATATCATCTTGCAAAACATGTCTGTTCCCTCAGCGAATGTTTGCACTGTGTAGGGAATGAGATAGGGCATTCTATGTGCATCCTTAAAGATAATTAAATAGGCAACTTCTTAGAGGGAAAATCCCATTGACTGCAGCTATGGGCATGTGTCTAAGGGCAGTGGACTATGGAGAGATATATTTGTGCACAGGCCCAAGCTCAGCAGTTTCCTCCCAGGTTAGGGAAAGGCATATGCCCAGGCCAGGCTCTCCCTCCCTGCACAGCTCCCAATGGCTCTCCCAGCCATGGCTTGGCTGGAGTTGCTGCAGGTAAGCAGCTGACTGCTTGTTAATGGCCCCAGTAGCTGTCTGCTCTGCCCTGCAGAGGGCTGGGTTGCCAATTTTGGTTGGATCTATTCCTGGAGGTGTCGTCCCTTGGCACAATCTTTAAAGATTAATCTTTAAATCCTGGAGACTCCAGGACAATTCTGGCGGGTTGGCAACCGTACAAAGGGCTGACCCTGGGTGGCTCATCCTGTGCCCTGCTCCCAGCCCAGGGCTGACAATGCCCCGAAGAGCGGGCCGAGGCTTCCCCCGGCAAAGCCCCCGGAGCCATAACACGGGCCCTCGGCTGGGAAGTCCTGCAGTAGGACGAGCCACTTCTCGGCCCGGGGCTCTGCGGGCTGCCCCTCTGCAGCCCCCGGCGCTGCGAGCTCCCGGGCAGGCCCGCCCGCCCCACCGCCCGGGAAGCCAGCGCCCCCCGCCCCGCGGCTCCCCTGACGTCAGGCCGCCAGCCCGGGCTGGTCCCCGCCTCTCATTGTCAGGAGCCCGAGCCCGAGCCCGGCCGCCCGGAGCCAGCGGGCTGCCTGCAGCTGCGGAGGGCGCCGCGCGGCTCCCAGGAGGAGCCCCCGGGCGGCGAGAGGCGGGACCCGGCTGCCGCGGGAGGAAGCTCCGTCTCCGAGACTCGGGCAAGTTCCCGGCGGCGCTCGGGCTCGGGTGTGCGGGGAGCGGGGCCGGGGAGCGAGGCGGGAGCCCGGCCGGCTCGGGGTGGAGGCGTCCGCTTTGTTGGCGGCGCCAGCGGCGGCTCCGCGGGGAGCCGCTGCGCAGGGCGCGTTGGGATCGGGGAGCGGAGGCTCCTCTGGCCCCCCCGGCAGCGGCTTTGTTAGCGAAACTCCCCCGGAGTCCGGGCTGAAACTTCTCGCCGCGGTTTTCCGGGCGCCGCCTGGCTCCCGAGCTGCCCCGCCAGCCGCTGCCTGCGGTCGGGGGGAGCTGGGCCGGAGACAGCTCGCGCCCTGCCGCACAGCGAGTCCGGCTCCAGGACCTGCTCGCAGCTGGCAGGCGAGCTCCCCTAACAGGCTTTCCTTGCCGCGGAGAGGTTGACTCGGAAGTCCCAGCGCCCTTTCCTTTGTCTTTTTGCCGTTTCAGTATAAAATAGATCAGGGGACAAACACAGGGGCCATACCTCGTCCCTGTGCTTTGCGCAAAAGTCCTCGGACTGCACTGTTCCGTGGATGTAGAGCTAACCTCGCGCTGCGAGTGAAAAATGGTCTCCAGCTGTTGGCTCTGTTACCGAGGAGCAGGATGGTTGAAGCAGAATGTGCATTTTCACGATTTTGAATGGAAAAGCCTCCAATATTCTGGTTGAGCAGGGAATTTAAATGGTTGACTGAAGGAACAAGTAGAGCATTCTTCTGCGTCAGAAGTAATTATTCTGATCAGAACTCTCTCCAGGGCAGATCTGTTTTTGCTCGGTTTACTCCGAGGAATTTTCCAAGTTTCTAAAACGAAACCATTTTCCTGACCATGCAGACGTGAACTGCAAATAGTGAACAGAGGCTTCCTGAGCCAGCTTGCAGTTGTTTCACCCACCATGATCTTTGACTGATCTAGACTGCTGTCTGCAGAAGGAGTCCGCCAATGGCTTCTTCTTTCCTTAAATACTCAGAGCATTTTCTCACTCGGTTAGCACCACTTTGCTGGCTGAGGGGCAGCACTGTTACCTTAGAGCAAATGTGTTTAGTATAATATAGGCATCAGAAACATGTGTGCACGTTGTCCTAGGAGATCTCAGCATAGCCCTTCTTTAGCGGTATTATGGAATTGGCTAGTGACTGGTTTTCAAGATTTTCAGCAATTTCTGTAGAATCATTAAACCTTTTTGTAACCAACAAAATGTTTGTTACAATATGAAATTCATAACAGGCATTCTATACTTTAATGCCCAGTGTGTTGGATTATATTGTCTCTGGTTTTTGTTGTTGTTTTGTTCCAGTTTTATTAGGTGCCCTGAGACCCCAGGAATGGGCACCCTGTAAATAAATATTCCTGTTTTATTAGTATCCTCACTTATTGCCTTTTCCAATAGCTCTGTATTCATCTGAATCCCCCCCACACTCATCCTTCACTTCGTAATACCTTAATAATACCACCTTTAATAAGACCAATTTAAGGTTTATATTTTATTTTTATTTCAGCTTTTCTGATTTTTCCAGAGCTGAGGCTCGCTTTGAAAATACTTGAGGGCTTTGCCTCACTTTCCACCATCCTAAAATCTTGAGGGAAGTCTGTGATTTTAATATTGGAAAACTGATCAAATTTCTTCCTTCTTTTTCTGTTCCCATTTATAATTCTTCCTGAGATGTTACATTTATTGTTTCCAAGTGGTGATTGCTGGTATTTGTGTTTAATGTTTGTGGAGCCCTTGCAGAGGGACTATTTTTCCACAGTGGTAAGACACTTCCATTGCAGACTTGCATTTTTCTAATGCCAAATCTAAACCAGTTAAGCCAGTTTAAAGACACCCAGATCAACCAATAAGTACATTAGAAATAGGCTTGGACGGATTAGATTTTAATCAGTAAATGTCAGTAGTTAGTTTCTCCTTGCTTACCACACCACAGAAAAAATAATGGAAGTGTACATAATGAGTTTTTAAAAATCACTTGTGTGCGTGGATGTACATGAACATATAGCAAACAATCCTTTGTGTTGAGGATGCTTAAAATGACACCTTCTGTCCTTCTGAACTATTCTATAGCACTGGAGTTGTATCTGGCCACCAGAGCCCAGGGAAGATGTACGTTTCTGAGCCATACCTGTGTGCTTATTTTGAAGTTATACACTGTGCTCTGATCATCTGGGATGAGGAAAGGGTTACAGCATTTCTCAATACTCGTACAATATGCAAATAACGCACTTTGGTTAAAAATGGCCCTCAGCCACTGAAAGCATATGAATTTACATAATCTGTGCATAGATCATCTGAATGTCTCCATTGTGAGAAAGGTAGGGCCCTACCAAATTCACGGCCATGAAAAATGCGTCACAAATCATGAAATCTTCTACCCTTACTTCTGTGCTCCTGCCTTCAGAGCTGGGCAGTTGCTGACTGAGGCAGGCAGGAGTGTAGAAGTGAGGGTGGCAGTACCATAGCATGCCATCCTTACTTCTGCACTGCTGTCATTGTCTGTGCTGCCTTCAGAGCTGGACTCCCGGCCTGCAGCCGCCGCTTTCTAGCTGCACAGTCCTGAAGGCAGCGCCACCGCCAGCAGCAGTGCAGAAGTAAGGGTAGCAGTACTGCAACCTCCCCTACAATAACCTTGCAATCACCCCCCCAACTTTTTTTGGGGTCAGAACCCCTAAAATAACACTGAAATTTCAGATTTAAATAGCTGAAATCATGAGATTTACAATTTTTAAAATCCTATGACCGTGAAATTGACCAAAATGGACTGTGAATTTGGTAGGGCCCTAGAGATAGGCCACTGCTGTCAGAATTCTCTGTGGGTATGCCCACAATAAAGATAAAAGCAGCAAAGAATCCTGTGGCACCTTATAGACTAACAGACGTTTTGGAGCATGAGCTTTCGTGGGTGAATACCCACTTCCTCAGATGACTATCTTAATGTGTGACCTTTTCCCCACTCTGTCATCCTTACTTAGATATTAATCATAACTGTTCTTATGAGAGAATGGGGGGTTAAGCCTTCCAGAAGAGATAAGGAAGAGTCAGAAGGAGAAAGATTTAGAAAAGTAGGGTTGATGTATTTTAGGGAGCATCTGGTGGTAGTTCTGAGTGTAAAGATTCCTAGCAATAAATCATACACAGAGGTGGCAGGTGGAAACCAGAAAGCATGGGGTTCCTTGTTCTGTCAGTAGAAACTATCTCCTGGGCTGAGAAACCCTTCCATCTTTATAGCTCATTTAGGCCAGGGCATGTTTAATGATAACTTAAGGGTGTTAATGAAGCAATAATCGTTTTATTTCTGAATACTTCTATGACTGATGCATTTAAAATAAATAATAAGTAGCAATGGAGGGTTCACTTTTTTAAAAATTTCCTGATAAAGAAAATTTGTTAATTAAAGTTGGGGAAAATGTTTGAAAAGAAATACCAGTGTTCATAGAAATTATTAGTCCTATGCACACAACTTGCTCCAGTAAAGTCTCTTCCCTCCAGTTTGAAGCCACATTGCTTGATTCTGGTATCCAGGAAGCTAGCTATAAAAATGCTGACAGGGTACTCTGTGCTAACTTCCCCAGGTTTGTCTATACTGGGAAAATGTTATGTTAGAAAACATGTTATTGAAAACATTTTAACTAACATGATGTTAAACACTACTTAGTTCCTAGTCTAGACAGGAACAAGGCTTGTTTAGAAAGTATTAATCCTTGTGTTGACCACAAGCAGACGACAACCATTTAACACAACATGTCCTTATCCACTCTACATGCTAAATCATATTTAACTCAGGGCTTGGCTGCACTGGAGAATTGCAGCGCTGGTGGTGGGTTTACAGCACTGCAACTCACTCACCGTCCACACTTGCAAGACACATACAGCGCTGCATCTCCCTGGCTGCAGTGCTGGCTGTGCTCCTGCTCTGCCTGTGTGGCCACCAAAAGGGCTGTAATTGGCCTCCAGAGTATTCGGAGGTATCCCAGAATGCCTGCGCAGCCACTCTGCTCATCAGTTCGCACTCTACTGCCCTGGCCTCAGGTGACCCACCCTTTGAATGCCCTGGGAATTTTAAAAATCCCCTTCCTGTTTGCTCAGCCAGGTGTGGAGTGCAATCAGTGAATCTTTCCAGGTGCCCATGCCTCCATGTGCCAAACGAGCCCCAGCACGGAGCAATGGCAAGTTGCTGGACCTCATCAGTGTTTGGGGGGAGGAAGCTGTGCAGTCCCAGCTGCGCTCCAGCCGTAGGAATTACGATACCTATGGGCAGATCTCAAGGGCCATGCTGGAAAGGGGCCATGACTGGGACACGGTGCAGTGCAGGGTTAAAGTGAAGGAGCTGCGGAGTGCCTATTGCAAAGCCCACGAGGGAAACCACCGCTCCGGTGCTGGCCCCACGACCTGCCATTTTTACAAGGAGCTGGATGCGATACTTGGGGGGTGACCCCACTGCCAATCCGACGACCACGATGGACACTTCAGAGCGGGGGGGAGGAGGGGAAGGAAACCGAGAGTGAGGGTACTGGGGTGGGGGGAGACACCCCGGAGTCCAGGAGGGCGTGCAGCCAGGAGCTCTTCTCAAGCCAGGAGGAAGGTAGCCAGTCGCAGCAGCCGGTACTTGGTGAAGGACAAGCAGAGGAGCGGGTTCCCGGTAAGTGGCTTTTATTTTCAGGATGGAAATGTTTTGAGAGAGGAGGGAGGGTTAGGGCTGCATGCATGCATGCCTAGATGTGGAATAGCCCATTGATGTGGTCTATCACGTCGCGGTAATCGGCCTTGGTAATCTCTTCAAAAGTTTCAGCCAGAGCGTGGGCAATGCGCTTGCGCAAGTTTATTGGGAGAGCCACTGTGGTCCTTGTGCCAGTCAGGCTAACACGTCCGCGCCACTGTGCCGCAAGGGGTGGGGGGACCGTTGCTGCACACAGGCAAGCTGCATAGGGGCCAGGGCAGAATCCGCATTGGTGTAGAAGACCCTCCCGCTCTTCCCAGGTGACCCGCAGCAGCGAGATATCTTCCAGGATTAACTCCTGTGGAAACTGCTGGGAGACTGTTCAGTGTAGATGTCTCCTGCAGCAGTTTGCTTTCCCCAACGCACAGAAACCCCTGCACAGCCCTGAAGCAATCAGTCCCCGTTACTCACCATTTCGTGGCTCCTGTGGGTTATGTGCGCTCTGTTGGGTATGGGAAAAGTATGCTAAAGAGAAGACTGTAAACTCCTTCGCTGTGTGGGAATAATTGTCTGGGTGAGATTATAAACAATGCAGCCTCTATTAACTGTTGCCATTTTTTTTTGCCTTTTGAAAAGTGTCCTTGACTACTCGACTGCCCGTATCATCCACTGCTCAGAGGCTACAAAACCTCAGGAAAAAGCCACGAAAAAGCAAAGAAGACATGCTGAAAGCAATTATGGATCACTCTGCCAGAGAGAGTAAAAAACTGCAGGACTGGAGGGAAAGGGAAAGTAGGATCCGCCAGAGAAACACAGCGGCTAAGAAGAAAAGCACAAAGCAGCTGATAAACATCCTGGCGCGCCAAGCAGACTCTATCCAGTCACTTGTAGCCATGCAGGCAGAGCACTACTGCCCCCCTGTCCCAAAGCTCTTTCCCTTGTGCCCCAATGTCAGCTCCAAACCCCCTTCCGCAGCATCCAGGTTCTTACCACCACCAGCTGCCCCCAACACCTGTACGTTCACCAGCCGGCCCTGAGAACTACGACCCTTACCCTCTGCACTCAACCCCCATCACCATGCAGTATTTTCATCCTGAAGTGCAGCAGTCATTGCACAGCACTCCAGACAGGACATATTCAAAGCTGTGACTGTACAGATCACCATCACACCCCCCTGCCCTTTTAGGTTCCCAGAATGTTGTGTCCATCAAGAAAGTTATTTTCTTTTCAATGAATGAATTCTTGGCTTTGAAAATAGTCTTTAATAATGCAGAAAGTCAAAGATACCTTAGCCCAGGAAAGAAACAGGCACTGCAAATCATTTTAGGAAAAACAGATTCCTACTAACATTGTAACCACTGCACTTCACTCCCGTGCAAGGCACCAAACATTACTGTTGGTTTTCAGCCTCAAACTCCTCCCTCAAGGCAATCCCTGATCCTTGTAGCCCTGTGCTAGACCTCCCTAGTAGCCCTGCTCTCTGGCTGTGCAAATTCAGCCTCCAGGCGTTGAACCTCGGAGGTCCATTCCTGACTGAATGTTTCACCCTTCCCTTCACAAATATTATGGAGGGTACAGCACACGGATATAACCGCAGGGATGCTGCTTTCCCCCAAGTCTATCTTCCCATACAGAGATCGCCAGCCCCCTTTTAAACGGCCAAAAGCACACTCCACAGTCATTCGGCACCGGCTCAGCCTGTAGTTGAACCGGTCCTTGCTCCTGTCAAGGTTCTCTGTATACGGTTTCATGAGCCAAGGCATCAACGGGTAAGCGGGGTTTCCAAGGATCACAATGGACATTTCGACATCCCCTACTGTGATCTTCCGGTCTGGGAAAAATGTCCCGGCCTGCAGCTTCCTGAACAGGCCACTGTTCCGAAAGATGCGTGCATCATGCACCTTTCCAGGCCAGCCTGTGTTAATGTCAATGAAACGCCCAATGGTGATCCACAAGCGCCTGGAGAACCATAGAGAAATACCCCTTCCGATTAATGTGCTCGGATGCTAGGTGGGGTGGTGCCAGAATAGGAATATGCGTCCCATCTATCGCCCCTCCACAGTTAGGGAAACCCATTTGTGCAAAGCCATCCAGAATATCCTGCACGTTCCCCAGAGTCACGGTTCTTCTTAGCAGGATGCGATTAATGGCCCTGCAAACTTGCATCAAAACGATTCCAGTGGTTGACTTTCCCACTCCAAACTGGTTCCCGACCGATCGGTAGCTATCTGGAGTTGCCAGCTTCCAGATTGCAATAGCCACCCGCTTCTCCACTGGCAGGGCAGCTCTCAATCTCGTGTCCTTGCGCCGCAGACTGGGGGCAAGCTCAGCACACAGTCCCATGAAAGTGGCTTTTCTCATCCGAAAGTTCTGCAGCCACTGATTGTCATCCCAGACTTCCATGATGATGTGATCCCACCACTCAGTGCTTGTTTCCTGAGCCCAAAAGTGGTGTTCCATGGTGCTGAGCATTTCCGTGAATGCCACAAGCAATTTAGTGTCATACAGACTCTAAGGTCAGAAGTGGCCATTATGATCATCTAATCTGATCTCCTGCACAATGCAGGCCACAGAATCTCACCCACCCACTCCTGTAATAAACCCCTAACTTATGTCTGAGTTACTGAAGTCCTCAAATCGTGGTTTAAAGACCTCAAGGTGCAGAGAATCCTCCAGCCCCATGATGCAGAGGAAGGTAAAAAGTGCCCCATGATGCAGAGGAAGGTAAAAAGCCTCCAGGGCCTCTGCCAATCTGCCCTGCAGGAAAATTCCTTCCCGACCCCAAATATGGCAATCAGTTAAACCCTGAGCACATGGGCAAGATTAACCAGCCAACACCCAGGAAAGAATTCTCTGTAGTAACTCAGATCCCACTCCATCTAATACCCCATCACAGACCATTGGGCATATTTACCTGCTAATAATAAAAGATCAATTAATTGCCAGAATTAGGCGCATCAGGCGACTCGATATCATCATCGGACTCCTCACTATCACTTTGGAGCTGAAGGAATAGCTCAACTGCCAAACGTGATGTGCTGGCGACACTCATCAGCAAAGTCCTCAACAGCTTGGGCACCATTTCCCACGGAAATCGCGCTGCACAGGAACAATGGCACCAAACGTGGACGGAAAAAACAGTGACTGCTGGGATGTGAAGCGATGCACCATGGGGCGTTGAGACAGGAAGCGGAATGACCTGCACCCTTCCGTCCCCTTCCCACAACCCATGGCGCCAAAATGGGACGAGGTGCTGTGTGGGATAGCTGCCCATAATGCACCACTCCCAACAGCACTGCAAATGTGGCCACACTGCAGCACTGGTAGCTGTCAGTGTGGCCACACTGCAGTGCTTTCCCTGCACAGCTGTATGAAGACAGCTGTAACTCCCAGCGCTGTACAGCTGTAAGTGTAGCCATACCCTAAGAGCTCTGTTTAGCTCAGGCTTGTCTCTTTCACCAGCAGAAGTTGGACCAGTAAAAGCTGTTACCTCACCCACCTTGTCTTTCTAAGGGTATGGCTACACTTGAAATTGCGGCAGTGCTTTGAAGTGCGAGTGTGGTCGCAGCACCAGCGCTGGGAGAGAGCTGGGAGAGCTCTCCCAGCGCTGCACATACTCCACATCCTCTACGGGTGTAGCTCGTAGCTCCCAGCGCTGCGGCACTGTTTACACTGAGGCTTTACAGCGCTGTATCTTGCAGCGCTCAGGGGGGTGTTTTTTTCACCAGTGCTGTGCATGGCCTAACATCCTGAGACCAGCACGGCTACGACACCACATATTAAACACCGTGTTAGTGAACACGTTTTAGTTAACACAATGTCTAACAGGACATATTTTCCCAGTGTAAGCAAGCCTTCTTACATTGTAAATTCACTTCTTTTCACTCAGGCCAGCAATTAGGAAATATGATACATTTGGTATTGATTACATAATCTCTTCAAAAAGCGATGTTAGCATAACTGAACCTATTCCCTAAATGGGAAAATATTCAGAAACTTGAATCTCTGGTTAAGCAAATAATCTTGGCTAGAAATGGTTTTAAGCATAAATTTTCTATTATTTATTATGAGTAGTAGTAATAGTTGTGTTTTTGGGGCATTAGTTATTATAATGCAGGACTTATGAGATGTAACAGCTTCTAACAACAATGCAAAAATTGTTTTAAAATTCTAAAATCGTACATATACTTGCTACCTATACTTGCCATGTTACTCATTCACTCTGTTCCAGGCAGGGTCATCTGCCAGGTGGCATGGCTTTCCCACATCTTCACTGTGCTGCATTTTGTTTCCTTTGTTGACAGTAGTCTTAATTCAATCTGTCTTCTCCATAGTTTGGTAAATATTGTTGGATTGCCATGTTTAAATTTAGGAGCAGCAGCCATTTCATTTACCCTCAATTTGACTTTTGGCTTTGTCTCTGGTAGGTTCTGACTACTACTGCTTTTTAACTTTACAAAAGTGAATTTGGAGAAACAATTGGAGCATGCCTAGGAGGACTGGGAATCTGAGTTCCGGTTTCTAGAGCTCTAGCAGCCACTGATTCAGTTGGATGAAGAAAATAATTCAACCTCTGTTGGTTTAAGTTAGGCACCTAAATAAGTGGCCTGATTCCCAAAAGTGCTGAGCACCTGCAGCTCCTATGAAGGTCAAAGGCATTTGTGGTACTCAGCATCTTTGAAAATAAGGCCACTTATTTAAGTGACTAAATATGAATTTAGGTGCCTTACTTTAGCCACTCAAATTTGACAATTCTGGCCTTAACCTCTCTGTGTCTTTGGCCTTTTTTACACTGAGATTTCAACTACTGGGGTATCTGCACCAGTGCAAACCCCATGTGTAGCCCAGATAAACTGCTATAAACCACAGTTTGTCTTGCTTTTTCTTAGCCCTGCTTGGAAGTCGTCATAATCGGTAGGGCCCTACCAAATTCATGGTCCATTTTGGTCAATTTCATGGTCAGAGGATTTTAAAAATCATAAATTTCATGATTTCAGCTACTTAAATCTGAAATTTAACTGTGTTGTTGTTTTAGGGGTCCTGACCCCAAAAAGAGTTGGAGGGGGGAGTTGCGGTACTGCTATCCTTGCTTCTGAACTGCTGTGGGCAGTGGCACTGCCTTCAGAACTGTGCAGCTGGAGAGCGGTGGCTGCAGGCTGGGAATCGAGCTCTGAAAGGTTAGGGTTAGGATGTAAATAGTATCATTTGATTCGAACATATATCTTTTTAGTATTATACCCAACTACCAATCAGCCCATCAACCAGAGTGACATGTTGCAGTTGTAGTCACTGCAGGATGAGCATATGAGGACTGCTAGTTCCATGCACTGGAGCATTAGGCTAACTCTCCAGTCTCTTAAGTTCATTATGTTGTTGTACAAAGAACCATCCTAGGATAGAACTTGGATCAGATATTTATTGGGTTAAGAAGGCTAGGGCCACCCCAGAGCAAGGCTACCAAAGTATAGACATGTCAAATGTTCAAAATATCCATCAATAGGAGTGTGTTTATATAAAATATGCTAGACAGATTCGCAGCTGGTGTAAAGTGGCATATTTCAGTCTCATTGGAGCTAAAGTGACTTACATTATCTGAGAATCTGGCCCTAAGTTTGTAAAGTTGGCTGCATTTCGCAGTTGCAGTGTTTCAGTTTACTACTTATGATGTTACAGCTTTGGACAGTCTCTATTTGGGCAAGTTTTCTGTTGTTCTGAAAAGCATATCCTTTGTGTTTTCTGACCTTTCTATGCTAAAACTGTTTACTACTATGTTCCATTAACATAGCTGTTTGCATATTGTTAAATAAGGGGGGGGGACCCACAAAACTAAATTGCAAAGGGAGAGAGAGAGAATAAATGGATGTGGGTCAGTTTGTGCCAAATCAATCTGGGAGTAACACTGGGGTTTGGAATCATTTAATAGCTTTGAGCACTTGTACGCTCCACTTGTCCACCTCAAAGCTGTACCAATATTAACCAGTAAATTCTCACAATTGCCCTGAGGCACCTAAGTATCATTTGCTGCATTTTGTAGATGGGAAGACTGAGGCAGGTAAAATGACTTATCCAAGGCCACAGAAAGAGTCTGTGTTAGAGCCAGGGTTAGAATTCAAGAGCCCCGGTTCCCAGTCACTAGATCGGGCCTCCAGATTTGTGAAGGGTTGGCACAAAAACTGATCACTTATCTTCCACAGGGATTTAACAGAATTTTTATGATTCAGCTGCACTTTGGAAAGTTGGCATCTGCCGACATAGACCATGGCAGCATTAATATCTGCCCCATATTTTTGCTTACTTGTCTGTGCCACCATGTTGCTTTACTTGTGACTTTGAACAGCATAATATCATTCTTGCCAGCATAGATTGGTGCATGTGCCAAGCACAGTTCTGCATTTGCACAACTGCCAACCCTGTGGGCCAGAAGCTCTGTGAGCTTTGCCCAACTCTCTGCATATAGATCCCAATCCCCTGTGGGCAAGAGAAGAGGGAGCAATGCCACAGGGCTTACATCTCCCACTTTTTCATGCCTCTTCGCACCAAGGGTAATGTAGAGTGTTTTACCCCTTCCAGCCATGATGGGGACAGTTTGGGCTTTAGTCCATTTAATCTATCATTCGTATGCCAACACATGCATCCAAACAGCTATAACTGTGAACTTACTTAGTCAGTTGTTCTCCGAGCAATAGATTTGTGGGGTTTTTTTTTTGTTTTTTTTTTTAAAGGCCAGACTTAACCAGTATGGTGTTCTAGGGCTAGGCTGATTCTTTGCATAAAACAAGCGGGAGAACCTCACTCAGTATGAAACTTGCCTGTCGACAAGCCTGCATTGAGGATTATCCACACACTGAAGTTTTAAATTTCAACCCTTTTTGTGTTTCAACCCTTTTGCAAGAGTAAAACTTTTTATAAATTGGAAACGTTATTTATTGTTTTGGATTTTGTCATGATCACTCAGTTCAGAAATGGCTGGACAGATTTTATTCATACTTCCTAAAAACTGCTTTAGGGCTGGGACCAAAACTTTCAGTGAATAAGGAATATTTCTGAGCAAGGAATGAGCACCTATAAGGGATGATTAGAATGACAGGGCCTTCTCAACTTGATCACTTCTTGGCCTTTTGGCTAAGAGAGGTTAAAACCTTATTCAGTACTGAGACTCCTGCCACCTAGGCAGTTTGCTCAGTTGGTTCTGTGTTTTCTTGTGTATAGGGGTAGCTCAGTGGTTTGAGCAATGGCCTGCTAAACCCAGAGTTGTGAGCTCTGTCCTTGAGGGGGCCACTTAGGGATCTGGGGCAAAAATCAGTACTTGGTCCTGCTAGTGAAGGCAGGGGGCTGGACTCTATGACTTTCGAGGTCCCTTTCAGTTCTAGGAGATAGGTATATCTCCTATTATTATTATTATTACAATGGGTTCTAAAGAATGTATTAAATATTAGGTTCTCAGTTAGTAGAGGGGATGAGTTGATGAGATTTCCTATCATGGCATGTGGCCCATCTGTGACTGCTAGTAGCAAGTATTTCCAGTGGCTGGTGATGGGACACTAGATGGGGAGGGCTCTGAGTTACTACAATGAATTCTTTCCCACGTGTCTGGCTGCTGGGTGTTGCCTGCATGCTCAGGGTATAACTCATCACCATATTTGGGGTTGGGGAGGAATTTTCCTCCAGGTCACATTGGCAGAGACCCTGAGGTTTGTTTGTCTTACTTGGCGGCCTAAGCGTCTCACTGGTTTGAACTAAAGTCAATGGTGGACTGGATTCTCTGTACCTTAAAGTCTTTAAATCATAATTTGAAGACTTCAGTAACTCAGCCAGAGGTTCTGGGTCTGTCACAGCAGTGAGTGGGCAAGGCTCTGTGGCCTATACTGTGCAGGAGGTCAGACTAGATCAGTGGTTCCCAAACTTTAGCAACCTGTGAACCCCTTTCACTAACATGTCAAGTCTCGTGAACCCCCTCTTAAAAATGAATATTTCTAGGGATACTCCTTTACCTAAGTATAAATTATAAAAGCAGTGATCTTGGAAATATAAAATTTGTTTGTGACATGCTTATTACACACTATTCGTTATTATTTATCATTACAGTATTTTATTACATTATGAAAACAGCTACACTCTTCCAAGATCTCACTTTTGCAGCTTGCATCACTTTGAATAAGCCTATTATAAGACAAGGCTCCTATGTTTCATCAAGAAGTATCAGATGTGAAACAGCATGAAGGTATTTAAGAAGCCAACTCAAAGAGTTCCTCCTACACAAGCATTCAGGTCTTGGGCAGTCCAGGTAAACAACGCACGTTACGGCAAAGTTTAAACTTGTTCTTCATCATAATTTTAAAAACAATACTAGCTCCCTATTTAATTTTAAAACAGAAAAAAATATCCACCTCCTTTTCCATTTCTTATAAGGAGTCATGAAGGTTAAATCTCAGTGTGAAAGATCTGCTTGCTTTGATCTTCTTAGCTGTTGGAAGTCAAGGGGCTCCAGCAGAGCCAGTGCAACCACTAGGCAAACTAGGCGGTGGCCTAGGGCGCAAGTGGCTGGGGGCGCCAAAAAGCGGTGAGCCCCAGCTATGAAGGAGCCGTCGCAGCGCAGGGTGGGCAGCAGCCCTGCAAAGGTGGCAGCGCCACTAGCAGGGAGCAGCCATGCTCGTGCAGGCTGCAGCAGATGCATGCGGGCGGCAGCCCCCATGCGCCCCCCCCATCCTCCTTTGCTGCGCTCAGGCTCTGCAGCTCCTGGGCATGTGAGCCGCTGCTACCGCCTGGATGCAGAGCCCTGAGCCTGCTCCTGGGAGCCGCAGAGCCCGAGTGTGGCGAGGGGGGAGCTTGGGGCGTGCACGGGGGCTGCCGCCCACATGCATCTGCTGCAGGAGCCGCTCGGGGGGGTGCCAGGCTGCAGTCCGGCCAGGCACACCCCCCGTCCCCCCCTTACCGCGCTCAGATTCTGCGGCTCCCCCCTGTGTGAGCTGCTGCCACTGCCCCTGCTGGAGGGCTCTGGCGATCTGCGGGGGACAGAGCCGGCGGGCGGCATGCGAGAGTGCAGCCGCCTCCTCCCTGGGCTCCAGCTTTCCTGTCTCCCGCAGCTCTCCAGCCCATGTGCCCCCGGCCAGGCGCTTCCCCAGTGCAGCAGCAGCCGGAGCTGAGGGGGGGTGGGGGGCGTGGAATTGCTTCGGGCCTCGCGGTTCAGGGAGCCGGGAAGGTTGGAGCCCGGGGAGGAGGCGGTTGCGCGCTCGGATGCCACCCATTGCCTCTGTCCCCCGCAGATCGCTGCTGGAGCCCTCCGGGAGGGGCAGTGGCGGCGGGTGGCATCTGAGTGCGCAGCCGCCTCCTCTGTGGGCTCCAACTTTCCTGGCTCCCACTGCTGTCCAGCCCATGCGCCCCCGGCCGGGCACTTCCCCAGCACAGCAGCAGCTGAAGCTTTGGAGAGTGATGGGGAGCGGGAAGTTGCTTCAGGCCCTGTGGTTCAGGGAGCCAGGAAGGTTGGAGCCTGGGGAGGAGGTGACTGCACGCTCAGATGCCACCCGCCACCTCTGTCCCCTGCAGATCGCCGGAGCCCGGCGTTGGCTCCTGCCCTGGGAGCAGCAGTGGGAGGCGGGGAAGGACTAGGAGGGATGCTGCTGGACCGTGGCCACCAAGCAGAGTGGGGTTCCCGGGAAATGTTCTTGAGCATCACCGTCTGGCTGGCTTGGCAGGAAACCTTCCCCGCTCTGACCTGAACCTGGGAGATGTAAATTGCAGCCCCTGGGAGTCTCCTTCCTCACATGTTGCACAGGCCAAGCCTCCTCTACTCAACCCCCCCCCCCTCCACAAATCCTGGACTTTCTAATTGTATTTCCCTGTATGGATTAATCTGGGATTTCGATGAGAAAACAACCTATTTAAAAAGTTACAAGATTAAATACTTGATATTTGTATTAACCTAACTTTCAAAAATATGCCCCAACTCTTTTTATTTGCAGTGTTTAAATCAAGAAAACAATTTCAGTTGCAATGATGTAACCTGATCTTTAAACTGTTCAGAAAGCCACAGCATACCAAGAAATTAATGTAGCTAACAATTAAAAAGTAATTCAACTGATTATAAAACACAGCCACAAAACTAGGAAAATCATGCCAAGACAGTTCGTTTCACACTTCCCAGATAAGGAAGTGATCAGTAAAGGAAGAAACACATAGTGTGCATAAGCGGAGTCAATGTCAAATAGAAACAGCAGCAAAGAATCCTGTGGCACCTTATAGACTAACAGAGGTTTTGGAGCATGAGCTTTTGTGGGTGAATACCCACTTCGTCAGATGCATTTATTCACCCACGAAAGCTCATGCTCCAAAACGTCTGTTAGTCTATAAGGTGCCACAGGATTCTTTGCTGTTTTTACAGATCCAGACTAACAGGGCTACCCCTCTGATACTTGACAAATAGAAACAGAAGTTTCAGTAATATTAGCTTAAAGACAAACGTTACAATATGAAATCACATGGGAGGGGCCTATTTTATAAAGAACATTTCAAAAAAGCACTTTTCATCAGTTGTTGGAAAGTTGTCAGTTCATTTTTAAGTAGAGATATCAAAGATCTGCAAATCTGTTATTGAACTTATTACTATGAACACTTGAAAAGGAGCAAAGTGATGGGGTTTAGCTATAGGGACACATGATTTTTATACAATCCCTTGTGCTGTCACATTATTTAAGAGAGAGAAAGTGGGTGAGGTGATATCTTTTATTGGACCAATGTCTGTTAGTGAGAGGGGCAAGTTTTTGAGCTACACAAAGTTCTTCAGGTCTGAAAAGGTACTGACAGCATCACAGCTAAACACTAGATCTAACAGATAGTTTAGCACAAGGAGTTAACACATATTCAAGGGGACCATTCAAGGTGAAGTAGCACATTAACTCCCTTGTAATCCCAGGACAAAACGGGAGATTAGTGGGTTGCAAATTGTTGTAATTAACCATAAATCCAGTATCTTTATGAAGATCATGATTTTTAATGTCTAGCTCAGGGGTAGGCAACCTATGGCACGCGTGCCATAGGCAGCACGTGAACTGATTTTCAGTGGCACACGCACTACGCGGGTCCTGGCCAGCGGTCCGGGAGGGCTCTGCATTTTAGATGAAGTTTCTTAAACATTTTAAAAACCTTATTTACTTTACATACAACAATAGTTTAATTATAGACTTATAGAAAGAAACCTTCTAAAAATGTTAAAATGTATTACTGGCATGCGAAACCTTTGAGTGAATAAATGAAGACTCGGCACACCGCTTCTGAAAGGTTGCCGACCCCTGGTCTGGCTAATTCAAGCTCCCAGGCTCATCTTTTGAAAAGTGTTTTGCAGGTTTCCTTTGAGGAGGAGGACTGATAGGTCAGATATTGAGTGATTTTATGGGGACTCAACTCATGAATTCTGAATGTTTGAAGTTGGCAATACTGAATATTACATCATGTCACCAAAGAAATTTAAGTCAAGATTTCTCAAACTTTTTCACAGGCTGCATCTTAATACAGTTATTGTTTCATGGGCCAAATCCTCTCTCTATATATTCTAATTAATAATGCCACATTATGCAATATTCATTTTTGAAAGTTTATAATAAGCGATGCTCCGGGGTGAGAGAAGGGAAAGGGGGAGGGAGAGGGGGGGCGCAAGGTGGAAGTTTCACCTAGGGCGCAAAATATCCTTGCACCGGCCTTGGGCTGCTGGCCCGATGCTGCACAGGGTCCCTTGGGACAGCTCTGTCTGCCATTAGGGAACTCTTTTTCCCCAGAGAACCCACTGTAACATTTCACGAACTACTGGACTAGATGATTACAGTGGTCCCTTCTGACCTTTAAAGTCTGAGAGTCTTGTTAAAATTGCATCTTCCTACCTAACTAGGAGAGAGAAATCTAAATGCAGATAGGATACACCATTGAGCAGAGAGATCAACATAATTTCTTTTTTGAATTAAATGTTTCACTTTAAAAATGTTATGTAATCTGGACAATTCAAATTAAAAAAATTTGCTTAATGATATCTGTCAAGGGCTCATCAGAGTGTATCTGTTTTAGCATTTTTTTTCCAGCTCTGTCATATTATGCTGCATTCAGTAGAACATCTTAGAATTCTGAATAACAGATTTTGCTGCAGTACTGCGTCTTCATGACATGCTGCAACTGGACCTGTCCTGCTTTATTTTCACATTAACTCTTAATGCTGTAAATTTGTTTTCATGCATACAGTCTGAATCCTAAAACCAAGAAGTAATAAGTGGCTTCCTTGACTGGATATGTTGAAAAACATACCATACAGTTTCTAAAGCCAAGAAGATACTGCAGACTGAAAGCCTGAGTTGATCATCTGATTCCATTGCAGCACTTTCAGCTGGCTTATGTTGTGAGGTCCCTGTGCTTCATGTGGGTGTGTAATGGGTTACCTTAAAGGGAAAATATGATGAAACTGCTTCAAGGACTTGTTGGTACATGTGATACATTAGTGAAACATAGCAGAGAAGAAAGAAGATTCCTGAACTAGTATTTGGAGCAGAACTGAAAAATCATTCATTCCCTGTTTCGTGTGAATCATTTGGAAATGTCTGTTTCAAAGTGGAGGAAAAATTGTCCTCCACTTTAAAACTAAATAACGTTAATGTAGCATTAATATCAATAATTTAAACATGCAGCAGATATGGGAGCCTAATGCAAAGGTCCCCATAGCAAAGTTACCTCGGTCACATGGCATCTTTGTGTGCAGTATTTTGGAATACAGTTCATGCTATAAAATGCAGAGAATGCCTTAGTCTGGGTGCAACATGGGAGATTTAATGTTTCTGTTGGAAGTTTGTCTTTAAAATGTCTCAGCTTTTATGCATTTAGAGTTGCAGCCTTAATACTGCCTTCATGTAGCTTGTGTATTGGGCAGGGAGTACCAACACGAGTGAAGCATCTTCAGTATCTGGGTGTAACGAAGCGAGACTCACCGGTGTGGTGCCTCCTGCTGATTATCCTGGGAATTAGCTCTCCAGCATACAGAGTGCCTCCTACTGTCCAGTGCCTTAGGGCCCCCCATGTCCCTCCCAGACCCCAGTGCCCCTTTTCCTCTGGGTTCTACCCCAAGCAGTAACTCACAGTCTGGGTCTCCCCTCACAGGGGAACCCCCTAACCCTCTATCCCCACCTTGCCTCAGTGGGGACTGCCCCACTGCAGTCATCCAGCCCTCGCTCACTGGGGCAAACTGCAATCTGTAAACCACTCATCACTGGGAAGAGGTTTTTTGGACCTACTGCCTTTCCCTGCAGCCCAGTATCTCTCTTTAGGCCTTGAACGAGGCCTGCAGCCTGGGGAGTTGCCAGGCTGGAGCTCCCCAGTGCCTCTTGCCTTTCCCCAGCACTACTCTACCTCTGGTACCCTGCTCCCATGTAGCTAGGTCCTTCTCTTTCCACTGCTAAAGAGAGACTGTCTTGGCTCGCAGCCCTTTTATAGGGCCAGCTGTGGCTGCTTCCCCAGTCAGCCCAGCCTTTTCTCTCAGGAGCGGGATAACTGTCCTGCTACAGTGTGGACATACCCTGGACACAGATATTCTTCAGGAGAGAAGTCCTCAGGCCAGATCCACACTGCTGGGGACAAACCACAAAGGTGGCCAAAGGGGATGAAAGCTGTGAGGGTCTGTTGGGTGTGTGTGTGTGTGTAAGATTTGCTGTCCCATGGCGAGGATGAGGGATGTGGCCCTCTTAACCCTTGGATGCCCAGTCTCCCCATGACATGGACAGCAAATTTATTCCCCAGAACTTGTGTATCTAACAGAGATGCAGAGCTGTCCAGCAGACCCTGGAACACTAGCTTCAGAGATCTCTGTCCTCCCCAGCTGCCTGGCACCACTGCTAGAGTTTCACCTGCCCACTAGTGCCCTTGGGAATTCCACTGAAGGGGAGTGCCACAGAGTGGAAGACCTGGTGGAGAGACAATACATAACACATATATTCTGTTAGTGTCTAAGGACCAGCCAAGAATGAGGATGCATTGTGCTAGACTCTGTAAAAACACCATCTGCGCTGCCCTTTCCTCTATGGTGTTTTTGTTACTTCTGAGGGCATTCTGCACCAACAAATTTAGAAATTGTGCGCACAATATTTTAAAAGTCTGCAAATTTTATTTGTCGAGTAAATGTGGAGGCTGAAGCATGGCATTGGGGAACACAGGCCACTGGCTCTACAGAAATGGGAGACTATTGCGCAGCCCCCTCCCCCCCGCCAGGACATGGACTCAGCGCAAGGACCAGACCTGCCCCAGAAACACCCCAGGGCCCTGCTCCTCTGTGTCAGGTAGGCTAAGCAAGGCAGGATCCAAATGTGGAGGAGCTTAATGTGGGGGGCTCTAGGTGTGGGTTGAAAGGGTTTGGTGTGGGGCAATGTGGGTGCGGACAGCTCAGTAGGGGAATCTGGGTGTGGGGGGATCTGGATGCACAGGGTCTTGTTGGTAAGTTCTAGGAGCAATGGTAATGGGACTCTGCAGAGGGATCCAGATGCTGGGGAATTGGGGCTCAGTGGGGATCCAGGTGCAGCTGGTTGGGGCTTAGTGGGGATCTGGGTGTGGCTGGTGGGGTGGTCCAGGTGGAGTGGGGCTCATTTGGGGAGGGTCTGAGTATGGGAGGGTGAGGCTTGGCAGGAGGGTCTAGGAATGAGGGGGTCTAGATGCAAGGGGGTTGGAGGAGCAGCTCCCTGTAGAGGGATCCCTCCTCCTGCAACAGAGGAGCGATGGGTGCAGGAATGAGGTGGTGGTGGGGGTTTGCAGAGCTACCTGCAGCTGGGGGAGAAATCTGGGCATGGGTCTGACCCGGCCCTGGATGCAGTGTAGGGGAAGAGGAAGTCTCATCCTCCTCAGCCCAGCCAAAACTAGCAGCTGAGCCCGGCACAGTATAGGAACCATGTCATGGAGTCAAGAGGCTGATGCTCTGAAACTACTCCCTATGAAACCAGACAGGACTCTGGAGGTTCGCACGCCTCCTCTCTCTGAGCATACTGTCTCCAGGGCAAGAAGCTTACTCAGCTTTGACCTTGCTGGATCTGACTCAGAGCATTCAGTATCCCCTTCCTCACCATGTGCTTCCAGCAGTGAGTCCACCCATTTAGGGCTTCTGTGGAAGCCAGAAGGCGCTGCACCCCAACTCTGCAGTCAGCAGTGTCTCTCAGCCAGGGTAAAATGGAAGGTTTATTAGCTGACAGGAACACAGCAAAGAACAAAACTTCTTAGTCACTGATTTCTGTGCTTTCAGCAAAGTCCATCTTGGAGGACCCCGGGGCCAGACACCCTGGACTTTCCCTCTCCCAGTCCCCCTCAGCAGACTGCCTTGGACTCCACTGCCTGGCCTCTGACATGCCCATTGCTTCTCCTCTGGTCTTTGTCCTGCTTCCTGGGCTGAGAATCACGTGGTTGCACCCCCTCCTGGTTCTCAAGTTACAAAGGGTATTGTCCATCGCTCACATGCAGGTAGTTGGAGCAGCCTCAGCTTCCCCTGAGGGTCTCAGCCAAAGTCACATGCCCTTATTCCCACCACCTTGGCATTAGCGTAGCACACAGGGAAACTGAGGCATACAGTATTTGTGCGAAACAATAAAACTAATATAGGTTCAGCAGTAAGACTCACATAGGCTCACATACAACATAACAAGGGGAAATCCCCACTTTGTCACAAGGCTTTAGCCAAGTCTTTCCCAGTCCCACTCCCTGCCCCACAGTGATTTAGCTCTCTGCTGACTGCCTCGGACACCTGAAACATACTGGTAGGGAGGGTTGCATGACCGCTCTTGTGGCTTCACTTTGCTTCCCTGGCAGAAAATCATTTTTCTGTGGGGAAGCAAAGAAATCTTCTGGGCACATAAATTCTGCACATGCACAGAGGCACAGAATTCCCCCAGGAGTACTCTGTGGGTCACACACAGGAAGGTGAGCTCTGTGTTCTCAGAAATCTCGAGTACAACTTCCAAACTCTGCCAGAAGAAATAAGAACTACTTACCATCCCGTAGTCCGAGCTAAATGAAGAGTCCACCTCTTGGCTTCCCCACAGCAGCTCCTTCATTCACGTTAAAAGCCACCAAAACCCCTTCACCTGCCTCTCTCTGGCCAGGAAGGACAAGTGAGAGTTAGGAGGCGTTCACAGTAACTTTTATAAAAGCACATATGTGACTTAGGTGCCCATTCCTAGCTTCTGGCAAACAGGCTAGGGACACCCTGGATACAAGTGGGACTCTAGCTCCCTGACCCCATGCTGTGAGGTTCCATACAGTGGGGCGGGCTTGCTGCCGCTTCCAGCAGCTCCCATTGGCCTGGAGCAGTGAACCGTGGCCAGTGGGAGCCACGATTGGCTGGACCTGCAGACGGGGCAGGTAAACAAACCAGCCCAGCCCGCCAGGGGCTTTTCCTACACAAGCGGCATCCCAAGTTTGGGAAACACTGCTGTAGAAAATTAAATGCAAAATATTAATGGTAAAAATTTCAAAAGTACCTAAGTGATTTAGCAGCCTAAGTCACATCTACAGAAGTGATTTAGGCATTTGAGTCTAAGGCTTTGTCTACACTAGCACTATTGTCAATAAAACTTTTGTTGATCAGAGATGTGAAAAAAACAGCCCCCTAATTGGCAAAAGTTTCACCGATAGAAGCACAGGTGTGGACAGGGCTATTTCATCAGAGACGCTCTCCTGCCAACATAGCTACTGCCACTCGTTAGAGGTAACTTAATTATGCTGGTGGGAGAGCTCTCTCCTGTCTGCATAGAGCAGCTACACAGGAGACCTTAGAGTGGCACAGCTGCAGCAGTACACTCATGCCGCTGTAAGGTCCATAGTGTAGACATAGCCTAAGTCTCATTGGTTTTCAGTTGCCAATGAAGAAAAAACTCAAATATTCTGAAGCCCCAGCTCAGGGGCCTAGCATTGTTTCCATAAGAGCAGTTGAGATGCCATAAGGAAGTCCAAGGAACATAATTAATGTGTAGGATACTGGGAGCTAAAGGACAGAATCCCAAGAGCATGTAAATAAATGTCAATGCTCAGTGTTACTTGCCGTGTATTACCAAGTCAGTCTTTGCTCGCATGAATTGTCATGAAACAGAATACTTGAGGTCCACCTAGTTCAAATGACTTCACTGTGAAATCACAGGGGTCATGTAGCTGGTGTGTTGCATAGCTGTGAGTCAGTGCCTCATGTAAGTGGGTGTGATATCTGCCATTCCTGCTTAACTGAAAGGCAGGGTTTCCTGATTTGGTAATCATGCCTCATCTTGTCAGTCTCCTGTGCTGTTGTCACATTAGCTCCTCCTGAGCTGTGGTGCAGCCAGAAGCTTGCTCAGTGCTGGACATGGGCTGACAAAGGTTGGAGTTGCTTATTGCAGAAACCCAAGAAGCCCCCTTGAAAGAGCTTCAGGGCTATTGACAGGTTCGTGATCGATTTGCTGAAACCCACAGGGTCTTGCTTTAAAACAAAACTCTAGAATAAGGATTTCTTGAAGTGCAGCTGGAGCAGGTTAGAGCCACTGGTGCAGAGGTATGGAAGGAGTCTTCTTGATTTGATCAAATAGTTTATTTTCATCTGCAGCAACTGAACAATGGTATCAGTGCAGTGGAGTCCTGCAGGGATGCTGTAAGGTTAACTACCTAAAGCTTCAATTCTAGGAGAGTTTCAAGTGGCTGACAACTTCCTTCTAATCTTTTGGTACCAGCAATGTTAACCCCTTATGTCCCTCTGCTGGCTGCCTTAAGCAATGCTGCTTATTAGTGCTCTTTGCTTTCTGGTGAATGTTTTTCTGTAACAGCCTCTGAGCCTGCAATTGTCTCATATACAATTGGGTTCACACAGAATGAAGAGTTAGCACTTACATAACACTGCAGGCTTGCATGGTGGTCTAGAGGCAAATGTAAAGACACAGGTCTTGCCCCAAGTTGCTTACAGTCCAAACTGAGATGAAGACTCAGTCGCCTGCTTCTGCACAGCAGGTGTCAGCAGTGGGTTTAGCACCAGCAGTCTGACCCAGCTTCCATTCCAGTCAATGTGAGCCTTTCCATTGATTTCAAAGGGAGCTTTCTTGGGCCTCAGTTCAGCTGCACATGTTTTAGCTGCAAGTGCAGCCCTGGACAGTCTGTGTTCAGCACCGCTGTGGAAAACCATGGTGAAAGTCTGCTGGGAGCAAATCCCTACCGTAGCTTGCTGAAATGGTGCTATATCCCATTTGGCCAGGTCTACTCTCAAAGCTAAGCACATGGAAATGAGCCAGCGCTGAGTCCTTCTTAGTATTGGGCAATGTTTCTGGCATAGGCCAGGCCAACAAAAGGTCACAGAGGGAAAGATGGACGGGGAGGACAGTGATGTGCAAAGAAGGGCTTCTGCCTCTTAGGGGTTTGTTTTACTATGAAGAGTGGGGGGCAGAAGGTTGCTGCTTGGATTTCTGATTATTACATGTTTCTGTGTTTGAAAAACTAATGGCATATCTTTCAGGGTGGATTAACAATTATAATGAGTTCCTGCAAAAGAAGTGCTAAAATTGTGTTTATGCCCCTTTTTATGGTGGATAAAGGCCAGTAAAATCTTGTGGCAGTGCTGGTTTGTGAAAGTTTTGTTTGTCTCCTTGTTTTTACCTTAGTAGTATCAAGAATGGCACGTTGAGTCATGTTGAGTCTTCTGGGTTTGTAGGAGGACTTGCTGGGAGTCTCAGAGACGTGGCCAGCAAACTCTCTTAGCCTTTACGAGAAGTCATGATGTTGAATTTTAACAGATGTGTTTTCTCCCAAGTGTGTACAGGCATTTGAGTTAAATATGTATAAAACAAATGGAAAACAAGTTTTGAAAAAGACAGATTAAAAATTCCTTCCCATCTCAATTAATCATGTTTCTTTTCCTAAGGACTGTCATGTTATTAACCAGCAGCTCTCCAGTGGCCCATCGAGCTTTCCAAGATAGACAAGAGCTGGATTTCTAATGTTAAAAGAAAGCAGTTAAGAACACTTCAAAAATCCTTTTGGGCCTCATTTTTGTGTCATAAGCAACACAGGGTATTGAGCGGTAGCATTCAGCATGAACTGGAGCGGTATGAGGTTCGAGTTACAGTGAATGGCACTTACAATGCTTCTGAATTGACACCCTGATTCGAGTTACGACAATTGGTTTCAACTTTACAATGCTTGGTCCCTCAATGGAGTGGATTACAGTTCTGAGTTACAATGTTTCGGCTTACGACGCAATTTTCAGGAACCATTTGTGCCATAAGTCCAAGGACTGCATGTATACAGTACTGAAGCCAGGAATAGATAAAGACTTGACCATCATATGCTCTTTACTTGTGTTTGATAGAAAGTGGTGGATTAGTGCTTGGACATGACTAGAACAGATTGGGAAAATTAGCTCAACGCTCTTCAGTCGGGGCGGGGGGATGGGTGGGAGGGAGAGGGAGCAGGGGAGCAGCCTTCCAGATAGAAACTGCTCAGCTTTGTGATTTCCTTTAACTGTTGGCATAGTTCCCTGTTGCATTCAAAAGATATTCGTTGTCGGGTGGAGATACTAGGTTTAATTGGTAAACAATATTTGTAGGCATTGCACACATTAAATAACAGGACACCTGCTCAGAGAGAGAAGAGGACAAAGGCAAAAATCTGGTAATGTGTTCCCAGGTTATGAGTTCAGAGCTGTGTATAGTCAGGGGTGTGAGATCAGAGTAGGTAGTGGGAGCTTCTCTCTGTGTGGCTAGGATAGAAATGATCTCTTTCCTTTCCTGGGCTGCATGGTTAATCCATTTTGCCAAAGCCTTGGAAATGTCCCTTGTAAATGCAGACTCTGCAAGTGTGAATCTGGCATCTATTCTTCAGGACCTGCTTCAGGAGAGGAGCAGACTGAGCTTCCTTCCTCTCTCCCTGCAATTGGAACTATGCAGTGTATATTTTGGAAAGAGGCTCAAGAAGTCATCAGGTGTAACACTTCCATTTCTTGCCTGGAGTCTGGTGAGAAATGGGACCAACCCGCTGGCTCCTCTGGCACTGTCATGCTCCCTGTACACATACAGAGGCTTTGTCCCTCCAGAGAGGAACCTGGTGCCTGAGGGATCTCACAAGCTGATAGGATCCTGGTCTTCCTTGAATGCTCCTTTAGCACCTCCATCTCATCCAATGGCTCCACTGATTGATTCTAAGGCTTCCTGCTTTTGATCTTAAAAAAATGTTGCTGTTAATTTGCTAATTGCTTTTGAAAAATGTTATTTGACCTCTTGATGGAGTTTATGCTCCTTTCTATTTTCCTGAGTAGGATTTGACTTCCAATTTTTAAAGGATGCCTTTTTGCCTCTAACCACTTTTCTCCACTGTTTAACCATAGTGGCATTTTTTGGTCCTTGTCCTTTTTTTTTTTTTTTAAATTTGGAGTATACTTTTACTTTGAGCCTCTGTTATGGTATTTTTAAATAGTTTCCATGCAGCTTGCAAGTATTTCACTTTTGTGACTGTTCCTTTTAATTTCCATTTATCTGCCCGCCTCTTTTTTGTGCAGTTCCTCGTTCTGAAATTAAATGCTACTGTGGTGGGCTTCTTTGGTATTTGCTCCCGTACATGGATTTTTCATTTAATTAGATTACAGTCACTATTACTAAGCAGTTCAGCTATAGTCACTTCTTGGACCAGATTCTGTCCTCTGCTTTGGCCTGAATCAAGAATTGTCCCTCCCCTGGGCTCCAGGACTAGCTGATTAAAGAAGCAGTTGTTAATGGTGTCTAGAAATTTTATCTCTGCATCCCATCCTGAGGTGACATGTTCCCAGTCAATATGGGGATAGTTGAAACCTTCCATTGTTATTGGGTTTTCTGTTTTTGTAGCCTCTCTTATCTCCCTGAGCATTTCACAGGTCAGGTGGTTGGTAGTATAATTCATTCCTGCTGCTATACTTTTCTTTGTGCCATGGGTCCTGCTTCTTTATGGCAGGTAGGTACACAACCTTTCCCTTGGAACAGAGAGCAGGGCTGGCCAAGCTCCAGGGCAACCCTTTCCAGTCCCTGTGCACAGTCACAGAGAAAAGACGGTTACTCACCTTTGTAACTGTTGTTCTTCGAGATGTGTTGCTCATATCCATTCCAATTAGGTGTGCACGCGCCGCGTGCACGTTCGTCGGAAGATTTTTACCCTAGCAACTCCCAGTGGGTTGGCGGGGCGCCCCCTGGCGTGGCACCGCTATGGCACCGAATATATACCCCTGCCGACCCGTCTGCTCCTCAGTTCCTTCTTGCCGGCTACTCCGACAGTGGGGAAGGAGGGCGGGTTTGGAATGGATATGAGCAACACATCTCGAAGAACAACAGTTACAAAGGTAAGTAACCGTCTTTTCTTCTTTGAGTGCTTGCTCATATCCATTCCAATTAGGTGAATCCCAAGCCTTACCTAGGCAGTGGGGTCGGAGTGAGAAACTGCAGAATGCAAGACTGCTAAGCTGAAGGCTGCATCGTCTCTGGATTGTTGGACCAGGGCATAATGGGAAGTAAAGGTGTGTACCAAAGACCGTGTAGCTGCTCGGCATATCTCCTGAATAGGCACTCGAGCTAAGAAGGCGGCCGACTAGGCCTGAGCTCTGGTCGAATGTGCGGTAATACGACCTGGAGAGGCGTGAGGTAGATCGTAGCACACCCGGATGCACGCTGTTACCCAGGACGAAATCCTCTGGGTAGAGACGGCCTGGCCTTTCATCCGGTCCGCCACTGCAACAAAGAGTTGGGGCGTTTTGCGGAAGGGCCTCGTACGGTCAATATAGAAGGCGAGTGCCCTACGGACATCAAGTGAATGTAACTTCTGCTCCGTATGTGATGCATGCGGTTTGGGGAAGAAGACCGGGAGGAATATGTCCTGGTTGAGATGAAAGGCCGAAACTACTTTAGGGAGGAATGCCAGATGTGGGCGTAGCTGCACCTTGTCCTTGTGGAACACCGTGTGTGGTGGGTCCACCATCAGAGCCCGAAGTTCAGAGACTCTCCTAGCCGATGTAATGGCTACCAGGAAGGCAGTCTTCCATGACAAATATAAGAGCGAGCAGGTTGCCAGTGGCTCGAACGGGGGGGAACGTACGTTTCGTTAGAACTAAATTGAGGTCCCAGGAAGGGGCGGGGCATTGCACAAGAGGAAATAGACACTCTAGGCCTTTGAGGAACCTCGAAACCATAGAAGACGGAGTAAACGCCTTCGCCGGGGTGGAAAGTAGAGATAGCTGCTAAGTGTACTCGCAAGGATGAGATTGCGAGGCCCTGTTGTTTGAGATGCCAGAGATAATCCAAAATAGTGGGGATGGAAACCTCCGTAGGTGCAACATCCCACGTGTGACACCAGCAAGAGAACCGTTTCCACTTGGCTAAGTAAGTAGACCGAGTAGAAGGTTTCCTGCTACCCAGGAGTATCTCTTGTACTGGGGCAGAGCAGCGTAATTCCGATCGGGTTAACCATGCAGGAGCCACGCCGTCAAGTGGAGGGATTGCAGGTCTGGGTGGAGAAGCCTGCCGTGGTCCTGCATTATCAGGTTCTGATGGAGGGGCAGGGGGATCGGGTCGGCTATCGAGTGGTCCAGTAACGTGGTGTACCAGTGTTGCAGGGGCCACGCAGGGTCTATCAAAATCAGTCGAGCCCTGTCCCTGCGAAGCTTTACGAGAACCCTGTGCACCATCGGGAAGGGTGGAAAGGCGTAAAGCAGGTGGTTCGCCCAAGAGATTAGGAAGGCGTTGATATTGAGTCCGGGGCGAGACCCTGGAAGGAGCAGAACCTCTGACACTTCCGGTTGTTGCAGGAAGTGAACAGGTCTATGTGGGGAAAGCCCCACTTCTGGAAGATGGAGTGAACAATGTCCGGGCGAAGCCACCACTCGTGGGCGAGAAAGGATCTGCTGAGATGGTCTGCCAGGGTATTCCGGACTCTTGGGAGGAAAGACGCTACAAGGTCTATAGAGTGGGCTATACAAAATTCCCACAGTTGGATCGCCTCCTGACGAAGGGGAGAGGATCGAGTCCCGCCCTGCTTGTTGATGTAGTGCATTGCTGTTGTGTTGTCCATAAGCACTAGAACACAACGGCACTGTAGATGATGTTGGAACGTCTGGCAGGCGAGGCGGACTGCTCTCAGCTCCTGGACGTTTATGTGCAAGGACAGCTCTTGAGCTGACCAGAGGCCTTGCGTGCGGCGATGGCCTAGGTGTGCCCCCCAGCCAAGAGACAAGGCGTCCATTGTTAGGGACACTGAGGGTTGTCTCGGTTGGAACGGCATCCCTGCGCACACCAGGGAAGGCGTTAGCCACCAGTTGAGGGAGCCTAAGATGGCTTGAGGAACGGTGACGACCATGTCTATGGAGTCCCTGCCTAGGCGGTAAATTGAGGCAAGCCAGGCTTGGAGGGGACGCAGGCGTAGTTTGGCGTGCACTTTTGTAACCAAGCACGCAGCCATGTGACCGAGAAGGCTGAGGCAGGTACGGGCCGAGGTCATCGGGAAAGTTTGAAGGCTTTCTATGGCCGAGACTAGCATCCGAAACCGGGGTAACGGAAGGAAGGCTGTTGCGAGCTTGGAGTCTAAAATGGCCCCAATGAATTCTATTCTTTGAGTGGGCACTAGAGTAGACTTCTCTAGATTGATCATCAGGCCCAACCGCTCGAATAGGCTTGTGATGGCGGCCATATCTCTGGTAACTTGGGCCTCGGATGTCCCGCGGACCAGCCAGTCGTCTAGGTAAGGAAAGACGCTTATGCGCCGACGACAGAGAAAGGCAGCCTCTACCGCCATGCACTTGGTAAACACGCGCGGGGCGGTGGAGAGACCAAACGGAAGGACTGCAAATTGAAAATGCTGGTGGTGCACCATAAACCATAGGTACCGTCTGTGCGGAGGGTAAATTGAGATGTGAAAGTATGCATCCTTCATGTCGAGAGCAGCGTACCAGTCTCCGGGATCCAAGGATGGGATGATGGTCCCCAATGACACCATGCAGAACTTCAACTTCTTCAGAAAGACGTTGAGACCGCACAGGTCTAGGATGGGACGGAGACCTCCTTTTGCTTTGGGAATTAGGAAATATCGGGAGTAAAATTCCTTGCCCCTGAACTCCTCTGGCACCTCCTCTATAGCTCCGATTGAGAGGAGCGTGCGAACCTCCTGCCAGAGGAATTGCTCGTGAGAGGGGTCCCTGAAGAGGGACGGGGAGGGCGGGTGGGAGGGAGGGGGCGAAACAAATTGAAGACGCTATCCAAATTCCACCGTGCATAGGACCCAACGGTCTGAGGTTAATTGGGCCCATGCAGAGAGGAAGGAGGAAAGGCGGTTGGAGAACTGAAGAGGATCCTGGGAAAGGACTGGTGCTCTGCTCTCGGGCGCACCTTCAAAAGTTCGATTTTGGTCCTGCTGATGGTTTGGCGAGAGCGTTATTCTGTCCCCCTTGGGAACCCGATTGTCTCCTGCTGTTCCCGCGACCACGCCTCCTGCTAAAGTCTTGTCGTGACCTGGGCGGGGGATAAGGGCGCTGAGGCTGGGTACGGAAGGACTGTCTTTGGGTTTGTGGAGTATGCATCCCGAGGGAACGCATTATGACTCGATTGTCTTTGAGACTCTGGAGTCTAGGGTCCGTTTTCTGGGAGAAAAGGCCTGTCCCTCAAACGGAAGGTCCTGAATAGTGTGTTGCAATTTGATAGGTAGACCCGAGACCTGCAACCACGATATTCTCCTCATTGTAATGCCCGAGGCCACTGTTCTGGCCGCCGAATCAGCAGCGTCGAGCGAGGCCTGCAGGGAAGTCCGTGCCACTTTCTTCCCCTCCTCCAGAAAGGCTTGGAATTCTGGGCGGGAGTCCTGTGGGACTAGTTCAGTGAATTTACCCACCAACTTCCAGGTGTTATAATTGTATCTGCTGAGTAGGGCCTGTTGGTTGGCCACTCGCAGTTGGAGGCCTCTGGCGGAGTAGACTTTACGCCCCAATAGATCCATCCTTCTAGCCTCCTACGATTTTGGGGCAGGAGCTTGCTGGCCATGGCGCTCTCTGTCATTCACAGATTGAACGAACGGAGAGCATTGCGGAGGATGGGTATATAAATATTCGTACCCTTTAGAGGGTACCATGTACTTCCTTTCCACGCCTCTGGCCGTAGGAGGGATTGACGCCGGAGATTGCCGAATGGTGTCTGCTTTGGCTTGGATAGACCGGATGAATGGCAAAGCCACGCGAGTTGGCGCATCTGCCGACAATATGTCTATGACCGGGTCCTCCACCTCCGGGACCTCCTCCACCTGGAGGTTGATATTTAAGAGGACATGCCTTAGAAGGTCCTGGTGGGCTCTGAGGTCAATCGGGGGCGGGCCCGATGAGGTGGTACCAGCCACTGCCTCGTCTGGTGATGAGGAGGACGACAGACGCGGCACGACTGGATCATGCAGTGACTCCTGTTCTCGAGGAACATCAGAGTCCAGGAACACCTGAGGGTCCGGCGCCAGAGCCGAGTCGTGTGTACCCACTGGAGGAGGGCAGCTAACAGTGACCTCTGGTGCTCGATGTTCCGACAGGGCGGAACGAGATGGTACTGTAGGCTCGCCTTGGGCCTGATGATATGCCCAAGGCGTCCAGAAGGACCACTGAGGCACTTGTTCCATGCCCTGAGCCTCCTAAAGGAGACGGCTCTATGGGTCTGAATCCCCATACAAGGCGCTGTCAGCGTGTGAAGACTCAGATGGGTGCCGTGATGGCCATGGCGGAGCAGAGTGCACGTGAGGAGAGGCCCCATGCGCAGGGTACCGTATGTCGTGCCATGCGGGAGAGCGGTACCGGGAGTCGTACCGGTGCCGAGAGGTTGACCGGGACCTGCGACCAGCGCGGTCCCGGGAGGTCGACTGGGATCGTGAAGCTCGGTGGTGAGAGCGGCTGCGGCAAGAACGGTGCCGGGAGCTGGACCACCATCTGGAGTACTGGTCCGGAGAGTGGGATCTTGAGCGGTGCCGCGAGTACGACCGGTACCAAGAAGGGGACCGGTACCAGGACTGCAAGCGGCGCCTGGACTGGGACCGGCGGCGAGATCGGGAACGCTGGTGAGACCTCTACCTCGAGTGGTGCCTGCCTGCGACGTCGATGGAAGGTGACCTGACCAGGGCCGGCTTCCCCGCTGACGCAACAACCCGCACTGGTGGTGCCGGGGGTTGAGGGAGGGTGGGCTCCATTAGAGCAATGAGTTCCCTCGCTGTTGAAAAGGTGTCTGGCGTGGTGGGAACGAGAAGCTCTACCGAGGCATGTGCCGGGGAGCTGTCACGCACCGGACTCAACGGCTCTTGCATGGCGGGAATCAACGGTGCTGAGATCGCCGGTGCCGCGGCAGTTGTTGGTGCTGGGCGACTCGGTCTTGGCTGATGCTCTGACTGTGGCACGGGTATTGGAGCCGCAGGAGCCTTGGCCTTCTTGGCACGCGGGGAGAGGGAGCGGTGCCTGGCTGTCTTCTATGCCGGTGACGGCTGGTGCCGGGGCGTCTTTGCGGTGCTAGCGCTCTCCGGTGCCGACGAGGCACTTCTCTCCGGTGCGGACTGTGCGGCACTCGGTGCCGAGGCTGGAGGAGTGAGCGCCGCCTCCATTAGGAGCTGCTTAAGGCGAAAGTCTCGCTCCTTTTTTGTCCGCGGCTTAAATGATTTGCAAATCAGGCACTTATCTGTGAGATGGGATTCCCCCAGGCACTTTAGGCAGGAGTCGTGGGGGTGTCCCGTTGGCATCGACCGGCAGCAGGCCAAGCACAGTTTGAAGCCCGGTGAACCAGGCATGGGCCTGGGCACCGGGAGAGGGGAAAGGGCTAATCCCCAACCCTCTAAGTATATACACTAACTACGTTAATAAAGGTTAATAAAGTATAAACTACAACTATAACTATATAACTATATATACAATAAGTACTAGAATGGTGAATAGCTAGGGAAGTGGAGGTCAGCTAAGCCGCGCTCCAGTGTTCCAGCGACCGACACGGGTGGTAAGAAGGAACTGAGGAGCGGACAGATCGGAAGGGGTATATATCTGGTGCCATAGCGGTGCCACGCCAGGGGGTGCCACGCCGACCCGCCGGGTGTTGCTAGGGTAAAAATCTTCCGATGAACGTGCACGCGGTGTGCGCACACCTAATTGGAATGGATATGAGCAAGCACTCGAAGAAGAACTGATTGTGTCAGATACACCATTTTAATGGTCCCTATTTAGTGACAAGGCAAAGGCAAATGCCCATTCCTACCAATCTGTCCTGGTAACATCTTATGACCCCAAATCTGCCCATCAGCCTAACCCTGTACATGCAGGAGTCCATCATTATCATGATAGATTCGTACATTTCCAGACCAGAATGGACTGTTGTGATCATCTACTCTGACCACTGTATGACCCAGGCCGAGACCTGCCCAAAATAATTCTTTCTTACAGTAGAGCTTCTTGAAAAATATCTAATCATGATGTAAAAATGATGGAGAATCTGCCATGACCCCTAATAAATTACAGCCCATTTACACTTGGAAAGCATCATGCTGTCCAAACAATTTTCCGGGTGTGTGTGAGAGAGAGAGATTGAGAATGAATCACAGGAATGTGGAGTCTGCCAGAACCATGGGGAACTGTGAATTAGAAATGTCTGTTACCTGGGGGTTGGGTGGGTGGGGAGCAGTGCCAAAGCACCTACGTTTATCCCATTTACATTTCAAAGATTATTTTTTATTTCCATGATTGTCCACATTCTCCTTAAACCATTTGGCTGAAATAGAATATCACCCAAGTCATTGTGGTCTCTTCTGGGGGAGGCAGCATAGTCTTGTTGATTGAAAGATGGGCTGGGAGTCCTTTCCAAGCTCTGCCATTGTCTCACTGTTACTTTGGATGGGTCACTTCACCTTTCCGGTTTCCCCCTCTCTAAAATGACTTAGACTTCTTTGGAAAGCCCTGTGAGTTGACAAGAAGCTGGATATGAGTCGACAGCGTGCCCCTGTTGCCAAGAAAACTAACAGCATCTTGGGCTGTATAAGTAGAGGTATTGCCAGCAGATTGAGGGACGTGATCGTTCACCTCTATTCAACATTGGTGAGGCCTCATCTGGAGTACTGTGTCCAGTTTTGGGCCCCACACTACAAGAAGGATGTGGCAAAATTGGAAAGAGTCCAGCAGAGGGCAACAAAAATGATTAGGGGGCTGGAGCACATGACTTATGAGGAGAGGCTGAGCGAACTGGGATTGTTTAGTCTGTAGAAGAGAAGAGTGAGGAGGGATTTGATAGCTGCTTTCAACTACCTGAAAGGGGGTTCCAAAGAGGATGGATCTAGACTGTTCTCAGTGGTAGCAGATGACAGAACAAGGAGTAATGGTCTCAAGTTGCGGAGGGGAGGTTTAGGTTGGCTATTAGGAAAACCCTTTTTCACTAGGAGGGTGGTGAAGCACTGGAAGGGGTTACCTAGGGAGGTGGTAGAATCTCCTTCCTTGGAGGTTTTTAAGGTCAGGTTTGACAAAGCCCTGCCTGGGATGATTTAGTTGGGAATTGGTCCTGCTTTGAGCAGGGGGTTGGACTAGATACCTCCTGAGGTCCCTTCCAACCCTGATATTCTATGAAAGGTGTTGTGTAAGTACAAAGTATTCTGTACAGCAGGCAGCATTTCGGGAGCCTACATTTCCCCAGACTCTATACCCTAGCTGTTCAGAGCCAAGACTACCTATATCTTTGGCCAGTGTAGTGTGCATATGCTTATGAAATGAGGGTGTATGAAACTGGATGCAGTGGTCCAGGTGGCTGTGCCTCAGGGCCTTCTCCAGTGGCACAGGCCAGGCAGAAAGGTCAGTGATGGTTGCAACGGCAGTCTCTGACACTCACGAGAGCCTGGACTGATGGAGATGGCTGTCATAGGCCACAGGGAGGGACTAGTGGTAGCAAATTCTGCTGCCTCTGATTTTAATGAAAATGTCAGAGAGGCTGATGTTGCTCTCACCTCACGTTGTGAGGGCCTGGGGGAGAGGCTGCTGGTGGCCTCTACAGGGTGATTTGGCCACATGCAGGAACTTTTAGGGCCTAAGTATCCTCATGAGAAACTCAAGAAAGACAACAATGAATAACAAAACAGGACATACTTGCATAGCATCAAAGAAGAAGGGCTCCCCATTTTTGAGTCCTGTTCTGTTTTTGTTCACCTCAACTTTAAATAGATAACACTGAGTTGGAAATGGTCCAGAGAAGGGCATCAGAGGTGGTTTTACAGCTGGGTAGGACTGCCAGTTCCCACAATATGATCTTTGATTACAAAAGCTAGGCCATAATTGTCCACAAAGGGGCTTCTTGCGTCTTCCTCTTTTGCTGGCCACTGTCAGGGACAGCACACTGGGCTCTGACCCAGTCTATGGTCCCTGAATGGTGAATTTATATGCAGCTTAGTAATGACATTGTTAGATATCAGTTGGCCTTTGCTTAAAAAATGAAACAAACAAAAATCTTAACTTCCCACTTGTGCATACATGATACAGTACAGTCTTTAATTATGAGAACACAGGTTCTTATACACAGGTATCCAAAGGGTGCAGGTAAAAATGTGAAATAGTGTGGTGTCAAAGTGTTGCCAGGCATGCCTGCAGATGATCAAAGTTAAGGTTGAGAAGTCAGCTAGGGTTTTACATTTCTGGATTTTGTACATTTAACTATATAACCTTAATGTTGCATTAAACTAGGGGTGCTGGGAGGGGTTCTTTTGCATTTAATTGCTAATTTGCCTGCTTTGCTTCCTGAGGTTTGAGTTACAGCCTGATTTTGCACTAGTGAGTTTAGTGAGGGAGAAAACCTCACAGGGCTGGCGCAACCCATTAGGCAACCTAGGTGGTCGCCTAGGGCACTAACATTTAGGGGGCAGCAACTGCGGCAGCTGGATGTTCGGCCGCTGCAGTCGTTGGTGGTATTTTGGGGGCGGGACCTTCCACCGCCTCTGTCGGGGGCGCCATTTCAGGGGCAGGACCTTCCGCCACCTAGGGCACCAAAAAGGCTGCTGGCACTCCTGCTTCCTCATGGTCTTTTCCAGGTGACGAGGCCTATTATGCCTTTCTCCATGGACTGCCAAAAGCCTCTAAAAATCATTCCCAAAGAGAGGACAGGGAACTAAATGCCAAAGTACTGGTGTGACAGGTTGGATCACAGAAACCCCCCTGGGATCTGCCAACTGTTGTGCCAGGACTACCTCTGCTCCTGTTTTCCCTGCCACTTCAGGACTCCAGCACCCAGTCTTGCTGAGCCAGACACTCCCGTCTGCTCCAGCACAGATCCAGGGTCTGAATTACTGTATAAACTTATGCAGGGTAAACTCATAAATTATTCGCCCTCTATAACACTGATAGAGAAAGATGCACAGTTGTTTGCTCCCCCAGGTATTCATACATACTCTGGGTTAATTAATAAGTAAAAAGTGATTTTATTAAATACAGAAAGTAGGATTTAAGTGGTTCCACATAGTAACAGACAGAACAAAGTAAGTCACCCAGCAAAATAAAATAAAATGCGCACATCTATGTCTAATCAAACTGAATACAGATAATCGCACCCTCAGAGATGCTTCAGTAAGTTTTTTCTTCAGACTGGACACCTTCCAGACCTGGGCACAATTCTTTCCCTTGGTACAGCTCTTGTTCCCGCTCAGGTGAAAGCTAGGAGATTCTTCATGATGGCTCTTCTTCCTTTGTTCTCTTCCACCCCTTTTATATATCTTTTGCCTAAGGTGGGAATCCTTTTGTCTCTCTCTGAGTTCCCACTCCGTCCTTCTCAATGGAAAGACACCAGGTTAAAGATGGATTCCAGCTCAGGTGACATGAGCACATGTCCCTACAAGACTTCATTGCCCACTTGCCAACACACACTATACAGGAAGACTTACAGGTAAAATGCACCCATCTACAGACAATGTCCTAGTTAATGGAAGTCATCAAGATTCCAAACCACCGTTAGTGGCCCACACTTTGCATAATTACAATAGTCCCTCAGAGTTATATTTCATATTTCTAGTTTCAGGTACAAGAGTGGTACATTTATACAAATAGGATGATTACACTCGGCAGATTATAAGCTTTGTAATGATACCTTACAAGAGACTTTTTGCATGAAACATATCTCAGTTACATTATATTTACTTATTATTAAATTTTTATAAAAACATATAGACTGCACAACGTCACAACTGGGTCCTAGTGTGGTTAATAATCCCCCCTCCTTGAGCACATGGGGAGGCTGAGGCTTAACATATGAAAAGTGCCATTACCTCTTTTGATGAAAGTTGCTGTCATTGCTGAGGGCACAAACTCTTGGTGGCACAAGCACTTACACATAGTTTATCCACCCCATGCTTTTATATCCACTAAGTGGATAAAACACAAAATGGTTCTGTCGCACCCTGTTAGCAGCCACAAGCACAAGAGGAAATGTGTGACAATCTAGTTAGAGCTAACCATGTTTCTATCTTGGGATGGCATAGGGGCCTCAGACAGCATGGAGGAGGAACTACTATAACTAGGAAGAATAGCATGAAATAGGCTCCTAGTGGGACTCCGTCTGAGACTGCCAAATGAGAGTAGAGAATTGGACATCCAGCTCCTGAAGCATCTATGTGTAGAAAGAAATACTGTTGTTATGGGGGACTTCAATCTAGGGATATATGCAGGAAGTCTCAAGCAGCCATTAATAAAACATCCTTAAAGTATCTGAAAGCATAGATAGATCAGCAGTTCTCAGCCAGGGGTCTGCAGCCCCCCTGGGGTGGCCACAAGTTGTTCCCAACACTCTCCAAAAACTTCCTGGATTGTCCGTGCACTGCTGTATTGCTCTCCCAGTAAATGTCAGTGTGATTGAAGTCCCCAATGAGAACCAGGGCCTGTGAACTGGAAACTTCTGTTATTTGCCAAAGAAAGCTTTGTCTGCCTCATCCTCCAGATCTGGTGGTCTGTAGCAGACTCCCACCACTACAACGCCTTTGTTGCTCTTGTCTCTAAACTTAACCCTAAGACTCTCAAGAGAGAGTTAGGCTGGAGTCCGTTAGGACTCCACTAGAAACACCCCTGCTGGATGATGATTCCTCATTAATGGTTACATTTTGAACCAGTTTTTAATCCATTTAAAATGTGCAGCATTGAGTCTTTTGTATTATGCTAATTTTTAGTTAGATTATTATGAAGTCCAAGTAAATCCAGAAGTCCAAGTAAAATGCATCAACAGTTATCTTTATCGAACTATTTTATCAGGTTCCTATGACAAGTCCTATTTTCCATAAAACCATATTGATTGGTGTTAATTATATTTCCAATTTTCAGTTCTTAATATTTGAATCCAGTATCACCTGTTCCATTATTTTGTTTGGTATCAGTGTCAGGTTAACAGCCTGTAATTCCTCTGGTCCTCCCATTTAGCCATTTAAAATATTGGATCAATGGGAGCTTTCTTCCAGTCCTCTGGGACCTCCCAGTATACAAAGTTTTATTAAATATTAACGTCAATGGCCCAGAAGGTTCCTCTGCCAACTCTTGTAAAATTCTTGGGTGCAAGTTACCCAGATCTGCTGATTTTAAGTTGTGTAATAAGACTATAAGAATGTCCATACTGGCTCAGACCAGTGTTCCATTTAGCCCAGTATCCTGTCTTCCAACAGTGGCCAGTGCCAAATGTTTCAGAGGGAGTGAACAGAAGTGGGCAGGTTATCGAGTGATCAATCCCCTGTTGTCCAGTCTCAGCTTCTGGAAGATGGAGGTTTAGGGACACCCAGACCATAGGATTGCATCTCTGCCCATCTTACCTAATAGCCATTGATGGACCTATCCTCCACCAATTTATCTAATTCTTTTTTGAGTCCAGTTATACTTTTGGCTTTCACAACATCCGCTGGCAACAAGTTCCACAGGTTGACTATGCATTGTGTGAAGTACTTTCTTATGTTTGTTTTAAACCTGCTGCCTATTAATTTAATTGGGTGACCCCTGATTCTTGTGTTATGTGAAGGGACAGAAAACAACACTTTTCTTATTTGCTTTCTCCATATTATTCATTGTGTTATAGGCCTATATTATATCCCCCCTTAGTTGTTTCTTTTCTAAATTGAACAATCCCAGCTTTTTTAATCTCTCCTCTTATGGAAGCTGTTCTGTACCTCAAATCTTTTTTTTGTTTCCTTTCTTGGCAGCTTTTCCAATTCTATTTTGTCTTATTTTGATATTATGTGACCAGAACTGCACACAGTATTTGTGGTGTGGCGGTACCATAGATTTAAACAGTGGCATTATGGTATTTTCTGTCTAATTATCTATCCCTTTCCTAATGGTTCCTAACATTTTCTTATCTTTTTTGACTGCCACTGCACATTGAGTGGATGTTTTCAGAGAACTATCCACAATGACTCCCAAGACCTCTTTCTTGAGTGGTAACAGCTAATTTAGACCCCATCATTTTGTATGTATTGTTGGGATTATGTTCTCCAATGTGCATTACTTGGCATTTACCAGTATTGATTTTCATCTCTCATTTGGTTGCCCAGTCACCCAGTTTTGTGAGATCCCTTTGTAACTCCTCCAGTCAGTTTTGGACTTAACTATCTTGAGAAATTTAGTATTGTCTGAAAACTTTACTGCTTCCCTGTTTACCCCCTTAACCAGGTCATTTATGAATAAGTTAAACAGCACAGATTCTTGGGGGACCCTACTATTTATCTCGTTCCATTGTGAAAACTGATTGCTTATTCATACCCTTTGTTTCTATCTTGTAACCAGTTAGTAATCCTTTTATACCATGACTGCTTAGTTTGCAGTTTGTTTATCTTTAGTTAATGCTGTTAACATCCTCCTTAATTCATATAGAGATATACCTATCTCATAGAATTAGAAGGGATCTTGAAAGGTCATTGAGTCCAGTCCCCTGTCTTCACTAGCAGGACCAAGTACCAATTTTGCCCCAGATCCCTAAATGGCCTCCTTAAGGATTGAACTCACAATCCTGGGTTTAGCAGACCAATGTTCAAACCACTGAGCTATCCCTCCCCCATCCCTAGTTATTGTTGGGGTTGCATGATGGAAGTGTTTTTAAGCTAGTTAAATAAAATCCAGTGCTCAGAAGTTGAAGCTGGACACATTCAAATTAAGAATAGGACATAATTTTTTAGACAGTGAAAGTTAGAAATCAACATAAATCGAAAGAGGGCATTCTTAAACCAAAATCCACACAGATTTGCACTGGAATAACTAACGGTGTGAATTACAACTGACTGAGTTATTTGGGTTCCAGTTTGTGTGTAGACAAGCCTTCAGGCAGATGTCTTTTTGCATTGGATATACCTGGCTAATGTTTTGTAAGTTTTCCTCAGAACCAGAACTGCTCCAAGCCAAGATCCTCAAAGTTATTTAGATGCATAACTGCTGAAATCAATGGGAGTTATATACCTAACTCACTTAGACCCTTTGTAAATTCCATTAGGTGCCTATCTGCGTCTTTAGGTACCTTGACACCTTTATGCAAATTTGATTCTAGCATATTGAATGAAAACTGAGATTCTGGAGAACAGTTGTCATGTCACTCTGCAATGGCTGTGGAAGTACCTAGTCCTTCTGCACTTCGGAAAATGCTGCTGTAGCGTAACCACAAGTTATCGGCTTTAATGCAAGAATCATAGAGTGAAGTTCTCTGGTCTGTGCTATGCAGGAAGTTAGACCAGGAGATCCATTCTGATTTAGCTGTCATTAAAATCCATGAAAAGAGGGACAATTTAGGGGGAATGTCAGGAAAAGTTTACTGATAAGGCCTATGAGGCTGTAATATCTTTCCTTTAAGACAAGACTGGACAAAACACTAAAAAAAATCCTGTAGGAAAGAAACTGGATTGGTCCCAGGGAACTGGATGATCCGGCAGAGCTTCTCCATCTAAAAAATCATTCTTATTTTTTTTAATTATAACCCTAACACTTCCCCAGATAAGAGAGCCTGGGAAGCTGCCCCCAACTGATGCAGAATTGCCTGAAGAGCTGTGGTGGCTTCACCAGAACCAGAGGAAACCCAACCAGAAACTAAACATTTTTCCTTGTGTTACACTCCCTGAGGCGACCCCCACATTTCCCCAAAGGACGTTCACTCAGGCAGAAGTGTGGTGGACATTTCTTATGCCGGCTCCAGCCTGCATGTCAGAGCTGTGAGCAGGCACTGCTCAAATGTGCTGAATGAGATCCTAGTCATTGCCCACAAATGGCATCCTGCAGGCGAGTTCAAGAGACAGCTGCTGCTGTTCCTTGGCAGGGGCTGAGGCTGATCAAGGCTCCCTGCAGCAGCACAGTTCAGGTACAGAACAGTCACTGATGTGGAGTTAAATGTTAACCACAGCTGCCAGCCATCTCTCTGCCTCAGAGCTCCTGGGTGCAGGGGCGGCTCCAGGCCCTAACACACCAAGCGCATGCTTGGGGCAGCGAGCCGCGGGGCACGCTCTGCGAGCACCGCGAGGGCAGCAGGCAGGCTGCCTTCGGCAGCTTGCCTGCGGAGGGTCTGCTGGTCCCGCAACAGCAGACCCTCCGCAGGCAAGCCGCCAAAGGCAGCCTGCCTGCCGTGCTTGGGGTGACAAAATGCGTAGAGCTGCCCCTGCCTGCGTGCATTTCTGGGCAGCAGGGAACCTCCCTTAGCCCATCAGGTGCAGTTCTACTCTCCTCTGCTGTTCCACCAACTGCTGGCCTGCGAGCAGCGTATCCCAAACAACAGGCAGGAAAAAGGAATCTGGGCTAGGCATGCAGCAGCCCGTAAGCTGTGTATGGTGACATGGAGGGGGTTGGCACTGAACCGGAGGTGTCTCGCCCAGCTTGACCCCTGCATGCCACACAACTGACCTTAGTTTTTGTTACATTTTCCTGCAAAGAGGAACCTTCCTTTGGGGATTTGCCACGATGATGATTTAGTTGCTGCTGCCACTTTCAGTCACTTGGTGTGTGAGGTGGCAGCATAACTGCCCTGCCCCAGCAACCCCTCCCCCCAAAATCTGCTTCAACAAGGGGCCCATTTGGCAGGTGACTGTGTTTGCACTAAACACCCCTCTGCCCAACAGGAAATGAGTCACCTCCTGTCAAGGGCTTCATGTCATGCACTGCAGTCTCCTCCCCACATCCTGCTCTTCCCTTCTTGGCTCTGTGAAATAGGAAACTCATTAAGTGCTTCCTCTATAGGGAACGCTGACAGGAATGCTACAGGCTCAGCAAGGATTGTAGGTCAAAGGAACTGAAACCCTCCTCTCCTGTGGCTGTATTAGCCCCTCAGATGCCTCTCTAGCTTATTTGCTGGGAGACTCACTTCAGGGTCAGATTCCTGAGGAATTAATACAAACAGCGAGAAGAAGATTTCAGGTCCTTTGACCAGCAGTCCCTGCCTCAACTCGAGATGAGGCTGCAGTGGACAGGGCTGCCACAAGTACTCCCATCGCTACTGTGCTCCCTGGAGAGGAAGCACTTACACATTTCCCATGTACACTGCTTGGCGGTTGTCATCAACTGCCTGGCTGAGCATAAAGTTGCTTTTAAAATGAAAAAAGGAACATTGATGCTGAAAAGATCTCCATGGGATTGCAAACGTCAGCTAGGGATGGGGGGAGCTCCAGAGCTTGCCTGTCTTTTTTCAAATAGCTGCTTGTTATTACTGGAAACACCAGAGATGGAAGGAAGCATTTGAGAGAATCCCTCTCCTGGGCCTTGGGGCTGAGAGCAGCTCACAGCAGGGCACCTGACATCCCTCCAAATTCCTTCTGGAGAAGGTAAACATAGTCAGACTCCAGAATTAACTGATGTTACACTCCGAGAAACCACCAGCTGCATCTGTATTTCCTGGGTCTGATCTCAATCACCTTCAATGAGCCCTGTCAAGTAACTGATGCTCTAGAATTGTGTAATGTGATGGGGTCTAAGTGTACGTCCAGATTACCCTCCGGATCGGTGGGTAGCGATCAATTTAGACACGATATACTCCCGTCGACTCCGGAACTCCACCAGGGCAAGCAGTGGTAGCGGAGTCGACGTGGGGGAGCTGCAGCCGTCGATCCCACACCATGAGGACGGGAGGTAAGTCGAAATAAGATACATCGACTTCAGCTACGCTATTCCCATAGCTGAAGTTGCGTATCTTACATCGACACCCCCTTCCTCTCCCCCTCCCCCTGTGTAGACCAGGCCTAAATCTGAGCTCTCCCTGTTCTCTAGATGCCCAAGGAAATGGATTTGAGGCTGTCTCCCTACAGGGTATGTCTGCACTACGGGATTATTCCGATTTTACAGAAATTGATTTTTGGAAACAGATTGTATAAAGTCAAATGCACGCGGCCACACTAAGCATATTAATTCAACGGTGTGTGTCCATGTACCGAGGCTAGCATCGACTTCCGGAGCGTTGCACTGTGGGTAGCTATCCTGTAGCTATCCCACAGTTCCCGCAGTCTCGCCCGTCCATTGGAATTCTGGGTTGAGATCCCAGTGGCTGATGGGGCCAAAAATTTGTCGCGGGTGGTTACGGGTAAATGTCGTCTGTCAATCCACCCTCCGTGAAAGCAACGGCAGGCAATCATTTCACACCCTTTTCCCTGGATTGCCTGCATAAACGCCATAGCACGGCAACCATGGAGCCCGTTCATCCTTTTTTCACTGTCACTGTATGTCTGCTGGATGCTGCTGACAGATGCGGTACTGCAGCGCTACACAGCAGCATCCCCTTGCCTTTTGCAAGTTAGCAAAGATGGTTACCAGCCCTACTGTACTGTCTGCTGCTTTGCAAGTTGACGAAGACAGTTACCAGTTATACTGTACCGTCTGCTGCTGTCATGGGTGCTCCTGGCCGGCCTCAGTGAGGTCGGTCGGGGGCGCCTGGACAAAAATGGGAATGAATCCCCAGGTCATTCTCTTCTTTAAGTTCTGTCTAATGGAGAGTCAGTCCTGCCTAGAATATCAGGCAAGACTACTAAAGAACCAGAGAGGCAAACGGCCACTCCGGGTCAGAGCCCCAGACATCCTGCAGAAATGATAAGCTACATGCCATTCTAGGGGATGCCCCTGCAACAGCCCCACCTATTGCTTCCCTCCTTCCCCACCCCTCCTGGGCTACCATGGCAGTTATTCCCTCATTTGTGTGATGAAGTAATAAAGAATGCATGAATTTGAAACAACACTGACTTTATTGCCTCTGCAAGCAGAGATCAAAGGGGGGAGGGGAGGGCGGTTGGCTTACAGCGAAGTAGAGTGAACCACCATTCTGCACTTGCTCAGCCTATAGCTGAAAATGGGAATCTGTGACAAGCACTAGGATAGAAGCACAGGCAGGACTGAATCTCCAATGCTTTTGATACTGTCTCCCACACTATTCTTGCCAGCAAGTTAAAGAAGTATGGGTTGGATGAATGGACTATAAGGTGGATAGAAAGCTGGCTAGATTGTCGGGCTCAACGGGTAGTGATCAACGGCTCCATGTCTAGTTGGCAGCCGGTTTCAAGTGGAGAGCCCCAACGGTCGGCCCCGGAGGTGGTTTTGTTCAATATCTTCGTTAATGATCTGGAGGATGGCGTGGACTGCACTCTCAGCAAGTTTACAGATGACACTAAACTGGGAGGAGTGGTAGATATGCTGGAGGGTAGGGATAGGATACAGAGGGACCTAGACAAATTAGAGGACTGGGCCAAAAGAAGCCTGATGAGGTTCAACAAGGACAAGTGTGGAGTCCTGCACTTAGGATGGAAGAATCCCATTCACTGTTACAGATTAGGGACCGAATGGCTAGGAAGCAGTTCTGTCAAAAAGGACCTAGGGTTTACAGTGGACGAGAAGCTGGATATGAGTCAACAGTGTGCCCTTGTTGCCAAGAAGACTAACGGCATTTTGGGCTGTATAAGTAGGGGCATTGCCAGCAGATTTTATGATGATCATTCCCCTCCATTCAATGATCAGCAGATGATCATTCCCCTCTATTCATCGTTGGTGAGGCCTCATCTGCAGTACTGTGTCCAGTTTTGGGCCCCACACTACAAGAAGGATGTGGCAAAATTGGAAAGAGTTCCGCGGAGGGCAACAAAAATGATTAGGGAGCTGCAGCACATGACTTATGAGGAGAGGCTGAGGGAACTGGGATTGTTTAGCCTGCAAAAGAGAAGAATGAGGAGGGATTTGATAGTTGCTTTCGACTACCTGAAAGGGGGTTCCAAAGAGGATGGATCTAGACTGTTCTCAGTGGTAGCAGATGACAGAAAAAGGAGTTATGGTCTCAAGTTGCAGTGGGGAGGTTTAGGTTGGATATTAGGAAAACCTTTTTTCACTAGGAGGGTGGTGAAGCATTGGAATGGGTTTCCTAGGGAGGTGGTAGAATCTCCTTCCTTAGAGGTTTTTAAGGTCAGGCTTGGTGAAGCCCTGTCTGGGATGATTTAGTTGGGGATTCTCCTGCTTTGAGTAGGGGGTTGGACTAGATGACCTCCTGAGGTCCCTTCCAACCCTGATATTCTATGATTCCATTGTGTGTGGGCCTTTGGTTGACATTGGTAAAATACAAAATGTCCCAGGATATGTATGTTGGGAGACAGTTCTAAACAGCAGCTTAATGTTTTTTATTTGCAGCAAAATGTAGAGGTCTAAGTATCTGATTTTGAGCCCTGGTAGCAAGGGGTAGGCTGGGGTAGGCGCGACCATGCGGTGCTGCTGACCGGGAGAGCAGCCTGAGGCAGAAGCCTCCAGCTGCCATGATATTCCAGGCAGGACTGAATCTCCATTAGACAAAACTTAAAGAAGAGAATGACATGGAGTCATTCCCATTTTTGCCCAGGCGCCCCCGACCGACCTCACTGAGGCCAGCCAGAAGCACCCACGGGGGCAACAATGACGGATACCATTCATACTGTACTGTCTGCCGTCTGCAAGGCAAGGCAAGGGGATGCCGCTGTGTAGCGGTTCAGCACCGTGTCTGCCAGCAGCATCCAGTAGACAAACAGTGACATTGAAAAAAGGCGCTAAACTATTTCTTTCCATTTACTTTCCCGGTGGTGGATGAGGACATATACCCTGAACTACCCGCGACAATGTTTTTGACCCTTTAGGCATTGGGAGCTCAGCCCAGAATTCAAATGGTTTTCAGAGAGTGCGGGAACTGTGAGATAGCTACAGTCGTCAGTTGCCCCTCCCTCCGTGAGCATCCGTTTGATTCTTTGGCTTTCTGGTTTGCTTGTCTCAGCTCCTTAAGTTTAACACAGCACCGTGTTGAGTCCCTGTTGTGGCCTCTGTCCATCATGGCCTTGGAGATTTTTTTCAAATGTTTTGGCATTTCATCTTTTGGAACGGAGTTCTGATAGAACAGATTCATCTCTCCATAAAGAGATCATATTCAGTATCTTCCGTACAGTCCATGCTGGAGCTCTCTTTTGATTCTGGGACTGCATAGTCACCTGTTCTGATCAGCGCTCCATGCTGGGCAAACAGGAAATAAAATTCAGAAGTTCACAGGGCTTTTCCTGTCTACCTGACCAGTACAACTGAGTTCAGATCGCTGTCCAGAGTGGTCACAATGGTGCACTGTAGGATAGCTCCCGGAGGCCAATAGTGTCGAATTGCGGCCACACTAACCCTAATTTGAAATGGCAATGTTGATTTCAGCACTACTCCCCTCATCGGGGAGGAGTACAGAAATCGATTTGAAGAGCCCTTTATGTTGACAAAAATGGCTTCGTTGTGTGGATGGATGCAAGGTTAATTCGATTTAATGCTGCTAAATTTGACATAAGCTCATAGTGTAGACCAGGCCACAGATGCAGTATCCTGGGTTCTAACTCTCATTCTGCATTTGTTTCCGTCTCCAGTAGATGGCAGCAGGCTCACATACTGGCTGGCAGTTTTGCAGATAGATCAGTTACACAGCTGCATTAGAAAAGTTCTGGGAATATTTTGTTTTTCTGTTCCTGGCTCTTTGAAAACCTAAGAAATTCTGACCTGGGCAGTTTTTCCCAAGAGACAGCTGCTGAGTGGTAAGTCAGTCATCCCTGCAACAATATAGGCAATCCCCACATATACGCTGTGGATTCAGTAAGGAATTCAGCTCACACAAACACCACTTATCAGGTTCCAGCAGAAATTCAGCAAGTCCTCTCCCTCTTCCTTCTCCACCCATCCAGGTCTTGGGGCGCACTCAGATTCTACTCCTTATTGCCATTATGAACTATCTAGATGTTGCCAAAGGGTGTCTGTCAGAGGCAAATGCAATCCATCAGCCATTGCCCAGGTCTAGACTTTAATCTGTTCTGAATTTAACTTGCAAAATATCCAACCTCTGTGGTTGGGTTAACCCCTTTAGGTCCATATCCGATCCAGAGGCAGGTTGCTCCACAGAGCAATGCCATATTTGCCATCTCCTTTCTGCCAGAATCAGGCACAGATGTTCCTTGTTGCCTTTTCATGAAAAGTTCTAGGATTCCTGATTATTTGAGGAAATTTCTTTCCTGTATCCAGTGTCTAGTTACTTTAGCCTCTCCTCTTTTTATGTACTTCGTGTCTTCTAGTTTTCATCTCTAGTTTATGGTCATTGATTCTCTGTCTGATAAGAGTTTGCCTGAGATGTACACATTTCTCTGAAGTGAGGTATCTGCTAATGGAATAGTTTTGTGCAGGGATCCATAATGTGTGCATATGCACACAATTAACCAGTCACAGAGAAGCATGCATCACACACGCATGCACACAAACAGCACTAACCAATCTTGGAGGGACTCTGAGTGGATACACTAGGGCAGGGGTAGGCAATCTATGGCACATGTGCCAAAGGCGGCACGCAAGCTGATTTTCAGTGGCACTCACACTGCCCAGGTCCTGACCACCGGTCTGGGAGGCTCTGCATTTTAATTTAATTTTAAGTGAAGCTTCTTACACATTTTAAAAACCTTATTTACTTTACATACAACAATAGTTTAGTTATATATTATAGACTTATAGAAAACAACCTTCTGAAAACGTTAAAATGTATTACTAGCACACGAAACCTTAAATTAGAGTGAATAAATGAAGACTTGGCACAGCACTTCTGAAAGGTTGCCGACCCCTGCACTAGGATGACCAGATGTGCTGATTTTATAGGGACAGTCCCAATATTTGGGGCTTTTTTTATATGGGCGCCTATTACTCCCCTACCCCATCCTGATTTTTCACACTTGCTATCTGATCACCCTAGGATACACATACATATTGTCTGCCTAACTGAGCTTAGGAGGGTATTCATTTCTCCCACTCACCAGTGGTGGGATACTGTTGGAGACAGTACACTGTATTATTAGACTAAATGGACCACTTATCTTTTCCACTGTGTCACTCTTTATGCTCTGAATTCTAGCTTTCAGAAACATGTTTAATGAAAGAAGAGATTATACAGAAGAAACATTTCCTACCCTCTTGTACTCACTTTATTTTCTTCTTTCAGGCTAAAATTGTCTCTGTCAAAGAAGCTGCAGGATTCAAGGGAAACTGACATGTTTAAATCACTCCTTTGATCCAAACTGAAGAAAATTGAACCTAACAACAAAAAATAAAAATGGCAGAATTTACAGGTTATAAGGAGACTTCAAATCGCCATCTTCGATTCAAGTTACAGAGTCTTGGCCGTCGTCTTGATGAACTGGAAGAAGCAACAAAAAATCTCCAGAAAGCAGAGGATGAGCTTCTTGACCTTCAGGACAAAGTTATCCAGGCAGAAGGCAGCAATTCTAGCATGCTGGCCGACGTAGAAGCTCTGAGAAAAAGAGTGCTGAAAATTGAAGGCAAGGATGAAGAAATACGAAAAGCTGAAGAGCTCTGTCAGTTGATGAAGGAAAAACTGGAGGAGGAGGAAAGTCTCACTCGAGAACTTAAATCAGAAATTGAACGGCTTCAGAAGAGAATGGCAGAACTGGAAAAATTGGAGGAAGCTTTCGGCAGGAGCAAAAACGATTGTACTCAGCTGTGTCTGAGCCTTAATGAAGAAAAAAATTTGACCAAAAAAATATCTACAGAGTTGGAAATACTTAGGATGAAAGTAAGAGAACTTGAAGCATCTGAAGACAGATTGGATAAAACTGAACATAGTTTAGTAAGTGAGTTAGAAAAGCTGAAATCTTTAACACTGAGCTTTGCTAGTGAAAGAAAACGCTTCAATGAAAGAGAAAAGCAGAATGAAAAATTAATCCAGGAGCTAACACAAAAACTAGAACAAAACAACAAACTAAATAGGGCAGATCAAACTAGAAATGCATCAAACCTGCTAGAAAGATCATCAAATAGTCTTCTGGATAGAAATGACCTGAGAATTGAAGATGACTTGACCTCTGCATTGCCCTCTAAAGAAACCAGAAGAAAGGGAAGCTTGGATTACCTAAAGCATGTAGAAAATGAAACCAGAAATAAATCAGAAAATCAAAAGAACAAAAATCAAGAAGACAACAAAGTGAAAGATCTCAACCAAGAAATTGAGAAACTTAAAAGTCAAATTAAACATTTTGAATCTTTAGAAGAAGAACTTAAAAAAATGAAAGCCAAAAATAATGACCTGCAAGATAGTTATCTGAGTGAACAGAATAAAAACAAGCTCCTAACTGGTCAATTGGAAGAGATTAAAATTCAAATAAAGAAACAAAAGGATATGGAGAACGGTGAGGTGGAAAGTGAAGAAATGAGCCTCCCCAGCAGATTTAGACATGATAGGCCTAAATACAGAGGTATCACAGCTGAGCCAGCAATTTCAAAACACAAATCACGGGAGCTTTCACCTCAGCATAAACGAGAAAGAACACGGAACAGAGACTTCTCTTCCAATAATGACAGTTATACCACAAGTAGCAAACAAGCTCCCAGTCCAAGTTTAATTACTAGGAGAACAGCAAAGGCATCTAGTACATCTGCTCTACTAGAAACTGTGATTACTGATACAAAAAGAATGGAAGACAAATCAGCAGCTACTACATATTTATCTATGCAGAAAGATAGTGGTGCTCCACAAAATGAAGTGAAGAAATCAAGAGAGCAGCCGTCTGTGCTGAGTCGATACCCACCGGCTGCACATGAGCACAAATCTTGGAAAGCAGCTTCCAAACCTGGGAATGAAAGTGGACTGAAGACCAAGGCTGAAAAGCTATCTCAATCATTTAGTGATGTTTGCCAAGGTAACTCTGATGCACTTGATGAAAAATCAAGCAAAGGAGAAATGACTGTATCTTTGACTGAAAAGCTGAAAACAAGCCAAACAGAGATGTCTGATCTATGTGTAGAGATACCCTTTATGAAAAATAATCATGCACCATACAATGAAACAGCTTCATCATATAGATACCATATCTCTTCTCAGACGTTAGCAGCTGAATCCACCAGCTCTAAAGCAGAAGCAGCAACAGTCTCTGTTTTATCTCACAGACAGTCCCCAGAAGGGAAATCTAAAACAACAATAAACTCCCAAGAAAGAGAATTTACAGACACTTTTCATGAAAATACAAAACCTCCAACTTTAATAAAGTATTCAAACAGCTCAAAAAGTCAAGAAGACATCTTACAGATTCTCACAAGTCAAGGTAAGGAAGAAATGGACCAATCTGCACCATCAGTTACAGGTCAGTCAAATGCTGGCATAAAATCTGACTCTTCGAGATCCAAAGCCATCAAACCAGCTAGCCATGAAAAACTTAGTACAGATGAGGAGATTGGTAAAAGCACCAATGCTACTACTGAGTCAGAACTGGAGACGAGAAAGAAACCCAGTTCCAGAGAATTCTCAAGCTCCAGAGGAGTTCTCAGAGCATCTCTCTTTGAAAATGATAAAAATACTGGAAATGAAGATGACCCCCCCAAATCCATAAAGACATCTTCAGATGCTGCCAGCGTAGGATTGAGATCCAGAAGGTCATTCAGCCCTAGAGAAGCTTTGAGATCAAAAGCCATCATTAAACCTGTAATAATTGAAAAGGACATGAAAGAAGTAATGAGAGGGGCTGGGTCTGAAGAAGACTCTCAAAACCAGAAATCTCTCTTTAAAACTGTGACAAATAAAATGACAAGCAGCATAACAATCTTCCCTTCTGAGCCAGCCAACACAAGGACCAACACAAATGAAGCCGCAAAGGAAAGACATACTTCTACCAGCAATATTAGAGTCACTCCAAATGAGCTGTCAGCCATAACAAATAACATCAGCACACCCTTTGAGATCTCAATTAATAAGAGTGATATTGCTCTGAAATTATCTGAGGCAGATAAAATTGGGGATTTAGCTCTGAGAAACAGGACAGAAACACTAATTTCAAGAAGCAGTATTATGATAAAACCTTCTGAACCCATTGAGAAAAACAATTTTGAGCCATCCTTAGAGACAATCAGCTGGAAAAGCCATGGGCCTTTAGAAGCAGAGTCACCAGAGACAAAACACATCACTCTGAGAAGTTCTTGGAGGACAAGGCGGGGATTACAATCTTTGGAAGACTCTCAAATCAAAGTGGAAAAAAATACAGCTTCCACTAGTACAAAGGCATGCAAGTCATCTACAGACCTCTCTGAAATGGAAGGGGCCAATGCAAGAATACATTTACTTGAGCAGAATTCAAGAAGGTCCAGGGCCACTATTAATTCTTGGAATACCCCTGAATTAGAATTCAGAAGGACCCAAAGTAGCTTAAGTGCATCTGAGCTATCTACTCGAAGGAGCTATGTCCATGATCCCATCACTGCTTCTACTTGGAATCGCATGACATTACCAGTAAGTGTTTTCTGTCTTCTGTTACTTTTAACCATCATTCTCTTTTTGAAATTGTCCACTAATTCTAGGATGCCCAACTTGAAATACTAACACTTCTGATTTTCAGAGGTGTTACATTCCCACAGCTCCTGTTCACTTCAACTGATTACCTAAATATTGAGGCACCCAGATTAATTAGCGACTTTGGAAAATTGGGCGGATTAGTTGTGTTCCCATCTGCCTCATTCTTGTACTGCTCCCTGTGTAAATAAAACCATACTCATCTGTTCTTGCCAAGGCTAAGAGAGGAAATAATTGGTCCCAGCTTAGTCATGAGCCTATATGTCTTTTAAAGTCAAGCTTTGCAAGGTAGAGTCGGCAGGAAATAGCAAATAATTTATTTAAAGAGTGCTGCACTGCTTCAGTCTAAACTTTCAACTTCTGTTTTTAAAGGGACGCTGGCTGTGTCATTTCCATGTGTGACATACCTCAAACGGCTCCCTGGAACATGTCCTAGCAGACCACAGAGAGACGGCTGGTTGCATGGTGCTGCCATCTCCTCCTAGTTCCAAGTTGCTAGATTACCTCGAGAAAAAGCTTAAAACACATGAACTACTTTCCTAGCATTACTTTTCCTTACTATTGAGGATGTTACCAGGACCGGTGCTAGGAGTTTGAGCGCCCTAGGCAGACGGCAATTTCGCCGCCCCGCGCGCTGGTCCCGCGGCTCTGGTGGAGCTGCCACAGTGGTGCCTGTGGATGGTCCAGTGCTCCGTGGCTCCGGTGGAGCTGCCGCAGTCATGCCTGCGGGAGGTCCATCAGAGCTGCGCGAGCAGCCGACCATCCACAGGCACGACTGCGGCAGCTCCACCGGAGCTGCGGAGCACTGGCCCCTCTGCGGGCACTACTGCGGCAGCTCCACCAGAGCCGCCTGCTGCCCCCTCCGCCAAAATGGTGCCCACCATTTATTCTGGCGCCCTAGGCGATTGCCTAGGCTGCCTAAATGGTAGCGCCGGCCCTGGATGTTACTCAGTTGTCAGTGAGAGGAGAGCTTGCATAAGAGGAAATCCAGGGGATATTCTCACTGTTAAGATGTGGTTCTCTCTCTCTGAAAAGGACTGAGAATCCCTGACATACTTTAAAATATTTATCTGGTGGGGTGTGTCCATTCTGGCCATGCTAAATGTGTTTTAATTACGGTTCCAGTTCAATGTAGCCACTCTTTGTGCATTATCTGTACAATACAAACAGCAGGGGCTCCCACATTAACTCCCACAGCCATTTTCAGTGTTGATCTGAAGCACAAATAAAGTACAGACGAAATCAAAGGTCTTTAGAGTGGTTGTTGAAGGGAGGGAATTCTCAGCCAAATGAATTTGCCACTGAACAAAGGTTTCCATTTGGGAATATAGATGAAGATGTGAGAGGGTATTTTTGTTTTCCAAACCTTGCTTTGTTCCCTAGAACCAACTTCACCTCTGGGAGTAAGCATACAATTCAACACGGCTTTACTTTGTAGCATCTATTGTCATTAGAGAGTTAGGGTCAGATTATCAAAGATATTTGGGCACCAAAAGATGCAGATAGGCATCTAGTGGATCTATATTGGACCTAATAGGCATGTTTGAAAATCCCACTAGGTACATTTCTTCTTTGAGTAGCTGAAGACCTATATTCCAAGTAGGTGTGTGCACAGCCCAAACGCTGGAGCCAAAGACTTTTGCCTAGCAGTACCATTGGAGGGGCAGCATCCAGCGATATGAGATGGCACCGGCTCAGCCCCCCTCAGTTCCTTCTCATCACCCATCAGCTGGAGTCAGAGCTCGTATGGTGGTGGTTTTCACAACCTTACGTTCATTCTTTTTGTGCAGCGTATTGTACATAGTTAAGTGTTAGTTTTAATTAAAAAAAATAGAGAATATTGAGAATATTAGTGGCTGTGCCCCCCCACGATGCCCTCCCCAGGTTAAAGCATTGTCCTTTGTGTGGAGTGGCGTTTCCCAACAGTGACCCCCCTACACACACAGTGCTGGCTCTGCCGTGGCAAAGCCCATCTTAAGGAGTGATGTTCATCTGTATATCGTTCAAGAAGAGGACTCAGGTGGTGCAGGTCCTTTGCCTCAAACAGCACCTGCTTGAACAAACCATGTGGCCTGAGCCCACACAGGGGACTGTCTTGAGCCACAGATCGCCCTTGGGCTCGGAAAGTGCTGCTGCCTCTTGTTCTGGGGTAGTGACCTCTCCGAAGAGGCACAAGAGTCATTCTCCGTTGTTGGTGCCCAAGAAGAGTTGTCCTGGGGCAACTCTTCTGCCTTCCCTGGCATGGGACCAGTCCTGGTACACAGGATGGCACGTGTACATCTGTTCCTCCATTGGTACAGGGCAGGAAGGGCAGAAACCCTGTACAGTTGACTCCAGTTCTGGCCTCCAGGCATCTGAATCCAGTACCGACTGGAGGGATGCCAGTATTGACTGTGTCTGTGACGTCAGCATGCCAGGCTGTAGCAGACTTACTGTGCCTTTTGGTCCCATCATCGCTGCTGGTCAGAGACTTTGTGAGGCTGGTGTCTGCAGTGGCCCCCCAATTAATGAGGTGCTCCTCAAACCTATGAGTGCTTTTTGAGGTACACCAGCTTTGTTACCGCCAGAGGTCAAGTGCTTGGAGAAGCGATCTTTTGTGCCTGTACAGGCATACAAGGGGGTCTATTTCCATCTGGCCCCGAACTCCCTGGTGGTCATGGCAGGACAGGTTCAAGTCCACGTCCAAAGACAGAGACTCTAAACGTTTGAACCTTTGGGAAGGTAGGTATGCACCTCCTAATTGTTACAGATGAGGATTGTGAACCAGCAAGCTTTATTGTCCAAAAATGACTTTCTCAATTGTTTGACTATGGCCAAATTTGAGGAGCAGTTGCCTGATGTGTCTTTTGATGAGTCTTGTGTGTTTGTCACCAAAGACTGCTTGATGGCCAAGATGTCTTTGCAATCTGCCCTCGATATTGTGGACACCTCAACCGAAGTGATGGCCTTGGCAATTACTATGAGGAGGGCTTCCTGTCTCCAAAACACAGGGATTACTCTGAATGTCCAGCAATCAATCGAGGACTTGCCTTTTGATGGCAGAGCCTTGTTTTCAGACAAGACTGAAACCTGTTTTCCTTTAAGGATTCCAGGGCTACCGTAAGGTCTTTGGGGGTGCATACACTGCCCATGCAGACACACCACTTCGGGGCATGGCAGCAACAACTGTACAGACCACAGCATCTTTTTCTCAACCCTTCTCCTTGAGACAGCGAGACTATCCCAGGAAGAAGGAAAGATCTCACAAGAGGAAGCACTCGAGCTCAGGGCTTGGTTGGGCTGTTCGCCCTCCTTTTGCACCTGTTAAGCGCCCATTTTGACTCATTGGTCCAGAGCACCATTCCAGCTGTTCTTCTTCCACTCTCGTTGCCTCCTAACCCCTGTTCCATTGGGGACAGGCTGGTCTGCTTTTATAATGCCTGGGTCTCAATTACCTCTGACAGCTGGGTCATAGACACACTGTAAGATCAGGCTATGCCATCCAGTTTCTCTCCACGCACCAGCCCCACTCTTCAGGGACCCCTCTCATGAGATGCTGCTCTTCGAGACGATCAGCTGTCTGCTAATGTTGGGAGTGGTGGAGGAAGTTCTGTGAGGACACCAGCATCATGGTTTCTACTCCTGATACTTCCTGATACCAAAATCCAAGGGCAGGATGAGGCTGTGATGAAATGGGCCCATTCTTAATGTTTCCTCTGAATACTGTGTGGGTGCCTCAGTTTCCCCGATGCATTTCTTAAGTCTCCAGCATGCATAAATGGCCGACACTCTGTCTCCTGGCAACAAATGGCTGGGACCCTTGCCCCCTGCAAGGGGATGGCTAAAGGTGAATAAAGAGATCAGGTGACCTCCTGGCCCAGGAAGGAGACAAAGGCCAGAAAGGAGAGGCTGGAGTGGGTTTCAGTTGGGAGCTGGCTGGGGACGGGAAGTGAGGGCAGACAGGGTTGTCTGGCTCACTGGGCCCCAGAATGGACCCGGATGAGGGATCCCATTCTCTGTATCTACAAGCTCTGTTTTAGACCGTGTTCCTGTCATTTAATAAACCTCTGTTTTACTCGCTGGCTAAGAGTCACTTCTGACTGTGAAGTGGGGGTGCAGGACCCTCTGGCTTCCCCAGGACCCCGCCTGGGCAGACTCCCTGTGGGAAGCGCACGGAGGGGCAGAGGATGCTGAATGCTCCAAGGTCAGACCCAGGAAGGTGAAGCCGTGTGAGCTTCTTGCCCTGAAGACAGTCTGCTCCAAGGGAGTGGAGGCTCCCCAAAGTCCTGACTGGCTTTGTGGGGAGCAGTTCCAGAGCATCGCCCGGGGGGCTCCATGACAGAGGCCTATCCTCAACCTTTGCAGACTCAACAAATTCATCAGATCTGTGAGATTCCACATGGTCACACTCTTAGCTATCTGCCCTGCTCTGTCTTAGAGTGACTGGTTTGCTGCTCTTCAGGATGCTTATTTTCATGTGGCCATTCTACCAAGTCACAGGAAGTTTCTCAGCTTCTTAGTAGGAGAAAGTTTTCTCATTTGGCCTCTCTTCTCCCCCTGCCCCCCCCCCCCATCCCGAGTTTTCACCAAATATATGGCAGTGGTCATGGCATACCTCTGGAGGAAGGGAATCCACATCTTCCCCTACCTTGATTACCAGTTGCTGACGGGCAGTTCTAGAGAGGAGGTTCTTGCCCATGTCAACATCGCACACCATTTACTCAAGCAACTGGAATTCATTCTAAACACCACTAAGTCAACCTTGGCTCCCGCTCAACAAATGGAGTTCACTGGGGCTCTGTTAGATTCCACAAAGTTGAGGGTGTTCTTGCTGAGAAACTGCTTCCTGGCAGTTCAACAAATTGTGTCTCCATCTACAATCGCAACCTTCCATGACAGTTTGCATGTGTTTGAGCCTGTTGCGCCATGTGTCCAGTTGCACCCAGGTGGTCTAATTTTGGCAGGTTGTGTCTTCACCCTCTTCTGATGTGGCTCAGGACACTTTACCGCCCTGACCTGCATCTCTGGACTGACTGATTCAGCTTCCTCCACTGGTCCTGGAGTCCCTGCTCTGGTGGGAGTCCCAGTGCAATTTGTGCCAAGGAGTTCTTTTCACTCAGCCTCCCCGATCAAGTCAGTGATTAACATTCACCCTTTCTGGGTTGGGGAGCGCATTTGGACTAGTTGAGGGTGTAGGGCAGGGGTAAGCAACTTATGGCACATGTGCCGAAGGCAGCACACGAGCTGATTTTCATTGGCACTTGCATTGCCCAGGTCCTGGCCACAGGTCGGGGGGGGGGGGGGGCTCTGCATTTTAATTTAATTTTAAATGAAGCTTCTTACACATTTTAAGAAACCTTATTTACTTTACATACAACAATAGTTTAGTTATATATTATAGACTTCTAGAAAGAGACCTTCTAAAAAAGTTTAAAATGTATTACTGGCACGTGAAACCTTAAATCAGAGTGAATAAATGAAGACTCGGCACACCACTTCTGACAGGTTGCCGACTCCTGGTGTGGGGCCCGTGGTTGGAACAGGAAGCCTTGTTCCACATCAATGTATTGGGGCTTCAGGCTATCTACAATGCATGTCATGCCTTCCAGGACTGCATCAGGCATTCAGTGGTTCACTTACTCACCAACAGTACCACCGCAATGTACTATGAACTAACAAAGGGGAGCCCACTCCAGATTGCTCTTCCTAGAGCCAATCAACCTATGGTAATTCTGCATGAAAGAAAACATCACTCTGGTAGCTGTCCACTTGCCAGGGGTGATGAGCCATCTTGCGGAATGTCTCAGCAGGTTTTTCTCCTCGAGCCATGAATGGTCCCTTGAAGGAGTGTCCTTCAGTTTGTTTTTGCAGCATGGGGTATCCCCATGATCAATTTATTTTCAACAAGGGAAAACAAGGAGTGTCACCTATTCTGCTCTCAGGGAGGGTCTCAGCTCAGGCTCTCTCTAACACTTTCCACTACAGCTGGCAGTCAACTCTCTTTTATATGTCTTCCCTCCTGTCACAATCATTCCGTAGGTCATTGCCAAGCTCAAAGTGCATCAAGCCAGGGTAGTCCTGATTGCCCTGGCCTGCCTGAGACAGTTGGTTTTCGAGCCTCCTTGTTCTGTCAGATCAGCCTCCCATGCCACTACCTCTCCTTCCCAACCTCTTAACACAGGTGCATTCTGCATCTGGTGATCAGCTTCCTTCACCTTACGACATGGCTGCTGCATGGCTGAATGAAGAGGAAGAACATTCCAACAGGTCCTACTTAGCAATAGGAAACCTTCCACTTGGACAGCCTACTTGGCAAAGTGGAAGAACGGGGACTTCCATCCAGCACATCTTGGAGTACCTGCTACACCTTCAGAAATTGGGCTTGGCACTCAGTTCTCTGAGAATGCACTTGGCAGCAGTATCCATGTTTCATCCATCTATGCAAGGGAAATCAGTTTTTTTCCAACTCCATGGTGACAAGGACTTCTCGCCTGCACCCTCTGGTCCAAGGGCCAGTTCCTTGGTGGGACCTAAACACTGTTTTAGCAGCTCTTATGGGACCTCCATTCGAGCCCCATGCTTCCTGCCTATTGCCCCTCCTGTCTCAGAAAACTTTATTCTTGGTAGCCATTGCCTCTGGGGCCTCCTTACACACAGTTTTCCATGGACAAGATAATGATCCAGCCACACCCGAAGTTCTTATCCAACGTGGTCTCTCAGTTGCATTTGAACTAGGCGGTGCATTTTCCCCTAAGCCACATTTCTCCCCAGAGGAGCAATGCCTCCAAACGTTAGACACTGAATAGGACTGACCTGTTCTGTGCTTCATCTTGCCTGTTCATATCCTGTGTGGACTGCATGAAGGGACAAGGTCTGCACAGGCTATCTCAAGATGGATAATGTCTTGTATTTTAAGACTGCATATGAGATCATGCCAGCTATGATTCCACAGCAGATACGGGCTCATTCCACGAGAGCACAGGCAACATTGGTGGTGTTCCTCAGAGATATTTCCATATTGGACATTAGCATGTGACCATCCATCCATACACTTACGGACCATTACATGATCACTGCATGTTCCAGAATATGCATCCGACAAAGTGAGTATTCACCCACGAAAGCTCATGCTCCAATACATTTGTTAGTCTATAACGTGCCACAGAACTCTTTGCCGATGTTCCAGAATAGACGCTAATGTTGGAAGAACAGTCCTGCGATCCTTATTCAGATAGACTCCGAGCCCCACCTCTGGTCGAGAGTACTGTTTGTAAGTCACCTACTGGGCATACACATCTGCATCTACTCAAAGAAGAAATGGTTACTTACTGTAACTGTGATTCTTTGAGATGTGATGAAGACATGTATTCCACAACCTGCCCTCCATCCCCTCTGCATTAGAGTCTTCCCCTAGAGAGTTGGTGCAAAGGAACTGAGGGAGGTCGGGGCAGCATTGCCTCATATACGGGTTAGAGACACAAGGCGCAAACACTGCCCCTCTACAGGTATTGCTAGGCCTGTCCAGTGCACACACACTTACTTGGAATACACATCTGCATCACATCTCGAAGAACCACAGATACCTAAATGAATCTGAGATAGCACTGAGTTCTCCGTTGCTCAACTGTTATTTAATAGTCTAGGTAAGAAGGAAGGAAAGAAGATGTTCTAGCTCAGGGGTTCTCAAAGCCAATCTGCCACTTATTCAGGGAAAGCCCCTGGTAAGTTGGGCCGGTTGGTTTACCCGCCGCATCCGCAGGATTGACCTATTGCTGCTCCAGGCCAATGGGGGCTGCGGGAAGGGCGGCCAGCACGTCCCTCGGCTCGCATCGCTTTCCACAGCCCCCATTGGCCTGGAGTGGTGAACCGCAACCAGTGGGAGCTGCAGATGTGGCAGGTAAACAAATTGGCCCAGCCTGTCAGGGGCTTTCCCTGAACAAGCAGTGGACCGGCTTTGAGACCCACTGTTCTAGCTGGTATTTTAAATAAGATGGAGGGTTCCTGAGGGATCTTGAAGGGCTGGAGATGTAAAAGGGAAAGTTTTTTCATTGAAATGAGATTGTGTGCAGGGAGAGGCTTGGGGAGGAGAGACTAGAGATAAATAAAGAATATGTGATGGCATGGAATACAGGATTTTTTGGTCATGTACTAAGCAGCTTGAATCAACTTTCCAGACCTTGGAGGGATAGAAAAGGTCTGTACTGCCTAACCTTAAAAGATCATGAGTCAACCAAGTTGTATGATTTTGGAGATCGAAGTGTGAGCCTTTCCCTGCAACTGTAAAGGCTAGCAACATTTTTTTAGAAGAAGGCTGAGCTTCTCACACAATAACATGACTCCAGGAGCTTGGTCTATGAGGAAAAACAACAAATATTGTTAGATTTGCAATAAAATTGTAAAAGCTGGCAACACTGAAAATTATACATTTGAGAAATCTCAAAAAAATCCCCTAAAGGATCTAGGTCTATAGCTGGGGAGTCTCCTAGGGCTACTGTATTCCATGGGAAGACCTTTCTAAGTGACATATAACACCAGTCTTTACTTTGGCAGGGGGTGAGATATCAGGACCATGCTATTACCAACTTTGGGAGTTCAAATATCATGATACAGCTCCCTGCCCCCCAAATCACAAGTTGTCTGTCAAATAATAATTTTTAAAAAATCATTGGTGTTGTCTGGTTTTTGTGCTAAGCTGGGCTCTTTGTGTATGTGTGTTTCATGATGCAGATTCAACACACACACAAACTAGGGGCACCTACCCACTTCTGGCTGATGGGAGGGACACACTTCCCAGGCCCTTCCTGTGCTTCCCCCAGGAGGTTTACCCCTGCTCTCCGATCTCCCCCGTCCTGTCCCCTGCTTTGTCTGCGCAGAGCCCAGCTGCAGCAATTGCTGCAGCAAGGGCAGCTGACTGAGCAGGGCTTGGGAATGGAGGGCCAATGTACCTGCCTTCTCTCTGTCTCCCCCTTGCCCCCCAGCATTGTTCTACCCTCTCAGTGCAGCATGGTGGGAGGTTAAACAGGGCTGAAGCTGCTGCCACTCCCTGGGCTAGGGCCCTGCTCTGCATGCAGACAGAAGAAAGCTTGAGGCTTTCCAGCGTGCTGAGGCCAGAGGTGAGACCTAATGTATGACAAAGACCCTGACTGGGGGACACTGAAATCGTTCATGTAAGGAGGCTAAACTTTGATGGGATGTGCCCCTCAGTGCCATTCTGTGACCTCAGCCTCAGGACTCTTCACTTCTGACAGAAAGAGGGGTCAGTACTAAAATGCACTAGTGGGCAGGAAATCTGTGAGGAGCAGGCAGCTTTAGAGCTTCTGCATCATCAGCAGCTGTTGGAAGCTCTGTCCTGTAGGACCCAGCAAACCTGGCGGAGGCATTTCAGGTGCTGGCCAATTGAGACTGTCAGCCAAAGCCAGCAGCTCAGGCTGTGGGGAGTTTCCTCTGGTGGTCACAGGCAGAAATGCACCTGCACAAACCAGTCAGAAATTCTTGAGCTGCTCAAGAGATCACAAGTGGACGTAACAAACTGTGAATGTTGTCAACATTACATGTCCAGCCCTTCAGACACTCTGGGAGATGCCACACTTCAGAGGAAAGAAGCAGGAGTTTCTCTGGTGGGTTCTTTTAAAAACTGTTTGAAGCTGGCCAGACGTTTGGAATGTTAGACTCTTTCCTGTGAAGATCGACCAGCAGGCAGAGAGCAGGCCCACAAGTCAAAGGTGCAAGATACTTGTAGTTTATCCGGTGGCTCTGCTATTACTTACAGTGGTAGCACTGGCTCCTCGAGGGAGCTGAGCTGTATATTAAAGCAGCAATGGTATGAGAATTAAGTTCCCATCCTCTCCCTCATGCTGAACAATTTCAGACTTTTTCCTTCCAGGCAGAAATTTTATGTCTTTGGCCTCTGCCTGAAGGTAAACTACTGATTTAAAAAAAAAAAAAAAAAAAGGGGGGGGGGGGTTTGAGCACAATCTGTTTAGCCATTTTTCGGCAAGTGGAGAGTGAGTCACCTACTGGGCATACGTGTCTGCATCTCCTCAAAGAAGAAGAAATGGTTACTTACTGTAAATGTGGTTCTTCGAGATGTAATGCAGACATGTATTCCATGTCCTGCCCCACATCCCCTCTGCATTAGCATCTTCCCCTAGACCAGTGGTTCTCAAACTGTGGGTCAGGACCCCAAAGTGGGTCGTGACTCCATTTTAATAGGGCTACCGGGGCTAGCTTAAACTTGCTGGGGCCAAAGCCCTGAGCCCCACTGCCCAAGGCCAAAGCTGAAGCCCAACGGCCCCCTGCCTGGGGCTTTGCCCGTTGGGTTTCGGCTTTGCACCTTCCCCGACATAGGGTGCTGGGCTCCGGCTTTGGCTTGGCACCTCACCCTGCCCCACCCCCTGGGGCAGCAGGGCTTAGGTGAGCTCAGTCCCCCTTTCTGGGGTCATGTAGTAATTTTTGTTGTCAGAAGGGGCTTGCAGTGCAATGAGGTTTGTGAAATCCTGCCCTAGACATTCGGTGCAAAGAGACTGGGGGGGTTGGGGCAGCGCTGCCTCATATAGCCAAGGGAAGAGTTATAGACACGAGACATGAACACCACCCCTGTAAACGTCTGCATCACATCTCAAAGAACCACACTTACAGTAACTGTTTCATTTAGGTACCTAAATACCTTGACAATCTGGCCCTGAGATAGTATGGTTAGCACTGAGTTCTCTGTTGGTAAGAGTCTAGGTAAGAATGAAGATGTTCCAGCTGGTATTTTAAATGGGATAGAGGGATCTTGGAAGGCTGGAGATCTAGAAGAGAAAGTTTTTTCATTGAATTGAGATTGTGTGCAGGGAGAGGTTTCGGGAGGAGAGACAGATAAATAAAGAATACATGATGGCATGGAATACAGGATTTTTTTGCTTCTGTTTGGAAAAAACACATCTTACATGCATGGCAGAGCTATGAATGTGTTAGCAGTGCAGCCCAAATGAAGCTTTTACCCAACATCACACATTTGAGTGGTCATATACTTAACATCTTGAGTCCAGCTTTCCAGACCTTGGAGGGATAGAAAAGGTCTGTAGAGCCTAACCTCAAAGATCATGAGTCGGATCTCAAAAATTATGTGGTTAGGTTAAGTGTGAGCCTTTCCCAGCAACTTTGAAGGCTAGCAACATTTTTTTTAAATGAAAGCTGAGCTTTCAAAACTAGCTGATAAACCTAGGGTGCCCTTTCTCGGAGGCGACATGTATCTGCAGTGGCTCAGGTGTGAACACTAACCTCTGGCCTTGAAATAGCCCTCAGGAGCAAGGCACAACTTCAACCTACAAGGCATTGGCTTTGAATTGATTAATCTGTAATGATTTGGAATGCACAGGACCTTTGTCTGTTAAGCTTGTGAGGTGTCTAATTGAGGAGCCTTGCCTAGCCTTGGCTTCCTCTCATTTGCAAAATGACCCTCTCTCCCTTCTCCCTTGCTTTCATAGATTCCAAGGCCAGAAGGGACCATTGGGATCATCTATTCTGGCCAACTGTGCAGCACAGGCAAGAAACCTGCCGCCAAATAATTCCTAGAGCAGATCTTTCCCCTGCCCCACCCCCACCTCACTAAAGAAACAGTATAACAGTGAAACCTTTCTGAACCTCTTGAGAAGAACAATGAACCCTCCATTGGAGGCAATCAGTTGTAAGAGCCATAGGTCATTGGAAGCAGGTTCCTGAGAGAGAAAATACATCACAGAGAGATGTTCTTAAGTTCTTTGGAAGACTCTTAAAGCAAAGTGCATAAAAATACAACTTACAAACACATTCAAATCATTTACAGCCCTCTCTGTAGCAGAAGGAACCAACTTAAGAATACACCCAGCATTTAAAAAAAAAATAGTGCAACTGTTAATTTCTTCCTTCACATTTCTGAGCATGGAGTCACTTTAGGATGCAAACCTGTTCTCATTCCTGAGAGCAGTTTTAGTCATATCATACTCACACACACACTTCCTATGGGAGGCAGGGGGTAGGACTGGCAACCAATAGGTATGACAGAGCAAAAAGATGGGAGGCAAGATCTTCGGCACACCCCAGCAAACTCACAGTCCTAAGGGATTAGTTCCCTAAGAGTGAACACTGTGTGGAGAGACGCTTAAGAGCATGTTGAAGGGCAAAGTTCAAGCCTCCAAATCCTAGAATGAGCCTGGTGTCTAGTTCAGAGCCAATGTTTGGTGGTGGGATGGCCTTCCAAGGAGCGAAAAACCAAAGTAGTGGGGGAGAATAAAATCTGCCTGAGTAAGTACAGATGTGAACGAGGTGGAGGTTCTCAAATGTGCCTAAGGGATTTAGGGCCTCAAGTCCCATTAAAGGTCAAGGACAGTCAATGGGGCTTGTGCTCCATCATCCATTTGGCACTTCTGAAAATCTTCCTGAGCTCAATAGGCTAGAAGAGCATCCAAAAGAAGTGGAAATCCTACTCAAACACCAGAATTAGACTGGGACGAAACTATGTTGCTTTCATCCTTGTATAACGGGGCCAGATTTTTAAAAGTATTTAGGCATCTAACAATGCAGATTGGTGCCTAGCAGGATCCTAAGTACCCAACTCTCATTGATTTCAGTAGATTTCAAACTTGATTTCAGTGGGAGTTGGGCACCCTGACCTTTTGGAAAATCCTACTAGGCACCTGTCTACATCTTTAGGTGCATAAATACCTTTGAAAATTTGCCTCTTAAGTTCTTTATAAACAGCAGTGGAATTTTGTTGGCGTTTCAGAGACAGTCCACTATGTCAGTGTGGGCAGCCACAAACCATGATATGTGGAGGACTGCAAAATGACTCAACTCTCTGGAGGTCTTCGTGCCTCGAACATCGCTAATAAGAATGCTATGGCTTGGCTTGATCGGATTGCATACACCAAAAAATAAATATTGTAAACAGAATTTATCTTCCCAACACCTCAGAGGTGAGGTGGTATTCCTAGCGGGGGTGTTTTTAAATCTACAGGATACCAGTGTATTAAAAGAATTGGCCAAGAAGTTTTCTGAATCATTAATGTTGATTTTTAACAAGTCTTGGAACACTAGGGAAGTTCCAAAGGTCTGGAACAATGCTACTATTGTACCAGTTTTTTAAAAGGGTAAACAGGATGGTCCAGGAACTATAGATGGGTTATCCTGACATTGATTCCTAGCAAAATAATGAAAAAATAATGGAAAGGCTGATACAGGAGCAGGTATAATAATTCAATTGATAGCAGGATACCAAGGGAGGAAAAATATCTTTTGAAGTTATTTGTCTTGTTAGACTGACTTCACGCTTGGTAAGGCAACTTACATCTTTTCATGTATTTGTACCTGCTCCTGTATTTTCCACTCCATGCATCTGATGAAGTGGGTTCTAGCCCACGAAAGCTTATGCCCAAATCAATTTGTTAGTCTCTAAAGTGCCACAAGGACTCCTCATTGTTTTAGCTGATACAGACTAACATGGCTACCACTCTGAAACCTGTTAATATAATATACTCCTGTAGACTACTGGAAGGCATTTAACTTAGTCTTGTATGACAGGCTGATTAAAAAAGATTAGCACTATATAAAATCAACATAGTCTATGTTAAATAGCTTTAAAAGGTAATTGTAAATGTCATTCAATGAGGGTGTTTCTAGTGGTGTCCCACGGGCTTCTGTTCTTTATCTTAATGATCTGGAAAAATATAAAATCATTGCTGGTAAAGTTTGCAGATGAGATAAAAAATTAGAGTGGTAAATAATGATGGGGACAACTGAACTGGATTGCTTGGTAAATTGGGCTAATTTGAACAACATCAGTTTTAATACAGCCAAATACAAAGTCATACGTCTAGAAAGAACGAATATAAATCAGCCTTCCAGGATAGGGGACTGTACTCTGGAAAGACGTGACTCTGAAAAGGACCTAAAGGTTATGGTAGATAACCAACTGCACTTGAGTTCCCAGTGTGAGGCTATAAGGGGTCCCTGGATGTACAGTAGGGAGGTGGTATTACCTCTGTGTAAGACCTTAGTGAAACCATCACTAGATACTGTCTAGTTCTGATGTCTGTATTTCAAAAAGGAAGTTGTCAATGATGGCTGGTCTTCAACAGAGGTCTCCCCCATCCTCACTGAATGCCCTAACTGCTGGGCTAAGAGTCAGTCACTCTTTTTCTGGTCCAGTGACTAATTATTTATACAGAGTGGAACAGCATCAACAGGCAAGACTAGAAGAGACATACTTCATGCTAATCCCCAGCCCAGTGGCTAGGGCAGCCTGAAGGGAGATGGGAGTTCAGATCCCTGCTCCACAGCAAGCAGAGAGGGATTTGAACCTAGGTCTCCACTCCAAAGTCAGTAGGTGGGCTGAAGGCTATAAGGGGGAGGCAGCACCAACACCTGCATTTCCAGGATCAGCATTGTTTAGCACAGGGCTCTCAGCATGCCTGCCAAAGTGAGGCCCCTAAGACAAGATAGATGGGCAGAGTTGGCCCTAGGTGTTTTGCCAACCAGGGTGGAAAAACCCAGCCAAGTGATGTCACACACTCCAACTCCATGGTGTTGAGTTGGTGCCCCCAGAAATTGGCACCTGCCTCTCCAGCTGGCCCTGTCGGCATAGGAAGGCTGAAATTGAGGCTGCTGCCAGGACTCATGTGAGAGAGGTACCTAGGTGTTAGGACTGAGGTGACTGTGTGCATACTCAGTGGCAGTTTTTAGGTACCTCAGTGACTTTGCAGGTGGAAATCTAGGTGTCTACAGGGTTAAATGGCAGCTGAGTGGGGGTTCTGAGGATCTAAATGTTGGATGCAGGCATCTGAAGTGTCTGTTAGGGGCCTGAATTCCTTTGTGGATCTAACCCTTTCTGTTCAAAGTTTCTGCTGTGGGAGTTGTGCTGGGGAACTAAAGGGGGGTGTCCATTGTCTCCTTTAATCTTCACATTAGCCATGGATAAGGCTACATTTTAGTTACAGGTATTTTTAGTAAAAGTCATGGACAGGTCACGGGCAGTAAACAAAAATTCACGGCCCAAGACCTGTCCATGACTTTTACTAAAAATACCCGTGACTAAATCTTGGGATGGGGATGCCACGGGTGCTGTGGGGAGGCAGCCTGGGGGGGGCCATGGCCCCAGTCCCTGGAGATGCTGGGAGGGAGGCAGCTGGCACTGCATGGCCTGGGACCCCCACAGCTCCCCAGAAGCAGAACCATCCCTCAGCTCCTAGGTGGAGATGTGACCAGGCAGGTCTGCGCATTGCCTCCACTCCAAGCACTGGCTTTGCAGCTCCCAAAGGCAGCACGCAGGGCCCCCTGGCCATGCCTCCACCTAGGAGCCGAGGGATGTTGCCGCTTCCGGGGAGACCTTCTCCCCCCCAAGGTAAGCGTTGTCCAGAGCCCCTACTCCTTCCTGTGCCCCAACCCCCAGCCCTGAGCCCCTCATCCAAACTCCTGTTGCTGCTGGGGGAAGGGGGGCCTAAGGCTGCCCCCACAGCAGCTGGTGCAGCTGGCCCAGGGGCTGCCCGAGCTGCTCAGGCAGCCCCCAGGCCAGCCACTGCAGAAGTCACAGAGGTCCCAGAATATCATGGAATCTGTTACCTCTGTGACAAACTCGCAGCCTTAGCCGTGGAGCCTATTGCACAGTGAATTTATCACAGGAATAGAACTTGTAAGAACATATCAGCTGTAATCACCAGGGATGTGATATTATTTGTATCTAACCCAAACAGCTAAAGAAATCCATGACTTTAGGAAAATGAGGGGCTTTAAAGTAAAATGTTCTAAATTTGAAGTGCTGTCTGTGAATTTGCCAGTCTCTGAGAAGTCACCCTTCCAGAAAACATTTGATACAAATACCTGGGAATCAGATCTCAAAGTGCCTAGAAGAGCTCCATGATTTCAATATCAGACCACTACCTCAGGAAATGAGAAAAGATTTGGAGTGCTGGGGGAAGTATGCATTTTCTTGTTTAGGGATACTAGCCACACTCAAAATGAGTATTTTTTCAAAGGACATTCTTCTTGTTCCAGAATCTTTCTGTAATCATCCCAGATAAAACTCTAGCAAGAATACACAGAGTGGTGGTGGTCATAGATTCCAAGGCCAGCAGGGATCATTTTGATCATCTTCTGTGGTCATCCTGTGTACACAGGCCAGAGAAACTGCCCTAGCTTTTACAAAAACAGCCAATCTTGATTTAAAGATGGTCAGTGATGCAGACTCCACCACAACACTGGGTAAATTGTTCCAATGGTTAATTACTCTTACTGTTAAAAATGTACACCTTATTTCCAGACTGACCTTCTCTTGCTTCAACTTCCAGCCATTTCTCTGCTAAATATACGAGGCTAATCTGACGCCTACTGAATTAAACCAAACTCTTCAGAGTTAGTATATAATAATTTTTCTTTAAAACAAACTAAATACATAAAGTTATGTTTATGTGACTTGAATGTTGCATAATTGCAACCACAAAGTCCAGAAATGGAAAAGTTGTTCCAGTAGCAACATTTAACCAGATGCATTGCACACGTGGAGTATATTTTAATTCTGCGTTGTTTGTTTAAGAGGTAGTTTAGACTCCCATCTTCAAAGACAGCTGCTCATTTTAGAGTATCCAGTTTTTGGCTACCTGGCTGAAATCAATAGGAGCTGTAGACGTTCTTCATCTCTGAAAATCAAATATTAGGGCCCAGATCCTCAAAAGTGCTTAGAGGCCTATCTGCCTCTGCAGGTACCTAAGCACACCATTGAGATGCCACTGGCATTTTGAAAGCCATGACTCAGCTGACGCCTAAGTGCCCTGGGTGCCTAAGTTTCCACTGGTCACACCGAAGAACTAACTCTGCCCCACAACTATTGAGCTGCTCTGAACCCTCGCTGAAGCCCTATAGCCCCCGAAGCAGGATTCTCAAACTATGCAGGGAATTCCTGGCTTGCTATTGGGGCCTAATCCAGTCAGCATTCTCTGATCAGGTCTAAGTCCTGATACCAGTCAGACCAACAGCAGGAGGGCTGGAGGCAAGCCACTAATAGGCAGCAGAGAGCCTGCAGAAGAGAGCACCAGGACCAATGGAAAATGTAGAGCAAGCATGAGAAAGGTAGCAAGCATGAGCAGGAAACGGAGAGAGAGAAACGGTTACAGATGCTCAGACATGGGCTACCTAAGCAGCTGAACTGGCTTAGAGCCCTGATCCTCAAAGGTATTTAGACACCTGTCATGGTATAATTCCCCACTCTGAACCTTAGCGTCCAAAAGATGGGGTACCAGCATGAATTCCTCTAAGCTCAGTTACCAGCTTAGTACTTGTAGCGCTGCCACCAACCAGGAATTCCAGTGCCTGGTACACTCTGGTCCCCCCAAAACCTTGCCCGGAGACCCCCAAGACCCAGACCCTCTGGATCTTAACACAAGGAAAGTAAACCCTTTCCCTCACCGTTTCCTCTCCCAGGCTTCCCCTCCCTGGGTTACCCTGGAAGATCACTGTGATTCAAACTCCTTGAATCTTAAACAGAGAGGAAAATTCACCTTCCCCCCTCCTTCTCTTTCCCCATCCCAGACTCTTCCTGAGAGAAAGTAATCCTGGCACAGAGAGAAATCAGCCTCTCTCTCCCTCTTCCCTCCTTTCTCCCCACCAATTCCCTGGTGAATCCAGACCCAGTCCCCTGGGGTCTCACCAGAAAAAAAAAAACAATTAGGTTCTTAAACAAGAAAAGCTTTTAATTAAAGAAAGAAAAAACAGTAAAAATTATCTTTGTACATTTTTTAAAAATGGAATAGGTACAGGGTCTTTCAGCTATAGACACTGGGAACACCCTCCCAGCCTAAGTATACAAATACAAATTAAAATCTTTTCAGCAAAATACCAATTTGAACTCCTTCCAGCCAAATACACATTTGCAAATAAAGAAAACAACCATAAGCCTAACTCGCTTTATCTACCTAGTACTTACTAGTCTGAACTTATAAGAGCCTGTATTGGAGAGATTGGAGAGAAACCTGGTTGCACGTCTGATCCCTCTGAGCCCCCAGAGTGAACAACCAAAACTAACAGCACAGCACAAAAACTTCCCTCCCTCCAGATTTGAAACTATCCTGTCCTCTGATTGGTCCTCTGGTCAGGTGACAGCCAGGCTTACTGAACTTGTTAACGCTTTACAGTCAAAGCGATATAAAGTACTTCTGTGCTATTAACTTTTCTTATCTGTTTATGACAACACCTAACTCCTGTGGGAATTAGGTGCCTAAATACCTTTGAAACTCTGGGCCTAGATCCCTAACTGCAGGAGAGCATTCGTGGCTGAGGATCCTCAGTGGAGGGAGATGCTAGGTAATCCAGGTCAGCCACTTAAGCATATATACCCCATTCTTCTCTCTACCCGTCTCCTCAACCTTTTGCTCCTGGCTGGCTTAGACAGCTCCCTGCTCAGCTACCTGGTTTCTAAGAACCCCTTCTTTAAACACCTACCGTATGGCGGGTCTGGGCACCTAGCATGGGCTGAAATGCAACAGGGTGGCAGAGCACCTAGGGGTTACACATTGCAACCCTGATCAGAGCAATGCTGAGGTATCTCTAAGGATCTGGGCCTATGTGTCTAATGCTGGGCACCCAAAAAGGGAAGCCCCTCGCTCAGGGCCCACTTCGAAAAATGTTGGCTTCAGAACGCTGCTGTTTATAAATATTAATTGAAAACGAACCAGTTTGCCCTGAAGCCAAGTTAATGGTGCTGTTGCAGTTCTAATTTCCATATTTCTTGCCTGGTTAAACTGTTTTTTTGACTTTGGAACCTTGTCATTGCATCAGTTATTCTGCACTCTGGGTTTGCTGTGGGAATACATGGGCAGCAGGTCATTTGCTGATGATGCAAAGTTATTTTCATCAGTAAATCTGACAGAGTTCTGTGAGGTTCCCCAGAAGGCCTTATGCCCTCTGTGAGACTGGACAGCACAATGAATGGTGAAACTCACTGTGGGGAAGTGGGCACATTAGCTAAATTAGCCATGACTTCTCCAGTGCTGCACACCTGCAGGACTCTTGGAGGCAGCTAAAGTTCTGGGTAGTCTCTGGTGTATTAAACAGCACAATCCAACCTTTTTGCTCCTATTACTACAGGAGGAAAGCAAAGATTTTGTTCCCACTTCCAGAAGAAAACAGTATGGCTCTTTTGAGCAGCTGTCCCAGGCGGAGACTTCAAAGAAAAGGCCAACCTCCCAGGTAGAGCTGCAGCAGCGCCCTGGAACCAGCCCCCATGCACAGCTGGGCTGCAAAACAGAGGACCAGGTAGGTCAATCTAAGTGCTATTCTAAAGAGAACTAAACTGGTCATAAGGCATAAGGCTTTTGCTTCAGAGATTTGAAAACTCGCTGACTTTCACCCTACAGCCAGGTCAGCCCTGGGGCCACTGCTGCAGGGTTGAGGGTCCATTCCTGTCCATGTGCTTGGGGTAGGCGGATCCTTCCGACCTCTTTTCACACGGGGGACAGGGTCACAGGGGTATAGATAAATGGATGGAGGGTCAGGTGGCTATTTTCGCTCCCTGTGTGATTAGGGGTGAAGAACAGTGCTGGAGCTGCCCAGAACTCTTTCTGTTCCATGTTCATTAAGAAGCAAACCCAACAGATTGCAAGTCAGTCGGGATGACATCCTATTTTGCCTCACTCTGAACTTTCCTTTGGGTATAAGCTTGTGTGCAGGGTTTCTTCCCATTGATTTTCATTTATCAGTATTTGGAGCAGTGGGTGGTGAGGAAATCGTCTCTCACAAGCACCACTTCCTTCCCCATACAGAGAACTCAGAGGGGATTTGCATGAGCCTACACTGCACTTTAACACTCATGGCTGGTCCATGGCAGCTGACTTGGCTTTGCAGGGCTTGAACTGCAGGCCTGTAAAAATTGCAGGCTTGGGCTTGGGCTGGATCCTGAGCTTTGGGACCCTCCCCCTCATAGGGTCCCAAAGCCTGGAAGTCAGCCTGAGCCCAAATGCCTACTTAGTGATTAAACAGCCCTGTTGCCTGAGCTCCGCAATCCTAGGTCAGCTGACATGGGCCTGAGCACATGCATGGCCAAGCCTGAGAAACACTGCCTGGGAATTCGTCAAGATATGAATTTTTTGACAGTTGGCTGCTGTTCCTTCAGAGCCTGTCTGCACTGGCACTTAGAGATGCATGGCATCTGTCCTGAGTATGCTTTTTTCGACGGATGCTGTTAGCAAAGTAAACACTATGTAACTTAATGTGACTGCTGTGAAAAGCGACTGTCCAATGGCATCATGGGGCTCCATGACTTGAGATCAGATTTGTCTAATTTGGAAATAAGAAGACATGTTTTATAACTGTCAATGCCACCAACTCCCCTTTGGATCTGAGAGTCAAGCTGAATTCTTTGCATTCCCTGCATCATCACCAATGGTAATTGTTCTGCAGTCAAAGTATTCCCACAGGGACACCTTAAGGCTAATGACATTGCACGGGTGTCATTAGGATCATGATCTGCAGAAAATGGGGCTCCACAGATTTAGCTGAGGGCTTATTTTGGCCCTGCAGGGTCACCTATTACTGGTGATGATGCACAAGATGAACCCAGTGTGATTCATAGATCACAGGCTGCCTTCTTGAGGCTGGCAGCCGGAAAACCCTGAACACTAGTGCCCAGGTTATATCCACTGGGAAACAGGCCAGGTCCCTAAGGGAAAAATTCCATAAAACTGAGAAAATAGCAACTACAAAACTGTGTGCTCCTTCTGTAGCTCAAGGAGGCTGATTTAACAAATATGACTTGTCCCTGGACAAGGCCATGGTATCCCTGAGAAGCCTAAGGATGAGATGGGGCATGTCAGAGCTGTTCCAGTGTAAATACAGAAAAGGGGGTAGGTTCCACTGGCCAGATCTGACCCTGTCTGCTCCCTCTGAGTTGCCCTGTCTGGTGCATGAGGCTGTGGGATTTGCTCCCCCCAGGGGAAGGTAGGAGAGGAGGTAAAGGGAGAGGGTTTGGAGGGTGGTGGCTGTCCAAGAGAAGTTGTGATGTTTGTTCCTGTGGTGCATACTGCTGTTGGAGGGGAACAGATCTCTGAGCTGCTGAGTATGTGATGATGTGGGGTTCTCTCTTCTAGGGCATTTCCCGCTCCTCCCGGATGACATCTAGGAGATGAACTTCTTTCCTTTCTCCAAACGAACACTCCATTTCGTGGGGCAAGAGCTAAGGATGTTACCAGCTGCATGGGTGTCATTCCTGCCTTGTAAATGCGACAAAGCCTTCAGCTAGCCTGGAATCTGTTTTCTAATGTGATTTGTGTGAGACAGAAGATTAACCAGCACATTTTCCTTCTCTGCCAGGAAGGTGGCTGCAGAGACTTCTCTCAGGGGAACCCCATTTCTCATCTCTGGGCTGAGACTGGATTTGTCTCCACAGGAATATAGGTCTGTATGGAAACTCTTCTGGGTCCATGGCCACTGCTTCTATATAGCCTGCTATGATACTTGCAGTACAAAAGAGAACTCTACATTAACCACTGTAATTTATAAAGAACACTAGAGCTACCCCAATGGCCACAATGCAACTGGCTCTCACAGATGCTGAGCACATCTGAATTTTCAAAAGGAACCACGTCCTTCCACATCTGAAAGTTTTCAGTGTCATGATGAAAGTTTGCATTACTCTTAATCTGCCTCTGCTATTGTTCAGTCAAAACACCTTGCACCAGGAAAGCAAATGAGTTCCCAGATCTCTTCAACCACATGTAGGAGGAACGCATTCACCGCAGGTCACATCTGTGTGCAGAGAACATTGCTTAGAGAGCTTGTTCACCAGGACTCCTGCCACAGGCCTGGCATGCCTTGCCACCCCATTCCTCCTTGGCCAGAGATTTGATAATACAAGGCTGTTTACTGAACCAAGCATAACAGCAATGAATGCTTCCCCCAGCTTGGACCTGGCTGCCTTTCAGCCAGAGCGCTGTGCTCCCACTGCCCCCCTCTCCCACCTTAGCTGCCATGCACAAAGGTTCATGAGTGGAGCTTTGCACCTTGCACTTGAAGGCAGAATCCTCCTCTCCAAGACGGGCTTCTCTTCCTTCCCAAAAGGCATAAATGAGCATTGAGCTAAGCTGGGATTGATATGCTCAGGCCATTGTCCAGCCTTGCCAGGAGCCATCCTGTGCATCTCCCTTCTGGCCAGAGGCTGTTCTACCTTCTCCCTACTACCCCTCTGGACAGGGGCTTTTCCTTACCCCTCCCTGTTACCACTCTGGACAGGGGCTATCCCATGAACCTCCCATCATGCTTCAGGACAGGGTGGTTGCCTGAACCTTCCTGTCTCCCCTCTGGCCATGCTGGGAGCCATCCCATCCTGGCTAGGATCGAGGCACAATCAAAGACTATAGGCGTGTGTTTCCAAGGTTAATATCCTCCGCAGAGAGAGACGGGGAGGGGGAGGGGACAGAAGCAGACTCCATTGCACTGGCTATTAGTGCTGCAAGGCACCCAGCCCAGTCTGTGCCGTGATCTCGTAGTCTGTTTGCTCTCAGGGAAGGCAGTTTGCATGTGAACCACAGATGGGTACAGAGCTCTCATGTTCCCATAGGCAACCCCATCCCTGTCCCATCTTCCCATCCCCAACTCACATATAGAAACAGCTGCTCTTTTCCCCAGACCTCTCCTTTAGCCATCAGGAATGGCAGCCCCTCCCCATAGGAGATCACCAGTGGGCCCAGCCAATCCAGGGGCTGGGGTTAGGGAGGGAGGCTGGAGCAATAATAGGAGAAAAGAAGAGGAGCCTACTGAGCCCTTATCTTCTGCACCCACTTAGCCCCCATGCACTGTCACTGGGGCACTCTGCACTCTGGGCCAGGGAGGACGGAGTCCCTGTTGGGTCCTAAGAAGCAACATTGCCTTCCCCTCATGCTTGCCACTGGGTCTCCCAAGCACCTGGAATCCATGGAGGAGCTCAGCCTGGGAGGCTGCTGGATAAGGCCCAGCTCACTCAGAGCCCTGTGCTTGGCCTGTCCAGTACAATGCGAGGGGAGGATTCATTGCCTGACATTCATGCCCTCAGCCCCACTCCAGGAGAGCTGAGCTCATTTTGTGGCTGCTTCCTGCCCATGCTGCAACCTTGTATGGTAAGGATAGCAGAGCCAGGCATGCCCCAATGACAGGAGTGTCCTGAGCCTACGTTGTTGTGGGCAAGAGAGGGGGTGATCTGCTCCCAGAACAAACCACTTATTAGGTGACATCTCAGGGCTGGGGAGCAGCCTGTCGCAGGTACACACACCAATTCCCCTTGGGGCCCACAGCTCCATCCCTCTACTTTACACCATCTGCTGGGCAAAGAGAGTTCTGCAGACTCCTCAGCCTAAGCTTTGAGGCAGCTGCAGTAGGCTCTTTGCTCTCTGCTGGTAGGACACCCTTGCGTGTAACGGTTTCCTCCTCACTCTCTCACAGCCACCATGAACCTCCACTGAAAGGGAACGAGGCTGGAACTCAGTGTTTGCCGACAGTGTTAATGCTCCACTCAATTGCCATGTTTGTCCCTTCCACAGGTGCTGGGGGAGGGTTTAGCCTTCACTTGCCTTTTAAGCTGAGCACGTCCTGTCCCACCACAGCTGGAAGCAGCAGTGCTCTGAACACTGTACCATCACTGGACCCAAATTCCCAGTGTACCCCACAGGAGGCAGCACTTTATGAGCAGTAAGGAAGAAGTGCTCCCCAGGCCAGCTGCTGGACTGGCAGCAAAGGGTCCTGGCTGGTTTCATTCTCTTGGGAAGTGTGATTGCACTTGTGTGTTAACTCCGCTCTAAGCATAGTTAAAGTCACAGTACAAGGTTTTCTTTGTATGCTGATAATAGACCAATCCTTCCTCTTTACATCTACCCCTCTTACTTTCCCAAGGTTCATGGCTAAAATTTTCAACAGTGCTGAAGTCACTTCAAAGCCTAAATCCCACTGCTGTCACTGGACCTCATGTCAGCAGTGAGTTGGGCCATGTCATCTGTGGTAAATGGCTCCCTGGGCACCAGCAGCATGTGAGCCTCTCCTACAAAGGCTTGTTCTGCTGCCGTTTGTGCCTCTATCCTGGTCCATGCATTAGCTTGCTGCTGGCTGAGCCTGCCCCTCTGCGCAGGGCTAGGGTAGCTCTCTGAGCCTTGCCACTCATGCAGGGAACTAGCTGAACCATTCCCATGGCCACCAAGGGGTGTTAGCCTGCTGTAGCTGAGCCCAGCCTTGGTGAAGGTGTCTGTGCTGTGGCTGTTCCCCTGCTGGACAGCCCTTCTCAGTGCCCTCGAGGGTCACATACCCAGCATAGACTCTGTGGTTCCTTCCAAGCCTTTCCTCATTCAGGCACTGCCTCGGCTGAATACAGTGCTGCAATAGGCATTCATTTCACTCCTTACTGGGGTAGCTTTGAGGTCATCAGATGCTAGTCTTGTACTCACAAGTCCCTGCCTTGTCCTCTAGCCCTCACAGCCTCCCTCCCTATGATGCTGTGCAGCAAAAAGTCATTTTGACCTTGATCCAATGAAACTCCTAAGTATGTGCATAACTTTCAGCCCAAGTACAGTCCCACTAACTTTAGAATGAAAGCTGCACACATGCATAGATAATTTGCTGGATCAGGGCCTTGGGCAAACCCAGCCAGCATAGTCTGCAGTGATCTCTGGCCTCGCCATTCCTCAAGCCACATCTTAATGCCCTCATGTCTCCTGCTCCTTTCAGTCTGCACAGAACCTGGGCAGGAGGCCTCATGTTCTAATTAGGCAGAGTTCACACAGCTCCTCTGTATGCTCCCATTGAAGCCAGAGGGGGTGTTGCCACACATGTCACTGAGAGCAGGAATGGGGCCATGCTAACTTAGATGCAGTCATCCAAGCACTGGGCAGTGCCCTTCCTTAGTCTACCTGCAAACAGGAATTCCCCATTTGGACAGCCATAAAACTCAAGCCTCACAATCAGCACGGGGGCAGCCCACCACTGAAATCCAGGTCAAATGCGCCCACTGTCCTTTCCCTCTGACGGCCTTGTCACCAGAGCCAAGGGCGAATGCAGTGAGCCTCATTGTTAACTCTGAATGGTGCCAGCTCCCATCAGAGCCTGTCCACACACCTGGCATCAGCAGCCTTTCAGCAGCGGACTAGGAGCACTGGAGTGTCCAGTACCACTTCTGCTCTCCACAGGAGGGTCCTGTGGAAGCCAGACACAGTGGATCGAGAGCTGTCTCCTTAACTCCAGGGTCCTGGGGCCCAGAGAGATGAGCAGATAAGAACTTGTCTTCATTTATCCTGGCCAGTAGTTTGGACTGTTCATTCACTACTTTAAGTCATATTATTTGGATCCCTGTTCTCGAACAGAAACAATCTCACTACCATTTCACTGGTTGTAAATAATGAATGTAAATGTCAGTAACTAGGTTGTGGGTTGTCTTCTTAATAAATCTGAGATTAACTCTGAGCGAGAAATCCTCATTGAAACCTAATGGGGACATATCCCCTAAACCTGAGTGCAATAGGAGCTGATTGTATTATTAAACTAATATTAATGATTTCAGGAAACATGACATTTTACTCAAATTGCACACTTTTGAGAACAGCTGTAAAATAGAGTAAATATTTGTAAATATTGTCAGCACTGGGGAAATGTTGTTTGTAATTGTAGCATATGAATATGGTGGGGTTTCCGTGGACTTGATAATGCTGAAAATGTGAATCAGACATTCAGAGAATTCCAAAGTTGTAACTGTATTTGCTGCCTGTGGGAGTATGTACTGGTTGTTCTCGTCTCCCAAGAAACACTTGAAGAAAAATCCAACCCTTTATATGCAGACCACACCTCCCAGCTAGAGAGGAGGTTTTGGAAAAACTGGTATTTACCAAGGGGGTTTTCACACTGCCATGGATAGCCTCAGACCAGGCCTGCTTCAGGCACCTCTTGGCAGGACCGGCGCTAGGGGTTTGAGTGCCCTAGGCGGACAGCGATTTCGCCGCCCTGCGCGCTGGTCCCGCGGCTCCGCTGGAGCTGCTGCAGTGGTGCCTGCGGAGAGTCCGGTGCTCCGTGGCTCCGCTGGAGCTGCCGCAGTGGTGCCTGCGGAGGGTCCGGTGCTCCGTGGCTCCGGTGGAGCTGCTGCAGTCGTGCCTGTGAGAGGTCCACCGGAGCCGCGTGAGCCCCCACCGTCCGCAGGCACGACTGCGGCAGCTCCAGCGGAGCTGCCTGCCGCCCCCTCTGGCAAAACGGCACCCACCATTTATTCTGGCGCCCTAGGCGATTGCCTAGGCTGCCTAAATGGTAGTGCTGGCCCTGCCTCTTGGACTAGGTGGTTCAAGAGTAGCTCCCTTCAGCTTCCCTAATGTCTGGAAATGAAACTGCAGCCATCCTTGGGGAGGCGTTGAGCAAGGTATGGCCCCTCCAGTGGCTCTGGAAATTCAAGAGTCTGAATACCTGATGTTCTTTGCTGTCTCTGTCCATCAGTGGTGGGAATTGTCAGATACCAGCTCATTAGACATGACGGGCAACAGGAGGGCTGTGATGCTGAAGATGCTCAGAAAAGCAAGGAAAACACAAGGAATAGGCTGCAGGTGGCTCCCGTGGGTGTTTGGGGGGAAGGATTTACACAGAGTGAAGAAATAGTTACACTAGTGTGCACCTTTAATAGAATTAGCCACAATCATCCCACCCATGTGCATAAAGACCATTTACTGCACAAGAGGTGAAGAGTGATGTAGCCGCTTTGTAGGGCATACAGCACAAGGGATCATCTAACTCTTCCTTGATTATTTCAGTGTGCATTGGGGAGGCACCTTTGTCTTGCTGCCATTCAGCAGCTGAGCACTCCAGACAGTGTGGGATGTATTTTTAAGAGACTAAATACATTTTTTGTATTTGTAGATGTTCGATTGTGGAACTGGGTCCAGTCATGATGTTACAGGCAGATAGTAAACCAGGTCTCTTTTTCTTTTCACATATTACTGCTAAGTTATGTGAGTCCAATTCAAGTTAATTCTTTTCTGAGGTTCTGCTATTCACAGTTCCTCTCTACTCCAGACAAGAGAGCTACCAAGAGAACTACCAGCACTGTCCTGACTCTCACAAAACTCATGTAAGCATGTTCAGTAGGGGAAAGCCTGTTCCTTCCTCTCCACACTGCTTAAAGATGGTGCTCACCTCCTACCAGTTATATAGCGCTCCTAGTCTGCATGCCAAGTTTAAACACAGTTGATCTGCATGTATCTCCTGACTAATGCTGTCAGCTCTACAGTATGTAATCAATAAAATTATCCCTTTGTACGTGTTATTGGGATATGTGTGATTTGGGGCTGTTGTTTGTGACTTGGTAGGTTTTTGGCTTCTCCGTCTATGGAGTTGACATCCATGCTCCCTCTGCAGAAGATGAGCAGAGGCTTTGTGAATTCCAGTGGGGCCTGATTCGGGGATGTAAGTGCCTAAATTGGCAGTTAGACACCTAAGTCCCTGTGTGAATCTAGCTCCAAGTGAGTTTAGGCACCTACAGGGTTCAGCAGGCATTTTGTGAATCGCAGTGGAGCCTGTAACTGGGACTTAGGCGCCTAAGTCTTGTGTTTAGACCCTTAAATACATTTACGAATCTAAGCCTAAAAGCCTTTAACGTGTCAAGCTCAGAGGAGTTTGGAACAGCAAAACCATATCACCTATGTAAAGAAGGACAGACACAAATCAGTCCAGTAGTTTGAGAGGGAAATACTGTACCCCTTCTAAACCCATCACAACTTCATTAATGTGGAAAAAAAGAGGAAAGAGGCCAATAAGCAACCCTGATGGCCTCCCTTTGTGATGGAAAATAGAGACAGATAGGCTCACCTTGCCCACCTAGCCTAACCTGGGTCAGTTTGGCTAGGAAGGGCTCTCAGATGCTATATTAGCTTTGGCTCTATGCTAGCCCTCACAAGGTTCTCCCAGAGATGATGTCGCTAATTCTCAGGACCATTTCTGTCATTTTTTTTATAAAGAGGAACAATAATACTGGTGGACCAAGTTGGTGGAAAATTGCTGTATTAGTTAGATAAAGGTGGTTTGCCTGGCCTGCCAGGCGTTCTTCCCCACCTGAGGGGCAAGGTGGTGCAGGTCTTCACAGACAATACTGCCACAATGTATTACATCAGTGGTCAGGGACAGGGTGGAGCCAGGTCATCAGCCCTTTGCCGAGAACCTCTCAACTTTTGGGACTTCTATGTGCAGCATGCCATTCATCTGGTGGCCATGCACCTGCCTGGGACCAGAAATGTGCTAGCAGATTGCCTCAGCAGGACCTTTTTGTCTCACCACAACTGGCTAGTACGAACTTCCGAAAGTGGGGCCCTCCCCGGGTGGACTTGTTTGTGTCCCGTCAGAACAGAAAATGCCATGTGCCCTGTTCACTCCAGGAGATGGACAGGGGCTCCCTGTCAGATGCTTTCTTGCTCCCATGGTCAGGTGCTCTGATGTACGCCTTCCCTCCGGTGCTGTTGATTCATAGAGTCCTTGTGAAGAGCAAACAGTACAGGGTGAAAGTTATCCTGGTAGCCCCCAAGTAGCCTCACCAGCAGTGGTTTGGCATGCTTTTGGACTTTTCAGTAGCCACCCCACTGCGGCTCCCCTTCTGGCCCGACCTGCTGTCACAGGGCCACACCAGTCTCCTGCACCCAAACCTAGAGGTGCTGTACTTGTCAGCATGGCTATTGCATGGCTGAATGCGGAAGAGCAGGAATGCTCCACCTGGGTGCAACAGGTCATCTAGGTAGCAGAAAGCCCTCCACTAGAGCAACTTACCTGGCCAAGTGGAAAAGGTTCATTGCTGGGCTTTGGAACGATACATCTGAGCTGAGCAGGCCTTGCTGCGGGTTATCCTGGATTATCTTCAACACCTCAAATTTAAGGATTTATCCCTGTCATCGGTCAGGGTCCACCTGGTCATTATTTCGGCTTTCCACCTTCCATTCCAAAGCAAGTTGGTCTTCGCTCATGACTGTTCTTGATAGATCTGGACATCTTTGCCCTCACATCCGGGACCCTGTCCCTGCCTGTCATTTAAATCTTGTCCTGTTGAGGCTCATGGGGCCTCCCTTCAAATCTCTGTCTTCCTGCTCTCTTTCTTTTCTCTCCTGGAAGGTTTTGTTCCTGGTGGTGGCTACTTCCACCCACAGGCTGTCTGAGATCAGGGCACTTACTTCAGAACCACCCTATATGGTGTTTCTACAAAGATAAGGCCCAGTTGTGCTGCCCAAGGTAATTTCCCAATTTCATACTGGGCAGGACATGTACTTACCAGTCTTCTTTCTGAAGCTCCATAAATCCAAAGAGGAGAGCAAGTAACATACCCTGGATGTCAGGAGGGCGCTGACCTTCTATATTAACAGTACAAGGCCATTTCTCAAGACAACACAGCTGTTCGTTGTGGTGGCAGACAGGATAAGTGCTTCACTTAGAATAAAAGAATCTCATGCACTGTTACAGGCTGGGGACCAACTGGCTAAGTGGCAGTTCTGCAGAAAAGGATCTGGGGATTACAGTGGATGAGAAGCTGGATATGAGCCAACAGTGTGCCCTTGTTGCCAAGAAGGCTAATGGCATATTGGGCTGCATTAGTGGGAGCACTGCCAGCAGATTGACGGAAGTGATTATTCCCCTCTATTCGGGCACATCTGGAACATTGCATCCAGTTTTGGGCCTCCCACTACAGAAAGGATGTGGACAAATTGGAGAGGAGGGGTACAAAGAATATGGAGCTAGGCTGTGCTCAGTGGTAGCAGATGACAGAACAAGGAGCAATGGTCTAAAGTTGCAGTGGTTGGATATTAGGAAAAACAATTTCTTTAGGAGGGTAGTGAAACACTGGAATGGGTTACCTAGGGAGGTGGTGGAATCTCCATCCTTAGAGGTTTTTAAGGCCCAGCTTGACAAAGCCCTGGCTGGGATGATTTTAGTTGGTGTTGGTCCTGCTTTGAGCAGGGGGTTGGACTAGATGACCTCCTGAGGTCTCTTCCAGCCCTAATCTTCTGTGATAAAAGGACACCAAGTGCCTGCTCAAAGGATTTCATCCTGACTCACAGCCTGCACCTGATACTGCTATGAGCTGGCAAATGTGCCTCCATCAGCGATAGTCAAAGTGAACTTCACTCGAGCGCAAGCATCATCATCAGTCTTCTTGACTAAGGTGACAGCCCAAAAGATCTGTAAAGCTGCTAACTAGTTGTCTGTCCACACATTTACGTCCCATTATGTGCTTACCCAGCAGGCCCGGGACAATGCTGGCTTTGGCAGGGCAGTGCTGCAAGCTGCAAGACTCCATTGGCACTGCTTGTGAGTCACCTAGAATGGAATTGATAGGAGTAAGCACTTGAAGAAAAAAAAACAGTTACCTACCTTTTCATAACTGTTGTTCTTTGAGATGTGTTGCTCATGTCCATTCCATTACCTGCCCTCCTGCCCCTCTGTTGGAGTTGCCAGCAAGAAGCAACTGAGAGAGCTTAGGGTCAGCGGCACCTGATACACTGACACATAAGCGTGGCAATCAATGGGGTGCCACTGCCGAGCCTACGGATACTGCTAAGGCAAAAATCTCTGACGACTGCACACATGGACGTGTACACACCTAGAATGCAATGAACATAAGCAATACACCTCAAAGAACAACAGTTACAAAAAGGTAGGTAACCATTTTTTCCTTCTCTACCACAAATTGATCAATCCACAGCAGATAGGGATCACACATCTCAAAGAACCTCCATTTACAGATAAGTAACCTCCTCTTCTTCTTTGAGTGATGGTCCCTACTCTGTACAAACAGAGAGCCCAAGACGTCTATATATGATATAAGGCCTGAGACCTGAACTAAAGTAGTTGGGGTTGGTCCTGCTTTGAGCAGGGGGTTGGACCAAATCAGTGGTCCCCAACCTTTTCGTCTGGCGGGCACCAGACGAAGGACAGTGGCGGCGGTGGAGCATCTGCCGAAATGTCGCCAAATTTCTGCGGCGTTTCGGTGGCGACGCCTCTCAATGATGTCACTTGTAGGCAGAAAGTGGTGTCATCGAGAGGTGTCGCCGCCAAATTTCTGCTGCGTTTCAGCAGTGACGCGTCTCGATGACGCCACTTGCTGCCGACAAGTGATGTCATCGAGAGGCGTCGCTGCCGAAATGCAGAAATTCGGCAGCATTTCGGCGGATGCTCCACCGCCAGCCAGGATGCGGGCGTTGGGGACCCCTGGACTCGATGACCTCCTGAGATCTCTTCCAACCCTAATCTTCTATGATTCTGTGGTCAAGCCTTTCTGATGTAAAGTAAAATGAAGCAAATGTCAGGCTGTGAGCAGAAGACAGGCCCTATTATAAAACATCCCTGCTGGATCACAGAACCTGGCAAGAACAGGGCTGATATTGCAAAAACACACCCATTTCTGAAAAGTACCTGGCACAGGACATTCATGCAAACACATTCTACAAGTGTGATACCAGAACACCCTGATACGAAGTGCAGTATGAACACATTCCTCAAAGATAACAGGAACACATTGGTCTCTCTTACAGATAAGTCAGGATGACAGCATGATGTATAGAGACGTTTTGATCAAACCAACACATACAGCGTGGTAACTAACCACTTCGGGGCAATACATTACTTTTTTTATCAGTGTTTAAAAGAGGTCTTAGAGGGAGTGTCTTTGTTGGGCCAGATCTCCAGGGAATGGAAAGTACTGCCATTCACTAAGCTGGTCCATAGTGATGATCATATATGTGTTAGTGGTCCTGTAGGGTCTACAGGATACTGGGACTGTGCTTCATTAATAATAAACCTAGCCAGGTGCCTTCACTATTGAATGAAGTGTTATGGTCTTATGGGGTGGTCTGATCCAGATGTGGTGTACCGGCTATCTGCTCAGAGCTGGGACAGCATACCGAAAGAACACACCCAGAGCCAACTACTGACAACACTAGTGACCCAAACTGCTGATCTGGTAAGTAAACAAGCTGTCCTATGCAGCAATCGTGAGCTAACATGCAGGGCTGGTGCAAGGATATTTTGCGCCTTAGGCGAAACTTCCACCTTGCGCGCCCCTCCCCCTTCTCTCACCCCGGAGCATCACTTATTATAAGCTTTCAAAAATGAATACTGCATAATGTGGCATTATTAATTAGAATTAATACAGAGAGGGAGGATTTGGCCCATGAAACAATAACTGTATTAAGATGCGGCCTGTGAAAAAGTTTGAGAAACCTTGACTTAAATTTCTTTGGTGACATGATGTAATATTCTGTATTGCCAACTTCAAACATTCAGAACTCATGAGCTGAGTCTCCACAAAATGACTCAATATCTGACCTATCAGTCCTCATCCTCAAAGGAAACCTGCAAAACACTTTTCAAAAGATGAGCCTGGGAGTTTGAATTAGCCAGACCAGGGGTCGGCAACCTTTCAGAAGCGGTGTGCCGAGTCTTCATTTATTCACTCTAATTTAAAGTTTGCGTGCCAGTAATACATTTTAACATTTTTAGAAGGTCTTTTTCTATAAGTCTATAATTAAACTATTGTTGTATGTAAAGTAAATAAGGTTTTTAAAATGTTTAAGAAGCTTCATCTAAAATGCAGAGCCCTCCCGGACCGGTGGCCAGGACCCGCGTAGTGAGTGTGCCACTGAAAATCAGCTCACGTGCCACCTTTGGCACGCGTGCCATAGGTTGCCTACCCCTGAGCTAGACATTGAAAATCATGATCTTCATAAAGATACTGGATTTATGGTTAATTACAACAATTTGCAACCCACTAATCTCCCCTTTTGTCCTGGGATTACAAGGGAGTTAATGTGCTATTTCACCTTGAATGGTCCCCTTGAATATGTGTTAACTCCTCGTGCTAAACTATCTGTTAGATCTAGTGTTTAGCTGTGACGCTATTAGTACCTTTTCAGACCTGAAGAACTCTGTGTAGCTCAAAAACTTGCCCCTCTCACTAACAGAAGTTGGTCCAATAAAAGATATCACCTCACCCACTTTATCTCTTTTAAATAATGTGACAGCACAAAGGATTGTATAAGGCCATGGCTACACTAGAGAGTTGCAGCGCTGGTGAGGGGGTTACAGCGCTGCAACTTAGGATGTGGCCACACTTGCAAAGCACGGCCAGCGCTGCAACTCCCTGATTGCAGCGCTGGCTGTACACCCGGTCGAGCCTCGGGTGTAGCGATTCCAGCGCTGGTGATCCAGCGCTGGTCAGCAAGTGTGGACCCCACCAGCGCTTTTATTGACCTCCGGGGTATAAGGAGGTATCCCAGCATACCTTTTAAGCCTCTCTGGTAATCCTGCACACTCCACTACCCTGGGCTCAGCTGACCCCACCTTTAAATGCCCCAGGAATTTTTAAAATCCCCTTCCTGTTTGCTCAGCCAGGTGTGGAGTGCAATCAATCAATCAATCAATCAGCGACCATGCCTCCACGCCCCAGACGAGCCCCAGCATGGAACAGTTCTGAGCTGCAGGACCTCATCAGTGTTTGGAGTGAGGAAGCTGTGCAAGCACAGCTGCGCTCCAGCCGGAGAAATTATGATACCTATGGACAGATATCACAGTCCTTGCTGAGAAGGGGCCATGAACGGGATGCGTTGCAGTGCAGGGTAAAAATTAAGGAGCTGCGCAGTGCTTACTGCAAAGCCCGTGAGGGAAATCGCCGCTCAGGAGCTGCCCCCACAACCTGCCGTTTTTACAAGGAGCTGGATGCCATACTTGGGTGTGACCCCACTGCCAATCCTAGGAGCACGATGGAGAGTTCAGAGCAGGGAGAAGTGGGGGAGGGTGTAGAGGAAGCCGAGAGTGAGGCTACTGGGGTGGAGGGAGACACCCCGGAGTCCCAGGAGGCATGCAGCCAGGAGCTCTTCTCAAGCCAGGAGGAGGCTAGCCAGTCGCAGCAGCAGGAAGTTGCTGGTGAGGAAGAAACTGAGGAGCGTGCTTGGGGTAAGGAGATTTTTATGTTTTGGGAGAGGAGGGTTTGGGTTATGGCTGCCTGCATGCATGCCTAAACGTGGAATAGCCCATTGATTTGCTCTATCACGTCTCTGTAATCGGCCTCGGTAATCTCTTGAAAAGTTGCAGCCAGAGCGTGGGCAATGTGCTTTCGCAAGTTTATCGGGAGAGCCACCGTGGTCCTTGTCCCGGTCAGGCTAACTCGTCCGATCCACTGTGCAGCGAGGGGTGGGGGGACCATGGCTGCACACAGGCAAGCTGCATAGGGGCCAGGGCGGAATCCACATTGTTGTAGAAGACCCTCCCTCTCTTCCCAGGTAACACGCAGCAGTGATATATCTGGCAGTAGGAAACCCTGTTGAGAATTTAGGGATACTTCAGTGCAGGGCGCCAGGTTCGCGGTCTCCCCACACCCCTTGCAGCAGGTAGCCAGCCCCGCGGTGCGTTCCGGTCTCCCTCCCCCTTCCAGCAGGTAGCCAGCCCCGCGGTGCGTTCCGGTCTCCCCCCTGCCTTCCAGCAGGTAGCCAGCACCGCGGTGCATTCCCCCACCCCCCAGCAGGCCGGCAGTTCCGCGGACCGCCCCCCCCCGCCAGCAGCTCGCCACCTTCATGTTCCCTACTGTCCCCTGTGCAGGCCACCAGCTACCTCCTCGACCCAGTGCAGATAAACCCCAGTGAGCCATCAGTCAGTTCCCCCTCCCAGGTGAAGTCGGGGCAGAAACACTCTCCCCATTGCTCGACATGCCTTCACTTCCCTGGCCTCTCTGTGTTATGTTAGGTATGTGGGAATGATGCTACAAAAAGTCTACAAACTCCTTCACTGTGTGATAATAAACAATGTAGCCTCTGTGTATTACATGTTTCTATCTATGTTTTTTTTAGTGACCTTGACTAATGCAGCCGGATCACCGGCCTCACGTCGCTTGCAGAACTTGAGAAAAAATCCGCGAAAATCAAAAGAAGAATTGATCAAAGCAGTTATGATTCACTACAACAGAGAAAGTAGGAAGACGCAGGAATGGAGAGAGAAAATGTATGAGTGGAGGCAAACACAAAGCAGGAGAAAGGAATTGGCTACCAAAAAAACCTCAAAGCACATGATAAGCCTCCTGGCTCGCCAAACTGACTCTTTCGAGTCTCTCGTAGCCATGCAGGCAGATCTGTACCGTGGTAACCCACAACCCTCCCAAAGCTCTCTTTCTTGTTCCCCAGTATTTGCACAAAACACCTTTCTCCAGCAGCCAGTTTCTTATTACCCCCAGCTGCCCCCAACACCTGTATGATCACCTACCAGCCCTGATAACTACAATTCTTACCCTGTGCACTCCACCCCCATTACTCTGCAGCATAGTAATCCTGAAGTGCAGCAGACATTGAACAGCAATCCAAACAGGACATATTCAAACCTCTGAATGTACAGTCCACCACCCTAACCCTCCTGGCCTTTTATGTACTGTACTTTGAATAAAGGATTTTATGGCTTTTACAATACTTTTTATTATTGCAGAAAGTGGTAAATACTGTACCCCAAGGTAGAAAGGAGCACAGCAAAGGCACCAAACATTACTGTTGGCTCTCAGCATCAAATTGCTCCCTTGAGGCATCCCTAATCCTTGAAGCCCTTTCCTGGTCCTCTCTAGTAGCCCTGCTCTCTGGCTGTGCAAATTCATCCTCTAGGTGTCGAACCTCGGAGGTCCATTCCTCACTGAATCTTTCACCCTTCCCTTCACAAATATTATGGAGGGTACAGTACGCGGATATAACAGTGGAGATGCTGCTTTCCCCCAAATCTAGCTTCCCATAAAGACACTTCCAGTGGGCTTTCAAACGGCCAAAAGCACACTCCACAGTCATTCTGCACCGGCTCAGCCTGTAGTTGAACCGGTCCTTGCTCCTGTCAAGCTTCCCTGTATATGGTTTCATGAGCCAAGGCATTAAGGGGTAAGCGGGGTCTCCAAGGATCACAGTGGGCATTTTGACGTCCCCTACTGTGATCTTGCGGTCTGGGAAAAAAGTCCCGGCCCTCAGCTTCCTGAACAGGGCACTGTTCCGAAAGATGCGTGCATCATGCACCTTTCCGGGCCATCCTGAGTAAATGTCAGTGAAACGCCCACGGTGATCCACAAGCGCTTGCAGAACCACGGAGAAATACCCCTTGCGATTAACGTACTCTGATGCCAGGTGGGGTGGTGCCAGAATAGGAATATGCGTCCCATCTATTGCCCCTCCACAGTTAGGGAAACCCATTTGTGCAAAGCCATCCACAATATCCTGCACGTTCCCCAGAGTCACAGTTCTTCTTAGCAGGGTGCGATTAATGGCTGTGCAAACTTGCATCAGCACCATTCCAACGGTGGACTTTCCCACTCCAAACTGGTTCGCCACCGATCGGTAGCTGTCTGGAGTTGCCAGCTTCCAGATTGCAATAGCCACCCGCTTCTCCACTGGCAGGGCAGCTCTCAATCTCGTGTCCCTGCGCTGCAGGGTAGGGGCGAGCTCAGCACACAGTCCCATGAAAGTGGCTTTTCTCATCCGAAAGTTCTGCAGCCACTGCTCGTCATCCCAGGCTTGCAGGACGATGTGATCCCACCACTCAGTGCTGGTTTCCCGAGCCCAAAGGCACCGTTCCACGGTGCTGAGCACGTCTGTTACTGCCACAAGCAATTGAGTGTCTTGAGCGTCAGGCGTTTCAATATCATCTTCTGACTCCTCACTGTCACTTTGCAGCTGAAGGAACAGCTCCACTGCCATGCGTGATGTGCTGGCAACATTCATCAGCAAGGTCCTCAGCAGCTCAGGCTCCATTTGTAACAGAAATCTCAGAAATCGCGCTGCAGACTCACAATGCCGCCAAACTGCTTGGAATGTGTAGCAAAGCCCCACGTGGCGTTGGAACAGGAAGCGGAAAGACCCGCACACTTCCTTCCCCTTCCCACAAGCCACAGCGCCAAAATGGGACGAGGTGTTCCGTGGGATAGCTGCCCACAATGCACCACTCCCAACAGCGCTGCAAGTGCTGCAAATGTGGCCACATTGCAGTGCTGGTAGCCGTCAGTGTGGCCACACTGCAGCGCTGACCCTACACAGCTGTACGAACACAGCTGTAACTACCAGCGCTGCAGAACTGTAAGTGTAGCCATGGCCTAAAAATCATGTGTCCCTATAGCTAAACCCCATCACCTTGCTCCTTTTCAAGTATTCATAGTAATACGTTCAATAACAGATTTGCAGATCTTTGATATCTCTACTTAAAAATGACCTGACAATTTTCCAACAACTGATGAAAAGTGCTTTTTTGAAATGTTCTTTATAAAATAGGCCCCTTCCATATGATTTCATATTGTAACGTTTGTCTTTAAGCTAATATTACTGAAACTTCTGTTTCTATTTGTCAAGTATCAGAGGGGTAGCCGTGTTAGTCTGGATCTGTAAAAGCAGCAAAGAATCCTGTGACACCTTATAGACCAACAGACATTTTGGAGCATGAGCTTTCCTGGGTGAATACCCACTTCCTCGGTATTCTGACTGCATCTGACGAAGTGGGTATTCACCCACGAAAGCTCATGCTCCAAAAAGTCTGTTAGTCTATAAGGTGCCACAGGATTCTTTGCTGCTGTTTCTATTTGACATTGACTCCACTTATGCACACTATGTGTTTCTTACTTTATTGATCACTTCCTTATCTGGGAAGTGTGAAACCAACTGTCTTGGCATGATTTTCCTAGTTTTTTTATAATCAGTTGAATTACTTCTTTAAATGTTAGCTACATTAATTTCTTGGTATGCTGTGGCTTTCTGAACAGTTTAAAGAGCAGGTTACATCATTACAACTGGAATTGTTTTCTTGATTTAAACACTGCAAATAAAAAGAGTTGGGGCATATTATTGAAAGTTAGGTTAATACAAATATCAAGTATTTAATCTTGTAACTTTTTAAATAGGTTGTTTTCTCATCGAAATCCCAGATTAATCCATACAGGGAAATACAATTAGAAAGTCCAGGATTTGTGGGGGTTTTTGTTTGTTTTTTTTTTGAGTAGAGGAGGCTTGGCCTGTGTGACATGTGAGGAAGGGGACTCCCAGGGGCTGCAATTTACATCTCCCAGGTTCAGGTCAGAGCAGCGAAGGTTTCCTGCCAAGCCAGCCAGACGGTGATGGTCAGGAACGTTTCCCGGGAACCCCACTCTGCGTGGTGGCCACGGTCCAGCAGGATCCCTCCTAGTCCTGTGCCGCCTCCCGCTGCTGCTCCCAGGGCAGGAGCCAACGCCGGGCTCCGGCAATCTGCGGGGGACAGAGGCGGCGGGCGGCATCCGAGTGTGCAGCCGCCTCCTCCCCGGGCTCCAAGCTTCCCGGCTCCCTGAACCGCGAGGCCCGAAGCAATTCCCCCCCTGCCCAGCTCCGGCTGCTGCTGCCCTGGGGAAGCGCCTGGCCGGGGGCGCATGGGCTGGAGAGCTGCGGGAGCCGGGAAAGCTGGAGCCCAGGGAGGAGGCGGCTGCACTCCTGGATGCCGCCCGCCGGCTCTGTCCCCCGCAGATCGCCAGAGCCCTCCAGCAGGGGCAGTGGTGGCGGCAGCTCACACGGGGGTGGGAGCCGCAGAATCTGAGCGTGGTAAGGGGGGGCCCGGGGGGTGTGCCTGGCCGGACTGCATCCTGGCGCCCCCGGGGGCTCCTGCAGCGGATGCATGTGGGCGGCAGCCCCCGTGCACGCCCCCAGCTCCCCCCTCGCTACACTCGGGCTCTGCGGTTCCCAGGAGCAGGCTCAGGGCTCTGCACCCAGGCGGCAGCGGCGGCTCACATGCCCGCGAGCCGCAGAGCCTGAGCGCAGCAAAGGAGGAGCGGGGGGGGCACATGGGGGCTGCCGCCCGCATGCATCTGCTGCAGCCTGCAGGAGCATGGCTGCTCCCTGCTAGTGGCGCTGCCCCCTTTACAGGGCTGCTGCCCGCCCTGCACTGCGACGGCTTCTTCATAGCTGGGGCTCACCGCTTTTTGGCGCCCCCAGCCACTTGCACCCTAGGCCACCGCCTAGTTTGCCTAGTGGTTGCACCGGCCCTGCATCTGTGCACTGACTGTGCAGGGCATCACAGCTGATGTTGCATGGGAGACACCCCACCGGATAGAAACCAGCAGGGCTGTGTCCTGTGGTCCCACAGGGCACCATCCCACCAGACACATTCTGCATCACACACCATTCAAGGCATGTGGGGTCAGCCATGAGTTGTGGGCTCAGGGGAAGTGAGTACATTCCTGGAGTGATTAAGTGCTTAGAAATAATGTAAGGGGGAGAATTGGGGCAGAAACCAGAGGAGAAGGATTTCTGGCTGCACCACTGGCCTGCTGGGTGACCTTGGGCAAGTCATTGCCCTGCTCTCTGCCTCAGTTTCCCTGTCAGTTAAATGAGGATAATGTTACTGACCTTTGTAAAATACTCTGAGGTCTAGTGATGAAAACCACTAGATAAGAGCTGGGTCTTATTATTTTATTTTATTTTATTAAGGAGCAGCATCTTGGGCTTATTGATTGTTGCTTGGGTGCCTGTGATATGAGATTACATTTGTAATGTGCAAACAGAATAATATTCAAACCAGTATAATTATATCTACACTTGTGCTTTAAAAGGGCCAGCTTCACAAAGCTGAAAACAGTGACAAATCAAATGAGCTGGGAGAAAGTATTTAATCAGAAAATTGTGAATGATATTTTGGAGTTGTATAAGAACATTGTACTAGACACCCAAAAAGTCAAAATTCCCCAAGCAAGAAAGAAGGCTAAAGTGGGGGGAAAACAAACAACCTGGCTTAGAGGAGAAGTGAAAGCAGCTATAAAAAATACAATATGTAACATATGCGGGGGGGGGGGGGGCGGAATATAATTTAGACTTTAGGAATTGTAGAAAATTGCTAAGGGAAGCAAAAAGACACAAGGAGATTATCTATAGCCAGCCAAGTTAAGGACATTAAAAACACATTATAAGAATATTCAGAACAAAAGAAAATCTAACGATGGTATTTGTCCATTATTAGGTGGAAATGGTAGAGCTGACTAATAATGCGGAAAAGGCCAAAGTGTTTAAATATTTCTGTTTCTGATAATGTATTCATGTTATATGATGGTGAGAAATACTTTCTGTTCCAACAGTGACTAAGGAAGATGTTGACACCAGCTACTTTTAAAGCAGCAGATCCAGATAACTTGCATGTAGGAGTTTTAAAAAAGCTGGTTGAGGAGCATGCTTGCTCATTAATGATCATTTTTTATGTGTCTTAGTACACTGTGAAAGTTCCAGAGGACTTGAAGAAAGCTAATATTGTGCCAGCATTTTAAAAGGGTAAATAGGACACCTTGGGTAATTGTAGCTCTGTCAGACTGGCATTGATCCCAGGCAAAATAACGGAATGGTAGATATCCAACTCAATCAATAAAGAATTAAAGGCAGGTAATATAATTAATGCCAATAGCATGGGTTTATAGAAAATAGACCCTCTCAAACGAACTTGATATCTTTTTTGGATGTGATTACAAGTTTGGTTGATAAAGGTAAGAACGCTGATGTAGTATACTTAGAATTTGGTGAGGCTTTTGACTTGTTAACAAACAATGTTTTGATGAAGAAACCTCAGGGCGGGGTAGGGGGAGAGCGCAAGGTGGAAGTTTCGCCTAGGGTGCGAAACATCCTTGCACCGGCCCTGGGAATGCAGGCCACATTTACTGGGTGGGGGGCTCTATCCTGGAAGCAGTGACTCTGAAAAAGACATGTACAGCATCTTGGACAATCAGCTGAACGTGAGCTACCAATATGACACTGTGCCAAAAGGGCTAATGTGATCTTTGGATGTATGAACAGGGGAACCTTGAATAGGAGCAGAGAGGTTATTTCACCTCTATGTTTGGCACTGGTGTGACTGCTGCTGGAATCCTGTGTCCAGTTCTGGTGCCCACAGTTCAAGAGGATATAGAATCATTGGAGAGATTCAGAGAAGAACTGCCAGGATGATGAAAAGATTGGAAAACCTGCCTTACGGTGAGACTTAACCTTTTCTTTGCTAAGCTAAACAGACAAACTATGATCAATTCATCCCTTAAGGAGCTCTTAGTACCTACTTCAAAGAAGAAATTTTCTAATGGGCTCTTCAGTCTAGCAGGTAAAGGTCTAACAAGATCCAATCTTTGGAATTTGGAGCCAGACAAATTCAGACTGGAAATAAGGCACACATTTTTAACAGCCAATGATTGTGGCAGATTCCTCATAACTGGCAATTTTTAAACCAAGCCACTCTCTGAACTATTTTGTAATGTATTGTGGGAGAACTTGTCTGTCTGGGACCATGTGTGGATGTGTTTTTAGCCCACCAAGTCAGTAACAGGAGCCATGTGTGGAGCTTGCCCAACCCTTGAGCCCCAGGATGCAGGACGGCCATACCAGTCCAGAAATGGGTTGCCATTGCCATATGGAGGCTGCCAGCCCCAGACAGCTGCAGGGGGAGGGATAGCTCAGTGGTTTGAGCATTGGCCTGCTATACCCAGGGTTGTGAGCTAATTCCTTGAGGGGGCAACTTAGGAATCTGGGGCAAAAATCAGTACTTGGTCCTGCTAGTGAAGTCAGGGGGCTGGACTCGACAACCTTTTGAGGTCCCTTCCAGAGATAGGTATATCTCCAATTATTATTATTATTATTATTATTTTGGTCAGTTTGGTAGTGACAAGCCAACCGTTGGTGTTGTGGTGATGGAGCTTTGGTAGGTGATTATTCCTGTGCTTTCCCCATGGATGATGCCCATTACTAAGGGCCCCGAAATACTGGCTGGATTTGAGCAGATGGCCTCCTCAAGCCGTGAGGGCAGGGATAGTCAATTATTTTTTGTCAAGGTCCAAATTTCTTGGTCAAGGTATAGTCAAAGGTCCACATAATTTTATAACATAATAACAATAATAATTATCATAAGGAAATAGAAACATTCCGGGCTCTGTTCAAAAAGGTCTGGCAGTTCAGATTTGGCCTATTGCCCACCCCTGGTGTAGGGGTCTTTGCTAGCACTCCTGTTCCCATGGGCTGCCTAGCACAAAGGGCACAGGAATATGGCCGCTGGACAAGATACTGCTCCCTTCTTACATAGCCTTTGGTCAAAAGACAGAGGGGGGTTCATAGACACAGCATGGGATGCACCGGCCAGGCACATGGTGCCAGAGCATTCCAGAGATCTAGCATTTATCTGTTTGGACAAGAAGGGGCTTTGGTCCTCCCACATGATATGGTTATCGATAGGGTGTCTGTGCCCACTGTTGTGTGGGTGGCCAGGCCCGCTCCCTGCCCTGGCTTATGAAGCTGAACCCTGATGAAGGAACCCTGGCAGCAGAAGGCTGTGTCACCCCCAGAGCAGTTGCCGGATGGTGGAGGAGTGCGCCTGGGGCAGGCTGAAGGCAAGAGAGTGCTGTCCACAAACCCATCTCTTGTTCCTGGAGGTGCTTTACACTGCACAACATACACCAGGACACAGGTGAGAGCTGTCCCCAGAGGCGCGTTGATGCCCATGCTGGGTTACAGATGCAGTGCACGAAGCCTAACAGTGGCCTCGGCTCAGTGGGGCTTGGTCTAGGAGAGCAAGGGGCGTGAGGGTTGCCCTGTGTGTCCCCAGCCTTGCTCTGCAGAGGGAGATGAGATCCTGTGGAGACACTGGCTCACCTGTACTGTCCATAGCAATGACTGTATCCTTTATCTGTGGCTCTATTACACTTCCCACCCTTCAGGGGATATTGAAAAGGTGGGTACCTGGAGTCAGGTGGCATTTCTTCAAAAGGGCATTGGGCTGGGATGCATCACCAGCCCATTGCCCAGGCCCTTGCCTTCCTGGGGTTAGTGGCTCCTGCCAGGGGCACAACGAAGTGGGGCAGAGCAGCCCCACTCCACTTGGGACTAGACTCTACTACACATTCACAATGCCAGTCTCTCTGTTGCAAGGTGAGAGGGGAAACAGCCCAGCTGGACCCGGTCTCTCTGGTGAGAGAGAAGGGGAGAGACCCTGGATGGTTCTGGTCTCTCTGTTGGGAGGGAAGGGGGGAGATATCCTGGCTGGTCCTGGGAGAAGGAAGGGGGCAGGAGTCCCAGCTGATTCTGGTCTCCCTGGTGGTAGGGAATGGGGGGAGAGATGACTCGGCTTGTTCCGGTCACTCTGGTGGAAGGGAAGTTGGGAAGATGTCCCAGCCATTACTGGTCTCTCTGGTGGGAGGGAAAGGGGGAGACATCCCAGCCAGGCCTGGTCTGTCTAGTGGGAGGGTGTGACGAAGTGGGACTGTCCTTAATGTTTTGTCTGAATAGTGTGCATGCCTCAGTTTCTCCTCTGTGTTACTCAAGTATCGAGGTGGTAGGACAAGGGCGTGTGATTGTTGCAGAAACCCCTAGCGGGCAGGTGTGACTGGCGGCTGGCTGCCTGGGCACAGACAATGGCTGACACTGTGTATCCTGGCAACTGATGGCCTGGGCCTATCCTCTGTGAGAGCCAGCTGGAAGTGCTGGAGAACAAAGCCAGAGGTGGAGGTCAGGGGACCTGCTTGCCTGGGAAAGAGATGGAGGCGGGCAGCTGAGCGTGATGGAGGCTTGGCTGCTGGAAGCAGGTCTGTCTGAGGTTGGGGATCTCAAGAGGTGAGAGCTCTGGGCTAGCGATTCCCTGCCCTCCCCCAAGGAGGGACTTTGCTGAATGTTCCTAATTACTGTACTAATGCTGTGTTCCCAACCACGAATAACCCGTCTGTGTTACCTGCTGGCTGGGATCACTGCTGACTGCAGGGATGGGGTGCATGGCCCCTTGGAGCGGGGTGGGGGTGAGGCTTCCCCAGGTGTCCGATCCAGGGAGACTCCTTGTGGGGAGCTCATGGCATGGAGCAGGGCGCTGAGCACTCTGAGGTCAGACCCAGGAGGCTGCCCTAGGCAGAGTGAGCCCTGAGGGGTGTCATGCCACAAGAGGGTCCTGCCTGAACCTCCAGAGTGCAGAGCCTGTGCACTGTGACCAAGGGGAGGAGGAAGAGTTTGTGGGGGAGGAGGGAGAGGTTCTGGCTAGTCTCCGTCACCTGGGCCTGGCCCTTGGAGATGAGGAAGAAGCACCAACTGAAGCCACCAGAGGCCAGCACAGCAGGAATGGGAGCAGAGGCTCCTCTGGGGCTTCAGCCCCTGAGATCCCCAGACCCGTTTTCCCGCTTCTCAGAACACTGGGCCACCATCTCCTCATGCTGCCTCCTCCAGCCCTGCTGCAGCCAGTCCCGTGTCACGTGATAATATGAAGTGGGGGACCCCTCAAGACACAACGCAAGCGTAAAGCAGGAGCCCATGTGCAACCTAGGCCCTCGGCAGGAAAATTCTGGGTGTGCCCTGGCCATGCCATGAATGTTCCTAGGCACACGCGCTGCCCTCAACAGCATCTCCACGTACAAACAGCATAGCCCAGAGCACGGAGAGCGCCATACCCTGGAGCTGAACTTCCCCAGCGTGGGACTCCTTGGAGCAGCTGGCGAATGCACCCTGGAAGTGGGGGCTGCTGGAGGCCAATGGTGCCCTGCACGGGAGGCAGCGCTGGTGTTACCAGATTGCTCTGTGGGGTCTGAGTTCAGGGAGGTCTCAGCACTACACAGGGATGGGATGGTTCTCTCTTTGTGGGGGTGACTCAGCAGGGGCTTCCCTTGACCAGGAGCCAGCATGGTGCTGGTGGAGCTGTGCTCCTGGGATTGCCACCCTTGGGATGAAACCCTATAATAATATAAGGAGATATACCTAGCTCATAGAACTGGAAGGGACCCTGAAAGGTCATCGAGTCCAGCCCCCTGCCTTCACTAGCAGGACCAAGTACTGATTTTTGCCCCAGATACCTAAGTGGCCCCCTCAAGGATTTAGCCCACAATCCTGGGTTTGCAGGCCAATGCTCAAACCACTGAGCTATCCCTCCCCTGAGCACCTATGCCTGGAACTCATTGGGCACGATGCAGGAGCCAGAAGTGCCAGCACTACCCAGGGGCAAGGTTCAGGCTGGTTCTGTGCATTGTGGAAATAAACTAGGGCATGGGTTCTCACAACACATTTTTTGGTGACCTCAGAGTTCAGCCACCAACTCTTGCTGGTGGCCGCTCTGACAGTTTTTCCTAAAATACTTAATTAACTGTTGCAGATTCAATAATACAAATAATGCACCGTTGTCTCTATTCTTTCCTGGAACCTACACAAAATAGAAACACATAAGGTGTTTTGCACGACAGTCTTTGTTGTTGCTTTTGTTTTTTAGACTTGGTGGCTGTGTCAAAGTCAGGTTTTATTCACCTTATAATGTTGCATATGAGTCTCACTGTCCTATACGAATACTATGTGTGCCTCAGTTTCCCTGTGTACTGCACCAATGCTTTTGGGGTGGGAATTGGGTGTGTGATTTTCACTGAAGCCCTCAGGGCAAGTGAGGCTGCCAAGCTGTCTGCATGTAGGTGATGGCGGATACCCTTCGTAACCTGAGAACCAGGAGGGGGATGCCACCAGGTGACAATTTTTTGCCCAGGAACAGGACAAAGACCAGGAGGAGGAGCAACAAGCGTGTCGGAGGTCGGATCCCTGGAAGCAGGGAAGTCTGCTGTGGGGGACTAGAGAGGGGGGAGTCCTAGGCATTTGGCCTGAGGTCCCATACGATGGACTTAGCACAGAAATCAGTGACTTTCGGACAAGTTCTGTACTACGCTGTGAACCTGTTGACTAATAAACCTTCATTTTACGCTTCCTGAGAGTCGCATCTGACTGTGGAGTTGGGGTGCAGGGCCCTTTAGCTTTTCCAGGAGCCCCGCATGAGCGGACTTGCTACAGGAAATGCACAGGGAGGAAGGGGATGCTGAATGCTCCGGGATCAAACACAGGAAGGTCAAAGCTGTATAAGCTTCTTGTCCTGGTGATGGTAAGCTCAGAGAGATAAGGCATGCTACCCGAGTCCTGACTGGTCTCGTATGGACTAGTTCCAGAGCATTGCTCCAGTGACTCCTTGGCAATGGCTAGTAAGTGTGCTGTGAAAAGTGATATTAACATACAAGTATCACTTTTCACAGCAGCATACTTATTGAGCCCCGGCATGCCAAAGCCCTGCGGCTGGAGCCTGAGCCCAAAGCCCTCAGCTGAAGCCTGGGGCCAGAGGCAATGAGGGTGGTGAGCCCAGGGCCAGAGCATACTGCTACATGGCCAGGGAGTGGAGCCAGAGGATGCCCTGGACTCCCCCTCTTCCAGCATCCCACAGCAGACTGCCCAGCTACCAGCAACCTGACCTCAGACACCCCGTAGCTTCTCCCCATGGTCTTTGCCTTGCTTCCCAGGCAAAGTGTCACCTGGTCATCACCTGGTTGCATTCCCCTCCTGGTTCTCAGGTTACGAAGGACACCGGCCACAGCCTACGTGCTGGAGCAACCTCACCTGCCCCCAAGGGTCTCAGCCAAAGTCACACACCCTTATTCCCACCACTTAGGCATTGGTGCAATACACCAGGAGACTGAGGCACACACAGTATTCATGCAAAACAGTAAGACTCACATAGCTCACATACACCATAACAAGGGAAAATCTCCACTTCATCGAATCCTTTTCCCCTGCCCCCATCAGCTGAGCCTCTGCCCCACAGCTGTCAGGCAGAGCTCAGCAGGGAGAAGAGGGAGCAGCAGTTTAAGGCTTTTCTAGTTTTCACCAAAATCGCTCAACTTCTGCCCATTGATGCCAAAAACATTTCCCAAAATGGTGGACAGTATCAGCTGGGATGTTACTGTCCTGGAGTCCTGGTATTTGGGCTGCACTACAGCTGTCAAACAGTCCCTTGGAGGAGTCTGTCAGTGTGCCAGCCCTTCACATGGCCCCACTGTACCTTAAGGGCAGGCCCATAATTGAACCTTCGGGCTCCAGCCCCTCTGCTTCAGGCTGGGAGCTCTGCTCGGCGAGTCCCACGGCCATAGACTTCTGGTGAGAGACTGCCACGCTCTGCAGGGACTAATGCACTGCAGGAAGTGTTCGCAAGAACCCTCACACCAGGCAGTGTCTGCAAAGCAGTCGGGTTCAATGGGCAGGTGAAACCTAGCATGGAGAGTCCCAAGTTTAGCCTGGAGAAATGACACTTAAAGCATCCGCCAGCTGGTCAAGCCAGAGCAGGCCACAGCCAAGTGGGAGTGGCTCCATCTTAGGCTCTGTCCCTGTCATAGCATAATTCCCAACTCTGGACTTTATGGTTATGGGTTCTAGTCTAAAGTCCTCTAAGCTTAATTACCAGCTTAGATTCTGTGGCACTGCCACCAATCAGGAATTCCAGGGCCTGATACCCTCTGGTCCCCCCAAACCCTTCCCTGGGGACCTCCAAGACCCAGATTCCTTGAGTCTCACCACAAAGGGGAATAAACCATTTCCCTTCCCCCTCCTTTCTTCCTCCCAGCTCCTTCCCGCCCTGGGTACACTAGGGACCCACCCCGAGAGGAATGTTACCTTCCCCCTCCCTTCTTCCCCGGAGAGAGATACAGAGATAAATGCAGAGAGCAGATTTTTCTTCCCTCTTCCCCTTCCTTTCTCCCACCAATTTTCTGGTGAGTGCAGATAACCAAAAAATCAATTAGATTCAAAAAAAAAAAGGAGGAAAACTTTAATAAAGAAGGAAAAACATAAAAATTGTCTCTGTAATCAAGATGGTAAATATACAGGGTTTTTTTAGCTTATAGACAATAGAAAGAAGCTTTCTCCAGCAGAAACACAATTTAAGCTACTTCCAGCAAGTACACATCTGCAAATAAGAAAAACAAGTTAAAAGACTATAACCGCCTTTGTACTTACTCACTATTCTGAATAGATAAGAGACTGTAGCAGGGAGATTGGCAGAAACCTGGTTGCACCTCTAGTCCCGTCCAGGACCCAGAGAGAACAACCCACAAACCCAAAACCCACAAACAAAGGCTTCCCACCACCTAGATTTGAAAGTATCTTGTTTCCTGATTGGTCCTCTGGTCAGGTGTTTGGGTCCCTGTTTGTTAACCCTTTACAGGTAAAAGAGACATTAACCCTTAACTATCTGTTTATGACAGTCCCTCTCTGACACTCTCAGCTAGGAGCAGCCAGCCTCTCCAGATGCCCCCTCTGGGTGGAGTCTTTCACTCAGCCTGTCCCTGGCAGCTGGGGCAGCAGCAGGCTGCCCCCACCGAGACCCTGCTGCAGGGACAGGGTCTGAGTGAGCTGGAGTCCCCTCTCCCCACTCCCACAGCAGAACCCAGGCATGGAGCGGGCTGCTGCTGCCTCCCAGCCAGGCTCTCTCTGGCAGATACAGCTCTGTCCTGCTCCCCACCTTGATGCCAGGGAGAGCAGCCAATTTAGCCAAAGTGGGGGGGTGCAGGGAGAGAAGGGAGAGCCCCTTTCCCTCCCTGCCCCCAGCAGGCCAATCTAGGGGGCCACGACCCCCCATACCACCCCCATGCATTGCTTCTGGATAACTGGTGGAAAGTGGTGGACATAATATACCTTGTCAAGTATCAGAGGGGTAGCCGTGTTAGTCTGGATCTGTAAAAGCAGCAGAGTCCTGTGGCACCTTATAGACTAACAGACGTATTGGATGCATCTGACGAAGTAGATATTCACCCATGAAAGTTCATGCTCCAATACGTCTGTTAGTCTATAAGGTGCCACAGGACTCTTTGTTGATAATATACCTTGACTTTAGCAAAGCTTTTGATAAAATCTCCTACGTTATTCTTGCCAGCAAGTTAAAGTTGTATAGATTGGATGAACAGACTATAAGGTGGATAGAAAGCTGGCTAGATCATTGGGCTAAATGTGTAGTTTATCAATGGCTTGATGTCTAGTTGGCAGCGAGTATCAAGCAGAGTGTCCCAGGGGTTGGTCCTGGGGCCGATTTTGTTCAACGTCTTCACTAATTATCTGGATGATGGGATGGACTGCACCCTCAGCAAGTTCGCAGATTACACTAAGCTGGGGGAAGAGGTAGACACACTGGAGGGTAGGGGATAGGGTCCAGAGTGACCTAGACAAATTGGAGGATTGGGACAAAACAAATGTGATGAGGTTCAACAAGGTCAAGTGCAGTTCCATGCACTGCTACAGGCTGGGGACAGACTGGCTAAGAGGCAGTTCTGCAGAAAAGGATCTGGGGATTACAGTGGATGAGAAGCTGGATGAGAGTCAACAGTGCGCCCTTGTTGCCAAGAAGGCTAACAGAATATTGGACTGCATTAGTAGAAGTGTTGCCAGCAGATCGAGGGAAGTGATTTATCCTCTCTATTGGGCACAAGTGAAGCCACATCTAGAATACTGCATCCAATTGGAGAGAGTCCAGCGGCGGGCAACGAAAATGATTAGGGGGCTGGGGCACATGACTTATGAGGAGAGGCTGAGAGGACTTGGACTTATTTAGTCTGCAGAAGAGAAGAGTGGGGGGTGTGTGTGGGGGGAAGGATTTGATAGCCGCCTTCAACTACTTGAAGGGGGGTTCCAAAGTGGATGGAACTCGGCTGTTCTCAGTGGTGCCAGATGACAGAACAAGGAGCAATGGCCTCAAGTTGCAGTGAGGGAGGTCTAGGTTGGATATTAGGAAAAACTATTTCATTAGGAGGGTGGTGAAGCACTGACATGGGTTCCTTAGGAAGGTGGTGTAGTAAGTGAAGGCCCTGATAAAGGCCCAGTATGAGGCCTGAGGCCTGAACTAAAGTAATGGTCAAGACTTTGCTAACATAAAGCAAAGTGAAGCTGTGAGCCAAAGGCAGGCCCTGCTCACAGAAGCTGGCAAGGAAAGGGCTGATGCTGCAAGAAGATACGTACCTAAAAGGTACTGAACACTAGAGATCAGAACATTCACATACTTGCACATTCCACACAGATAACAAGGAACAGGCCGACTCATCCCAATGACAGGGGCAAAAGGGTAAAATGATGGATAGAGTTGTTTTGATCGAGCCAACATGTACAAGGTGACTGGCGGCACCTTACTACGTAGAGGGGTTGTACCTTGCTGCGTAGAGGGGCTGCACCTCAATACGTCAGGAGTGATGTGTATCTTGTTTGTACTTGTGTATAAAAATGTATCCCTGGGGCGATGTCTTTGTCCGGCCTAGGGGGCAGTGGAAAGTCCCACCACTGACTGAGCTGGGTCCATTGCCAAGAGGCACTTTCTCGTAGTATGCCCTGTAGAGTAACAATCTAGAGGGAACTGCAATTGTGTCCGAAGTCGCAATAAACCTGGCCGACGTGCCTTCGTACCTTACTAGACTCTGTGGTCATTGGGGGTTCTCTTCGAGTCTGCTGTGTCAGCTATCTGCGCAGAGCTGGGGCAGCACACAGAGGGAACACACGCACGCAGCCGAGTGATACCAACAGAGAGAGAGCAGAGCACCACACCAGTAGCATCTGACAACAACACCTCTGACAACAGGTGGTGTTATCTCCATCCTCAGAGGTTTTTAAGGCCTGGCTTGACCAAACCCTGGCTGGGATGATTTAGTTGGGGTTGGTCCTGCTTTGAGCAGGAGGTTGGACTAGATGACCTCCTGAGGTCTCTTCCAACCTGAGTTCTTCTGTGATTCTATGAACACACACAGTGTCTTTGTCCTTAGTATGGACCCCTTGGTTCACACACATTTAAGAATCAATATGTATCAAAAAAACAAAGAGGCAAGGAAAATACTATCTCAGGTGAAAACACAGGCATGAATCCTATGTCGGCACTAGCACTCCTAACACAGTGTATTTTGCTTGAAGTGCTTGGGAGACCTCAGCTCAGGAACAAAGACTGATGCACATCCTCTCCAAATTGAGAGAGGGATGAACTGGGTTTTAAATGTATATCGGTCAGACTTCTGACTAGGGCAGTACGATATAATTCTGATCCCCCCCGCGCCCCTGCCCCGCCTCTTCCCACCCATGCACTACCCTTGCCCCATCCCCATTCCATCCTTTCCCCAAAGTCCCCATCCCACCCTGCCTTTTCCCATTCCAGCCCCTTCCCGTCCCCATTCCACTCTCTTCCCCCAAGTTTCCACCGCGCCCCACCCTGCCTCTTCTCCGCCTCCTCCCTGCTCCTCTCCCTCCCTCCTGGAAAGCCCTAAGCACTGCCAAAACAGCTGTTAGGTGGTGGTGGGGTGGGAAGCACTGGAAGGGAGGGGGAAGAGCGGGGACATAGCACTCTGAGGGAGGGGAAGGAGGTGAGAAGAGGGGAACTTGGCTGCCGGTGGGTGCGGAGCACTTGCTAATTTTTAGTCAGCGTCTATGTTCTGGCGTGCAAGGCTGGGGAGCCTGGGGAAATTGGCTGGAGTGTCTCTATTGTTAATTCATGAGTGACTGGGAGAAGCATTCATGTAACTTCCATGATTCTAACTCAGCTGGGTGTGTCCTTGTCTGTGGACGTCTGTGTGACTACATACCTACCAGAGGTTTGTAGCTTGGCATAGCATCACAGGGTGACAGGCAGCCCAGGTTGGTGGGACACAATGCTCAGTGGTCCCACAGTTCAGGTTGCAGCCTGGGAAAACCTGTCACATGCAGATACAGAATGGGAGCAGAAGGATGTGGTAGAGGAGGAGAAGAGATTATGGTGGCTCACAACCCTAACATGAGTTAGCAATGTGATGCTGTTGCAAAAAGAGCAAATGCAATTTTGGGTTGCATTGACAGAGTCATAGTATGCAAGTTACGGGAGGTGACAGTACCACTCTATTCAGCCCTGGCTGGGCCTCAGCTGGAGTACTGTGTCCAATTTTGGTCATCACTTGGTCAGCTTGGAAAAGAGATGACTAAGGGGGGATATGATAGATGTCTATAAAATCATGACTCGTGTAAACAAGTGTTATTTACTCCTCATAACACAAGAACTAGGGGTCACCAAATGAAATTAATAGGCAGCAGGTTTAAAACAAACAAAAGGAAGTATTTCTGCACACAACACACAGTCAACCTGTGGAACTCCTTGCTAGAGGATGTTGTGAAAGCCAAGACTTTAAGAAGGCAGGAAGGATAGCTCAGTGGTTTGAGCATTGGCCTACTAAACCCAGGGTTGTGAGCTCAATCCTTGAGGGATCATTTAGGGATCTGGGGCAAAAATCTACCTGGGGATTGGTTCTGCTTTGAGCAGAGGGGTTGGACTAGATGACCTCATGAGGTCCCTTCCAACCCTGATATTCTCTGATTCTAAGGTTGAAAAAAAGAACTAGATACGTTCATGGAGGATATGTCCATCAATGGCTATTAGCCAGGATGCACAGGGATGGCCTCTGCTTACCAGAAGCTGGGAATGGGTGAGAGGGGATGGATCACTTGATGATTATCTGTTCTGTTTGTTTCCTCTGGAGCACCTGGCATTGGCCACTGTTAGAAGACAGGATACTGGGCTAGATGGACCTTTGCTCTTTCCCAGTATGGCCATTCTTATGTTCACTGTATAGAAAGGATGTAGAGAAACTGGAAAGGATCCAGCAGAGAGCGACAAAGATGATGAAAGGTATGGAATGCAAGTCATATGAGCAAAGGCTAAAGGAACTGCATAAGTTTAGTTTGCAAAAGATGAGATTAAGGGGGGACATGATAGCAGTATTCAAATACTTAAAAGGCTGCTATAAAAAGATGGGAGAAAAGCTGTTCTGACTTGCCACAGAGAGCAGGACAAGAGGTAATGTGTACAAACTACATCATCACAGATTTAGATTAAATCTCAGGAAAAACTCCACAACTATAAAACCAGTAGGACAATGAAACAGACTGCCTAGGGAGGTTGTGGAAACTTCTTCACTGGAGGTTTTCAAAAGGAGACTGGATAGCCATTTGTCTTGGATGATTCAAACACAACAAATTCTGCACCTTGGCAGGGAGTTAGAAAAAGTTTGAGAACTCCTGATCTAGTCTTTCTGAGGCGCCATCAACATGCTATAAAAACTCCACAGGCCATCTGTGCCATAACATTCGGTTTTCTGCATACAAAAAGCCAGAGCTGGCGTTAAGGGGTGGCAAGCAAACCACTGGTGGCACAGAGAAGCTTAGTTTTTCAGGCGTCTGCATCAGCTACATGTGGCAGGGCTCAGGGCTTCAGCCCTGTGCTGTGGGGTTTGGCTTTCCTCACTGAGCCCCAGGAAGTTTAACGCTGGTCCTATTTGGAGCCCCCAGGCTGACCCCGATTGAGACCCACCGGACTAGACAACCACTGCAGTCCATTCGCACCCTGTGATTTTACAGCACGTCAGTGTCTACTCATGCGATCGCTGACGCACGCAGGTCTGGAGGTTGCCGTGGTGCACAACCACCCAGACCGTTCGCTTGCGAAGTTTGCAGGTGGTGCAAACTCACCAGGATTGGGGGGGGGGGGGCGGAACTTGCACACTCCTGGCTGGGAGAGCAGCCAGCGATGGCAAAGCGGGACCCTGTGTGGCTCAGAGGCCCATGGACCGGCCCGGCCCGGCTCAGCTCCTGTCCCGCACACAACCGCAGGCGCCAGAAGCGACCCCAGCGATGCACGGCCCTGGCCCAGCCCGGCGCATGCGGCTAGGGCACGTCCTGACGACAGGGGCGGGGCCAGACCCGCGGACGCGGCGAGGGCACGTCGTGATGCCGGGGGCGGGGCTATGACGCGGAGAGGGCACGTCGTGATGACAGGGGCGGGGCTATTGACGCGAAGAGGGCACGTCGTGACGCCGGGGCGGGGCTATCCCGCGGACGCGGAGAGGGCACGTCGTGGCGCCGGGGGCGGGGCTATGACGCGGAGAGGGCACGTCGTGGCGCCGGGGGCGGGGCCATTCCGGCGGACCCGGCGAGGGCACGTCATGACGCCGGGGCGGGGCTATCCCGCGGACGCGGAGAGGGCACGTCGTGACGCCGGGGCGGGGCTATGACGCGAAGAGGGCACGTCGTGACGCCGGGGGCGGGGCTATGACGTGAGAGAGGGCACGTCGTGACGCCGGGGGCGGGGCTATGGCGCGGAGAGGGCACGTCGTGACGCCGGGGCGGGGCTGTGGCGTTCGCTCGCTGGCCCCTTTGTGCAGCTCGCGGCAGGCGGCGCGGAGCGGGCTGGAGGCGATGCTGTCGAGTGGCAAGAAGGCGGCCGAGGGTGGCGGGGACAGCGGGCCGGAGGTGCCGGTGCCGCCGCCCGGCCTTCCGAGTTCGGAGGGCGGTTCGGGCGCCGGGGGCCCGGAGCGGACTCCGCGTAAGAAGGAACCGTCCCGGGCCTCTCCCCCGGGAGGCCTGTCCGAACCGCCGACCGCCGGCGCTATCGTCGGCCCCGGCCCCGAGACTACGGGCATAGCCGAGACACCCGAGGGCCGCAGGACCAGCCGCCGCAAGCGGGCTAAAGTAGGTGCCGGCGCAGGCGGGCTGCGCTGGGGCCCTTCCTCCCCGGCCTAGGTAGGGGGGCTGGCTGGGCTCGGGCACCGGTGTCCGAGCAGAGGAGCGGTCGGGAGCTGGATCAGGACCGCCCAGCCCTGCCCATTCTGTGCGGGCTCCAGCTCGCGAGAGGCCGGGGTGAGGTCGGAGCAGCCTGTCTGTCTGTCCTGGTCCCCTGCTGTGTCGGGCTGTGAAATCCCACCGCGCGCCAGGCCTGTGTCTGCAGGGTGGGCAGGATCCCACCCTGAGCGCCGGGGGCTGGGTGTTGGTAGCGGTAAACGCTGAACACGTGGGTGGCGAGAGAAGCCTAGAAAACAAATTATTTGAAAGGGTGAAAATGGTGAAGGTCTCAGGCATTTGGCATAGGATTAAGAGAGAAAACACTGAAAAGTAGTAGATGGGCATACCTGTCTTGTACTTGCTGTAGAAATGCTTTTATTTTAAATGTTATATTGGACTGGCAACGTCTATCAAGAAGTAAAACTGCATTTTTATGTGTTGCTGGGGTGGGGGTCGGGGGGAAGAGATGAAGCTTATGGGGCTACAGATTCCATCTCCCTCCTTTTTTGTTTTTCCGCTAGTACTATCAATAGTGAAATTGCGTGGGCATTAGTATTCAAGTCTCAGGGTAGGTCTGCACTACAGAATTGCATTGGCACAGCTGCACGTCTGCAGCGCTTCTTGTGAAGATGCTCTAAGCAGCTGATGGGGGAAGAGTTCTCCTGTCAGCTTAATAACTCCACCTCCATGAGAGGTGATAGCTATGTCTTCTGCTGGTCTACTTCTGTGTGTGTGTGGCGGGGGGGTGTTAAGGTTGGTATAACTAAGTTGCTCATGGGTGTGGATTTTTCACACCCATGAGCAAATGTAGTTGTACTCAAGTGTGTAGAGTAGTGTGTGTAGTGGCCTTAGTTAATGTATGTTGAAAAGAAAATGGGCTCCAACGTTTTGCACCTTCTTTGCAGACTAATGAAAACTCCTGCATCAAGGCACAATGTGTGTGGGCTTTTTTTTGTTTTGTGTTCGGGCCTGGAAACTTAGATCACAATTTACAAACATTCGTGCCTGAGGTAAAGCACTAAATCCCTTTTGAAGTAACTGGTCTGATTTTTTTTAATAAGATGCTGAATGTAACCTTTGAGAGCTGTGTACCTCTAAAAATTAATTCCTACAGCTGTTGGAAACCATTAAGAATATGATGATCTAATTGTCTAAAAGTGTATTTGGAAAGCAGCAGATAGAGAAGTGATTCAGAATAACATTTCATGAACTTCATGGAGCCCCTGATTGAAAAAGGGAACATCTCTTGGAGACTCCTTTTCAGTACAGAATGATTGTTCATTGTAAGATTACTAACCTGTCCAATGCTAGACACGTGCACATAGTTTTCTTTTGCAGGCGTCCTGCTCTTGTGCTCATGTGAGAGATGGGCTGAAGACTCCCCATGCTCTCCAGTTGGACCTTTGAAGTAGTTCCCTGCCCATTTCCTTTCCAACTTTCCTTTCACTCCAGATCTTGACGACTGACCTATGGCTTTGCCTTGATGCCACTACTGATGCTCTTGCTTTCCCAATGATTTACTATTAAACAACTTTTTAAATTGCTTCTTGTATTTTGTTGGTGCAGTGTGTTATTGGACCTTAGCTGGCCAGGCTTCCAGATCAGTGGGTCATGATATGTAGAGAGTGGGCTAGGGCATCATTATCTCAACATTACTATTGCTGCTCTAGTACTTCGTTGTAGGTCATCAGGGCTCTGTCTCTAGTTAGGCTTTTCTGCATTGTGTCAAACTACAGTGTCCATAGGGAGTTAGTCTGGGTCCTGCAGTGCCACAGTTTTCAGATTAACAGGGTGAAAGTTACTCTCTACAGTTCTTAGATTGGAAGCCTCTAGGAACATACAAAGACAGTGATCATGTGCAGTCGCAAGTAAGAAGTCTTGTCTGTATTAATAGTTTTACTGATTAGGGTTACAATCACACAAGTGTGCAAAACTTGAGAGAGCCAATGGTTCATACATAGCCAAAGATATCGAGTCTGGTCAACCTCTTAAACAGATGGTCATCAGTAGAGGAGTCTTCCAACCCTATCCATAGTAGGGAATCCTTTTTATCCTATTATGACCATGCCTAACAACTTATCCATATGCAGGAGTGTTCCAACCTCCTTTTCCTTATTTGAACTTTGGTACTCTATAGCTTTTTGGGGTGTTCCGCTTCTCATAGGTTGTATTTTTAGATCCTTTTATTCTCATAGCATCTACATGCACATGTTTCCATGGTAACCTGCAGTAAGCAGAACTTACAGTCAGGTTGTCTTGCTGTCTAGATTGGTACACTGTGGCATATTTTCCCAGAACATCACCCATAGGGCACATTCTTTACCATAATCTTGTAATTTCACTGGCACGGGGTCATTCCTGGGTCACCTACGTAGGTCAGGCCTCCTTAAGCCTGAGGCCCAGTGTAACTAAGCTGAAATCTTACAGGCCTTACTTAGCATGTAGGCCCTTGTGTTACAGCTTTGTTTTACTTATATACTCCTACATGCTGGTCAATCTTGTCTACTCATATCTGTACCTATACCTACAACTTAAATCTAGTCACCGCTCATTGATTATGTATGTAATAACATGAGTGTGCCACATCAATAGATAACACAATTAAATGGTAACATGAATTAATTGGCTATAGTTCTTAAGCCAGGAGCACCTGAAAACCCTCCTAGAGGCTCCAGGTGGGTCATCTTGTAATCAAAGACTTTATCCTTAAAGTTTGTCCAAATCCACCACTTTCAGTGCTGGAGTCAGGGAAGCATTAGCTGTGCCTTGTAAGAATGCAGTCTACGCTGTAATTCAGTGATACCTGTGCTATATCTCTAGTGGATGAAAATATGAAAGCAGATTGGAAACCCTTGGAACTGTGCAAGTGTAGTTTGCTTTAGTATGCGAACCTGTGCTACCGGCCCTTGTGTTTGAGACTGCACCAGTGTTGACTTTCATTGCAGTAGTAAAAACTGCAGATGAGTCTCCAGTAGCATTGTTTTAGAATCATAGAATATCAGGGTTGGAAGAGACCTCAGGAGGTCATCTCGTCCAACCCCCTGCTCAAAGCAAGACCAACCCAACTAAATCATCCAGTCTCATTTACATTAGGGCTACTGTTGGTTCAGCATCTGAACCAGTGACAGGGTCAGTGGGAGTTTCTTTTTTAAAATTTCCTAAGGTTAGATACAGCTACATAAATAACATAAAAATATTTTCTTTGATTATGCTTAGGGCTCCATGTTTGTCACAGAAGTCATGAAAGTTGCTGATTCCATCATCAATAGAGGAGTCTTCCCACCCTTTCTGTGACCTCCATAACCCTGGGGACAGCCACACTGGCCAGCTCTTTGGGTGGCCCCGCAGCCAGCCATGGCTGGAGTGGCCCCTGGGCTAACTGCCTGGGCAGCCCCGCAGCCATTTGTGGCTGGAGCAGCCCCCAGGCCAGCCACACCAGTTGCTTAGTGGCAGAACTCTTTGCCACTCTTAGGGCCCTGGGCCTAAGTGGTGGAGCAGGTGGGCCCAAGTCCCCTTACCCTAGCTGCTGCTCCCCTCCCCCCAAGGTGGCAGCCCATCAGCTTGCTAATAGGCCTTACTGCCCTATGAATAAAGCATGGACCTGTTGGCTGGCGAATCCCCAGACAGTTATGTGTGCTACCAAGAGGAGCATTTCCGAAGGGATTGCTCCTATATGGATTGTAACTATGGACAGGTATGTGTAGCCAGCCCATGGGCCAGGAAGAAGGTCCCAGGGAAGGCCAGCATTCCTGTCCATGTAAATGGGACACCCAAACTGGCTTTGTTGGACTCCAGGTGTAGTCAGACCCTCGTCCGTAGGGAGCTGATCCCAGCTCCTGAACCAAATGGATTCTGAATACACCTACAGTACGTCCATGAAGATGTGAATTTTTACCTCACTACCAGGGTGGCCTTGGAAATCTCTCACCATCGTGCGGCCCTGCAGGTCAGCCTAACCCCTGAACTGGCCTATTCAGTCATCCTGGGATGAGACTGACTGTGGTTCTGGGACTTTTTATAGGACTTTGCCTGTTACTCGCTGTAAAGGCGCATGGCCGGGGCTCGATCCTCCCTGCGGAGGAGGGGAGCCACACCGGCCTCAATACACGTCGTCTGCGTCAGCCCCTTTCATCAGGGCTGAGCGACGCTACACAATTGCTTGGGGCCCCGGCCTTCTGCTATAGGGCGGGGCAACAAACACAGTTACAAAGGCTCAGACTGTCGTGGCTCAGGGTCGAGCAGTCAATAGTTCAGGCAGCTCGAGCCCTTTGGGACAGGACTGAGCAGTGGCACAGTTAAAGGGGGCCCAGGCCCTTGGTTTGGGCGGGGCACCAAACATACAGTTACAAGGGCTCAGACCCTCGTGGCTCAGGGTCGAGCAGTCAATCGCTGGACTTGATGGCCTCCTTAGGCCGGGGAGAGGGGGATTCTGCCACCCGGGTACGGGTGGCAAGGGGAACGCAAGCCCACCCACTCCACTGCGTTCCAGCCCGGGGCCCTAGTAGCGGCTATCACCGCTAACGGTCAGTGGGGTTCCTGACCACAACACACTGACATGGGTTCAGGTACACTTGCAGCCTGACTGGGGTCGGCTGCCCCCGGGCTACTTCCACTCTCCCCGTCTGGGACTACCTGTTCTGTGGCGTCGGCCCCTGGGAAGTCCAGCAGCATGGGCCCCTCCCGGCTGGGGCTGGGTGGTAGATCCGGCAGTACCTCTGGGAAGACCAGCCAGGCTTGCTCCGGGGGTTCCTCGGGGTAACAGCAGGGCCGGGGCGACTCTGGCAGCTCCTCCTCGTAGCGGGCGCGGGGAAGCTCCAGCAGCTCCTCCTCGTAGCGGGCGCGGGGAAGCTCCAGCAGCTCCTCGTCGTAGCGGGCGCGGGGAAGCTCCAGCAGCTCCTCGTCGTAGCGGGCGCGGGGAAGCTCCAGCAGCTCCTCCTCGTAGCGGGCGTGGGGAAGCTCCAGCAGCTCCTCGTCGTAGCGGGCGTGGGGAAGCTCCAGCAGCTCCTCCTCATAGCGGGCGCGGGGAAGCTCCAGCAGCTCCTCGTCGTAGCGGGCGCGGGGAAGCTCTGGCCAGTCTGGGCAACTGCCCTGGGCCTCAGCAGCCCCCCAGCCACGAGCACCTCTGACAGGTCTGCTCCCGACGGCGGCTGGGCTCCAACTGAGCGCCGCCGGCCAGCGTTTATACTTCCGGGTTGTCCCCTGACCCCCTGAGGGGTGCGTCCAGTGCCCTGTGGCCCCGTCCCTTCTGGCCCCTGGCGGGGCTCGACCCTCCCTGGGGAGGAAGGGAGCCACACTGCCTCACTACACTCGCCAACGGGAAATTGATGAAAGAACACTGAGGGATCTCCTCGGTTACGACCAGGTTGACAACCCAGGGAAGGACATTCTCCCAATGGGGAAACGACGACTGAATCACCTCCTCAGGCAGATGCAACTGTGGACAACACCCAAGTTGAGGATCCAACCCTTAGCGGAGCATTGGAGCAGGCCATAGTTAGGGGCCAGGAAGAGGAAGATACCCTCTGGGCACCGCAGGGACCCCACTTCAGGGTATGGCAGGACCTTCTCTATTGTGTGGTGGAACATCCCCAGACTCATAAACTGCTCCGACAGCTGTTGGTTCCCTGGAGGTTAGGCCGGGGCCTCTTGTATCTAGCCCATTTGGTGCTCTGGGCCAGACACCTGGGAAGGGAAAAATCTCTCCAGAGGGTGACAAGGAGGTTCTTCTGGCCAAGCATCCATCGGGGAAGGTATGAGATTACTACGACTCATGCCCAGAATGTCAAGGTACTGGGCTGAAGGGAGTGCCAAAAGCTCTCCTTGTTCCGCTGCCTGGGGTTGGGATGCCCTTCAAGCATATAGGGCTAGATTTAGTAGGCCCCCTTGAGACGAGCACGACTGACCATCATAACATCCTGGTTATCATGGACTATGCAAGTATTTCAAAGCTGTCCCCTTGTGATCCACTGCCCCTAAGATCGTGGCGGGACTCATGAAGGTTTTCGCCCACTGTCACCGTGCCTCCGTGGATCACAACTGAGAATATCAAATTCATGACAGGCTGCTGGGAAAAAGGGCAGACACACTCCATGACTGCTGGTTATTCTTCCATGAGACAGATTTAAAAATTTTATTAAAGGAAATGTTTGAAATGAAATATACACAGGTTGAGAGGGAAGGTACTGTACATCTGGGATCAGGCTCGGGTTATGGGGGGTTAGAGATACCATTTGCAAGGATGAAAAGATACATACATATTGCATAACCGGCGTAGACCCAGATTGGGGTGCAAGGGTTTTTTAAAGTGTCAGTGAATAAGTAGGCTCGGGTTTGCCACCCGTGGAATGGATAAGGAGTCCAAGTCAGTATCGGTGGAGCGGATAGGTACGTGGGTGGGGTGCGTCCCTTGGTCCCTCAGGGAAGGAAGTGGGTTATTTCTCTGGTTGGCTGTCTCAATTACTCAGTGTGATATTGGCGGTGTCTGGTGATGGGTTCGGTATAAATGTCTCTGGACCACCTGATGGTGTCGGACACCATGAGCTGTCTCATGAGCCGGGCATAGCGTCGACCAACCCCACATGCTCTCAGAACCAGCTCGTTGTGGGGGTCCCATGAGCCCAGGGCTCCCACAGTCAGGGCGTGTACCTGGACTTCGTAGCCCTGGGCTCTCAGGGTCTCAGCCAGCGAGGCATACTTCGACTCCTTTGGTGCTTGGGCCTCGTGGAAGGCAGGTGAACAGTTTTTGAAAGGCACCGTGACGTCTACCAGGAGGACCTTCTCTTCTGCGTCTGTCATGACGATGTCGGGTCGCAGTCGGCTGTCTGTCTCGGGGATGGCGGAGTCGACGGTGATCTTCCCCAGGGACGGTGGGATGGCTTTCACTGGTCGGTTCTGGATGGCATTGTGGTGCCGCCAGGCTCTGGAGTGCTGCTTGCATCCACACAGGACGTGTGGCAGGGTCTCATTCATGTAGCCGCACTTCCTGCAGCACTTGTCCCGGCTGCCGTGGCGGATGGATCCTTTGAGGGGAACGCTGTTGAGTCGGGCCCTGTGGATGAACCGCCAGTCGGCGAACCTGGTGAAGCTGCCCCCGGGGAGGAAGTGGTTACTGGCGTCCCACTTGCTGGACACCTCGAACACCTTGCCCTGGTCCGGCTTCCGCTTGTGGTTCTCAGCGTAGTGGTAGCGGATGGCGTCTTTCCGGGACCTTTCTAGCATGGCTCTGGCGGTCGGGGTAACGATGGTGTGGTCCGGGGTCTTTACGCATGGCACCAGTATTCCCAGCTCTCAGCGTTCCTCACACCACTTCCAGTAGCAGCTGATCATCTTGCCCAGGCGCCTTGAGGCGTTGTGGGCGCGGGACCAGAGAGAGGATAGGTCTCCCCCCTGTCTCCCAAACTCAGCCTCCAGGGAGCCGCTGAGGTAAGTGGCAACGTCCCGCTCGGAGGAGGCCCTGGTAATGCATATCCTGACCACACCCCTTATGGACTTCTGTGCGATGCTGCTCACTGTTGGGTCCGGGCACGTCAGGAGGCGGAAGGCGTGGGTCATCACTGCCACGTTGCACAGGTCACCCGTCCGAGGTATGTTGGCACCACCCTGTCTGTGGGAAATGTAGACGATGTCCGCGCACACCCTCTGGGGAAGGTGGAGCCATTTCTTCACCAGCTGTCTGATGGTGCCGTCGGCCTCGTTCAGGGGCACTTTGACCACGGCCGATCCCCTGAGGACAAAGGAGATGTGGGGGATCAGGAAGGTGCTGAGGGCGTTGATCTTTTGCCAGGGGGCGAGCAGGAAGGAGTCGATTTGGGCCGCGTCTCGCAGGAACTGTGCGATGGTGTCTTCGGGAGTCTGCTGGACATGGACTCCTGTGGGTGTGCCGAGGTGTTGGTATATCTCTCCCTCTTCAAGGGAGGTCATGGACTCTCCCTGGATAAGGAACCGCAAAGGCCAGGCCAGCTCCCTGGTGCCACCGTCAACGTGGAGGGAGGCGAACTTTGTGGGGTTGAAACGCTGGCCCATCCACTCGGCGGCTTGGCTGGTGATGTTGAACATTTGCTGGAGGCTTTCCGAGCTGTTGGCAACCAGGGCCAGATTGTCCGCATAGGCCAGAATGCTGATTTTCTTGCCAAGCAGGTCGAAGCTGGTCAGACCGTTGGAGATGGCTCGGATGAGCGGTTCCGTGGCCAGGTTGAAAATGATGGGACTGAGGGGGCATCTTTGTTTCACGCCACGGCGGATGGGGATGGCGTCTGTCTCTCCGTCCGTGGCATGGATGGTGGTGGTGCAGTCCTTGTAGAGGTCCTGGAGGATCTGGATGAAGGTGGCTGGCATCCCGAACTCTCCCAGGGCGGCGAAGATGTGGTGGTGGGGTATGGACCGGAAGGCGATGGTCAGGTCGAGCCATGCTATGACGCAGTGCCTCTTGGACCTCCTGGCCTCCTGGATGGCCGTCTGAAGGAGGAAGTTATGCTCGTAGCATCCTTCGGAGGACATGAAGCCCTTCTGGACTGAACTGACGGCGCCCCCTCAAATTGATCACTCCGTGATCCTTGCCGCAAGGCAGCTAGTGTACAGCCCTGTAGATGGTGGAGCAGAGGGAGATGGGCCTCCAGTTGCTGGGGTCGTCTCGGTCCCCTTTTTTGTGAATGAGGACGGTCATGGACTTTTTACAAGAACGAGGAACGCGATGGAACTGCTTGCATTTGGTGAAGATGGCAGCAAGCACCAAGCAGCCGGGGCCTCGCTTCCTCAGGTGGTAGTAGATGCCATCTTTTCCAGAGGCAGTGTTTTTGGTCCTTGTCAGCCTTGCCTGCACCTCCTGGGGGGAAAAATCTCACTCCAGATCTTCAGTGAGGTCGATCCGGGGTAGCGGGAGAAGGCACTCCGGGCGTCGCAAGTCGGTCAGAGCCTCGTTATCGAACACGTCCTTGAGGTAGGAGTGGAGTCTCTCGGGCTGGATGGCACAATATGAGGAGGTCATGTCGAGGATCTCCCTCGTGGCTTTTGGCCGGTTCATCCTGTATAGTTTCTGTATATGGGATGCAGCCGCCGGATCGTAGTGGTGGCCGACGTGCCCCCTCCTGCCTTCTCTGGCGGTGTTGTTATGGCCTGACGTGGGGAATCTGCGTGTGGCCTGTGCAGTCTCCTGGGGTTCCCTGCTTCTGGCAGCAATTTCCGCAGAGAGTCCTGCAGTCAGTTTGTCTGTCAGGCTGTTGAAGGTCTCGAAGTCCTTGGCCTTTGCCAGTTCTCCCACCCAGGCAGATTGCCATGGTGTGGCGACTCTCGCTCGTGGCTGTTGTTCCTCCTGCTGCGGTGTCTCCATGGGTTCAGGTGCTGGTCTTCTTGTTCCTCGACCTAGGGAGCGGTGCTCAGGTGGGTCCTGAGGCAGGGGTCCTGATGTGGTGAAGGGGACCGCTCTCGGTGTCTCCGAGCCAGTGCTGGATCTTCCGGGAGGAAGTGGAGTTCTGGAAGCACCAGTGCTGGGCTTTGTGGGGGCGTGGCTCTGTTTGGAAGCACTGGGGATGGTTCGAGATCTTCTGCAGGTGGTATCCGGCTGTCTGCAGGTGGTATCTGGGTGAAGGGTCCTCGGTGGGGCATGGGTTTTTTGGCAGTTGGAAGCTCGTTGGGTAACCTTAGAGAGGTGTTTGGTCTCCCAGGGGCGGGGTCCGGCCGTGGAAACCGGGGGCTGCGGGAGGCTCCTCCATCGCCTGGGTCTCGCCATGTGGCCTGGCATGTGGTGTTAGTTGCTCCTATGGCAGGGCGACATGAGGTTGCCTGTGGGGGAGCACTGCACAGTCTCGTGGTTGTGTCACACCGGATGTTTTGTATGAAGTCGCTGAGGTGTCTGATGAGGTCGTTGACCTTGGAGGTGGCAGTGATCCCCTTCACAGCAGAGTCCAGCGTGGGGTTTCTGGAGATGGGGCTGGTCCTTTTGGTGGCATCATCAGTCCTCGAGGCAGGGGTTGCGCTTTCCTCGCTTAGCGGTTGGTCCCCCCCTTGCCTGCCGTGACGGTGGGGATGCTGCTTGGGGTGCTGAAGCCGGACTATCGGTGGGGGTCGGAGTTGGAGCAGGATGTCAGCATCACCTTCGTGATTGTGAGGGGTCCCTTGCATGTGGCGGGATGGAACTTGCATTTCTTTTGAGTCTCGAAGAGGGCATTGCAGCGGCTACACCGGAAAGCAATCCGTTTGTTGTAGGTCTTGCGAACGTGCTTGTTGAGGGCCCTGAGGGTCTGGACTCCGTGGATGGGGAGGCAGAAGGGGCAGAGGAGGAGGCCTGTAGGGAGTGGGTACTGGAGGCAGATGTGGTCGTCGTCCCCTGCCTCACCCTCTGTGGGGTGGACACCTGTTGTGCCTGCAGATTCACCAGGAGATTCCGCTGGGTCTGGTGGAGAAGCTTGAGGAGGTGAAGTTGCTCCTGGGAGTGTGCTGGACTCACTGGCCATGTTGTCTCTTTGCCCGGAAGGACAGCGCATGGCATTGAGATCCAGGGCTCTGGAGTCCATTCCCCTTCGAGCAGGCGGGTGGTAAGAAGTTTCAGAGTCTTGGGTTGAGGAGGTTGTTCCTTCTGGAGCATTCCTTTCTGGAACAGCAGAGCAGCGCTCAGCATCCCTGTCCCGGGTCACCTGGGGGGCTCCTCTGATGACATCCTTCCTGGCGGGACGGTGATCGGCGTCTTGGTCCTCGGTCATGTGGGGGGCTCCTCCAGCGGCATCCTTCCCGGCGGGGCGACACTCAGCATCCTGGTTCTGGGTCATCTGGGGGGCTCCTATGGCGGCATCCTTCCCAGCGGGGCGGCGATCAGCATCCCGGTCCTCAGTCGTCAAGGGGGGGCTCTTCTGGCGGCGTCTCTCCTGGCGGGGCGACGATCAGCATCCCGGTCTTTGGTCACCTGGGGGGCTCCTCCAGCGGCATCCTTCCTGGCAAGGCGGCCATCAGCATCCTGGTCCTAAGTCATTGGAGGGGGCTCCTCCAGTGGTGACCTTCTCAGCGGGGCACCCATCAGCATCCTGGTCCTGGATCCTCAGGGGGGCTCCGCTGGTGGCATCCTTCTCGGGAGCAGCAGGGCGGTGTTCAGCATCCTGGACCTGGGAAGCAGGTGAGGATCTTCTAGGGTCCTCCTCCTGAAGAGCTGTCGAGACGTTCTTGCTCCTGGATGTGAGGTCCCGAAGAGCTGGCCGCCTGCTGGTCAATCTTCCTGTAGAGGAGCCCGCCGGGGTGTTTTTTTCTGCCAGCTCCTGATGTTTTCATCCTTGCTGATGGTCTGGGTCTTTGGGCCAGGCTTCCGTTCGGTTTTCTGGAATGTGGGGGGCACAGGAACAGCAGCGGTTGATGAGGGTGTAGCTGAAAGAAAAGAAGAAAGAGAAAGTTCTTTCAAGGCTTTAGCAGTGCTGTGTATATGCAAATCAGCTTCAGCAGAAGCATAGATCTGTAGGGCAGCATCAATTTTTTCAAAAATAGCTGCAGGAGATTCCATCTTCAGGACAATGGTTTGCAGATGTCCATTTGAAGAAATTAAACTGATAAGAACAGACACTACACTTTGTTCTCAGCTCCAAGGAGCCATGTCACCATGCCTCCGTGGGTCACAACTGAGAATACCAAATTCATGACAGGCTGCTGGGAAAAAGGGCAGACACACTCCATAACTGCTGGTTATTCTTCCATGAGACATACTAAACCAGCAACAAAACTAAACTTCTGTCTCACCACCCTGGCTAACGTGAAATCAGAAATGCAGCCTCCTTAGGTATTCCAGTCCTGGATTCAACACACAGACACTAAACTTAATGAGTGATTATTTAAAATCAATTTAATCAAACAAAAGGGTTCTTCTGATCCTAAAGGACCAGCCACATACCCAAGTCAATATACAATTCAGACCTTACCCAATAATCATGCTGTCGCCAATTCTTTAGTAGCTAATATCTAAAGGTTTATTTATAAAATAGAAAGAAAGATGAGAGTTAAAATTGGTTAAAGGAATCAAATACTTACAATAAATGCAGAATTCTCAGATCAGGCTTGTAGAAGTGATGGAATAAACTGCTGGCTTAAGACAAGTCTCTGGTTGCTTCCAAATCATTGGAAGGTCCCGAGTCCCTTGGTTAGAATGCTCTATGCACCAGTTAGTACAGGTTTATAGTCCAGAGATCAGAACAGGAAAAAGGCAAAATGGAGATGATTCCAGGGCCTTTTATACCTTCTGCCAAATGAAGGGAAACCCATTGTTCTAGTTTATGGGAAATTACAGGTACCAAGATGGAGTTTTGAGTCACATGGGCAAGTCACATGTCCATGCATGTTTTGCTTAGTCATAGAATCACAGAAGATTAGGGTTGGAAGAGACCACAGGAGGTCATGTAGTCCAACCCCCTGCTCAAAGCAGGACCAAGGATGCTGGGCCTTTAAAAACCTCTAAGGTTGGAGATTCCACCACCTTCCTAGGGAACCCATGCCAGTGCTTCACCGCCCTCCTAGTGAAATAGTTTTTCCTAATATCCAACCTAGACCTCCCTCACTGCAACTTCAGACAATCACTCCTTGTTCTGTCATCTGTCACCACTGAAAACAGCCTAGATCTCTCTCTTTGAAACCCCCCTTCAGATAGTTGAAGGCTGCTATCAACTCCTTTTCTCCTCCCCCCTCTTCTCTTCTGCAGACTAAATAAATCCAGTTCCCTCAGTTCCCAAGCCCCTTAATCATTTTTGTTGCCTTCTGCTGGACTCCATCTGATTTGTCCACATCCTTTCGGGGGGGCAAAACTGGACTCAATATTCCAGATGTGGCCTCACTAATGCTGAGCAGAGAGGAATGATCACTTCCCTTCATCTGCTGGCAATGCTCCTACTAATGCTGCCCAATATTCTGTTAGCCTTCTTGGCAACAAGGGCACACTGTTGACTCTCATCCAGCTTCTCATCCATTGTAATCGCCAGGTCCTTTTGTGTAGAACTGCCTCTTAGCCAGTCGGTCCCCAGCCTATAGCAGTGCATGGAATTTTTCCATTCTAAGTGCAGGACTCTACACTTGTCCTTGTTGAACCTCATCAGATTTCTTTTGTCCCAATCCTCTAATTCATCTAGGTCCCTCTGTATCCTATGTCTACCCTCCAGCATATCTACCACTCCTCCCAGTTTAGTGTCATCTGCAAACTTGCTGAGGGTGCAATCCATGCTGTCCTCCAGATCACTAATGAAGATACTTAACAAGACCAGCTCCAGGACCAGCCCTTGGGGCACTCCGCTTGATACTGCCTGCCAACTAGACATGGAGCCATTGATTACTACCTGATGATCTAGCCAGCTTTCTGTCCACCTTAAAGTTCATTCATCCAACCCATACTTCTTTAACTTGCTGGCAAGAATACTGTGGCAGACTGTATCAAAACCTTTGCTAAAGTCAAGGAATAACACATCCACTGCTTTCCTCTCATCCACAGAGCCAGTTATCTTGTCATAGAAGGCAATTATGTTAGTCTGGCATGACTTGCCCTTGGTGAATCCAAGCTGACTGTTCCTGATCACTTTCCTCTCCTCTAAGTGCTTCAGAATTGATTCCTTGAGGACCTGCTCCATGGTTTTTCCAGGACTGAGGTGAGGCTGACTGGCCTTTAGTTCCCCAGATCCTCCTCCTTCCCTTTTTTAAAAGATGGGCACTACAGTAGCCTTTTTCCAGTCATCCGGGACCTCCCTCGATCGCCATGAGTTTTCAAAGATAATGGCCAATGGCTCTGCAATCACATCTGCCAACTCCTTTGTCACCCTTGGATGTAGTGCATCCAGCCCCATGGACTTGTGCTCGTCCAGCTTTTCTAAATAGTCCTGAACCACTTTTCTCCACAGAAGGCTAGTCACCTCCTCCCCCTACTGTGCTATCCCAGTGCAGTAGTCTGGGAGCTGACCTTGTTCATGAAGATGGGGAAAAAAGCATTGAGTACATCAGTTTTTCCCACATCCTCTGTCACTAGGTTGCCTCCCCCATTCAGTAAGGGGCCCACACTTTCCCTGCCCACCTACTTGTTGCTAACATACCTATAGAAACCGTTCTTGTTACTCTTCACATCCTTTGCTAGCTGCAACTCCAGTTGAGCTTTGGCCTTCCTGATTACACTCCTTTATGTTTGAGCAATATTTTTATACTCCTTCCTAGTCATCTGCCCAAGTTTCCACTTCTTGTAAGCTTCCTTTTCGTGTTTAAGCTCACCGAAGATTTCTCTGTTGAGCCAAGGTGATCGCCAGCCATATTTGCTATTCTTTCTGTACATCAGGATGGTTTGTTCCTGTGCCCTCAATAAGGCTCTTTAAAATACAGCCAGCTCTCCTGGACGACTTTCCCCCTCATATTAGCCTCTCTGTGGATCCTGCCTATCATATCCTGAAGAGAGTCAAAGTGTACTTTTCTGAAGTCCAAAGTCCATATTCTGCTCCTCTCCTTTCTTCCTTTTGTCAGGATCCTGAGCTCAACCATCTCATAATAGAAATCATCAGCCATACTCTAGATAGAACGTTTACAGGAAAGTCCATTAAGTGTAGATAGGCGTCTCCTATGGTCCATTGTGAGTTGTGTTATTTGACGGGCCATTCAGCTTGAAAAGTCCCTTCACAATGTGCTGGTTAAATACCTTATGGGTGCTACCACATGAGCAAACATTTGAAATACAGGTACATAGTTAATATTCACAACTTCAGATACAAAAATGATACATCCATACAAATAGCATAATGATATTCAGCAAATTTTAACCTTTCCATAGACACCTTACTTGACATGCTTTGTACCAGATTTGTTGCAATTATATAAAAGCGATAGCAACCATGATCTACGTGGTCATATTTTAATCAGATAATGTCACACCCCCAACAGAAGACTGATGCAGGAAGGGTTTCCTATGAGGTATACTGCTGAGTACATCATAGGAACTTCCCATTCTTGGTTCTGTATTACTGCAGCTTCAAATTCAATATTAGAAGTGTCAGTGTATAAAAGAAATGGTTCATCAAAATCATGTTTGATTAAAACAGGCTTCTTCTTTGTAAGGTTTATTTTGGAAGTAACAATATTGAATTTCTTTACGATCCCAAGGTAAAACTTGGTTAGGCCAATAGTGGATTGGATGTGTTCTTACAGCATAATTCCTGTGTGTCATGTGATCTTGCCGAGAGCAAATGAAAATAGCTAATTTATCCGTAGAAACTTCGGCAAGTGTTTGGATCCAATTAACATTGTCAATGTAGATATTAATGTTCTCTGTAGTGTAGGTATCTTCACATTTAGCCCTGAAAGCAATGTGGTGGTCTGTCTCAGTTTCCCTTTTCACAATGCACATTAGGTGGGTGATGCCTTCTCTGCTATGAAAAGTTCCAAAACTGGTTACAAGCATTAACTTTGAAATATCAGTATCACGAGACCTTTTAACATAGTGTGTTCCTATGTGTCACTCTTAACATGTTCAAGGTTTTTTTAAAGATCATGCACATTGTACATTTTTACAGTTTTTGGTATCAGCAACAAATTAGTCATGAGTTAAATTTAGCATTAATATTAACATCAAATCTGTCAAGTGTACATTTACAAGCATTTTTGTCATGCCACGCCTTTGGCTTAATACCGTTGGGGTTTTGGGCATTTTAGGGTTAACCTATTAGTAAGATAAAGTTTTTCCTTTCTTCCCTGTCCTGGAGGGTCAAATTCTGAGCTTTCTTCCTTAACAAAATCCATTGGCTGGTTAGGTGTGTGCTCTCTGCTAACAGCAATGGGCCAATCTTTCTCCCCCCATCATCCAGGTAATTTGCATCCACACAGACATTAACTTGTTCACTAGGTAATGGAATTGTTTTCAGATTTTTACCAAGGCTGGACTCTGTCTTAAAGAGATGCCATCTATTTTCACTAGCATGTTGGACTTAAAATTCTTTTGTTCTTCCATTACCAACTTCTGCTTCCACATGGAATTAGATGTTAAGTCCACTAAGAGTTTACAAGACCTATCCAAAGTGTCTAGAGATGAGTTTGCCTACCATCCCCTGTATTCTTGAGAGATTAACTGCACAGCTGTCCTGCTCTGCAGATTCAGCTTCCCAGTCTTCCCCCTGAACCTGAGACAGACTGTTTACTCAGAGAATCAGTATGGAGACATCCATGTTCCAGCAACATTGTCTCGCCAGCAAGCTGGTCAAGCTCAGCCACTTGGTCATCATAGGGCTGTTCAAATTCCCTGACAGTTTTCATTCCATCTGACGCCTTCTCTAAATTGTTCACACTGTGTCTTTCTAAAGCAAAGTGGATCCATTTTCGACAGAAGAATTCTGGCTCTTAAGAACTGAATCAAATCTCTCAACAAATAAACTGTTGCCTACTATGGACAGAAATTCATCCTGATCTACATCTGTTACTGTATATACTTGTTCATTAGCCCGTTCGTTTATAAGCTGACCCCCCTAAGATGGTTAGGTAAAAATGGCAAAAACTGTATGACCCTTTCATAAGCTGACCCTATATTTCAGAGGTTGGCAAACTTTGGCTCCTGGCCCATCAGGGTGAGCCGCTGGCAGGTCAGGACATTTTGTTTACTTGGAGCGTCTGCAGGTACGGAGCCCCTCAGCTCCCAGTGTCTGCGGTTTGCCGTTCCCAGCCAATGGGAACTGCGTTTAAACAGCGTTTAAAAGAGAACTGGATAAATTCATGGAGGTTAAGTCCATTAATAGCTATTAGCCAGGAGGGGTAAGGAATGGTGTCCTTAGCCTCTGTTTGTCAGAGGGTGGAGATGAATGGCAGGAGAGAGATCACTTGATCATTACCTGTTAGGTTCGCTCCCTCTGAGGCCCCTAGTATTGGCCACTGTCGGTAGACAGGACACTGGGCTAGATGGACCTTTGGTCTGACCCAGTATGGCCATTCTTATGAGACTTTTTAAAGTCTTTAAATCCTTCAAAGTCTGAATCAGTCTCTAATGAACTGTTTGGTGAATCAAACTTGGCTTCAATCACAGCTGCACCTGCATTGTCATTATAGATGTCAGCAGGGTTATCTTGAGACTCAGATTCCTTCTCATCATCAGCCTCTGTTGTGTCATCTAATATGGCATCATCTTCTGACCTGTCAAGTGCATTGATGATACAGCATTTCCTAAATGATTTTTCTACCATTTCCGAGGGAATGGACACCCATGTGTCCTTGATCCACTGGGTGACCAGATTGATTTCGGGCTTCATAAGATCCCGCCTTTTGTCAGCGTCACCATGCCTGAGCACATCCATTCAGACCACATTTTGCTTAGCCTGTCTTTAAAGGGTTTGTTCAGGCAGACATCAAGTGGTTTTAGAACTGAAGTTAAGCCTCCAGGTATTACAGCCAAAGTAGTTTTCATATTTTTGGCCACATTTTTCACCTCATCCGTCTTGTGTGCCCTGAATATGTCCCAAATGAGCATAGCAGGTTTCTTGAAAAGTGCTCCTGGTCTCTTATTCCAGGACTTTAGAGTGGAGGCTGGAGCTGGAGCACAGAGCAGCTCCAGAGCAGTGGAGCTGCAGGTTTTTGCCTGGAACTGGAGCAGAGCTCCAAAGCCCTGTCTTATTCCACAGTTTTTCCAGCCATTCAACAGTCCCACTTTCATCCATCCCTTTTCGTGTTCACATACGATGACATCAGCAGGAAATTTCATGTTTTTAGGCAAGAGTTTTTCTTTTAAAAATAACAGGAGGAAGCTTTGATCCATTTGCCAGACATGATAGAACCATGGTAAAATGGATGTTTTCATGGCCAGTGGTTTTAATTACAACTGTTTTTTCACCAACACCGGTTACTGTTCTGCTGCTTGGGAGTTCGAATGTCATTGGTGTTACATCCATATTTCCTATTTGTAACAGTTCAAATGCATATTCCTTTCGATATTTTATAATAAACCTTTGGAAAGATTCGATTTTTTTTTTCTTCCAGATCTCTAGGCAGCTTTTGCGCTATCCTTGTTCACTGACGAAGACAGAGACCATGACAGTTCATGAAGCGAGTACACCAACCCGCTGATGCGACAAACACTGATGGCTTTACTGACCTGTATTTGTCATCTTTTAACATTTGCGGAGCACAAATTCCAGTTCTAGTGACAATGTACCCATTTTGTCAACATTCAACAACCCAGTTATTGAGATCTTTCTCTAGCTCAGGAAATGAAGTGCACCTCGTTGGACATTTTTTCTTGCTTCTTGGCACGTCTTTCAGTGTTGTTTGTTTTTCGCCATTCTTTTACTTCTCATTGATACAGAATCTACGAGCAGCAGCGCAATTATTGTTTGCTTCTGCATATTCAGCAGATTTAAGTTTGAATGCTGCATAAGACCTTTTTCTTTTGATTTCACCATTCATTTTAAATACTAGTATGAAAATAGATTTATAGATTTTGTAGGACTTTATATAGGAATGTCACCTGCTTTATCACTGTCAAATTATTATTGTTCTTTATTTCAAAGCAACCCTGTAGATTGGCATGTCTGTGTGGATAATAGGCTATTTGACTTTTATTAGACATTCCGTCAATTGTGCACGTTATATTTTCATATTGGCTCGAGACTTATGTGGTCCATTTCAAGCCAGTCTAGTCCACTAAACAAAGCCGTTGCAACTTTAAAAGGCTGCAGTATTGACATCAATAAATGAGTCGGCAAACTCTGGTTCTCAGCCTGTCAGGGTAAGCTGGAGGCAGGGCTTTTTGTTTACTTGGCGCATCTGCAGGCAAACAAAACAACAGTGTATTAGATATTAATTCAGTGATTCCACAGAGTTTAAAATAATCAAATTTTGGTGTAGACCCGTTTATAAGCTGACCCGTTTATAAGCCGACCCCCACTCTTTGATGCGTCATTTTTTTACCAAAATATTCAGCTTATGAACGAGTATATATGGTAATTCACTTCCACACCCTTCAATTACAGCAAGCTGCTTGCAAAAACTACCATGAGGATTCTTTTCCTTAGGAGCTTCTTTAAGCAACAATCCATCTTTCACAGAAATTCTGCTCTTACCCTCTTCAGCCATGACTTGCTCCAAAGGAATATTTTCCTGAGCAATAACAGACTCTTTCTGGGTTTCACTGAAACCCAGAATCAATTCTTATACAACTGATACATTTTCAACCATCATAGGTTGATGTGCTTCTTCTGTCTGCTTCACAAATAGCTAGAGAGAGACACTTTTGCAGCTGACACACTGCTATTCTTAACAGACAAACAATTGGAGATATTCTTTCGTTTGTCCCAGCACCCGTGGCTGATTTCAGACATATGCTTGGAAAGCGGGACAGCTTCCTTAACAGGCAAGTTGCCACTCCCAACAGATAAACTGCTATTCTCCACAGATAGTGGCTCATCCTATTGAGCTGCCTTAAGCAAATAACTTTTACCTTGTTCAGGCTTACTTTCACAAGCTTTACTTGCCATCAGTACATCACCCATCAAGAATCTACCCTTTTCTCCCTCAAGTAGGGTTTAACCTGGCCATCAACTTTAATCTGCTCTAGAGAAACATTTTCCTGATCAGTGAGTTATCTCTGTGCATCATCTAATTCCAGATTCACTCAGACAGATGTTCAGAAACTTCATTCACATATAAACTGCTTTTCTGCACAGACAAAGAGCTATCTTCCTCAGACAAACATTTGGAGAAACCCTCCATAGGCAAGTCATTGCCCCTAATACAAACAGGCTGGGGATCTTTCCTTTCCTCTGACTGGTTCATGATATTAACTTGACTGAACAAAGCTTTGGGGATGATATTAATCCAAAGATCTATAGGCAGTAACTTCCATATACCAGCTATAACTTAATGTTTAGTACCATTTCATTCAAGGTGGATTCTGGCTAAAGAATATTTACAGTAAACTCAGAGAATTATAATATTTGCTTTTTCATCTGGCAAGCTTCCTCTTTGACAAGATCTGCTTTAACTAAAGTGATGTTAGAAGCTGTAATTTTCCCTAAATGGGCTTTTACCATTGATTTTTCCACACACTAGGAATTTTCCATTACCACTCCCATACATAGCATTGGCACAGTTTTTATGGGGTCAGCTTCTTCTGAGCTCACAGTAACAGCATTCACAGCAGTTCCTGTCAACTTTGGATCTGACAAAGGAATATTGGCAAATCCCCCGATGCCAAACTCTTGCCCTGAAACGGCCTTTCTGACACACTTTGGCTTCTACCAATTTATAACAATGCCGTTTGGTCTGCCTGGAGCCGCAGCTAGCTTCTAGCTGCTCATGGACCAGCTATTACGACCCCATATGTAGTACACTGCTGCATACATCGACGACATTGTCATGCACAATATCTGTTGGGAAGACCATCTCCATTACCTATCCAGTGTGCTCCAAGCTCTTAAGGACACTGGACTCACGGCAAACCCCTCAAAATGCAACCTTGGATGGAGCAAGGTGATGTACTTGGGATAGACCATGGGCGGGGGACAACTGCAGCCTCCTGGTCAAGAAGGTACAGACCCTGCGAGATTGGCCCACCCTTACAACTAAGAAGCAGGTGCAGCAATTCCTTGCCCTAACCAGATATTATCATTGTTTTGTCCCAGACTTCGTGACCTGGGTAGCCCCTGACAGACTTAACTAGAAACTCACAACCCCAGAGTGTCCAATGGTCCACTGAGTATGAGACAACCCTTTAGATGTTGAAAAAACTGATGAGGACCAGTCTTGATACATCCATATTTCTGGAAATCCTTCATTTTACAGACAGATGCTTCAAAGTGGGCCTTGGGGCTGTATTGTCACAGGAAGTTGCCAGGGATGAACACTTTGTGCTGTACCTAAGTCGCAAGTCCACTGTTCAGCTATTGAGAAGGAGGCTTTGGCCGTTAAGTGGGCCATTGACATCTGTAATATTATCTGTTAGGAAATACATTCCGATTGGTCACTGCCCTCGTGTCCCTGCACTGGTTAAATAGCATGAAGGACACCAACCTGCAGATCGTGCGGTGCTGTCTTGCCCTACAGCCATATGACTTCAGGTACTACATCGCCTTGGGAAGGTGCATGCCAACACTGAATTTTTTTATTTTTTTTTGAGGATAAGTGTGGTGGAGGAGAGTAAGAGCCCCCAGTTTCTTAAAGGGGAGAGTGTTACTGCGTGAACTCACTACACACTGGATGGGGAAGGATTAACTCCTCACTGTGGGCTGAGGAAGACACACATCCACATCCCTGCTGGGCATACTCCAGGTGTAGCACTAGTATAAAAGAGAGCAGCCCAGCTCATTCTGTGTTGACCTTTGTGGAGGAAGGATGCTCCTTGCTGGCAGCCCCAGAGCAGCTGAAACCCCTGACCATGGAAGCCGGAGCTGCAGAGACTCAGGCTGATGCCCAAGTGCCACTGAACGCCAGAGAGGGATCAGAGTTACCGGGAACTGATGTGCAAAGAAGCCCAGAGACCCTGATAGTGCCTCAACTACAGCTCCAAAAGATATGGTAGGAAGTGACCCGGGGGGAACTAGCTATAGTCCAGTGGAAATTGGTGAATTTTAGTTGGATTCCTGCGGACTCAGTGGTGGAACCCTCTGTTGCTGTTAGGGGCCTGGGCTGGATCCAGGCAGAATGGATTCTAGAACAGTATAGACCCAAGGGGCATGATGTTTCTGAGCAAGTGTCAACCTAAAAAGCCAAATCTCTACATTTTGAGCTGCCTTTCTCTGCTGGTAAGAGTGTAGCCCGTTCTAACTTCTTTTAACTTTGTGTTAATGTTTTTATGAATGACACTGTTTTAGCACCTTGGAAATTATCTTAGTTTTAAAGGAATCTGCCAGAAGGACTTTGAGTTTTGTGAATGTAAAAGGCTTGCAGTGTGGTGTAAACAGCCCCCAAATGCTTCCTTTACAGCCATAATCTTCATTTTTACAAGTCTAGCTTATTGGCAAATATCCTAGTTCTAACAGCAATTTTGATTTTTCAGAAGTCCAAAGAAGATATGGTAAGATCTGCATTGGCCTTTGTCAAGCGCGAGTGAATCTGACACACTTGAAAGCTCCTGGTGTTGTGATATTCATGGTTTTGACAAAGCTCCTTTTGAGTCAGTCAGTGTCTGTGAGCATCAGTTTCTTATGTGGAAGGTAATTTCCTTGCTGACTAACTTCAGATCACAGAGTGAGCTACTTAGAGTGACTGATCATCTTATATCAAATTTTATAGGGATGAAGCGATACTGCAGTTGTATCCTAAATTTCTTCCTATCTTTTTCTGAGCATTACAAGAGAGATGCAAGAGTTATCTGACCTCAAAGATGTGTGAGTTCCGTCTTTAGTGGGCTAATCATCCTGCCAGCATTCCTTCACATGCATGCGTATCTGTGTCAGTGAGGTCCTATTCTCAACTTGATGTTGAAAAAGCCCTTTTTAAAAAAAATCCTAAATCTCTAGTATATGATGTTCATTGACACAGTTTTCTGTCAAGCATTCCTCTAAGTGAAGCTGCCTAGTCTCCTGCCTTTAAATAAGTTACTTTCTTGAATGTCATCTCATACAGCATTCAATGTTCATCTTAATTTGTGGCTTTTGTTTTTTAGTGAGGAGGTCTGTTTTCACTAAGTGGTTTTTATCCCAAAAAACCTCATGGTTTTTCTTCAGAAAAACTTCATGTGATCTGGCTGTTGCTTCATGCTTCAAGGAAACTTTTTGGGTTATGTTCTAAAGGGATCTGAGATACTGATGGTTGGAATGTATTTGATGAAACTTGCACTCAGTTACTTCTGTCTGAGGATCAAAATCCCTGAGAGTGATTCCACCCTGTGTAGTGCTAAAACATCAGCCCTAATAGAGGGATTCCTGTTTGGAGTCCTTTTTCAAAGAAGAATTAACAGGTAATGTCACATGTTCTCTAGTGGGCATTCTGGGAGCCTTCCAGGAGGTTTTCTCAAAGATTCACAATCCTATACGAAAAGGTATGAGACCTTTTAGTCCTTTTACTGTGGTCCTGCTCTAAACGCCCATAAACTGGCAAATTTGTAATGCAAAACTGTCCTCTTGCAGTATCTAAAACTAAGAAGATCACCACTTTAAGCTGAATTTTTGTGGGTGGTTTCTTAACATTGTTTCCAATGCCTGCTTTAGTAGTCAGGTTTTAGAGTGGTAGCCGTGTTAGTCTGTATCACCAAAAAGCATGTGGAGTACTTGTGGCACCTTAGAGACTAATAAATTTATTTGAGCATAAGCTTTCCTGAGCTTATGCTCAAATAAATGTGTTAGTTTCTAAGGTGCCACAAGTACTCCTCATTCTTTTTGTTTTAGTAGTAAAACCCATTGTCTTGTTTGGTCTTGATTACCCTGTGACTGTGCTGTTTGCAGGTGGAGTACAGGGAGATGGATGAGAGTCTTGCAAACCTCTCTGAAGATGAATATTACTCTGAGGAGGAGAGAAATGCTAAAGCTGAGAAAGAGAAAAAGATACCACCACCACCGCCACCAGCCCCTCCAGAAGAAGAGAATGAGAGCGAGCCAGAAGAGCCATCTGGTGAGTGGTGAACCAACTCTTCTAAAAGGTAGCACCTGCACTGTTTCAGTTGCAGAAACTTGTGGTCATTCAGGTACAGCATCATGACCACTGGGTTCAGTTTAGCTCTAGTATGAAGGAAAAAGATGTCTGTCCTATGAAACTTCCTTTGCTGGTCTGTGTGTGAAAAGAGGCTAGAGAAATGCATCGGATCAGATTGCCATCATCTAGTCTTGTGTCAATGTGCGTGATGAGACTGCAAACTGAGACAAATCTTTAGTGCTAGGTTTTCTGTCTTTGAATGCTTGTCTAGATAAACAGATGCTTGTCAAAACAGCTGCTGTTTCCTAGGCTGGCACATCTGCTCATATGCAAATATTCATTCTGTTTGTCTTCTGTGGGTAAAGATGCCAGAAATTACTGTGTGAATTCTGTGATGTGTGCTATGCAGGAGATCAGACTAGTTCAGTGATTCTCAAACTGTGGGTCGAGACCCCAAAGTGGGTCACGACCCAGTTATAATGGGGTCGCTAGGGCTGGTGTTAAGACTTGCTGGGGCCCAGACTTGAATCCCACTGCCCAGGGCTGAAGCTGAATCCTGTGCCCCACCATCTGGGGCCGAAGGCTTCAGCTCTGGGTGGCAGGGCTCAGGTTACAGGTCCCCAACCTGGGGCTGAAACCCTTGGGTCTCTCTCTCTCTCTCTCTCTTCCTCCTCCCCCCCGCCCCCCAGGCAGTGAGGCTCAGGCTTCAGCTTTGGACTTCCCGCCCAGGGCAGTGAGGCTCGGGCTTTGGCCCTCCCACCCAGGGTGGCAGGAGTCAGGCTGGCTCAGGCTTCAGTCCCCACTTTGGAGTCATATAATTTTGGTTGTCTGAAGGGAGTCACGGTGCAATGAAGTTTGAGAACCACTGGACTGGTTGATGATAATGGTCCCTTCATGGCTTAAATTGCAAATCTGTAGACCTGTATTTTTACATTTCTCGACAAATTCTGTTTGCATAAACCTTACTGCTTTCCTCCCTGCCTTTTGGTAAAGGTGAAAGGTCCCCTTTAGAAAAAGGAAGAGGAGTGCAAGTATGCTTAGACTTTACATTTATGAAATTGTGTGGCTGTTTTCTGTGCCCTGTGTCAATCCTAGTTTCTCAGAAGAAAGCACCTGTAAGGCATTTACTGGTAGTTAAGAGTACGAGTGCTGCTCAATACATGCTCTGTGCCTTTAGGTTTACCCAAAAAAAACATTTACCCTTGTATTTCTATATCTCCCTTATGGATTAAGTCATCCTTTTTTTAAATTCTGCCTTCAGGAGAGAGGCTTTAAATGTGTAGTGGCTTTTGGTTTTACATTTCAGTCATTGCCTGTGTAATACCTGCAGCCTTGTCAGTTACCTGTTGATATAGAGATCTTCCTCCCATCTGCTTCTCACAGAGGATGGTGACCGAGCTTGCAAGCGATTGAGGTTGCAGATGGACCTTCCCAGCTTGACATTAGTTTGATGAGGATTATCACCCAAAGCTTCAGTAAATGTTAAACTCTAATTGTGTGTGATCTAGGTGATGCTAAGTAGATCCTGAACCCTGAAATCTCAGTTTGCTCAGGCAATAGGAATGTGCCCTGGTCCTGAAACATAATCCAAAGAGGGAAAAGAATTTTTGTAGGAGTGAAAAAGTTCAGTGATTTAGTTGGGGTTGATTCTGCTTTGAGCAGGGGGTTGGACTAGATGACCTCCTGAGGTCTCTTCCAACCCTAATCTTCTATGATTCTAAGTTAAAATGATAACGATCTTTATGTATGCAGTGGTGTTGAAGCTGTGTTGATCCCAGGTTATTAGAGAAACAAAGTGGGTGAGGGTAGTGCCCTTTATTGGACCGACTTCTTTAGTGAGAGAGACAAGCTATCGAGCACACACAGAGCTCTTCTCCAATAAAGATACTCTCTCACCCATCTTGTCTTTTACTTCATTATGGCCAATCTCTGCCAAAAGTGTTATTTTAATATGTGCAATTAAGAAGTCTGCTGGATAAATGCCTAAGTTAGAACACATTGCATGAGTGTAATCATCATTTCAGTACAAAATTAATGCATTTCACAATTGCTTTTAAGATACCACAAATTCACTATGTATGTCTAAGCATGACCCTTTGGTACTGTTCTGTGAACAACCAAAACAGCACTCTCAGTGCAGTATATCGCAAGAGCAAGAAAAATATTGAGAATTGGCAGTTTGACATACATTTATCTGTACACAGGTGTATATGCTGCGCATTTCTCTTGGCGGCAGGTAGAGTACATACCGTCATAGTCCTACTCCTGTCCCCCGCAGTGAGGTGTGGCTTTTAGGCAAATAAAGAAAGCCTGAAGGGTGTGGGTAAGAGTGCAAGTAGGTACCCTACCCTACTTGCTTTCTGCTTACCCAAGCCGTGCCTTCGTGTCTACACTGCTATTTTGAGCTGCTGCTGTAGCTTTTGCCTGATGCTTCCCCGTAACCAGAGCCTTTCAGTGGCCCATGTAGGTTCAGATGGCAGCATGGAAACAGCCAGCATTTCACTGCAGCATATAGTTTGTGTAGCTAAGTGCTGTCGTCAGTAGCATATAGTATAGTTGTAGTGTTAGATGCACAGTAACTCAGTCAACGTTGTAGTTATGTTCCTGAAAAATGCTACTTGAAGCGAAATGCTAAGCGAATCCAATGTCCCCATACGAATTAATGTAAACGAGGAGGGTTGGGTTCCAGGGAAATTTATTCTCTCTCACTCACACACACACACACACTCTTAAATAAACAATTTAATACTGTCCAAAGCAATGATGATTGTGAAGCTTGGTGGTAAAGTCAGAGGGTGGGATATTTCCCTGGGAATGCCTTGCTGCTAAATGATGAACTTTGCTGAGCCCTCAAGGGTTAACACGCTGTTAATGTAGCCCCACATTCTACAAGGCAGTTTGAATGGAGGGAGGGGAGACAGTGGAGCAGAGTGTGTGAGAGAGAAATGCGCATATCCCCTTCAAGTATGCTGACTCCACTCTAAGTACACTGCCTTTTTAAGCAGATCAGCAAGTTGAGACAATGCTGGCAGCAGCTAAAGTCCCTCTGTCCTGAGCCCTGTTTCCCCACCCCCACACAGCAAGCAGGAGACTCCTGGGAGCAGCTTCAAGGCAGAGGGCAGGAGCAGCACACAGCAGTCTGGGGAGGGACAGCTGAGCTGCCTGGCAATTGATAGCCTGCTGGGCGGGTGCTGCACAGGGAACTTAGAGGAGCGGGGAGCTGATGAGGGGCTGCTGGTCCACCCTGGTTCCAAGTCCCCACCAGCTAGCTCCAATGAGTTGCTCTTTCTGCAAGCAGTGGACAAAGCAGGCAGCTGCCAAACAACGTTATAAGGGAGCTTTGTGCAATTTTAAACAAGCATGTTCTCTGATTGATCAGCAAGGAAACAGTGTTAACCTGGATGACTTTAAGTGAGGAGTTACTGTATCTTGTTTTTAAAACGTGCTACATTTCAGGCAGTTTTGTCCTATCTTTGTTGTATTAGCTGCCCCTGGAACATGCAAAAAACATTGACACATGCTGAGCTTGTGAAGAAAGACTAACTAGAAGAGCTTCTTCCCATAGCCAATCTCTAGCCTTTTTCGCTCTATTTGTAAAACCTGCCTAATTATGCATTTTGGTGAGCATGTCATTTTAGCTGTTAGGATACAACAAACATAAAAAATGAAAACATTTGCTGCTGTGCTGTGAGCGTAGACTTGCTGAAAACTCTTCATCCAAACAATACTAACAGCAAACTCAGGAACTCTATTCCACATTCAATTGATAGCTTTTTCTAATATATATTTACTCACTTTGGTAACCTGTGTCTCATCCCATTCACCTCAATGAAGCATGAAATTTAAAGCTTAATTAGGAATATTATGTTAGGAATAAAAAGCTTATAAGGAAATTAAAGGTGGCAAGTACAGTAATGGTAGATTAGCATTGCACAGCTAAAATTTAAAAAATCAGAAAATGCAGAACCTAGTTTCTGCATCACTATTAACTTGGCTGCATTGCATGATCTGTGTTTTATTATACTTAGTATTATAAACAAATATTAACCAATGTGTAAGCAAGCAAAGAGGACTAGGAAGTAAAATAGGTATGAAGTGGACAAAGTTGATCTTACTGTAAGAACAATTTGCATTTCTTAACAAATTGTAAATTTTGCAAGCTTTACATTCATTAGCTTTTCATTTAACAATGAAAACTATTTTGCAACCTAGCTATTTGTTTACTATCTCTTGGAACAGCAAAGTAAAGTCAAATTAAGTGTCCTCCATCCTGTGGTAACACAGCTTAGAAGGTAGCAAAGCTCTGGGCCTTGTTTAGGATGTGGTGGGTGTGCTGTTTGGGGACAATTTTCAGATGTTCTGGCATAGCTGGACCAGTGGAGCATTTTGGAATTGCAAACTTTAACAAAGAAGGCTCTCAGTATTATAAAACAGCTTTCAGAGGGATATTTAATAATTAAAGTAACTTTTAAAATATTGTGTTAGAAGCTTAATTTCACTTTTTTCCAAGGTAGGGGAACCAGCACAGTTGAAAAGAGTAGAGGGAGGTTTTACAGGTTTTTCTGTTACCGATCTAATTATGTCTGGTAAAGTACCGTATATACTCAATCATAAGCCGGTTCGTTTATAAGCTGCTGCCCCCTCTCACCCCCCCAGATGGATAAGTAAAAATGGAAAATTTTTACAACCTGTTCATAAGCCGACCCTATAATTCAGGGGTCAGCAAACTTTGGCTCCTGGGCCATCAGGATAAGCCACCAGGGGGCTGAGATGGTTGGTTTATTTTGAGCGTCCGCAGGCACGGAGGTAAACTGAAGTAAACAAAGTGTCCCTGGCCAGAACAGCAACTGGTGGGGAAATTTTTTGTGTGGGGAGAGTAACCCCTATGACCCCCCCCCCCACATGACCCCACCCAAGCCCGGGACCCCCACCCTCTCCCCATCCCATCCCATCCCTTCCCACCTTTTCTGGGGAGGGCCAGGGGAGGATGTCTCTGGCCTGGCTGTAACTGCTCCAGTGGGCCGGACTGGGCGGCGCGGCCGCAGCTGCTCTGGAGGCTGGAGGGAGAACAGCATGGCCAGAAGCTGGCCCCGCCTCTTCCCTTCTGTCTCTGCTGGCTGTGCTGCCTCTCCTTGCTCCCTCTGTTAGGGGGGGAGGGGATGTGTCCCACCTCTCCTCTATACCCATTCATAAGCCAACTCTTCTCTGGTGCTTCCCTTTTTTACTAAAAAAAATTCAGCTTATGAACAAGTATATACAGTCTATCTGAGTTATTGGATACCACTATACTCCTTTAAATTAAGCAACCTTTTATCTTTTTTTCTCCCCTCCTTTGGGTTTTTCTTCTCTGCCTTCATCAACTTGGGAGTTTATCCTATTTTTTCCCCATTTCTTGTGGCTTCTGTCCCCACTCAGACCCCATTTGTCTAGTCCTCGGCCAGCCTTTTTAGTTTGTGGTAAGTAATGTTTATAGCTGGTGCTTACCAAGGGAGAACAAGGTTGAATCTGCTCCATAGTAATGTACTGTTGCTTGTCCACAGTGGCAGCTCTGTGCTCTGTCTCATCTGATTTGTCTTCTTTCTTTCTTACGTTTAAACTGAGCATGAAATTTTAGGCCTCCTATGCTACTTTCCTACTGCCTTTATTTGAAGACTGTTGGTGACTGGTACCTTTTTGCTATTGTTTCTCTTGTATGAATGAGAACAAAGTAAAATGGATTCTTCTACCTACCTCTTTCTCCTTGACTACTTTTCAGAACACTCCCCTTTACTCCTCTTCCCACCCACCTCTAGAGGCAGAGGCTCCTGAATTTTCTCCTCTGCATATAGTTTGTTCAGCTGGAACGATGTGACGTTGACAAAGATTGTGTCAGTTTCAGTTTGTTGGTGCTCTGGAAAAGGCAGCAGGAGCATAACCTTCCCCCTGTGGAAGATTAGGCCTTTCTCTGATATACAGTACATCTACCTCCTTGTTCTCAAAAATGTATTTTAAAATCTGAGCTGTGTTCCAGTAACTCTAAACCTTATTTGTGCTCAGAAAATGACTTGTTGCTAACCGTACAAGACAGGAGTGGGTCTCTCTGAACTAGTATTGAAAACATTTGACTGTTGTAAGTGTAAATACAAAGCATCACACATTCTGTAATAGTACTGAGAACATCTTTGTGCTATCTACTCTGGTTGTCAACACCAGTTCAGAGAGACTGATAGTTGACAGCCAGTAAAAGCAAGAGATCTATTTCCTAGTGTACACAAGGCATGAGTGTGTGACTTGATATGCAAATAAACTCTTTGTGGTTTAGAGGCATTCTCTTACTATATGGTTGTGGAGCTCTGAGCACAATAGCCCCCCCTCCCCTTTCTGATTGGGACTGCTGAGTGCTCATTTATTATTCATTCAAATAACTTTTAGCTCAAGCTCTCTAAAAAATTAGCAGTAGGTATAAAAATTTTCAGCACATTTTCCCCAACAATAGTCGTCTGGTTAACTAGTAAGCAAGTAAATCTTAGTCCTCTACTTCAGATGAGTGAAAATGTGTGTGCAGCACCTGCTATGGGCCATTACAGGTGGATCAGCATCTCCAGTAGAAAATGTGTAGTTAACTCACACTTCTCCTAGGAGACTGACTCTTGGTTACATTGGAACTGGAGTGCCCTAAAACTCTCAGTGTGGGTAGCAACTTCTGTGGGATTCTTTATAGAGTTGTATTGTTCAGATTTCCCTTCTTGTGTGTTTCCTATTGTTTGTTTTCATTTTATGTGTAGACTTGGGGTGCTGTGAAGTTCAGAGTGCACTTTCAACATACAAAAGCATGCAAATATCTGATTCACCATGCCATTTTTATTGGGGATTAGATTTGGAGCAGGAGGTAAACTTTAAAATTTGTATGTTGAGTTAGGATGTCAGAGACTCTCCTTAAAGAGCTTCAAACTGTATCCCAACTGCTACAAAAGGATCCCCCCAACCCTAACAAGCAATCTTAACCAGTGTTCTGTACCTCAGGAGGGCCATAACTGTGTGATCTACTTGAGGATGTCACGTTGAGCCATCATGATCTGAGAGAGGCTACTGTCCCATTCGGCACTGTGAGCCCTAGAAGTCTTTTCCATTGAGCCTAGGAGATTTGTTCTTTAGGAACTCTGCTGAGTGTTGGGACATTACCGTGAAGCATTCTGGTTCGAAAGAGCCTCGAAATAAGACTAGACTACCAAATGGTGCTTGGATATCTTCAAATCATTCCACTACTTCCTGCTCTTTGGAGCTGAGAAGATGTATAGACAGAACCATCCAATCATAGAAGCATATCTTCTGTGAGCAAAATTGAGGTAGTTCCTCCAATAGAGATTTAGTGATGCATGAGAAGGGGGCTTATAAAGGCTTGCTCCTATAGGCATCACATTCATACCTATCCCTGTTCCTAAAATTACTCAAGTTTCCAATTAGTATTTTTATTCAGGCAGGACTGCTATCCAGGACTTTTATGTAAGCTGATGTAATTTTGAGGCCTCGTCACATCTTTCCGCTGGTTGCTTTGCATTTCCTTACGCATCCAGCTCTGGATATAGTGAAAGTTCACCGTAAGGTATTAAAGTACTTTGTAACTGAGTGTGTAGATGTCCACATCAGTGCTCTGTGGGTCAACAGTATTGACACGCTGTGCTGCTAGGGTTGTTTTAGTGTTCTAATGGATTGCAAGTGCACCAAGGGCATTGAAGCAGATATTGTTGGGCTGAACCTTGCATGGTTCATACTTCAAGGAAGGGTTTAGGGAAGAGAAGGAAGAGGCTCTCTTGAAAATAATAGATACTTTTCAGAATGGTTCACTCTATCCCATTTCAGTTGGAGAGTGCAGGGATGTCCAGGGCAAGATTATCAAATTCTTGCAGTTTTAGACCCCTAGGCTCTCAATGTACGCATCCAACCAATCTTCAAACTGGTAGTAAGAAGTGTAATCTTATTATTCCACTCCCAGCTATTAATAAAGCTGATCATAAGTATTTAGCCACCAGGAATGCTACATACTGTGTGCTTCTACCTTTCCCACAAGAGTGATTTAAAGAGTTCCAATAACAAGGATAAAACTTTAGAATACGACAAAGTTTGGTGCCCTGGACCTATATTCCAGAAGATGGAATTCTCAGAAAATGTGTTTAGTTAGTTGGTGAAGTTTAATACTTAAATCGCCAACTGCCAGGCCTTTATGTCCAAATATGATTTTAACTTATGGAGTAAGGTCCCTGAGTTCTCCTCTTTCCTTCCACAGGGCAAGCAGGAGGACTTCAAGACGACAATTCTGGAGGGTATGGAGACGGCCAAGCATCAGGTGAGGGTGGCGTTTGATGCTTGCCACTTAATAGCAAGAGCCGCCAAATGAGGGATTGATGCTTGCAAGTGCGCATGGGTGTGGGTGTTCAGACTTTAGCAAGAGGTATAGGAGACATTTACTCCTCTTTGAGAAAGGGAGGAATCTCTCTTCTAATTGCAGTTGAAGGCTATAGTGACTAAGTAAATGGAAAGTAAAACTACACTGAAATCCCTCAGGCCGATCTCTCATCCCTCCACTCCTCTCCATGTTCAGAGGAGACCAAACATGGGAAAGGGTACTTCCTGCTTAGCCAGCTTTTACCTATTAGAATGGTACTGAACTCCAGGCTTCAGTGTGCTAGGCCCTTTTCTAATACTCTTGAAACCCATATATTTTTGAGAGGATTGAGTTCATGAGCAATTTCCCAGCATTTGGCACAGAAGACTTACCTATGGGCTAGGTTAGTCCACTTTTTAATAGACTAGCTCATGAATTAGAGCCAACATTTGATCCTACGTATCGATATAAAGGGGAATGCATTTAGCTTGTAATCCCCACCAATTGCTTTCTTTATTTTTAAGTACTTTCAAAATGCTACCAAAATGTTCATCTTCCTCAAACCATGCCACTGTATGCCTGTGCCACCTGAGGAGTGAGGCATGGGGTTTTAATCAAAGTGAGGCATGGGGTTTTAATCAAAGTAGTTATGAGTCACGAGATCCATTCCAGACTGTGAAGAAGTAAACCTCTTTGAAGCAAATACAAAATTCAAGGTATCTCAGGGGTTCACCCTCACCCATTCTAAATGAAGGAACCTGGTTATGTTTTGGATCTTGGTATCAGCACATATAGAGATCCCTTTTTAAATATTTCAGACTTACAGAGGGGACATAGTGCTTTTTTGCCCTGGATTTTTTGACTCTGCATTTTGCAAATGATACATATGTTACATCAGTATCAAATTGTTTCTGGGAGTGTGCTTTACCCACTTGGATGGATGAATGAATGATTACTAATTCCTGGAAATTGTCAAAAGAATGCAGAATGTGTTGCTTTGAATACTGAAGGAGTTTTTCGTCTGAAAATGTCCCAGTAAGGTGTGTGGTGTGGATTGATTTTTATTGTTTTATTTTTATTTTTTTTAATGGAGCACTGGCCAACAGAATCCTTTTGGGATGTGTCCTGTGAGGAAGGAGAATACCAACATGCAGATGGGGTTAAATATTCATGAATGGTTGGTACTGTAGTCAGGAAGTAATAAATCTGTGTGTGTTTGTAAAAGAGAGAAGAGCAGAGGAGAATCTGTGGTAGTGAACCACCTTACTCATAAAGAGATGCACAGAAAAACTGTCAAAGACAAGTGTGTGTGAATCCTCCAGGAAGAGACTCTTCCATTCCTTGTTGAGATTTTTCATAAAGCATGGTTCATGTAAGAGTAGAGAGGGAATAGTTTAACCTATCTGAAGGTGATCTAAATTTAGCCTGCTCAATTGCAAGAAATCCACTAGAAGGATGTTTGGTTTGAAGTGAGCTCTTCTGGTTGGTGAGCCATATTAAAATATTTTACTGGTGTCTGTGGATTATATTTTACCCCTATTCCATTCTGATCTTCAGATCTGTTTCCTCAGTAGCCATCTTAGTTCACAAACAAGATAAAAGTAAAGATTTCTGCTCAGCCTTTAATTATGGAAGCTTATCAAAGACAACTTGTTTCTGTGACCTTTTAATTTAAAGCCTATAGTCTCATGAGATGCAAACATGGCCTTAGGGGGAAAAAACCCTGCTTGGACCATCCCTTTAAATCTGTTTGTAGGAGCTGAAGATTTTCTTTTTAAGGTTCTTTATAGCTGTAGGAGCTTTGTTTCTCAAAACTGGTGAAACACAAACTCTGCTGACTGTCCATATTCGGTGGAAAGGAGATTTGGTATATGTATCTAGATTCTTTCCCAAGGTTTTATTGGGAGTTTTGCTTTAGTTGTTTAGACAACATGCTTGGTGCTATGTTTTTTCAGAAAGTCTCCAGTTAATCCCTTTGTTTCCAGTAAAAACTCTTAAAAACAGTCTAGTCAGTATGTTTGGCATTTGTTCAGTTTGTCTCTAAGAGCCGTGTTTTAAAACCTTTTTTCTCACTGTTACTTGGTGTTATGGGCACTTAATCTCTGGTAGTCAGTTCTGCTAAAGGTAATGCAGGGGGTGATGGATAGCTTCAGGTTGGTTCACTTGACAGTATATGTAGGGTACTTTTACTATACATGCACAGTGAATCTCATATTTATAGACGGATGGAAAATAGCTATAGAGTAGCCCATCCTCTGGGCTAGTGAACACTTACTACCCAAGGAATTGATCTTCTACCCTCTACAATAGGGGACTTTTTTCAATAGCCTAATAGATATTGCTGTCAAGAAGTCTTACTTGATATTCAACCTAGTTTTTCCAGTTTTTATTTTCAGTTTATACTGCTAAATAATCCCCTTTGTCTACACTCCACAGTTATATGCCTCTGTGGTGTTTAGATCCCGCCAATGATTAGTCAGTTGTCTTCACTCTTAGTTTTCATTCAGTCAAGCTATTCATAGTTAGCTCTTTTTTAATCTTTCCTCATAAATCACTCGTCAACCCCTTAATAGTTTTCTTTAAGTTCCTTCAAATTGGTCTTCATCTTTTTGGTATAAAAATGCTCAGAACAGTTTCACCAGACTTGCAGAAATGATAATTTCTCTCCCACCACCTTCCCATTCGGTAACATGGTGCCTCTGCCCATCCAACCTAAAATCATGCAGATGTTCGTTTTCATAACACACTGCAAAGTCATATCTAATTTGATGCCTTCCACCATCTCTCTTAGTCAATACTGATGCTGGAATTGTTCATTTCAGTGTCATTTCATTATCTGTGGTTTGGCATTTTTTCCTTGGATATTTTAGCTTGTATTTTTCTAGTTTAGCTTCTTTTCTGCTTATATTTCTAACCTTCCTAGGTCACCTGGTATTTTAAAATTGACCTTAGTGACGTTTGCCTCTCAATGTATTTTTTGTCCTGCTTTTTGTGCCTGTAAGATGTACCTTTAAAGTGAAGTCCAGATGTGCCCTTTCCTTTTATGCAGAAATGTCTGTTTTTGTGCACTTTTTTGGTGACTTTTGTGTGTAGTTAGTTTGTGTTCTACTGTAATTTAAGGAATACGGTCTAGTTAATAGTATTGTTCTTGCAGTTTTCTGTAAGCTGTGATTTCCATTTGTTCCAAAAATATTAATGTTCAGGTGCTTTAATTGGACACCATCTTTGTATATAGAGACACGACTCCTAGTTCGTGTCCAGCAGTAGACTTTAAGCATTGCATTATCTAGGAAAAGATAGAATTCCTTTCTTTTATTTCACTCAGGAAAATATAGCAGTCTCTTGCATGGATCAATACTCCATTGCTGTACACATTATGGGTATGCTGGTTAGGCTAAAGGGATGGACTGTGGGTTTCTCTAGATTTAGGTAAAGAAGACAGTGTTTGTCAGTGTTAATCTAGACAAACCCTTAGAAGCTGGAGAGCAGATGTGAGGAATGTATACATTATCCTCTTCGTGGTTTACAGCTCTCTTGGCTTAGGAGGGTCTCCTGGAGGTTTGTGGAGCTTTGAGAGAGAGATCTAAACGAGTTATTTCTTACTGATAAACAGTTTAGTTTTCTTTTCATATCTTTTTATCTCCTCACTTTTACTTGTTGCTTGTTTTCTAAATTCTGTGTTCTTTTGTAGTAGTGCTAGTGCTGTTGCCCAATTTTGATCTGTAACTCAAGGCACTGGCTGAGGTATTTTTGGCTTGCAGAAATAGACAAAAGAAGCTGGTGGAAGTGTAAAACGAAACCAGTTGGCGCATCATTATATATGGATATTCAAGGTGTCTTGACCAGGAGGGGATAGCTTTTTATTAAAAACACTAACATATCAATTACTTTTGGAATACTTGTTAGACACACCTTTTTTTACATTTTATTTATTTATTTATTTATTTATTGTGTAGGTGTGGAGGGTGCAGCTTTCCAGAGTAGACTTCCGCATGATCGTATGACCTCTCAAGAAGCTGCTTGTTTTCCAGACATCATCAGTGGCCCGCAGCAGACTCAGAAAGTATTTCTGTACATCAGGAATCGCACAGTAAGTTCTTCTGTATTAGGAACATTGATGGGAACATTTCCATATCTTTTTAATAATTTGCAAAGAACATCTGGATGGCTCTGTCTGGCGATTGCTTCTTGTGGTGATTGATGGTTTCTATGATGAGCTGTTCTGTTTCAGAAACCTATCACATAAAATCAATACAGATAGTTCTTATCCAGTTCTGGATTGAGGCATTCTTTTGAGGGACAGTATAGGCAAATCTGCACTGGTGTTGGACCTGTTGCTTGAATACCATGCACATTCTTAAGGTTACAAATAGAAGTCTCATATAAGATTTTCTTTTTCGAGTGTCCATAACTTTTTCAACTAGTTTCCTTTTGGGCAGAAACGTCTATGTTTAGTCTCAGCCTGTTGAGAAAATTAGTTAATTTTGTTGCATAAGAGGTCTGAAAACATTTTTACTTAAGGAAATTTAAGAAAAAATTGCTTATACATGGAACTCAAATGCCTAAATATTGAAACATTGAATTATGCATGTCTCTTGTCCTCAGTAAAGAACTTTCATTAAGTGAATCAAACTGATTCTGTGTCTGTTGCATTTATGTTTTAATTCAAAACATCATTCATGTAACTGAAAATGCTGAGGGTGGTGTTTTCAAATGTGACCAAGTCACTTCGGTGTTGGCTTGGCAACCTGGTCAATTGACCAGTAAAATAAGAGAGAGACAAGGTAGATGAGTGTGGTATCTTTATCAGGACCAACTTCTGTTGGTGAAAGAGATGAACTTTTGAGCTACGCCTCTTCTTCCGGTCTCTGATGTCCTGGTACCAACATAGCTACAACAACACTGCAAATAGTCAGGTAATCTCAGCTGGCTACCTGTTATTTGACTACGGTTAAATCTTTTCAGATTTTTCCAGCAAGAATGCCTTGATGTAGGCAGTAGTCTACCTTTTAGATTGCATCATGATGCCATATGTTAGCAAGCTTACTTAAAAGTTTGTGATTGCTCACCTTACTACATGCTAATGCCATCTGTTGCGGGGGGGAAAAGGTGAACTAATTGAAAGGTGAGCATCTTGATTTGCTGAGGTCTTCTAGACCAAACTCAGCTCTGTGTCAGCTGTCCCGGAGGTGTTCGTTATCTCGGTGAACATGTTCTCCCACATTCTCTTTCTCCTCCTAATCACTGAAAGCCTGCTTTCAGGTGTTGATAACACACACATTTTCAGCTGTCAGTCATGGGAAAAACTAAAGGAGCCACTGTACATGAATAAAATGTTTCCATAGCAAGGCCATTTTCATTTAACCTCCCTCCCCCGCCCAAAAAAAACCCCTTACTACACTAGGTGTAAGCCATGACGTAGTCAGAATCTGTAACCATTCACTGTTCCATTTTGCTGTCCAGCCACAGTGAGTAGCTCTCTTCCTCTCCCTCCTCCCCCCCCCTCCCGCCCCCGGATCAAGGGTGACTGTCCTTTTAATGAAGTTTATGGCAGGCTCATGTCGGGAGCAGAGGTAGCTAGTCGAACAATTGCCCTTCCCTATAGGAGGACCACAGGAAGCTGTTTATGAAGCGGGGGAGGGGGGCACAGGGACGGATGACCTTTTCACTCCCAAATTGTGGAATCTTTCATGTGGGGCCCCAGTCCCCTATCAGCCACTTTAAACTTGCCGACCCATGCGGAGCACAGTAAAGGCACATTAGTGGCCGCATGATTTGGCAATCCGGAATATGAGGGAGTCGGTTGGGTCTACATGCTCTCTTTTTTCCTTGTAAGAGCGCTTTTAATGAGAACTTCCCCCATTTCCCCTAGGCAACCCTATGTGATATCAGTCTCCTGAGGGTAACAGAAGTGGAAAGGAAGAGGATGCTGCAAGCATCTGGGTATAGACGCGGTCCTTGGGCTGCTATACTGTGTACTGCAATGATGCTAGCAGAATTAATTCAGGGGTTGCATGGGAAAGTGTTCTACCATGGTGGAAGAAATAAGACTGCCCTGCCCAGAAACCTTCTGCAAAAGATTGCAGAGTACGTCCATGAAAGTTTCCTAGAGATATCCATGGAGGATTCCTGGGCTTTCCCAGTCCACATAAACAGTCTTTTCTGGGGCCACTCTCAGTGTTGCTGGAGTGGCCTCTTATAAACAGAGAACCACAGCGCCTTGCTGTATACTGACCAGAGGAGGTGCCTTCCCCAACATCGCGGTCGGCCACCGTGATGTTCTGCAACCTACAGGGCTCCAGAGTTAAAAATATTTCTGGCTGTCAGGGAGAATGGACCCATTTTCCATTACCTGTCTCCCATTCTCTTCCTCCTTGTCTTCCTCATCCACCATATTGTCCTCTCTGTTGTCTCTAGACTCTCACACCTGTGAGGTGTCTACGTTGCTTGTAGGGGTATTGGTAGGGTCACCCCCGAGAGTTGCATGCATCTTGTTGTAGAACCGGCATGTGTGGGGTTCGGCACTAGAATGACTGTTCGCCTCCCTTGCCTTCTGGGACATTTGGCAAAGTACTTTTTTATTTTTATACGGCACTGCTGTGTGTCCCTCGTGTAACCCATCTCTTCCCATTCCACGAGTGATTTTTGCATAGATATCAGCATTTCTTCTGCTGGATCGGAGCTCTGCCTGCACAGACTCGTCTCCCCACACAGCGATGAGACCTACCACCTCCTGGGCAGACCAGGCTGGAGCGCATTTGGGGCATGTAGTCTCAATGATCAGCTATGCTGGCATGTTCCCAATACTTATCAAACAGGAAATGAGAAATCAAAAGTTCCCAGGGCTTTAGCAGGGGAGAGCCTGTTTCCTGTGTAGCAGAGTTGAGAATGATCTCCAGAGCAGTCACAGATGAACATTGTGGGACAACACCTGAAGACCCATTAAGTCAAATTATACAACGCTGCGTCTGCACTGCCTCGCAGTCGACCCACAAAAATCAAACTAAGTGCTATGCCTCTCGCAGAGGTGGATTATAGAAGTCGACAGAGGTGATTCAGATTGGCGTAAAGGACCCAGTAGTGTAGACACATATGTTAACAGGTTGACTTAAGGTGACTTTGACTAACTTTTTAGTGTAATGGTGCTGAGAGAGGGCATCATGCCTGAAAACATCTTAGTTGGCTAGAATCTTCTGAAATAGCAGGAGTTAAAAATTGACCTGAATGGAACTGATACTTAATAATCTAGAGAGCATTTCTGAAATCATGAGACATTAATAAGTGATATAACTTATGCAGAGTTAAGGAAAGGCAAAATAATTTGTATGGAATTTTTTACCGTGTGTGACTCTAAGCCCTCCTGTATTCATACCCTATACACTACTGCAATGAGAGTTGTACAAACTATTCTTTGAGAAGTATCATTTGAAAACTAATAACACGCTGGTCAAGATCCTTGTGGCATATGTGTGATAATGCTGCATGTGAAGTTATGGATGACCTCTGATGTTTCAGAGTCTCTTTGAACAAGGTAGAAACCGGTCTACATAGGCCTTGAATACAAAGGAAGCAGGGTGACCAGTGACAATGAAATTGCAGTTTACCTATGCAGTAAACAGAACCATCAAAACTCACAAAGTGGTTGGGAAGTTGACATATCTGGATCATAGACAGGCAAATACAGTTCTTTAACCAGTTTGGTCATCAGACAGAGACAGTGAAGGTACATTTACATCAAAGGTTAATCTCCTCCTCTTGTTAGCTTGATGGAGTAAACCACTCAACTATCACTGCTGGATGGAGACTTTTTACCCCCAGAAAGCCTTCCTGCTTCTTGAAGCAGAACCCATGCCTGTTGGAGTTTTACTGGACCATAAAAAGAGAACTGGATAAATTCATGGTTAAGTCCATAAATGGCTGTTAGCCAGGATGGGTAAGGAATGGTGTCCCTAGCCTGTGTTTGTCAGAGGATGGAGATGGATGGCAGGAGAGAGATCACTTGGTCATTACCTGTTAGGTTTACTCCTTCTGGGGCACTTGGCATTGGCCACTGTCGATAGACAGATACTGGGCTAGATGGATCTTTGGTCTGACCCGGTATGGCCGTTCTTATGTTATGAGTAGTGAACCAGTTATCTTTCACTTAAGAAGACAAGGGAAACCAGCGCTCATACTTCTGTGGAAGGGCCTGACTGGGAGACTGTGACGAAGTGGGACTGTTCTTAGTGTTTCCTCTGAATACTGTGTGAGTGCCTTAGTTTCCCCTATGCATTTCTTAAGTCTCTAATGTGCATAAGAGACTCTGTATCCTGGTAACAAATGGCTGGGGCCCTTCCCCCTGCTAGGGAATAGCTAAAGGTGAACAAAGAGGTCAGGTGACCTCCTGGTCCGGGAAAGGAACTCAGTAGAGAAGGAGGGGCTGGAGGGGTTTCAGTTTGGAACTGGCTGGGAACGGGAAATGAGGGCAGGTGGGATTGTCTGGCTCACTGGGCTCCAGAATGGACCCGGCTGAGGAATCCTGTTCTCTGTGCCTACAAGCTCTGTTTTAGACCGTGTTCCTGTCATCTAGTAAACCTCTGTTTTGCTGGCTGGCTGGCTGAGAGTCATGTATGACTGCGAAGTTGGGGTTGCGTGCAGGACCTTCTGGCTTCCCCAGGACCCCGCCTGGGCGGACTCACTGTGGGAAGCGCACAGAGGGGCATATGCTGAATGGTCCAAGGTCAGACCCAGGAGGTGAAGCCGTGTGAGCTTCTTACCCTGAAGACAGTCTGCTCCATGGGAGAGGAAGCTCCCCAAAGTCCTGACTGGCTTTGTGGGGAGCAGTTCCAGATCGTTGCCTGGGGACTCCGTAACAGAGACCTTCGGCCATTTGGATGAATTAAATCATCTTAAACAAAGACTGTGCCTTGCTAGATTAAGCTTTAGACTTTTAAATGAATGTTTTCACTTTTATTTGTCTGTAACCAGCTCTGCCTTGTTTTTTGGTTGTTTTTTTTTTTTAACTTGGCATCACGTCTTGATTGATAAACTTTTTATTTATTTCTTTTTTTAATCTAAACCAAACCAGTGCTGTGTTTTCTGTTTAAAGGACAAAACAAGTGATCCAAGAGAGGGCTGGACACTTCAGGCTAGACCGTTTTGGGAAAATTTGGGATTGGGGTGTGTTCGGGTCACTTGGCTAGTAGTAACCAAGGCTGGTGGAGACCAGAGCGTGCCTGTGGTGTAACGAGCAGGGTGCTGGAGTCAGTGTTACTGAATGAGGGCTGCTTATCATACAGACACTCAGTGACTGCTTGTGTGGTGGCTGCGAGCATCCTGACAAGGGAGCTACAGCAGCAGAGCATTTTAAGGCACCCAGGGTTTTCATTTTAACATTTCTTGTTCCCTTTCCTTTAACTGAAGAGAGTTAGTTGAGATGAGATGAGGCTAGTACTGCTGTTAGCTTGATCCTGTTTTATCTCAAATGGGTTTTTGGCTTCATCTGAAGGTCGGTAGGGGTGGTGATGTCACCCAGATTCCTCTCTATGGTCCAGTCTGGCTAGGACATCCCTCAGGATTGGGATGAATATCCAGTGTCCCAATAGACTGTGTGTGGGGGTGCGGGGGGAAGAGCGGGGGGCATCTAGGCTGATGAAGCTCACTTCAGTAGCCATAGTCTTTTCCTCCATATTCTTTCCCCAAAGTCTCTTTCTTTAAGGACGTACAAAGAGAGTGATGAGTGGAATAGTCCATCCCCTCACTATTTTGTCCACTGATTAAGCCTAATACCCAACACACCAACTTTCATTCATTAATTTCTAGTTCCATATCTTCTGCTTTTACCAAGTATGATTTCAGCATAGTCCTTGAGTTATTTTAACATAGTCTTTTTTGTTTGGACTAATTTTAGTCTCCGGGTCTCTTGTACCTGCTTGTAACACTCAATTATTTGTAGGGGAATTCTGTGCTAAAAAAATTAAAAATTTGGCGCACAATATTTTAAAATTCTGCAGTATTCTGAATATTTTATTTGTCAAAATAACACAGTACAGTTATGCCAGTTTAAATCATTTTGGTAATTTATTTCAAAATATAGATCAGCAAGGATGTCTGTCACAATGCAGACGAAAAAAAAGATTCAAGAAATGTTTTTTGACAAATAGATTCCTTACTATGCATATTAATACTGAACTTTGAGTAATTCATTTAAACTACAATACAGAAACATATTTCCTGAACCCTCAGAATATGTGCATAGGATTGGGAGAGCCGGGGTAATGGAGGAGCTGAGTGAGGAAAATAATTGCTAGGAAGGAGCCTGGGAGTGAACTTGAAGGGTGCCTGGGTGTTAGCAGGAGAAGTGTGGAATTTTTTTTGTGGAGGGGAGGAGGGAAGAGGAGTTGTTAGGGAGATGGTGAGCCTCCCTCATGCGACACTGGGTGACCCTTAATCTGTCCCATTCAGTCAGGTACATCTGCCTTCATTCCCTGCACCCCCTGTGTCTCTTCAGCCCCACTCCCATTCAGCCGTTGGCTCAATGCTGTCACCACACTAGCTCCTGTGCCCCTGTGCCATTCATAACTCAGTTATTACACTATTTTTAAAGGTAGGAAAGCACGCTACACCTGAGATCTATGTATGTTCCATACTTCACATTTTAATGTTGAGTTGTTTTGCAATATCCTACAAAGAGAAAGTTGCAGTGTTTTTTTTTGTTTGTTTGTTGTTTTTTTAAGTGGTGCACTGTTTTGCCCACCTTCCCAAACTCAATGTTTGAAGGATTTTGTTCACTGTGAGACAGAAATCAAATATAAAAAACTCTAGCACAAAATGTCAGTGTTTAGAGGAGCATCTAGGGGAGATCTAAAGCAGTGCTTCTCAAGCTATCTGATGTGGGGGACCGGCAATTTTTTTTTCCAGTGTGCCAGGGACCGATGCCATATTATTATCCTATTTGATGCTCTTATGAGGAAACTCGCCGCGGACCGGCAGCCGATGGCTCACAGACCGGCACTTGTTCACGGACCACCACTTTGAGAATCACTGGTCTAGAGGGTTTTGCCAGGAAACATATTTTAAGGACTCTAGTGCTTGAGTCATGAGGATGCAAAAAAGTCCTGAATTTTCTCTTGCTGAATTACTCTGAAAATGTCTCCCAAGGACTTTCTCAAATCTCCTTTCCTTCTCCTTTATGTAAAAAAATAAATCAATCATCTTTGTACTAAAGTAACAGGGATAACTATGTTAGTCTGTATCCCCAAAAACGGGGCTGGTGGCACCTTAAAAACTAGTAGATTTATTTAGGCATAAGCTTTTGTGGGTAAAACACCAGTTCTTCAGATGCACCTGCAGCAGTGGTGTTTTACCCAAGAAAGCTTATGCCCAAATAAATCTGTTAGTCTTTAAGGTGTCACCAGACTCCTTGTCATCTTTGCACTGACGCTGGGCATGGAAACATTCAGATGATGAAGTTAGCGGGGTTCCAAAGAGGATGGAGCTAGGCTGTTCTCAGTGGTACCAGATGACAGAACAAGGAGCAGTGGTCTCAAGTTGCAGTGGGGGAGGTCTAGGTTGGATATTAGGGAAAAAAATGTCACTAGGAGGATGGTGAATCACTGGAATGGGTTCCCTAGGGAGGCACTGAAATCTCCATCCTTAGAGGTTTTTAAGGCCCAGCTTGACAAAGCCCTGGCTGGGATGATTTAGTTGGTGTTGGTCCTACTTTGAGCAGGGGGTTGAACTAGATAATCTCCTGAGGTCTCTTCCAACTCTAATCTTCTATAATTCTTTTATGAAGTTGTCAAAAAGTTGAGTGAGAGAAAACTGCATTTAAAATGGGGATTCTTGCAATTTTTAGCTCTTCTCTAGTATAAATATAGCGGAGTCTGCTGTGTTTTTTTTCCTTTACAGTTAGAACAATGATTGGTGACATATTGATGAGACCTGGCGAAATTTGTTGTCCACAAACTTTGGTAGATTCTTGAGTGAGACACTGAATGTGGTTCTGTCCCTCTGCATTTCAGAGCAGAAAGCTGTTGTATGCTTCCCCGGCAAGGTTTGGTTTGTAATGAACACTCTCCTCCTAATTTTAGGTTTTGCTGACACACAAATTATAGTATACAAACAAGGGTGTATATCTGTGTATAGAGAATACATAATATATCCTAAGGATTTTATTCATGTGAGTTTGGGATGGCCATCACATATTCTGTTTAATTCCACAAATTATACAGAGGAACTGCTAGAATATTTGGAATGTGTAAAGAGTATATGCTCATATTTCCACAATATCTCCACCCATCACAAATACCCCTACACAAATGTATGTGTTCTTGCACTTTCATATCTCATTAAACCTTGGGGAAAGATGCATGATCAGAGATTTCTTTAATTTTAACAGTTAATTCTCCAATTATGTCATTGCTGAGCATACTTGAACCCCTCACAGCTCCTAGTGGTGACCAGACTGTTCATGTGCCGTTTTCAGAGGCCAAGGCTACAGGGGCAAAGCTAGACTTTCCATGTAGTGGCTGCTTCCAGCTGCTCCAGAGTAGGGCCGGCCACTGAAACTGAAAGCAGGGTGCCAATCTCTCCTGTACTCTGTGCTCTCCTTTTCTCTCCCCACCCCCTTGCACCCAGACATCATGGAGGAGGAAGCCATCTGACTTGAATGCAGAGGGAATGAAAGCCATACCAGGAAGTAGATTGAGACAGATAAGTCTGGTTAGATGGTCTGGAAAGGGGGAGAAGCTGGGCGGATAGAAAAAGATTAGGACCGTGCTTTTCATCTTTAGAGCTCAAAGCTCTTTACTATGGACCTTAGTCTTATTATCCCTGTATGTAAAAATGGGGAAGCTGAGGCACTGGAATGGCAAGGAGACTGGGAGCTGATGGGGGTGAGGCTGATACTGCCTGGACAAGGAGAATCAGACCATGAGCCTGGGGATGGCGGTGACTGTGGATGGCAATGCTGCTCTGGATGCTAGGCAGTCACTTAAACTAAACTTTTCATAGGTGGTCACTAGTTGTGTGATCCTCATTTTTGGGCTGTCTGACTTGAAACCCTTGGGGACAAGGTGAGTGAGAGATCTTTTGTTGGACCAGCTTTTGTTGACGAGAAATAAGCTTTCAATCTTACACAGCTCTATGAAAGCCATAGAAAAAACTCAGAAGGAAAAATAATTGTGTTCACAGCAGGGTTTGATTAGTGTGCAGTAAATAAGGATTAACATCATACATTAAACAATGAGGATAAAACAATGTTGAATAGCTGCTCATTAAGTAAGCACTGTTCATTTTGTGCACTGAATGAGATTGGTCTTGTGGTAAAAGTAGTATGGGATCATGTAACTAATTACCATAGTGCATATGCACAAGGAGGCTTAATTCTGGTACTTTTGAGTGCTTGGCTTGCAATTGTAATTTTTTTTAAGATTGTGTGTAATGTTAAATCAGATCCGGAATGTTTTTAATTTCAGTGGACATGGATTAGTGTTCTCAGGGTATGTCTACACTACGGGATTATTCCGATTTTACATAAACCGGTTTTGTAAAACAGATTGTATAAAGTCGAATGCACATGGCCACACTAAGCACATTAATTCGGCGGTGTGCTTCCATGTACCGAGGCTAGCATCGATTTCCAGAGCATTGCACTATGGGTGGCTATCCTGTAGCTATCCCATAGTTCCCGCAGCGTCCCCCGCCCATTGGAATTCTGGGTTGAGATCCCAATGCAAAAACAGTGTCACGGGTGATTCTAGGTAAATGTCGTTTACCAATCCTTCCTCCATGAAAGCAATGGCAGACAATCATTTCGTGCCCTTTTTCCCTGGATTGCCCTGGCAGACGCCATAGCATGGCAACCACGGAGCCCGTTTTGCCTTTTGTCACTGTCACAGTATGTCTACTGAATGCTGCTGACAGACACGGTACCGCAGTGCTACAGAGCAGCATTCATTTGCCTTTGCAAGGTAGCAGAGACGGTTACCAACCCTATTGCACCATCTGCCATGCCATTGTAAATTGGCAATGAGATGACGGTTATCAGTCGTTGTGTACCATCTGCTGCTATCATGGATGCTCCTGGCTGGCCTCGCTGAGGTCGGCTGGGGGCGCATGGACAAAAATGGGAATGACTCCCTGGGTCATTCCCTTCTTTATGTTTTGTCTAAAAATAGAGTCTGTCCTGCTAGAATATGGGGCAAGTGTACTAGAGAAACAGAGAGCACAGCTGCTCCATGTCAGAGCCCCAGAGATCCCGCAGAAATGATGAGCTGCATGCCATTCTAGGGGGTGCCCCTGCAACAACCCCGTTGCTTCCCTCCTCCCCCAACCCTCCTGGGCTACCGTGGCAGTGTTCCCCCATTTGTGTGATGAAGTAATAAAGAATGCAGGAATAAGAAACACTGACTTTTTAGTGAGATAAAATGAGGGGGAAGAAGCCTCCAGCTGCTATGGTAGTCCAGGCAGTACAGAATCTTTACTTTAGACATGAAGGGAGGCGCTGATAGAGCTCAGCCTCTAGTTGGTATAATGAGAACGGTTACCAGCCGTTCTGTACCATCTGCTGGGGATGACCGGGAGTCATTCCCATTTTTACTCAGGCGCCCCCGGCCGACCTGACCGAGGCCAGCCAGGAGCACTCAAGGGCTGATGATGACGATGGATAGCAGTCATATTGTACCATCTGCCACCGGGAAGGGGATGCTGGTGTTCAGCGCTGCAGCAGCCCGTCTACCAGCAGCATGCAGTAGACATAGGGTGACATTGGAAAAAAAGGCGAGAAACTTTTTTTTTTCCCTTTTCTTTCGGGAGGGGGGAAGGGTGTAAATTGACAACACATACCCTGAAAATGTTTTTGACCCTTCAGGCATTGGGAGCTCAGCCAATAATGCAAATGCTTTTCTGAGACTGCGGGGACTGTAGGATAGCTGGAGTCCTCAGTACCCCCTCCCTCCCTCCATGAGTGTCCATTTGATTCTTTGGCTTTCCATTATGCTTGTCACACAGCACTGTGGTGTGGCCTCTGTCTATCATAGCCTGGAGATTTTTTCAAATGCTTTGTCATTTCGTCTTCTGTAACGGAGCTCTGATAGAACAGATTTGTCTCCCCATACAGCGATCAGATCCAGTATCTCCCGTGCGGTCCCTGCTGGAGCTCTTTTTGGATTTGGGACTGCATCGCCACCCGTGCTGACCAGAGCTCCACGCTGGGCAAACAGGAAATGAAATTCAAAAGTTCGCAGGGCTTTTCCTGTCTACCTGGCCAGTGCATCCAAGTTCAGATTGCTTTCCAGAGCGGTCACAATGGTGCACTGTGGGATACCGCCCGGAGGCCAATACTGTCGATTTGTGGCCACACTGACCCTAATCTGACATGGCGATATCAATTTCAGCGCTACTCCTCTCGTCGGGGAGGAGTACAGAAATCGGTTTAAAGAGCCCTTTATATCGATATAAGGGCCTCGTTGTGTGGACAGGTGCAAGGTTAAATTGGTTTAACGCTGCTAAATTCAGTTTAAATGCATAATGTAGACCAGGCCTCAGTGTAGGTGAGACGGCTAACGGTGTAAGATAAATGCAGTTTATCATATGATCTTGCAGCTGATTGCGTGAATAGCACTACAACATATGTGATATGTATATAAACACAGTGTTACAAAGAAACTACATTGGAAGGATCCTGGGGTTGCAAAGTCAAGAACTCAAAAGTTGGGAAATACCTATGCAACCTTAATTTGGCTTGCTTGTGTGTATGTCATCATTTATTATGGAAAGTGTTGTGGCTCTTCCATTTTGTAACCTTAATGTGTGTTTTTCATAGTCTTTCTTGTAAATAGGTTGAGGAGATCAATAATTATATGTGCTTTGTCTTATTTGAGATGGTATGTGGATATAAAGCACTACATTCAATCATACTTTAAGAATATCAGAAAGGTATAATAGAAAGATAAATCTGCATTATTTACTTCTTGGCTATGCGACAGCAATACAAAAATTTAAATTCTTCTTTTGAATTCTTATGAGTTGAAACTTCATTACAACATTAAAGATTTTTCTGTGTGTGCGTGTATGTTTGTCTCTCTATATATAACACGTAAAAACTGTTTTTGTTTAAATACAGTTGCAACTTTGGTTGGACAACCCAAAGATTCAGCTGACATTCGAGGCAACTCTTCAACAACTAGAAGCACCTTATAACAGTAAGTTGACAATTTTTCAGTGAAACCTCATTGCTTTGTCAGTCTGTGCTGAGAAAAAGCTGTTTCAGATCAAGAAGACCTTCAACCAGATCCCAAACAGTTTTCTTCAGTTCTTAGAACCATAATGTTTGCCTAGGAAAGTGGAATCCATTGGGTGTTTGAATATAAAATTGGGAAGAATATTTATTGGACAGCTGTTTAAATCAGATGTGGGAGCACTTCTGAAATTACTTTCTGAATGTTTCCAAGCAAAAGTTAATTTTGTCAAGTTACAGTTCCTCATAGAATAACTTCAGTCTAGAGATAAATTAATCTTATGAAAGAGAAGCAAAAATTAATTTATAGAGAGAATCTCGTGTTTTACAGAGTTTGCTGTTTTCAGTGGTTTGCCAGTTATGTCAAAGTGAATCTTCAACATGAATATATCCACACTGCATGAATTTGTTTCCTAAAGTAAGAAATGCAATCTTCCTCTATAGTGGGAAGATGTTTTTGGGACATATGTGGTCACTGGAAAATTCTCAGAGTAAGTGTAAGAAGTCCCCCACTTGGATTTCTACTTCTCCTCTGGGGCTTGGCCAGAATGTTCCAAGACCAAAGTTCTTAATCTTAAAGACATTTTACTAGCAACTGTTTCTACTGCTGCCTCCTCATCCACCTTTGACTAGAACAGTTCACTTCTGCAGCTGTAGTTTGCTGTAGTCTAAAGACAGTCTCTTCGCTCTGTAAACACAACAAGCTGCATAATGTAGTTTTGCATTAACTTATGAACTTCCCTGCTCCAGATCTGAGAGAGCAGGCCTTGACTTCAGAAAAGTTAAGTTAAGTTTAGACACAAACCCCACAGTGACATTTATCTGACTGCAGCTGAGGTGGAAAATGTCAAGGGTTGTACTAGTGGTAGTAGGAGCAGCACACACCTTTCTACCTTGAATGTCTGTTATCACCCATTAATGTGACACTACATATATCATAGCATCAACATACTCCTGTTTGGATCTCCCAGTATTATAAGTATGATATGTGCTGACCCAGATTTTTGAGCCCATTTGTGGCACCAGCTACCTCAGAACATGTGACCTCAAAATACGCACATTCCCAGGTTGCTCAGAACACTTACTCAGCAAGATTGAAGAGCAATGGGATTCAAACAGTGATTGCCTCTTGAAAGAATTGGGAGTCAGAACAATTTGAGTCTTTATACTTCTAGGAACAGAGGATGATAAAGTGGCGATCATATCATGGTTGATAAGTAGTCATCCCCTTCACCCCACTTTGTGGTCTAGATAATACTCAGTCCTGCCTTGAGTGCAGGGGACTGAATTAGATGACCTCTCGTGGTCCCTTCCAGTTCTGTGATTCTATGAATAAAGGAATCACACAGCCCTGTATTGCATTCCAGTTCTCAGGCTCCCAGTCAGCACCTAGGTCCTGTACAGTGAGAAGTTATTTTAAAACTCTGCTCACTAATCAATACTGACCAACCACATTGCCAGTCAGTATTAGGTTGGATCTTACCCAAAATACCATGCAGCCAGCCAATCCTTTAGTGTCTAAAACTAAAGGTTTATTGTAAAGAAAGAACACGAAGAGAGTTATTGAATGATAAAGCAATCAAATACATATAGAGACTATCAAACTCCATACATCAGGTTCTTAGCAGTATTGGTGGAGTTTGCTGGTTTAAAAGTCCCACTGGAACAATCTACAGCTTGGATGAGTCATTCAGTCCTTTGTTCAAAGCTTTGTTTATAGAAAAGTTACTCCAGAGGTAAGAAGCTGAACAGAAGACAAAATGGAGATGATGTAATTGCCTTTTATATTCTTTTGCCAGGAGGCTTGGACTTCCTGTGTCTCAAACACAAGCTTCACAGCACGTGGAAAAGCCATAGAGTTCTTTGTCCTTAGGCATGCCCCTACATGGCTTGCTGACTCATCAAGTGTAGTCCCTGGTTTTTCAATGCGTTTATTGTACAGCATTGATGGGGGTGGGATAGCTCAGTGGTTTGAGCATTGTCCTGCTAAACCCAGGGTTGTGAGTTCAATCCTTGAGAGGGTCATTTAGGGATCTGGGGCAAAAACATGTCTGGGGATTGGTCCTGCTTTGAGCAGGGGGTTGGACTAGATGACCTCCTGAAGTCCCTTCCAACCCTGATATTCTGTGGTCAAGCAGACTAGGCAATGGCAATGCCAATGCCAATCTGTCTGAGGGTGTCACCCAGATGCACAGCACAAGTTTTAAATACAGCTATATACCGTACTTATCTATAACTTGTGATACAAACATAAAAAAAATTATAACATTTTTGCAGACACCTACATGGCATATCTGGCATGACTCATTGCAATTTTACAATTTTGGTATCCATAATATCATAAAGTGTCTCCCATATTCCATACAGCACCACAGGGGAGACAAAGAAAGTTCAGACAGGGGAAAACAACCAGCAGGGAACATCCTTACATCTGTCTCCTGAATCTCAGCTGGAAATGTGTTTCAAGAGGGGACTGACACTATAAAAAGAAGGGACAAACACCCCAAGGCACCCCTCCCTCTCTCCCTTGCCCATCACAGTCACGGCACCTGAAATAAAAAAATAAGGAGGTGAGCGCCATCTTTAAGCAGTGTACAGACAGCGTGGAGAGGAAGGAGCAGGCTTTTTCCCCTACTGAACATGCTTATGTGGGGAGTTCAGTGAGAGTGAGACACAGTACTGGTAGCTCTCTTGGTTTGTCTGGAGTAGAGGGAACCTCAGAAAAGAATTAACTTGAATTGGACTCATGTAACTTAATAGGAATATGTGAAAAGGAAGAGAGACCTGTAAAACCATGACTTGACCCAGTTCCCCAAACAAACATCTGCAAATACAAAAAATGTATTTAGTCTTTTAAAAATACATTCCACACTGTCTGGAGTGCTTGAGTGCTGAATGGCAGCAAGGCAAAGGTGCCTCCCCAATGCTGGTAGACAGCTGCGCTGCACACTGGATAATCAAGGAAGAGTTAGGTGATCCCTTTGGTTCCTAGTGCTGTGGGTCCTGCAGGGCCATGCAAAGCAGCTATATCACTCTTGACCTAGAGAATCAAAGTGGGGAGTGAAATTTGTGCAGTAAATGGTTTCTTACAATGATGTTCATGGGTGGTGTAGGTGTGATTAGTTACATTAAAGGTAGGCATCAGTCTAAATATTTCTTCATCCTATGTAAATCCATTAGGCCATCCAGTAAATGTCACTATGGATTGTTTTAATATAGAGTAATTAAAAATACATAATTATTTAATCTTTCTTATTCTGTAGGTGACACTGTGCTAGTTCACAGAGTGCATAGCTATCTAGAGCGTCATGGCCTAATCAACTTCGGTATCTACAAAAGAGTAAAGCCTCTACCAAGTAGGTTTACCAATGATTTTAAATTAAATAATTATTCTTTTCTGTGATCTGTGGGCCCAAAATGTACCTTATTTTTAGCATCATGATATTGGAACACTAGTAAAGGCTTGAGAAGGGCATGCTGTTTGGCATTCTTGATTTGGCTTCCAAAATTTTGCTTTTGGGCTAAAATTTTGTGTTTTTTTCCTCAGCTGAAAGCTGAATTATCTGAAAAGTTTGAAGAAGTTATATTTATAGATATTTCTGTCAATCATACGAGTATTGCCTGTCCTGTATTTGGAGTAAAAAAAATTTTTGCGATGAATATTTCAGACTTCTTCTTGTTTGTGTATAACACTTGGAATTTAAAACTTCAAAACTTGTCATGGTCTTAGTCCCAGTAAAGTGACTGAGAAATAAATCTTAATTTTATTGTGTAAGAACAATACATTTTCCTTAGTTCTATGAAGTTGTGTATAGCTTTTCTATTTTTTTTTAATAGACTCCTTTAACGACCCCCTCATTGGGTGGGGGGAAGGTTCTGTCTATATCAGTATAGTTAAAGCAGTACAATTTTATATGTAGACAAGCCCTTATGTGTCTCCTCTCACATTACTCACGCTTTCTCCTCAGTTTGAGGATCCTGCGCTAAGTGTTGCTTTTCTCTTCTGTTTTCCCTATGCCGCATTGTTGTTTTTATATTTCAACAAAATATTTTGCTGATTGCCTTGCTTTTGGGGATCCTGCTTCCTGTATAATTCAGGGACCACTTGGAAGGTTCCAGGCAGCTGAGAGTGTCGTAACTGACAGGTGGTACATAATTGACCTGTCCAAGGGAGAGATGTGCTAGTTCACCTCCATTGACACTAACTCAAAGGTGCACAAATCATAGTGCAATGTGAGTTTTGCTTGGGAGCACAAGCCAAAGAGGAAGGCTGTTGTGGCTTCTTTGAAGAGCTCATATTTAAAAATAACTTTCCCTTTTAAACCGAAACCACCTCAGTGTCCCTGTAAGTCTGCATCTTGTCCAGATGCAGATCAATGTATATAGATTGCAGATTGCACTTTCAAACAAACATCTGACCCAGCCCTGCCCAATGCTTCCAACTCCTCCGTGAAGGAGAGAAGGAACAAAAACACTTTCCTTCAGAATGACAAATAAGCTGATTCCTTTCCTCAGCTGCACAATCCTCCTGGAACTGCCTCTTTCCCAAGAGTGGAAATGTCTGATAGGGAGATCCCTCCTGGTTACAGTATCCTGCTGTCCCCAGTGCCCTTGTGTGAACGTGCAATCTAGGCTCTCTGTTCAGGTGACTGTTGCTGTTAACTTTCTACCTAGATTGTGCTTTACCTGCATTTTCTTTTCATCATTAACTTCTGCTGGCTACTAAGTGCTGCTTATATTTAATTCAGAATTATACAAATTTTTCCTGCTAACAACTAGCTGTGATGAAGCAATCACAGCTACATTTTACTATTAAACTGTTTTAAAATAGACTTCCATCCTTACTAATTTCAGGATTAAAACTGAGCTTGGACTCCTAGGCTTTCACCAATACACACATCTATTCTGTAACTTATGCTTTCATTTCTCTAGCTAAGAAGACTGGCAAGGTGATCATTATAGGTTCTGGAGTCTCTGGCTTGGCTGCAGCTCGCCAGTTGCAGAGTTTTGGGATGGATGTCACGCTTCTGGAAGCCAGGGTATGAACTTGCTGCTTAAAGAGAGAATTTAGCTAATGAAACAAATTTATTTAGCAGTTATCAGTTGTAATAAGGCACTGGTATGATTGAGTGCCCTGTGACAGCATGCACTGGGACTGGTGAACTTGTGGCTGTGTCCATTGCCAATCCAGATGGGTAGCTAGGTAACTAGACCTACTTCAGCTCAGAGGCAGGAATATTCAGATGTCTTTGTTCAGTGCACTCTGCCTCTTGAGAGTGTGGTGGTGCCATCATTCTTCTTTTGTTTTAGCAAGAGCTGTTGTCAGTGCAGTCATCTCACTCTTGTGTAGTCCAGAAGACCATTAGGAAAACACTTAACAAATACCCCTTTCCACCAAGATTGAGATGGAATTCTTTTGGCTGAGGGTGCACATTTAGGTAATTGTCCATGCAAGGGTTTGTGTTCCCAAAAATCTGCTTCCTTGAGTAGTCATAGAATCATAGAATATCAGGGTTGGAAGGGACCTCAGGAGATCATCTAGTCCAAGCCCCTGCTTAAAGCAGGACCAATCCCCAGACATATTTTTGCCCCAGATCCCTAAATGGCTCCCTCAAGGATTGAACTCACAACCCTAGGTTTAGCAGGCCAATGCTCAAACCACTGAGAGATCCCCCCCAGGAGTCTTCTGATCCGATTTTCATTCCTTCATCTCCCCACAGGGGGGAGGGATAGCTCAGTGGTTTGAGCATTGGCCTGCTAAACCCAGAGTTGTGAGTTCAATCCTTGAGGGGGCCATTTGGGAAACTGGAGTAAAAATCTGGGGATTGGTCCTGCTTTGAGGAGGGGGTTGGACTAGATGACCTCCTGAGGTCCCTTCCAACCCTATTATTATAATTCTATGATTCTAATAATATTCTATGATTCACAGCAGAATATAACAATCACACACTGCAGCTATCTCAAATATCAGGACAGCACCAAAACCCCACTGTTCTCCAGAGTAGAGAAAGCATAATCTTTGGGGTGAGGGTGTCTGGCTGGTGGGTCTTGCCCACATGCTGAGGGTCTAACTGGTTGCTATATTTGGGACAGAGAGGACTTCCCCCCAGCTCAAATTGGCAAAGACATTTTTCTGTGTTCTTCATCCCATTCTTGATGATTCCTAACATTTTTGCACCTCTTGCTTGCTTGCTTGCTTTCTTAAATTGCAGCTGAACATTGAGTAGAAGTTTTCACTGACCTGCCAGCAACGATGCCAGGTCACTTTCTTGAGCTGATTGTACAACATGTTAGTTCTAAATTAACATTCTCCTTGCTTGGATGAGTCCCTCTGAACTTATCTGGATCTGACAAACATAAGTAACTTTGTCATCTTAAAATTTTGCTATCTCACTACTCAGACCCCTTTCTAGAACACTAATATATTAAACACCACGACTGTGATGGGACTTTAAGGTACCCTGCTGTTAGTCAATTGACCATTTATTCCTACTTTGTTTCCCGTTTCTCAGCTAGTTTTTGATACATGACAGTATTTGCTTCTCCCTCTCCCAATATTTAGGCTCTTTAGCAGTCTCTTGTGTGTGACCTTGTCAAAGCCTTTTGAAAGTCTGTTATGTTGACTGGTTCTGCTTTAACCACCACTTCACTGACCTGTTTCAAAAATTCTAATAGGTTGGTGAGACACTGTTTCCTTTGTAGAAACCGTGCTGGTTAGAACCCATCACATTTTTGGATCACATCACATATTTTAGATGTTTTATTCTATTTTTAGTTATAGTTTCATCCAGCTTACTGTGTATAGTGGCTAAGTGTGGTTTGTTTCATTTTTTGTTTTGCTCATTTACCTGCTGTGAACCACAAGGAAAACCTTTTCTTTTCTTATCTCTCAAAGATGGTTTCTTGGTAGTAATTTCCTCTTCAGGGAGGGTCAGAGAATTAAAGTGGTGTCTTCCAAGAGTACCTTCTTACAATTCTTGGGATAGCAACTGAATTTTCACCAAAGACTTATTGTCCTTTACACATCAACATGACTTCCTTCCTTCCTTTTATTTTTCTCTTTATTTGCTCTTTTACCTATCCAAGGAATGCAGGTTGGCTTCTGTGAGTTAAAAACATTTATCTTCCACACTGAAAGGACAGCTGCATTTAAAAATTGGATGCCCCTCCATGCCCTCTGTTTATAACAAAAAAGGTAGGAGGAGTCTTGCAGGCTACAGTTTTCAGATGCATGAAAGTGGCTATCAAAATATTCTATACACTGGAATCCAGACATTGCTTCCTATTGTTGCAGACAGAATCTAGTGCTTTTCTTTCCTTCACTTATATTGGTCCTAGTGTACAGATTTTGAAGTTGCCCAATCTGCTTATTTATTTATTCCTTTTCTCTTTTGCTTTTCATATTCTAGCTTTTAAGATCATAAAGAATCTTAGATGACCTCCTGCATAATATAGATGATAGAATTTCACCCCATGAGTCATGCATCTAACCCAGTTGCTGAACTGGGACTTATCTTTTAGGAGATCCCCTTTTGGTTGTTTAGATTTCAGGTGATGAAAAACTTAACATACTCCTTGATAAGTGGTTTCAGTGGTTAATTGCACTTACTGTTTAAGTTGAATCTTCTTTAGTTTGAACTTTGCTGACTTCAACTTTCAGCCTTTGGATCTTATATCTTTGTTAGAAATCTTCTCTATGTAGATACTTATTAAATCATGATCAAATTGCCTGTTAACATTCTGTTTGATAAGCTGAATACTTTGAATGACTTCTGTAGTTTTTATCTGAACTCTGTCCAATTTTTAACAGCACCAGAGGTTATAATATCCTACATTTGAATATTCCGATTTTTATATATACAAGGATAACACTAGCTCTTTTTGTTATAGCATACTACTGGGTTTCCTGTTCCATATCCCACAAGTCCTTTTCAGCGTGTCTGTTCTCCAGACTAGATCCCAGCCCTGTGTATCTGACATTGTTTTGTTCTTACATGTACGAGCTCACACTTAACTATATTAAAGTGTCTGATTTTTGCCTCTCAGTGACCTGTCTTCATCATTTGTCATCTACCAATCTTTGTCATCTACAAATCGCTGATTTAAGAGATTGTAAATACTACTTCCTAGTAATCATCTGGCTTGGTAGCTGACTGCTTGTAAGAGAATAGTAAAGCTTATGTCTCGTCCATCAATGAGACTACCATTTAACATACTTCAGCCAATCCAGGCAGCGTGTCCATCTCTTGTATCTTTCTTTTCCAGTTTTGAAGCTGTTCTCAGGAGGGGGAGGGGTCAAAGGATCAACCAGGCTCTTAAAGGGTCAGTACCTTGTACTGAGGGGGAAAAAAATTCTGCTTCTGAGCTGAAATGGGCAGAGCTGCTTAATAGCTGTTTTCTGTATTGCCAGTTGGCTCTTCTATGAGAGAATTAATAGATAAGACAATACTGTCTTATTGTGAGTAACGGTTAAAGAATTTTTGGTATTTAGATGTAGATTGTGCTGGTTACATGCTCAAGCAGAACCTTTGGAGGAGCAGTTTAATACTTGATATTTGAGATTAAATAACCATCAGTCTTTGGTCTTAGTTGTACATCTATCAATCTTTGTCATCTACAGATGTTAGCAGAGATTTCATAGCTTCTTCCCCAAATTTTTTAGCTCACGCCCCACACCCGGGGGAGCCAGGGTCTGAAAGCGGAGCTGGGGGCGGGGCTGGAGCTGCGGCCAGGTGTGGAACTGCAGCCAAGCTATGGGCCAAGGCCAGGGCCGAGGCCAGAAATGGAGTTGTGGTAGGGGTGAGGCCAGAAGCCATGGCCATGGCGGGGGGCAGAACGGTGCTGGGTGGTGCTCCCTCCCTGCGGGCACTGGCTTGGGCTCGCTGAGCCCCGTGAACATTCCTAAGTGCCCGCCCCCCAGGAGGGAGTTCATCCCATAGTTTGAGTGCCACAGGTCTAGTCCATCCCAAGCCTCTGGAGGATTGTTTGAGTATGTCAGTCTGGATCCTATTGTAGGGGTGCATGCATCCCATGCATGTAAGATCAGATTTTTCTTTTTGAATTGCAGTGTACAGCAGGGCTGTGCATGTGCCCTTTGCTGTTTTATGCTTCCATGTGGGGGCATAAAGAACAGAGTGGATGTGACTCCTTCAGTTCCCTCTTGCCGCTTGTGTCATCAAGATGGAAACCCTGTCAAATGTCCAACCCACTGTACTTCTCTGAGCATTGAATTCATCCTCTTGAGTAGCTCTGTGAGGAGAATCTGTCTTCATCCTTGGTCTTTGTTAATTCTTTAGCTTGGACATTCCCCTTAAAAGGTGAAGATGTGCCTCCTGTACAGAGGCATGAGGAACCTTGTGCCAACTGCCATGGCAGACTTGAAACCCTTAGGATTTAAGCCCTGCCTCACCAGCAACAGGCTCATTCCTGTGGTCCATGGGCACAGCAAATTATCTCTCTGTCTTGGGGCAAGCCACTTCTCTGATACATGTTAAGTGTGTAAGTCCTCCTTGAGAACTCTCAAGTCGAGGTACACATGGCTGATATTACACTTACACAATGGATGTGTCACCTCATACCTGGCATCCACCTCCAAAGAACCAAAATGGTAGTTCTCAGTGGGAGCTCCAAGCAGACAGCACACCCTAAAGTCCATCAGCGAAGGAGAGGCAGGGAAATAAACACAACTGAGAGAGGCCACATTGACACTATTCTCGTTGGCTCTCAGTCTCTGGCATTGGATGTTGCTACAGATGTACAGACAGACTCAGCACCTATGCCTCCAGTGCTGACATCCTCATATGAACTGGCACCCCAAAAGGGTAGGACTGAAAGGTAGGTCAGGTGGACAGCAGATATGGCATTGGCTCCAAACACAGAAGGGGCACCATCCTGGAGGGAAAAGAGACATCACTGTTCCAAAGACAAAGCATATGAGTTCTCTGTTAAAGGAGATGGTACCGTGAGTAAAATTGAATATGGGGAGGGAACATGGTGTTAGTGACCACTTCAGAAAACTTTGGTTTGTAATTCAAAGGAATCCTACGGCAGAGCCAGGAATAGAACCCAGTTTTCTAGAGTCCAGTGCAGTCCTTAACTACAAGATCATCCCTTTTCTTTGTGCAGTCCTCTCTAATTGATGATGCATGTTTTAGCAAAGGAGACAGGAGATGGCCTTATCGATTACACATCCGTGACTCACTTAGCATCCATTTTGAGCGCAGAATTGAAGCAAAGATATTGAGAGAAAACAGTATGTGATCATGAAACTCAAGTCTGTAACATATGCCATCTGCTCAGTAGAGCTGAATTAATGCTGCCTAGCACTGAATTAAACATTTTAATTATTTTATTGGACCAACTTCTGTTGGTGAAAGTCAAGTTTTCAAGCTACACAGATCTCTTCTTCAGGTGGGAAGGATACTCCAGCGTCATAGCTAAATGCAAGATGGAAAAGATTGTTTAGCATAAATAGCTGCCACATATTCTATGGGACCATTAAAAGTCATAGAGTGGCCCATTACCGCCTATCTTGAATTGTCCCTTAGAATATGTGCTAACTGCTTTCGCTAAACAATCTGTTCTATGTTGCATTTAACTGTGGTGCTATGTGTACCTTTCCCAGACCTGAAGAAGAACTGTGTGGCTCAAAAGTTTCTCTTTCACACAAAGAAGTTGGTCCAATAAAAGATATTACCTCACCTACTTTTTCTCTCTGTTGTTCTGGGACAGAGATGGCTACAATTACACTACATACTAATTTAATTCTGATATTTCCTGTCCTGATTACTTGACTTTGCAACTGTAGCTTTTTCTCTTAACATAGTTTAATTTTATAGGGAATATAGCTGTAGTATGATTTCATTTTGTGTATTTCTAATATACTTACCAATTGATGAAATTTAGAGGACAACAAAGATGCTCTGGGGAATAACGGATTGATTTATGAGGAAAGACTAAAATAGTTAAACATATGTAGAGCTGGCTAAGCAATGACTAAGACTGGGAAGGTAAACGATCTACAGGTATTAAAGTGCGTTAACACCAAGGTAAAGAAGAATTGTTTAGAGTTCAACAGTGGGGCAAAATTAGGAATTCTAGGATAAAATTAAGGGACGAAGATTTTGACTTGATATCAGCCAGAACTTTTGGACAGGATATCGTTTACAATTGTAGAATAGTTTGTTTCTTCCCTCCACGTCTTCCAAGGTGAAGTGCTGGAAGTGCCATTACTTGGTATATTACATAGTTTGTTTAAACGTACTAACAAACATACTGTTATGAACATTCGTACTAAATGACCTGCCCTCCCACCTATAACTTCTTTGCCGTTGGGGAATCTACTAACTACCATGTTTAAATATTAATGCCCATTCTTCAAAAGCTCATGTGAGTGGCTTATTTAAAACCTAGATGTTTGTGTGTTATGGGATTCACTTTATGGCTGTGGCTCAGATAACCCTCTTTAGATGTCTGTAGGAGACTTTCAGGAGAGGGATTTTGAAAAGGGGGCTTTATCATTTTTCTAAATTTGATTGAATGAAAATAACTGATTGATATACTTTTAATTTTTAAAGGATCGTGTAGGTGGAAGAGTTGCTACATTTCGCAAAGGAAACTATGTTGCTGATCTAGGAGCCATGGTGGTAACAGGGCTGGGTGAGTCATTCAAAATAGTAAACTTTTTTAAAGGTTATTGAAAGAGAAGAGTTATAACATTCTAGTTTGGGCCTCTTCTGCATTCAGGGTGCTCTGATGTGTGATGAAGGAATCGTTCATAATAGGGATCAGGTAAGTGGAAGTGTGATTGTGATACACAAGATAGTTTCTCAGTTGTCATTCTTTTCAGACTTGTTGAAACCACTTAGTATGGCGGGAACCACAAAAAACTCTCACCACAGTGGTCTGATTTCTGCAACAGTTCATTTGGGATTTCTGTTACTCTTGTCTTTGCACGCTATCTTATTTTGCCTATGTTTAAACTATTCTTACAACCATTTAGCTGAGCATCAGAGAATCATAGGGACCTTGAGAGGTCATCTAGTCCAGTTCCCTGCACTCATGACAGGGAACTCATGAACACACTTTGCTCACTTCCTCCCCCTCACCCCACCCCCACTCGCCTCCCGCCTCTTCACCCTGCTAGTCTCATCCATCCCCCGGTTGCAGCCAGACCCCCTGCCACCCTCATCACCTTGCTGCTGCCTCACTACTCACCTCCTTACTCCTCCGCCAGGGCTCCCCTGCCACTTGCCTCCTCACCCCCCTGCCCACTGCTCGCCTCACCGCTTGCTTCCTCACACACATCCCTGCTTGCCTCCTCACAGCCGCCTCCCCCAGGCCCGCCTCCTCACCCTGTTGCTGGCTTGCCATTCTCCTCCTTACTCCCCTGCCAGACTCCCCGGCCTGCTGCTCACTTGACCGCTTGCCCCCTCAGCCTGCTCCTTGCCACCTTACCCCCTCTTTGCCACCTCACTTTGCTCCTTAAACGTTGTGTGTCCCATCTGTGTCTCCAGTGAGATGGCACATGCAGGAGCAACAGGGATGATGGGGAGGGGCTGATGCTCTCTCTTCCCCGACCCAGGAAACTGCTGTGGCCACAGGGAACCCCCCTCCCCCCCCGGTGACCGCATTTGAGAAATAGTGATCTAGACCATCCCTGACAGGTCTTTGTCTAACCTGCTCTTAAAAATCTCCAATGATGAAGATTCTACAACCTCCCTAGACGATTTGTTCCAGTGCTTAACCACCCTGACAGGAAGTTTTTCCTGTTGTCCAACCTAAACCTCCCTTGCTGCAATTTAAGCCCATTGCTGCTTCTCCTATCCTCAGAGGTTAAAAAGAACAATTCTTCTCCCTCCTCCTTGTAACAACCTTTTATGTACTTGAAAACTGTTAGGTCCACTCTCAGTCTTCTCTTCTCCAGTCTAAATGAACCCAATTTTTTCAATCTTTCCTCGTAGCTCATGTCTTCTAGACCTTTAATCATTTTTGTTGCTGTCCTCTGGACTTTCTCCAATTTGTCCACATCTTTCCTGAAATTTGGCACCCAGAACTGGACACAGTACTCCCTCCAGTTGAGGCCCAATCAACACAAAGTAGAGCGGAAGAATTACTTCTCATGTCTTGCTTAAATGTTCCTCCTAATACATTCCAGAATGATGTTTTCTCTTTTTTTTTCTTTTTTTTTTCCAACGGTGTTACACTGTTGACTCATTTAGCTTTTGGTCCACTATGACCCACAGATCCCTTTCCACAGTACTCCTTCCTAGGCAGTCCTTTCCCATTTTGTATGTGTGCAATTGATTGTTCCTTCCTAAGTGGAGTACTTTGCATTTGTCCTTATTGAATTTCACCCTGTTTACTTCAGACCAGATCATTTTGAATTTTAATCCTATCCTCCAACGCACTTGCAACCCCTCCCAGCTTGTACTCTCTATGCCATCAGCAAGGTAACAACGAAACAACATTAACCAGGACAACTTTGAATGATGAGTTTGAGTAGCAGCTGTGTTAGTCTGTATCCGCAAAAAGAACAGGAGTACTTGTGGCACCTTAGAGACTAACGAATTTATTTCAGCATGAGTTTTCGTGAGCTACAGCTCACTTCTTCGGAAGTTTTTTTTCTCCTGCTGATGATAGCTCATCTCAATTGATTAGACTCTTCCTGTTGGTATGCATACTTCCACCTTTTCATGTTCTCTGTATGTATAAATATTTCCTGTTCCATTCTATGCATCCGAAGAAGTGAGCTGTAGCTCACAAAAGCTCACGCTGAAATAAATTTTTTAGTCTCTAAGGTGCCACAAGTTCTCCTGTTCTTTTTTTGAATGAGGAGTTACTATAGTTTTCAATTACATGGTCACATATTTTTTTTCCATGAGACCCCTGCATTATTCAATACACAGGATGTAAGGTACTCTGGGACTGAATCAGTGTTGTGTATCCAGTGAGGTTGTGTGTGTTCTGCCTCATTTTTTGCAGGAATTTGGAAGAAGTGTGGTTTTGTGTTTAAAGTTTATTGCTGCTCTGGCGAAGTGGATGGTGTTCTCTGCCTCTGCCACAGAGTTCCTATGTGGTGCTGAGAAAGTCCTTTAACCCAGACTTTCACAGTAGGTTACTAATTGTGTTGTTTTTCTAGGTGTCCAATGTCCGATATCTGCAGTGACTATTGTAGTAGTGCTGAGCACTCACAACTGCAACTGAATGTGTTGGAGGCTAGATGTTTGAAGTTGGACACCCTTAACAATTTTGGCCTTGCTTTCTGTCTCAGATCCCCAGCTGAAGAATTCGGATAACGTTACTGCCTAATCTCACAGGACTGTTGTGAAGATAAATTCGTAAATATTTGTGAAGCACTTGAGTATTCTGGTGAGAGCACCAGAGAAACTGCCAAAGAGGAAATTACTAATTCTGTAAACAGTGCGGAGTTTAAATGGTATGCATTAAATAAGGCCACACATTAAAGAAGAAGGATAAAGAAATATTGAATAGCTACCCATTCACTGAATGAAGCATGGGTCCTATGGAACAAATAGTATGTGATGTGCATTCTGATTGTGTATTATAAAACTGTACAAGGAGGACGAATTAAAGTTGCATGGGCAACTTGAATTCTGGCAGTTCTTAATTTTTGAGTGACTCACTTTGCAACCTTATTGTTCTTTCTATACTTCTGATAGAATGGTGATAATCTGACATAAAGAGCCAGTCTCCTCAAGGCTTCTACTTTTACCCCTGCAGGAAAGGGGCAGGACTTCTGTTCCTACTGTTTTCTGGTGGAGAAGTGTTTGGAGCCTTCAGACATATCTTAGACTTCCGTCTCCTCCACTGGAGGGTCTGCAAGTCTTGCTTCTGTATAGAGACTCCAACTGTTCTCCATTCTGTTTCCTTCAAGCCTTTCCCAGCTTAGTGGACCTCACTGATGCATATCTGCACATCCTTATTTGCCCATTGCACCAGCACTTTATTTCACTCAGCCTTTGTGAACTGTATTCCTCAGGTCCCATCTCTACAGTGCTAAACTTTTCAGAGCCCATTCCTTCAGAGCCCTTTTCAGAGCATTTATGTCCCTCAGTGTGACCTTTCCTCTCTACTTCACGGTTTGTTCTGGTCTACATTTGAACCTCTGGGAGATGCATCCCTGTGGCTATTAACTCTTAAGGCTGCCCTGCTAGTTGCCACCATCTTCTAGCTTAGCTTCTTTGTTATTAACCCTCCTTATCTATAGTTCTTTTCCTGAATGATGGTGGTGCTGGGTTGTTCTTATTATAACAATTGCTATGACGAGCCTTGATAATATTTGAAAGTTCTACCGGTCTGCTGAAAGATGCTCAGCACAAAATAGAGATATACTAATGGGCTTTACTACTGGAATAATGGCTGCTTTTGAACTGTACTTATTGTTTTATTTTCAGACATCTTTTTAGTCTTTGCTTGAATGTCGGATATATTTATACAAAATCTCTTCCAGGAGGGAATCCAATGGCTGTGGTCAGCAAACAAGTAAATATGGAACTGGCTAAGATCAAACAAAAATGCCCACTTTATGAAGCCAATGGACAAGCTGTAAGTTGTAATTTTTCAAAAATAGGCTTTGCCCTAAAAATGGTTTGAAGAAAATAATGTTTTATAGAGGTCTGACTTTACAGTTCTGTACCTTATCCTTTCTAAACTCTAGCTTTGAGGTTTTGGCCTCCATTCTTTTTTTTTGTTGATGCTTGTTTTAATAGTTGTGACTAGTTCACTATAACTCCTCAGTGCAGCCTTCCTTAGAGTTGCACTGCTGGCTAAACGTTCACAGCTGGGAATGTGCAGAGGCCACTCAAGAAAAGAAGAAGGCTACTTCCCAGTAACTGGAATTCATCAAGATGATCCTCTGCATGTTCACATCCCCACCTATCTTCCTCACTTCATTGAAGTCTTAATTCTTGAATTAGTGGAAGGGAATGGAAGGGTGGTTGGGATCACTTCCCCTTCTATATCATCAGAGCCCTTCAAGAGGGGAGAGGTGGGTATCCCCCACAGAGTTTCAGGAAGCTTCCAGTGCATTGCCCTGATCTCTTTAATGGGAACAGACTCATTGTGAGTAACTCCCAGTTACTGGTAACTAACCTTCATTTTTACATCTCATATATGAATATTGTGGCAAAAATTGTTCATATCCCAGATATTCTGAATTATTTAATGTATGCAGTGTTGTAGCTCTGTTGATCCTAGGATATTAGAGAGACAAGGCAGGTGAGGTAATATCTTTTTTTGGACCAACTTCTGTGCCTGAGAGAGGTGTTAACTGGCCACTTTATCCTGAATGGTCCCTTGAAATATGTGTTAACTGCTTATGCTAAACAATCTGTGACACTGAGGCTTTGTCTACACTGGCAAGTTTCTGCACAGTAAAGCAGCTTTCTGCATTGTAATTCCAGAGGTGTACACACTGCCAAGCCACATAGTGTGCAGAAACTGCACAGTTGCAGGGCTGTAAAAAACCCACCCTGACGAGGCGTACAGCTTTCTGCATCAGGGCTACTTTGCCACGACACCCTGGTTGATTGCAGTGCTGCAGTTGGTCTCTGGAAGGTGTCCCACAATGCCTGTTCTTGCCCCTCCGGTCATGGGTTTGAATTCTGCTGCCCTGCCCTCAGATGACCAACGGTCATCCCCACCCTGTACATTCCTTTGGAATTTTGAATGTCCCCTTCCTGTTTGCTCAGTGATGTGTGCAGTGGTCTCAGCACATCTTTCCAGGTGGTCATGCCTGCTCTACATACCAGGCGATCCCCTGCTTGGAGCAATACTGAGCTGCTGGACCTCATCAGCATTTGGGGAGAGAAGGCTGTCCAGTCCCAGCTGCACTCTAGTCATAGGAATTATGATACCTATGGGACACACTGCAGTGCAGGGTCAAAGTGAAGGAGCTGCAGAATGCCTACCACAAGCCATAGGAGGCAAACTGCCACTCCGGTGCTGCCCCCACGAGCTGCCAGTTCTAGAGAGCTGCACATGATACTCAGTGGCGACTGGATACTTCGGTGGACTGAGCCAGGAGGAGGAAATCTTGGTTGAGGATGTGAAGAGGGAGGGGGACCCAGAGGCTGAGGACAACTCGGAGGTCAGAGATGCAGGCGGCGAGGAGCTCTTTTCTACCCTGGAGGAGGCTCGCCAGTCACAGTGGTCAGATCTTGGCGAAGCACAAACAGGAGAGGAGGCCCCTGGTAAGTGCATTTGATTTTGGGAATCGCTGAAGTGAGTTATTGGGGGCAGGAAGGTTGCAGAAATCAGGCTTGTGTCTCTATGATGTGCATACTACCACATGCCTGGTCTGTGTGCGGAACAGGCTGTTGATTGACTCCTTCATTTCAGAGGTGTCTGCCTCAGAGATCTCCAGGAAACTCTCATGGAGATACTGGGCAATCCACTGCCACAAGTTCTTCGGCAGAGCTGCTTTGTTTCTTTCCCCATTAACGGTAACTTTCCTGCGCCACTGTGCCGTTGCTGACAGGGGATGGGGACCATTGCTGCACACAGGGGAGCCACATAAGGGCCCGGGTGGAAGCCACAGTCTTGGAGAGGACCCTCCCTACATTCCCGGCTCACCCTCACCAGCGAGATATCTTCCATAATGAACCCAGCCTGTGGAAAATATGGAGACAGGAATGATTATCAGCCCCCACCCCCCACAGTGTTGGCTCTGCTCCTGTGGCTACTCACCATTTTGGGAGTCTTGTGGCTCTTGTATGCTTGCCTGCAGTGAGCCACTTAGTGGCAGGTATGTGAATAGTGGCTGTGTTTTAAATCACTGAATCAGTGTTCTGTGTGTTGCAAACAATACTGCTTCTGTAAAATGTTGCGTTTTGGCTTCACAGAGATGACCTTGGGAGCCCAGCTTCCCTCTGTTATTGCTGGCTGAATTGTTGTGCAGAATTAAAAAGTGGCCACGAAGAGCTGAGAAGGACTTTCTGCATGAGGTTATGATGCAGTCCGCCACTGAAAAACAGGAATTGAAGGAGTGGCAGGACAGCGAGAAGAGGGACTGAAAGGAGAACGCGGCACGCCAGAGAGAAGCCACGGAGCGATTCTTAAACATTATGGAGGCCAAACGGACACGCTTAGGGCGATACTAGCACTGCAAACTGAGCAGCTCCGCAGCTGCCCTCCCCGGCAGCCGCAGTCGCAAAACTCTTTCTCATGCGCCCCCCCCAGACACCGCTAACACACTCTTATCAACCTCCTGGCTCCAGTCTGTACCTGCGGCATTCCACTTCTCCCCTGTCCCAGTCTGGCACTGCAGACCCCCAGTACCACTGCACTCAACTCCCGTCCCTTTGCCGTTTTGCCCTGTTGAAGTATAGTACCCGCTGCACTGTACTCCAAAGGAGAAGGTTGGATATGATCCCTGGACATACAAATCTTTAACCGACCCTGGATTCCACCTCCTCCTAAGACCTTCCCTTCCCCCATCCCCCTTAGTGCTGATGTGTTTTTTTGTTTTTCTCTCTCTTCCGGTTGTTGTTGTTGTTTTTTAATAAAAGAATCATGTTGGTTTGAAAGCAATCTTTATTCTATTAATTTAAAAGCAAACAGAACCCTGCAAAGCAACAGACAATTATCTTAAATCTTCGTATTGCATCGTCTAGGAGGTGATTGTGATTGGTGCAGCATTACAAGCACTGCACTCCAGAGCATAGCAACAAATATTAGTGGCTTTCAGCTTCAAATTGCTGCCTCAAGGCATTCCTGATCCTTATGACCCTGCGCTCCGCCCCTGTAATAGCCCTGGTCTCTGGCAGTTCAAATTCAGCCTCCAGATGCTGAATCTCAGTGGTACAGCCCTGAGTGAAGCTTTCACCCTTCCCTTCACAAGTATTATGGAGCATACAGCACGCGGCTACAAACATAGGAATATTGTCATCGCCCAGGTCTAGCTTTCCATATAGGCAGCGCCAGCAGGTCTTTAAACTGCCAGAAGCACACTCAACAGTCATTCTGCAATTGCTCAGCCTGTTGTTGAACCGCTCCTTGCTGCTGTCATGGTGCCACATGTATGGCTTCATGAGCCACAGCATTAAGGGGTAAGTGGGGTCTCCCAAGATCACAATGGGCATTTCGACTTCCCCTACAATGATCCTCTGGTCCGGGAAGAAAGTCCCTGCTTGCAGCTTCCTGAACAGGCCAGTGTTCTGAAAGATGCGTGCATCATAGGCCTTTCCGGAGCATACTGTGTTAACGTCCGTGAAATGCCCAGGGTGATCCACAAGAGCCTGGAGAACCATAGAGAAATACCCCTTCCAATTAATGTTCTCAGTGACTAGGTGGTCTGGTGCCAAAATTGGAATATGCGTGCCATCTATCGCCTCTCCCCAAAATTAGGGAAGCCCATTTGTGCAAAGCCATCCACAATGTCACGCACACTCATAGAATCATAGAATATCAGGGTTGGAAGGGACCTCAGGAGGTCATCTAGTCCTACCCCCTACTCAAAGCAGGAGAATCCCCAACTAAATCATCCCAGCCAGAGCTTTGTTAAGCCTGACCTTAAGAACCTCTAAGGAAGGAGATTCCACCACCTCCCTAGATAACACATTCCAGTACTTCACCACCCTCCTAGTGAAATTTTTTTTTTCCTAATATCGAACCTAAACCTCCCCCACTGCAACTTGAGTCCATTACTCCTTGTTCTGTCACCTGCTACAACTGAGAACAGTCCAGATTCATCCTCTTTGGAACCCCCTTTCAGGTAGTTGAAAGCAGCTATCAAATCCCCCCCTCATTCTTCTCTTCTGCAGACTAAACAATCCCAGTTCCCTCAGCCTCTCCTCATAAGTCATGTGCTCCAGTCCCCTAATCATTTTTGTTGCCCTCCGCTGGACTCTTTCCAATTTTTCCACATGCTTCTTGTAGTGTGGGGCCCAAAACTGGACACAGTACTCCAGATGAGGCCTCACCAATGTTGAATAGAGGGGAATGATCACATCCCTCGATCTGCCACTCCTCACAGTTTAATGTCATCTGCAAACTTGCTGAGAATGCAGTCCATGCCATCCTCCAGATCATTAATGAAGATATTGAACAAAATCGACCCTTGGGGCACTCCACTTGATACCAGCAGCCAACTAGACATGGAGACATTGATCACTATCCATTGAGCCTGACAATCTAGCCAGCTTTCTATCCATCTTATAGTCCATTCATCCAGAGCATACTTCTTTAACTTGCCGGCAAGAATACTGTGGGAGACCGTATCAAAAGCTTTGCTAGTCAAGGAATAACACATCCACTGCTTTCCCCTCATCTACAGAGCCAGTTATCTCCTCATAGAAGGCAATTTAGGTTAGTCAGGCATGACTTGCCCTTGGTGAATCCATGCTGACTCTTCCTGATCACTTTCCTCTCCTCAAGTGCTTCAGAATTGATTCCTTGAGCACCTGCTCCATGATTTTTCCAGGGACTGAGGTGAGGCTGACTGGCCTGTAGTTCCCTGAATCCTCCTCCTTCCCTTTTTTAAAGATGGGCACTACAGTAGCCTTTTTCCAGTCATCCAGGACCTCTCCTGATTGCCATGAGTTTTCAAAGATAATGGCCAATGGCTCTGCAATCACATCCGCCAGCTCCTTTAGCACCCTTGGATGCAGCGCATCCGGCCCCATGGATTTGTGCTCATCCAGCTTTTCTAAATAGTCCCGAACCACTTCTTTGTCCACAGAGGGCTGGTCACCTCCTCCCCAGTGCTGCCCAGCGCAGCAGTCTGGGAGCTGACCTTGTTCATGAAGACAGAGGCAACAAAATCATTGAGTATATTAGCTTTTTCCACATCCTCTGTCACTGGGTTGCCTCCCTCATTCAGAAAGGGGCCCACACTTTCCTTGACTCTTCTTATTGCTAACATACCTGAAGAAACCCTTTTTGTTACTCTTAACATCTCTTGCTAGCTGCAACTCCTAGTGTGATTTGGCCTTCCTGATTTCACTCCTGCATGCCTGAGCAATATTTTTATACTCCTCCCTGGTCATTTGTCCAATCTTCCACTTTTTGTAAGCTGCTTTTTTGCATTTAAGATCAGCGAGGATTTCACTGTTAAGCCAAGCTGGTCGCCTGCCATATTTACTATTCTTTCTACATGTCGGGATGTTTTTTTCCTGCAGCCTCAATGATTCTTTAAAATACAGCCAGCTCTCCTGGACTCCTTTCCCCCTCATGTTGTTCTCCCAGGGGATCCTGCCCATCAGTTCCCTGAGGGAGTCAGAGTCTGCTTTTCTGAAGTCCAGGGTCCGTATACTGCTGCTTTCCTTTCTTCCTTGTGTCAGGATCCTGAACTCGACCGTCTCATGGTCACTGCCTCCCAGGTTCCCATCCACTTTGGCTTCCCCTACTAATTCTTCTCTGTTTGTGAGCAGCAGATCAAAAAGAACTCTGCCTGTAGTTGGTTCCTCCAGCATTTGCACCAGGAAATTGTCCCCCACACTTTCCAAAAACTTCCTGGATTGTCTGTGCACCGCTGTATTGCTCCCCAGCAGATTATCAGGGTGATTAAAATCTCCCATGATAACCAGGGCCTGCAATCTAGTAACTTTTGTTAGTTGCCAGAAGAAAGCCTCATCCACCTGGTCTGGTGGTCTATAGTAGACTCCCATAACGACATCATCCTTGTTGCTCACACTTCTAAACTTAATCCAGAGATTCTCAGGTTTTTCTGCAGTTTCATGCTGGAGCTCTGATCAGTCATCCTGCTCTCTTACATACAATGCAACTCCCCCACCTTTTCTGCCCTGCCTGTCCTTCCTGAACAGTTTATATCCATCCACGACAGTACTCCAGTCATGTGAGTTATCCCACCAAGTCTCTGTTATTCCAATCACATCACAGTTGCCCATAGTTATGGTCTTTCAGAGCAGGATGCGATTAATGGCCTTGCACACTTCCAACAACACAAGTCCAATGATTGACTTTCCCACTCTGAACTGGTTAGCAACCTATCGCGAACAGTTTGGAGTAGCCAGCTTCCACAATGCAATCACCACATGCTTCTCCAGTGGCAGGACAGCTCTCATTCTTGTGTCCTTGCACCGCAGGGCTAGGGCGTGCTCATCACACAGTTCCATGAGTACGGCTTTCCTCATCCGAAAGTTCTGCAGCCACTGCTTGTCATCCCAGATATGCATGACGATGTGATCCCACCACTAAGTGCTTGTTTCCCAAGCCCAGAAGCGGCATTCCACTGTGGTCAGCACCTCTGTGAATGCCACAAGCAATCTCATCTCGTAGCTAGTACACGTGGTGAGATAAATGTCACACTCCTCTTGCCTTTGTAGTGTAAGGAATAACTCCACTGCCACTCATGACCTGTTAGTCACAGCAAGCAGCATACTGGTCAACAGTTAGGGATCCATTCTTGCAGACCGAAGAGGCTGGGGGCACAGTACACAAACCATTGAAAGATGGTGCCAATTGCAAAAGGAAACACAGGGGTTGCTGGGATGCAAAGCAATGTATCACAGGGCATTGGGACTGGACCCAGGATGCCTCACGACCCCCTCTGCCTTCCCACAACTCTTAGCCTCAGAAGAGGAAAAGATACTCTGTGAGAGAGCTGCCCAGAGTGCGCTGCTCTGAATACCGCTGCAAGTGTGAACGTGCTATTGCACAGGCAGCTGTCAGTGTGAACACACAATAGCAGTTTCTCTTCAGCGCTCTCTTAGCGGAGCTGTAACTGCCAGTGTAAACATACCCTCAGTACATCTCCCAGACCTGAAGAAGAGCTCTGTGTAAGCTCGAAAGCTTGTCTCTCTCTCTCCAGCAAGTTGGTCCAGTAAAAGATATTACCTCACCTACCTCATCTATCTCAATTATTGAATATAGTGTGGATTCTTATGCTTCCTACATGTACTCCATAATTTCCCTTTCTAGCCTGCATGACAAGTTAAGGTTAGTTACGATGTTATGGGTATACCTAGCAAAGAGTCCTGTGGCACCTTATAGACTAACAGACGTATTGGAGCATGAGCTTTTGTGGGTGAATACCCACTTCGTCGGTATTCCGACTGCATCCGACGAAGTGGGTATTCACCCGCGAAAGCTCATGCTCCAATATGTCTGTTAGTCTGTAAGGTGCCACAGGGCTCTTTGCTGCTTTTACAGATCCAGACTAACACGACTAACCTGCTGATACTTGACATGGGTATACCTGTCTGCCTTCAAAGAACTGGTGCCATTTTATAAGGGAAGCTGCTGATCCCTGTGCTGTAACTGCTCTGTGGCTGAGCAGAGTGCTTCAATCTCCCGGTCTGTCAGTCTGACATTAACCTGTTACTTAAAAACTAGTCATGCTCAAGCTAGCTTTCCAAATCCCATTCAATCCTTACTTTGTCTGAGTTTATTTTCTCTGCAGCTTGTCAGAATATTTGTGTGTAGTATAAATAGAATTCTCATTTTTTTTTCCTGCCACCATCATCTACTCAATTCATTCAAAGCCAGACTGGCGGCATATATTTGATAGTACCTTTGCTTCCACAGTGGATTGTTCCGCAGGTGTTGCGTACACTGAAATTGACTACACTGAGAAGACACGATAGGTATAGAAACGCAGCAAAAGGACAGGACTGTTTAAATTTGCTTGCTCAGGCATGGTGTGATTCTTCAACATCATGTGAGCTTTCTGTTTTCCATTTGTATTGTTTGTCTGTGCTGTTTCTTTAACCTTGTTTTACCCTAAATGCACATAGGACCTGCTGGAAGCTGTTTCATTCATACGTTCACTCTTGGTTTTCTCTTTTCTGAGACTTACCACAATGTGTTCTTTTTGTTTTGTTTTTTGATTGTTGCCACTGCTAAAACAGTAAGTGATGATTAGCTGCTTCTGCAATGCTTTAAATCTTGTTTTGATTTTACCCTATTGTACAAAATTTACCTTGAAACAGCTATCAGGCTATTTATTATTTATTTCTCTTTCTGCTGCAATGGTTAAAAGGACACTGTCAAGGTATCACTTACAATTTTTTAAAATCCCTTTTTTTACTGTTTATAATAATCCCTGAGTTTAAAATTTAAATAATTTGTTACTGAACACTTATTTTTTTCCCTTCAGTGGTACATTCATATTGACTTCTTGTTGTTGGGTTGCTCATGAATGTTGGGCAGATAACTTTGAATCGTTTTAGGGGAGAAAAAAATTTACACTGACTACGCAAACTGAAAGGAAATACGTAGGTCCCATGTTGGACCTACAGCCTTGACAGTGTCCCTTTAAATATGCCTCCCAACTAGTACTGGAGCCAAAGTGCAGTCACCACTTCACTATGAACTTCCTCAGTTTGTCTCTCCATCTTCCTGTCATCATCAGCAGCTGAGATTAAAGCCTGTCTCAGTCCAGGTGGAAGGGTATGAAATCTGCTACTCTCTGCTCTAAACAAGACATTTTGATTAACCCTCACCATTAGTATGTACTCAGAAGGCAAGTTGCAATTCACCACTCAAAGCTCCTTGGGAATTGTCTCAGCCTTCCTGACGAAGCAGCTTTTGAGAGGGTACTAGGAGAGCCACTCTGCCGTGTAATGGTCATATCTAGGATTTACAAGGCCAGGAATAAGAAGTAGGAGGGTGCCCCTCACCCTATGGAATTGTCTCCTGGAGAAAGTAGCCCTTTGTCTGTCCCTGGCCTCCAGAGACGGCCCTCCTGTAAGCCTGACACATGCTATTTCTGACACGTCTCTGCCCATCTGCCTTCCTTTATGGTGCTTGCTGTTTTCTCTCCTCTTTTCTTTGACTCATTTGTCCCTGCCCTCTCGTGTTCTCACCCCTTCTTTTCTTTGTGCTCAGACTCCTAGGTGTTTTTGCCCTAATTCCCTTACTCCCACTTACCAGGCTCAGGACAGCCGAAGCTCCTTAGAGCTTCACTCATGTTCTCGGAGCTCAGGAAGAGGCCCCACAATGCTTATCCCTGCTGGCCCCTCCCCACATGATCAGATCTGCAGCTGCTGTACCTACCAGCTGGACTGTGCTGCTGTGCACTTAACACAGGGGTTGTTCTCCAGTCGGGTGAGGGAGGCCTCAAACACTGGCCTAGTAGAACTGTTGTGGCTCTATGTAGTGCTATTCCGAAGGTTCAGCGGTGTCACAGTAGCAACACCAAAAGTCTTTAAAGAAATGCTCCCCTACTGTGCAATAAGCTGTAAAAACTTATCTGGCTACCAGCAATATCTCTACTTCATGTAGGAATAGATGAGGTTGCCAGGGGGCACTGCTTGTGCCATTTGTAGCCAATCTTCCACATATGAAGTATTTTCCTTCTACCTGATCAGTGTGCCTCAGGCCCTCTCTGAAGGCTTGATGTGCACTAAGCCTCATTGGAAGGTGACAAACCGCTCAGTAGAGCCAGAGTGCACCTTTCTGGCATCCGAAAGAATGTAGACATGGCCCACAGGTGAGCCATTGGACCTCAGGTGTTTGACTTCATCCTTTAGTTGAGGAAGCCTCTTTATACTGACTTGTTTTTTTGCAGTCATGGGGAAGCCCAGTAAACAATGCTAGTTGCCTGTTTGCCAATTCAGAGGTGAGAGAAAGAGAAGAACCTGGCAGATTATCCCTTAATGCCCTGCACACTTTTCTTGTCTGATCATTTTGAAGACTTGAGAACTTACAGGTGCCAGCCCTCAGCTTCTTTTTGTTCACTAGAGCTTTTTTAAAGTATATGACACAGGGTAGTAAAGTAATGATTCTGTCAGCACCAGTGTAACATTACGCATCCATGCTCTGCCTTGCTCTTTTGCATATTACTTCATTGCTATGTACGGTGCTCACATTTTGAGGGGGAAAGATTGGCGGCAACTTGTGTTACTGAATTTAAAACATAACTTGTAATGGAATTAGCATCACAATGGAAAAGGAAGTCTAAGCTTCATGGTTCTGAAGTCTTTCTGGACTTCTTAATTTTACCAGCCTCCACTCCACACCTGTTAGCTTCAACCTTAATTAAGTGTTCATATCTTGAGCTTTGGTGTTTTGTGCCTTATTATTATTATTATTATTTTTAATTTACAGAGACAAATCTGTTCTTTGACTTTCAGGTTCCTAAAGAGAAAGATGAAATGGTGGAGCAGGAATTCAACCGTTTGCTGGAGGCCACCTCCTATCTCAGTCATCAGCTGGACTTCAATGTCCTCAATAACAAGCCAGTCTCCCTTGGACAGGCTCTGGAAGTTGTCATACAGTAAGTACCCTCATGCTTTGCTGATAGAAATTAATAGTCTCATAGACTTTAAGGCCAGAAGGGACCATCATGATTATCTGGGCTGACCTCTCTTGAATTACTGAAGTCTTCAAATAATGATTTAAAGACCAAGTTACAGAGAATCTACCATTTACACTAATTTAAACCTACAAGTGATCTGTGCCCCATACTGCAGAGGAAGATGGAAAAACTCACAGGGTCTCTGCCAATCTAACGGGGGCCAGGAATTCCTTCCCAATTCCAAATGAGGACCCTGAGCATTTTGGCAAGACTCAGCATCCAGACCCCTGGGAAAGAACTCAGAGAGTAGTAACTCAGAGAGTAACTCCCCATCTAGTGTCCCATCACTGGCCATTGAAGATATTTGCAAATGGCAGTCATAGATTGGCTACATGACATTGTAGGCAGTTTCATCATCCCATCCATAAACTTACCTTTGAAGAATCAAGGACAATGGGGGAAATTCCAGAGGATTGGTAGACAGATATAGTGCCAGTCTATAAAAAGGGGAATAAGGACAACTCAGGGAATTACAGACCAGTCAGCTTAACTTCAGTATCCAGAAAGATCAAATAATCAAGCAGTCAGTTTACAAACACCTAGAAAATAATATGGTGATGAGTAACAGTCAAGAACAAATCATGTCAAACCAACCGAATGGCTTCCTTTGACAGGGTAACAAGCCTTGTGGATAGGGGGAAGTGGTAGAGGTGATGTATCTTTACTTTAGTAAGGCTTTTAATACTGTCTCATGTGGCCTTCTCATAAACAAACTAGGGAATATAGCTTAGAAGGAACTATCAAAAGGTGGGCGCATAACTTCTCTGGAAACAGTTTTCCAATCAATTGTCAATGTTTTACAGTGAAGCTGGAAAGGCATCTCGAGTTGGGGTCCTTCAGGGATCAGTTCTGGATCCAGTTCTGTTCAGTATCTTCATCAATAATTTAGATAATGGCAGAGAGATTACAGTTACAAAGTTTGCAGATGATACCACGATGGGAGGAGTTGGAAGTACTTTGGAGGATAGGATTAAAATTCAAAATTATCTGGACAAACAGGAGAAGTGGTCTGAAGTAAATCTGATGAAATTCAATAAGGACAAATGCAAAGTACTCCACTTAGGAAGGAACAGTCAGTTCCACACATACAAATGGAAATGACTGCCTGGGAAAGAGTACTGTGGAAAGGGATCTGGGAGTTTTAGAGGATTACGGGCTAAATATGAGTAATCAATGTAACACGGCTGCGCCAAAAAGAAATAAAAAGCAAACATCATTCTGGGATGTATTAGCTGGAGCATTGTAAGCAACACACGAGAAGTAATTCTTCCAGCCTACTCTGCTGATTAGGCCTCAGCTGGATTATTGTGTCCAGTTCTCGACACCACATTTCAGGAAAGATGTGGACAAATTGGAGAAATCCCAGAGAAAAGGAACAAAAATGAGGAGGAGGAGAGAGAAAAATTGTTCTCCTTAACCTCTAAGAATAGGACAAGAATCAATGGGCTTAAATTGTAGCGACTGCACTTAGGTTGGATATTAGGAGAAACTTCCTAATTGTCAGGGTAAAGTACTCAAATAAATTGCCTAGGGAGGTTGTGGAATCTCCATCATTGGAGATTTTTAAGAGCAGATTAGACAAACACCTGTCAGGCTTGGTCTAAAATAATACTTAGTCCTGCCATAAGTGCAAGGGAGAGACCTCTCCCACTGCAACAAATTTCCACTCCCAACGAGCAGCAGTAGCTTTGTTGGCAGGAGAGCACCCCTGCCGACAAAACGCTGTTTACATCAGCATTTTTCGTCGGCAAAACTTTTGTCGTTTGGGCACGTGCGTGTGTTTTTTTCACACCCGAATGACAAAAGTTTTGTCCTTCAGTTTCCAGTGTAAACAAAGCTAGACCTCTTGTTGGTTCAGTGACTGTTTGGTGAAGAAATCTGTCAGCTATCACATCCAGGAAAATCTGGGCCCTACTATTATTAGTAGCACATGTCTTCCAGTCTATATCTGGGAAATTAGTCTCCCATATTCACACAATTTCCAGTAGTATTTATTTAATTAAAAAAGGTCTCTGTCCGTATCTAGATTGGATTCTGGGGATCTGTAGTCAATCCCAAACTCTGCTCCAGGAGAACCTCTGGGAGATTTCTTCCCCAAAATGATTTGGACACAGACTCTATTTGATCCATTCCATCACTTCTAATTCCTTTAGTCTCCCTCATCATTAATATACAGTGCATTTCTGTCTTTCCTTAAGAGCACATGCCCTTCAACCCCTGTACTCCAGTCATGATGACTATTCCACCATGTTTCTGTTATTCTATAATACCTAGTTTCGCTTCTTGCACCAGTAGTTCTAGTTTCTCCATTTTGTTACCCAGGCTTCTTGCATTGGTATCATCTTAGTGGTTTCTGCTTGGTTTTGCAAAGATTCCTCACCTGATTAGGTAATGGATCTTTTGCCAATATTGCCTACTTGATTCTTAGCTTCATTGGTATTGGCACTATCTTTCCTCTTAATATCCATTCTCCTATCTTTTCTCCATTGCTGTATTTTCTCTTTCTTGATTTTCCTCCTGGTCAATATTGGAATCAGGCATGAAGATTACATGAGTCTTCCCCTGCAAGGATTCTGTTTGGATTTTCTTGGAAGTACATAGTCATGATGACTTCTTGATAATCTTGGTTTCTTGCAGCTACTTGGTACATATTGTGTCCAGCATTTGTGTGCACAGCCTTTCCACATTTTTAGTACAGCTTTGTAGACACAGGATAAGGAATGTTACCTTAACTGGTATCTTTCTTGAAAATTCCTCTTCCATTAGTGATATAGTAGTTAATAAAATAAATGGATATTTGACATAGCACAATGGTGTGATACAGCATGAAGTCTACATATTTGAATCCTACTTGTTTGAAAACATTTCCTGCAAGTAAGGATTTCTACCCTTTGGATTTTGGTAGGCTGTCCTATGTTTAGCTACTAGCTAACCAACTGCTTTCTTTTCATGAGTTGTACAGTTGTTGAAGAATACACTCCATTCTTTACTGAAATGACACTTTTCTGAGTTCTACTTTATTACTTTACACTCATGAATCAGATGTTGATCATGAGAACACCATGCAGCTTACTAGGATTTCCCAGTTAAAACAATCTGTGGCTTCTGTTCCCCATCCCTAGATTACAAGAAAAGCATGTGAAGGATGAACAGATTGAACATTGGAAGAAGATAGTAAAAACTCAAGAGGAGCTGAAAGATCTCCTTAACAAGGTCAGACCTTCTCTCCTTTCTGGCATACATGGATGCAATACTCTATTTTCACTTCCTTCCCTTACAAATGCACTGGAAAACATTACTAGGGACTTAAAGGAGAAACTGATTTCAGAAACTGATTACCATCATTACATTTAATGTTTATGTGAGAAGAAACTAGACCTTGAGAAATAAAGAAATTTTATCTGGATTTTATCAATAAGGAGGGCAACAACACTATTCAAAAATGAATAATAATGCTTTTTTGGTCCACAAGGAGAAGTTGTGTTGTGACAGGCAAGCCCCAGGGAAACTATTAATTTTATTAAGCTGGGGCTTTCCTCTCACTGAAAAACACTTTTTCTCTTCTGAGAACCTCATAGTCTAAAGGCAAACAAGCAAGCAGAGGCCAGGGAAAGTAGGCAGTTTATATAGATGTCGCCTTGATTCACATCATGGCAGAAGTGGCTGTTTAAGGGTGACTTAGATTTGGATGGGGTAGGGACCTTCCAGATGAGCACAAGAAGCCTGTATAAAGAAAACAGGACCCTCTGGAAGAAAGTACAGCTATGATTGTGCCAACAACTGACAAACATGGATGAGTCTGGGAATACTTATGGAGTGGAGAGGATGGACACAGTCAAAGCAATACGTAAAAGCAAGCCAGCTCTTCCTTGAAAGCATCACTGTAATAACCACTTCCATTGGAAATGTTTATTGCAGATATGGTTTGTGATGAGATTAGTTTACAAAGTCACCTTAAAAATATCGTAAGGTAAATAAAAAGATATGTTTAGTCATTTAGAAACATACAACATTGAAACACTGGAAGATTTAGTTCAGATTAACTGTTAAAGGTGATGCTGCTATCCCTCTGGAGAAAGCATACAGAGTTCTGGTATCTTTCCTACCCTCAACCGTTCCATTCTGTACATTTTGCCAGAGGACAGTAATAGCTTATGCTGTGCATATTAATCAGAAAATCTCTAGAAATATAGGATTAATGGTATTATAGTGCCCTGTGAGGTGCATCCCCTGTAACAAGGGAGGAAGTGCCATCAGTGGTGTGACTGTTTTTGAGGCAGAATTCTTATTTTCATTGTAAATGTTACAAAAGCTCCTTTTTTCCTCTTCCCCTTCCCAGATGGTGAATTTAAAAGAGAAGATTAAAGAGCTCCATCAGCAGTATAAGGAGGCATCTGAAGTAAAACCACCTCGGGATATTACTGCGGAGTTCCTTGTGAAAAGCAAACACCGAGATCTTACTGCTCTCTGCAAGGTACAGAATGCCATAAATACAAGTCTACAAACTTTTGTCTTTAAAATCTGAACGGCAAACTGATTATGTAAAATTGTGTCACATACACTTTTTTGAAGAACTGGCTGTGTGAAACTGCTCTGAAAAGTTCATGTGCATGTTCCCTGTATTAGAGCCTTCTGGAAAATAATAATGGGACTGCATGAGCTCCTGTCTCAACAGGATCTGAAAGTTCAGGAATTAGTCCAGTTTTAGATCACAGTTCAGCTTTGGCACTGTTGGACACTGTCCAAGACAGGCATACCACTACAGTGCATGTTGAGATGGCAATCTGGAAAGAAAAAGTTCATGTTCAAAGAGATTTGCCTCCTGTAAGGCCAAAATGTCAGAGACTGATGAATATTTAAGAAACTTGCAGAGGCTGCGAGAGGCTCACCTGCCTGAATGAGGCTCCATTTATGCCAGATTGGCTCTTTTGGCCTGATGAGTGATTTGTCCTTTGGTGCTCCCTGCTTGGGCCTAGGAATTGGATTTCTCCAGTTTTGCTCCTCTGTAGAATCCAAATACTTGTGAAGCAGCCTGAGTGTTCTTTAGATCCAGTCATTCACATCCTCCTGGCTCATTACATTGTGACACTACAGGACCTCTGACCAGGCAACATAATTCTCCCTTGTCTTATGTTTGGAATCATCTTGTAAATAACACCAGGAGTAATCATGAATAAGTCTGAAGGCCTTGAAACTGAGGTGCACTAGATCTAGGCTTGAGAACTGAGGTGGTTCCCCTGATTCCATTAATTCCGGAGTAGTCCTTGAATCCAAACTGTGTCTGTCCTACTTCACCAACCTCTGGTGTGGGAACCACTGAGCAGTCCCCATCACTTCTCTCATTTGGATTTTAGACAGATTCATTACGCCCTTTCAGTCTTCTCCTGAAGGGAAGCTTAGATTTAATACTTTTAGGGCACACCTCCAAATCCATCTCAGATGAACTCATAGAAAACATTATAGTTTCCCAAATCTGAGAAAATAGGCTCCCCATCTTATTCATAGGACTTTAAAAGTCTCCCCTCTGGCTTTTCTGATACGCTGTGAAGTTTATCTGTTCAAGTTCCCACAATTGCCAGTTTGATTATGCTTCATGGTATATTAGCTCTTGTGCCCTCCTCTTCTTCAGTTTAGGGAGTCAGGGTTAAGAGGATAATCAAAAAACCAGGGCCATGTGACTCCTCCACTTCCTGTAATCAGTCTTACGCTTTTCTCCTAGACATGTCCCCCCACTCCTGTGGCTTAGGGAAGAGTTGCTGGAAATAGATACTGGTGAGGGGGTGATAGTGATCTTGAGGATGCCCTTTTCCTTCAGGGTACAGCTCATCCTGCAACCTCTGCAGAAGAGAATACTTTTCTAATTTCTTCATTTCTGCTTAAGTATTTTCAGTAACTGCTGTTCAGTGTGGTAGATACTTTGGACTGATAAGTGTCAAGAAAGACCCCATCACAAATGCAGAATTGCTTTACCAGTAAATGAGAAGCTACTGGTACATGCCAAGATTATTTGTCATGCCTCTTAATCCATTTCACCTAGGGTGAAGAAAACTGCCATCTTTGACATCCCGCAAGAGGTTAGAATATTTTTTTTTCTCCTACCCAGCTCCTGGATTGTTGGTAGTCTCAACTACGGTAGTGAAATACAGTGCCAGGAGCTCCTCCCATTCTCCTCCCCAAACCCTTTTCACAGGGCCCTCTCTGAAAAGTTTGCTTTGGTAGGAACTTACTGTAGTTGACAGAAAAGTTCCTCAGATGCACTGAGGAAAAAATTTTAAATGTGTTTTTTCCTAAATCTGGAAAAGTGGCCTCAATTTGTAAGAAAGTGCAACAATTTTGGAGAAAAGTTATAAGTCATCAAGGTATTCTCATATAACAGGGAAGAAGAATATGTTAACAGCAGAGAGTAAACAGGAAAACTTCACAACTTTGCATTGATCCCTGTCCTGTGACCTTGACCTTCCCAAAGCCATCCTTTGCCAAACAGCTACTCTTCAAGAGCACTCTTCTGAGTCCCTATGCAATGTACATAAAAAAGGCAAGACGAGATTTTTTTTTCCTTAACATATGTTAGGAGCAGGAGAAAGATGAAGGAAAGTGAACATCCTCTACTTAGTGTGGAAGGAGGCTAATAACTGATAATATCAAGAAATCTGAGGTTTTTATTGCCAATTTTGCTTCAGTCATCACTAAAAAGGCTAATGGTGACCCAGATACTCAACATAATTAATATTAACAATAAGGGGGAAGGAATGTCAACCAAAATATGGAAAGAACAGGTTAAAGAATATTTAGATAAGTTAGATGTATTCATGTCAGCATGGCCTGATGAAATTCATCTTAGGGTACTTAAGGAACTAGCTGAAGCAGTTATCTTTGAGAACTCATGGAGGATGACTGAGGTCCCAGAGGACTGGAGAAGGGCAACCATATTACCTCTCTTTTTTTTTTAAATAAAGAGTGTGTGTGTAAAGAGGATCTGGGGAATTACAGACTGGTCAGCCTAACTATGATACCTGGAAAGAGGCTGGAACAAATTATTAATCAGTTTGTAAGCAGCTAGAAAAGGACCTAGGGATTATGGTGGACGAGAAGCTGGATATGAGTCAACAGTGCGCCCTTGTTGCCAAGAAGGTTAACGGCATTTTGGGCTGTATAAATATGGGCGTTGCCAGCAGATCGAGGGATGTGATCATTCCCCTCTATTCGACATTGGTGAGGCCTCATCTGGAATACTGTGTCCAGTTTTGGGCCCCACGCTACAAGAAGGATGTGGCAAAATTGGAAAGAGTCCAGCGGAGGGCAACAAATATAATTAGGGGGCTGGAGCACATGACTTATGAGGAGAGGCTGAGGGAACTGGGATTGTTTAGTCTGCAGAAGAGAAGAATGAGGGGAGATTTGATAGCTGCTTTCAACTACCTGAAAGGGGGTTCCAAAGAGGATGGATCTAGACTGTTCTCAGTGGTAGCAGATGACAGAACAAGGAGTAATGGTCTTAAGTTGCGGTGGGGGAGGTTTAGGTTGGATATTAGGAAAATCTTTTTCACTCAGAGAGTGGTGAAGCACTGGAGTGGGTTCCCTAGGGAGGTGGTGGAATCTCCTTCCTTAGAGTTTTTTAAGGTCAGGCTTGAGAGAGCCCTGGCTGGGATGATTTAGTTGGTGTTGGTCCTGCTTTGAGCAGGGGATAGGACTAGATGACCTCCTGAGGTCCCTTCCAACCCTGATAGTCTCTGATTCTAGAGGACAATAAGTTATAAGGAATGGCCAGCATGGATTTGTCAAAAACAAATCACACCAAACCAACTTACGCTGCATGGCCGCACAAGAATCAATCAGGTGCCGTACACTAGGTTAGTAGAGCCCTGCACATCCAGCGACTGGTGTTTATGTGCCCCTCCCCCTGCTGCTCTGCCTTCTGTCTTGGAGCTTCTGCCAGCTACTCCCAGGACCCTCCTACTTGCTGTGCAGAACAGAGGCGCTGATGTCAGGGTGTCCCTCTCTCTGCCGCCCATGTACCCCATCTACGCAGAGTGGGGGAGGGGAACAGGGCTCTGCAGTTAGATGAGACTGCTGGCCCCTGCTGCGTTCTGAACAAGCCTTCAGGCTGGTGTGCTTAGAGACAGCACACTGTCTGTCTGCAATACACTTCTCCAGCAGCCAGTGTGCGCGCGCGCGCACACACACACACACACACAGTCTCTCTCTGTCTCTCACCTCCCAACACACACACACACACACACACACACACACACACACACACACACACAGTCTCTCTCTGTCTCTCACCTCCCAACACACACACACACACACACACAGTCTCTCTCTGTCTCTCACCTCCCAACACACACACACACACACACACACACAGTCTCTCTCTGTCTCTCACCTCCCAACACACACACACACACACACACACACACACACACAGTCTCTCTCTCTGTCTCTCACCTCCCAACACATACTTGTGATGTTGTTCGTACTTCTTGGTACTTCCTGGAATGCACATTTATTCTCTGTAATTTTATTCTTTCAAAGTGCCTTTATTTTAGTTTTTTGACTGCTCTCTGCATTTCATAATTTTATTTCTCTCATGGTGAAATTTAATTCTTTGAGTAGTGAGTTCTAAAATGCCTCACCTGTCATGGCTAGAGTAATTATCCCTATGGTAACTTTTACAAAATATATATTATAGCTATGTTTCTTGTTTTTACTGGTGCTGCACATCCGCACATTACCTAAATATTGGTACACATAATAAAATTCTTTCCACCTATGGATGGAAAAAATGAGAGGGAATATTGGTCATAACTTCCAGCAATGAGCTCTTCGTCATCAGTTGATACAGTACATTACTCAATAGCTGTCTGTAAAGGTCTTCCTTTAAAATTCTAGCTTGAACTTGGGTGTACTGCCTGTGCTTTAGTATTTTCTATTTTCTTTTACTTTGGAAATATCTCACTTTATACATTCAACAATGAAATAAATAAGTCTTTAATAAGGAAACAAGAATAGAAAATATCACATCCAGTTTGGTTGAGTTCCAGTTACTATGAGAACCATCTGGTATCTCATTCCACCAGAACTGTAATGGATTTTATCACATTCTCTGACCTGAGTGTTTGCTGACAATCCAAGAAAGTAGGGTTTTGTGTTTTAAGGTATTTGTTTAATACAGGTGTGAAATGTGGCTGAACTAATAGTGCTTTTAGGATCCAGTGGTCTGATTCAGTTCCCATTGAAACACATACGAGTGTCTTCAATGGGAGATGGATCAAACCCCATTCTTATTGAGGCTGTGTGCTCTACCATAATGTAAACATTTAATAAAAAAAACCTGTACTTTTCACAGCTTTAGAGAATCTAAATCTCATCCTTTGTGTTAAAATATTTTCCTTTTATGTATTCAGTGTTCATGAGGAAACTACAAAAATAGGCATGTGGCTTTGCGTTTGTATGATCATTATTTGGCAGTAAGTTTACTATGGACACTTCACTTTCTCCTTGTTTTTTATTTAAAAATGAGAAATTTAAAGCTAATACTTGACTGAATCTGTTTAACCTTTTATCAGGAGTATGATGAGTTGGCAGAAACACAAGGAAAGCTGGAAGAAAAGCTCCAAGAACTTGAAGCCAATCCACCAAGGTAAAAAAACAAAATACAAAAAATACCACACACTAGCTGGAGAGCAATCAGGAAGGCTGGTGTTTCTCATTTAGTATTGCATTGACATACTTGGGTTCAGAAACGAATTTTCCCCCAGGTCATATTGGCAGAGACTGGATTTTTTTTGCCTTCTGCAGCATTGGTCACAGGTCACTTGCTGGTTTAAATGAAATACTAAATAGTGGATTCTCTGTAATGTGAAATCCTTTTTTTTTTTTTTTTTTTTTAATCATGATTTGAGAACATCAGTAACTCAGCCAGAGGTTCTGGGTCTATTTCAGGAGTGGATGGGTAAGGTTCTGTGGCCTGCAAAGTGCAGGAGGTCAGACTAGATCAGTGGTGGTTCTTTGAGTGATTGTTCATGTGTATTCCAAGCAGGTGTGCATACCAGCCAGAAGATTTTCCCTTAGCAACGTCCATAGGGTCGGCCCTGGAGTGGCCCCTCCATGGCGCCCTATATAGGGGCCTGGCGACCCTCCACCCCCTCAGTTACTTCTTGGCGCCAGTGATGGCTAGCTGGAACTTTGCTCGCTTTTGCAGCAAGCCTAGCAGTGTCTTGTCTAAGTGTATATAGTTGTTTCCCCTCTCATAGTTTAGAGTTAGTGATAGTTGTAGATAGTTAATAGTAGTTGGGGGGGCTTCCCCCCCTCCCCAACGTGCTTGTTGCCCTGCTGGGGCATGCCCAGGTCCCCAGGGTTTAAACTCTGCGAGGACTGCGGGAAATTTATGCCAAAGAGTGACCCGCACTCGTCCTGCTTGAGGTGTCTCGGGGAGAGCCACCAAAGAGACCGGTGCAGTATCTGCAGGGGATTCTGTTCCAGGACTCTTATGAACAGAGAGCAGAGACTCAGAGTGCTCCTGATGGAAGCAGCTTTACAGCCACACTCGGACCCTGAGCCTGCCGATCCGGTGCCCAGCACCTCATCCTTGGTGCACAGCGCTCCGGCACCGCTAACAAGACAGGAGTCCCAGTCTAAGACCTCAAAGTCCTGGCACCGGAGAGACTCGGGACATAGAAAATCGACCTCAGTGCAGCACCGATCACCATGTCCAGTGCACGCGAAAACAAAGAGGCTGGTGAGGAACCGATCACCCCACCAGAACCTTAAAAGGCCAGCGGTGTCCACGACTGTGGTGGGACAAGCCAAGCCACAGCTGCACCCTCCCAAGGTCCCGATGACTCCCGCCCTGGTGGGGGTGCAGTTGAGTCTGAACCAGTCCAGCTCCCCGGACCTCAGCGAGGATGGGCGTCCCCCATCGACACCCGAGACATTCGAGGTGGCCTCTGAGTTATTAAGCCTCCCAGTGCTGGCCTCCCCGCACCTGTGGAAGGAGCTGTTAGACACAGCCCGACCCCGATCCAATCAAGGGGCAAGCCAGCCATGATGTTTCCCCAGTCCCCGCCCAGTGATGCTCTGGCAGCACTGGCGCAAAGAGAGCACTCCCCGGCCTCGTGACACCGCTCCCTGGCAACAGTGGGTACTGCTCCCCCTTGGTCCTCCTATTCGGAGGCCTCGAACTCAGAGGCAGACTCCTACCGCTCCAGTAGATCAAGGAGCAGAAGTTCGGCTTCTCAGGCAAGCCAATGACCTTACCCTGCGCAGTGGCAGCAACAGTGGCAACCACCCTCCCAGTGGCTGTTCTGGACTCCCTGGGCCTACCATCAGTCCCTGGGACAGGTGCACGGTCCACGCTCTAGGTCTGCGTCAGTCTCCTCAACGTCGGTGGCTCCAGTGCAAATGCTTCCACCACTGGCACTGCTGTCTGACAGGAGTGTGCCACAACAGAACCCGGCACTACGGAGTCAGACACCAGCACTGATGGGAATCATGTTTCTGACGCCGCAGGCACTGCCCAGCATGCCTCGTTGTTCAGCGTCGACCCCCGTACCGGCTGCGTGCCACATCCTACATCCGCACCAGCCACGCAACCACAGTACCGTGCACTGCGGAACTCTGCAGAGGCTAAGGGTACAGAGGAAGGTCCTTTGCAGGTGATCTCCTCCTCTTCCTCGCTGGATGAAGCGGTTGCGGGAACTTCAGCGACACCGGCCCTAGTGGACAACCGGGTGCTTCAGCAGCTACTTAAGCGTGACACTTAGAGCCTGGCGATCCAAGTGGAGGAGATCGAGGTGGACATAGACCCGGTAGTGGACATCCTGGCCCTCTCGGGCCCATCTCGGGTTGCCCTACTGTTGATCAAAACAATAGCTGATACATCCCACACCTTGTGGGAGACACCAGCTTCATTGGTCCCTACGGCCAAGAAGACAGAGAGGCGCTACTTTGTACCCTCCAAGGGCCATGAGCACCTATATACCCACCCTCCCCCAGACTCTCTGATTGTGGATGCTGCCAACCAAAGGGAGCGTCAGGGGTTCCAAGGGTCTACACCGAAGAACAGGGAGGCCAAGAAGTTGGACCTCTTTCCTAGAAAGGTGTACTCGACGGGGGGTCTGCAACTACATATAGCCAACCAACTGGCTATAGTGAGCTGGTATGGCCATAACACGTGCTCAGCCTTGTCCAAGTTCGCTGAACTTCTCCCCCAGGAATTGCAAACAGAATTTTATGCTTTGGTAGAGGAAGGGAAGCTAATTTCCCAGGCATCCCTCCAAGCAGCCCTGCATGCGGCAGATGCAGTCTGCAGTACATTGGCAACTGGGCTGGTCATGCGGCAAGGAGCCTGATTTCAGGTCTCGGGCTTTCCACATGAGGTCCAACAAACTATCCAGGACCTCCCCTTCGAGTGGCCCATGCTCTTCTCCAAGAGGACGGACAAGAGGCTCCATAGCCTAAACGACTCGAGGGCTACCTTACGGCTCACTCTTCCTGCACCACCCCAGCCACCCAACACAGGCAATTCAGGCCGCAGCCAGTTCTTACGAGCCCCAGAACTGCCCGAAGCCCTCGCGTAGGCGAAGAAGAAACAGCAGAAGGAGGCAACAACAGCCCTCCGGCCAGTCGTCCGGCCAGCCACAGCCTCTGTCAGGGCCTACACCCCAATTGATCTTGCGGTCGAGGACGACCTACCAGTCAGGACTCTGGATCCTATCAGCCCTACCTTTTCATCACGTCTGTTCTCCTTCTATCGTGCCTGGTCCTGTATCACATCGGACAGTTGGGTGCTCCACACAGTAGAGAGGGGATATTCTATCCAATTCTCGTCCCTCCCGTCCCACCAGCTCCCCACCCTGTTCCTCTTCAGGGATGCCCTCATGAGCAACTTCTAGTTCAGGAAGTGCAGTCCCACCTCGTAGTAGAGACAGTGGAGGAAGTTCCTCAGGAACTCGGGATTTTTACTCTCAGTATTTCCTAATACTAAAGGTTAAAGGGGGCCTCAGATCCATTCTGGACTTGCGGCATCTGAACAAGTTTGTAAAGAAACTCAAGTTTCGTATGGTCTCCCTGTCCTCCATCATCCTCTCCATGGATCCAGGTGACTGGTACACCACCCTTGACTTGAAGGATGCATACTTCCATATCGCAATAATCCCTCAGCACAGACGTTACCTCAGGTTCATAGTGGGCAACACCAATCTCCAGTTCACAGTCATGCCTTTCGGCCTGTCAATGGCCCCAAGGGTCTTCACAAAGTGCATGGCAGGTGTGGCAGCTTTCCTGCGTAAGCACGGAATTCAGGTGTTTCCCTGCCTGGACGATTGGCTTATCAAGGGCTGCTCCAAGGCACAGACGGAGGCTCAGGTGGTCTTTCAGACAGACTTTCCTCAAGGTCTGTCTCCTGTTGAACAAGGCCAAGTCTTCCCTGTCTGCTGTCCAGCAGATAGAGTTCATAGGGGCAGTTCTGGACTCGTCGCAGGCCAGAGTATTCCTACCAGAGGTCAAGTTTCGGTCCATGTCTGATATCATCCTCGGTTTCTGCCGTTTCCTGACCACTGCGACGAGGAACTTCCTGAAGTTGTTGGAACTCAATGTCTGTGTGCACCTGTGTGGTGTGGCATTCCAGGCTCAGGCTGCGTCCTCTTCACTCCTGGTTAGCGACTGTGTACCGACCAACCAGGGACATGCTGGACTCGGTGGTGACGCTTCCCCGAGAGGTGATGGATTCCCTCCAGTGGGGGCTCGACCCGCGAATGATCTGTGCTGGAGTACCCTTCTCCAGCCCTCAGCCATCCTTTTCCATGGTGACAGACGTGTCGGATCTGGGGTGGGGGGCGCATCTCGGGGAATCTCAGGACTCGAGACCTTTGGTCCCCAGAGGAGCTCTCCCTGCACATCCACGTCAGGGAGCTACAGGCTGTTCTCTTGGCCTGCCTCACTTTCAAATGGCGATTGGCGGGCAGATGCATTGCAGTCCTCATGGACAATACCTCGGCGATGTTCTATATCAACAAACATGGGGATGCGCACTCCTCTCCCCTGTGCCGGGAAGCCGTGCATTATGGGACTTTTGCGTACAGAACGCAATTCACCTAACGGCATCCTACCTCCTGGGGGTGCAGAGTGGCGGATGCCCTCAGCCACTTGTTCCATGGTCACGAGTGGTCCCTTTGCCAAGATGTGGCATGCTCAATCTTCCGTCTCTGATGTTATCCCCAGATAGACCTGTTTGCCTCGAGGGACAACAGGAAGTGTCGAAGGTTCTTCTCCCTCATGGGGCGTGCAGTCCAGGGTCTCTAACAGATGCCTTCCTCCTCTCGTGGGAAGGCGGCCTGCTTTATGCCTTCCCTCTGATCCCCATGGTCCACTGGATACTCCTCAAGATATGCAGGGATCACGCTCTCGTCATACTGATAGCACCGGTGTGGCCGCGCTAGCACCCCTCACGTTGCCCCTACTCCTGGACTTGATCACACAGAATCGGGGCAGCCTTTGCCACCCGAACCTGGAGTCGCTTCACCTTGCAACCTGAATGTTCCATGGCTAAACCCGGTGGAAATGCAGTGCTCACAGCAGGTCAGACAAGTCCTCGATAGCAGAAAACCCTCCACCAGGGCCGCATACATGGCCAAGTGGAAACATTTTTCCATCTGGGCTGAACAGCAAGGACAGGCTCCATTGCTCGTCCTGATACCTCTCATCCTTGACTACCTACTCCAGTTGAGGTAGCGAGGACTTTCGCTCTCTTCGATTCGGGTCCGTTTGGTGGCCATCTCCGCATTCCACCCAGGAGTTGAAGGTAGTTCAGTCTTTGCAAACCCACTGGTTTGTCGCTTCCTCAAGGGCCTGGATAGGCTGTTCCTGCATATTCAACAACCAGTCCCTGCTTGGGACCTCAATTTGGTTGTCTCCACCCTCACGGTGTCCCCTTTTGAGCCACTGTCTACATGCTCTTTGCTATATCTCTCCTATAAGGTCGCGTTCCTCATGGCCATCACCTCAGCCAGGAGGGTATCGGAACTCAGAGCGCTGACGTCTGAGCCTCCATACACAGTCTTCCACAAAGACAAAGTCCAACTCATGCCACACCCAGCGTTCCTTCCAAAGGTGGTCTCCCAATTCCACATGGGTCAGGCCATTTTTCTCCCTGTGTTCTACCCTAAGCCATGCTCCTCCAACGCAGAGCGTAGGCTGCATTCCCTGGAAGTTCGCAGGGCCTTAGCATTCTATACTGAACGAACTAAACAGTTCAGGAAATCTGCCTAACTCTTTGTAGCTGTGGCCGACAGGATGAAGGGACTCCCCATCTCTTCACAGCATATCTCCTCATGGATCACGGCTTGCATCTGCAAATGCTACAGTCAGGCCCAAGGTGCCTGCCCCGCCAATCACAGCCCACTCCACAAGGGCACATGCCTGCTCCGCGGCGTTCCTGGCTCAGGTCCCGACACAGGAGATATGCAGGGCTGCCACGTGGTCCTCAATCCACACATTCACGTTGCACTATGCCATCACACACCAGGCCAGAAACGACGCAGCCTTTGGCAGGGCAATGCACCAATCAACAGTGAATTCCGACCCCACCACCTAAATTCAGGCTTGTGAGTCACCTGCTTGGAATGCACATGAACAATCACTTGAAGAAGAAAAAATGTTTACTCACCTTTTTGTAACCGTTCTTTGAGATGTGTTGTTCATGTCCATTCCAATATGCACCCTCCTGCCGCTCTGTCAGAGGGCCGGCAAGAAGGAACTGAGGGGGTGGAGGGTTGGTGGGCCCCTATATAGGGCTCCATGGAGGCGCCACTCCAGGGGGCACCAGGGGCGACCCTATGGAGGCTGCTTAGAGAAAATTTTCCAGCTGGTATGCATGCGGCGCGCACACACCTGCTTGGAATGGACATGAGCAACACATCTCAAAGAACAACAGTTACAAAAAGGTGAATAAAAGGTTTTTCTCCGCCTTTCTAGACTACTGTACCCCTTTCAGGAGTCTGATTTGTCTTGTGTACCCCCAAGTTTCATCTCATTTTAAAACTACTTGCTTACAAAATCAGACGTAAAAATACAAAAGTGTTGCAACACACAATTACTGACACATTGCTTACTTTCTAATTTTTACCATATAATTATAAAATAAATCAGTTGGTATATAAATATTGAACTTACATTTCAGCGTAGTATAGAGCAGCATAAACAAGTTGTATGAAATTTTAGTTTGTAATGATTTCTCTAGTGCTTTTTATGTAGCCTGTTGTAAAACTAGGCAAATATCTAGATGTACCCACTGGAAGACCTCTGAGTACCTCCAGGGGTACATGTACTCCTGTTTGAGAACCACTGGACTAGATGATCATGGTGGTCTCTGTAGTCAGATGTTTGGCTGTGTGTGTTCTCTCTGTATGCCATTCCAGCTCTGTGCAGACAGCTGGCATTGTAGGTGTCCAGTGACCACAAGATCCGTTAAAATACGAAGGCACTAGGTTAGGTTTATTGCTGACAAAGCACAGTCCTAGCTCCCTGGATGCCTGTGACAATGGATGCAGCTCAGTCAGTGACGGGACTTTCCACTATCCCCTAAGTGGCCACATTCCCTCTGAAACTCCATTTTATATGCCAATAAAGGCTGAGAAAGCTGTTTTTGCTTAGTCTGCAGAAGAGAAGAGTGAGGAGGGATTTGATAGCAGCTTTCAATTGCCTGAAGGGGGTTTCCAAAGAGGATGGAGCTCAGCTGTTATTAGTGGTGGCAGATGACAGAACAAGGAGCAATGGTCTCAAATTGTAGTGGGGTGGGGAAGCACTGGAATGGGTTCCCTAGGGAGGTGGTGGAATCTCCATCCTTAGAGATTTTTAAGGCTCAGCTTGACAAAGCCCTGGCTGGGATGATTTAGTTGGTGTTGGTCCTGCTTTGAGCAGGAGGTTGGACAAATGACCTCGGGAGGTCTCTTCCAACCCTAATCTTCTATGATCTAAGTATCAGAGGGGTAGCCGTGTTAGTCTGGATCTGTAAAAGCAGCAAAGAGTCCTGTGGCACCTTATAGACTAACAGACATATTGGAGCATGAGCTTTTGACGAAGTGGGTATTCACCCACGAAAGCTCATGCTCCAATATGTCTGTTAGTCTATAAGATGCCACAAGACTCTATGATTCTAAGTTATGTATCTCCTTCCCCTCCCCCTTGACATGGCTAGTTGTCACCCATTACCTTGTACGTTTGGTTCGAGCAAAATATCTCTATCCCTCATACTGTCATCTTGACCTTATCTTTGAGAGGTCAGCACGTTCCTGTTATCTTTGTGTTGATATTGAGGTGTTGTGCAAACATTCCAGAAGGATGATTCCACAAGTGTCCTGAGCCTAGCACTTCTTAGGAATGTGTGTGTTTTTGCAATACCAGCCCTGTTCTTGCCAGTTTCTGTGAGCTTGCAAGCAGGCAGAGCCTGACTTGTGCTCACAGCCTTTCTTTGCATTATATCAGCAGAGCGTGGCCACTACTTCAGTTCAGGCGTATGATACTTGGGCTTCTGTCTTAGGCTCTCTTTCTACTACAGTCTCTTCTGGCCTTCGTCTATGGGTATGTCCAGACTACCTGCCGGATCGGCAGCGATCAATATGTCGGGGATCGATATATCGTGTCTAGACGAGACACGCTATATCAATCCCTGAACGCGCTCCCGTTGACTCCAGAACTCCACCAGGGTGAGTGGCGGTAGCGGAGTCCATGTGGGGGAGCCACGGCCATCGATCCCGGACCGTGAGGACGGGAGGTAAGTCGAAATAAGATACGTCGAGTTCAGCTATTCTCATAGCTGAAATTGCGTGTCTTACATCAACATCCACCGCACCCCACCCACTCGGTGTAGACCAGGCCTATGAGTCTGTTTCTTTTGGAAAAATGCTAAGGGATATTCAGTTTGTATTGTATTAGCCAACTGACTTGGTTATGTAAGTGCACATGTATGAAGTCTGAGTTTCGTCTGTTTCAGAGAAGGTGGCTCATAAAGGAGAAAGATCATTCTCAGTTTCCATGACCTGTTAATCATCCCACTTACTGTAGAACCTTGGAGTTACGGACACCTCAGGCATGGAGGTTGTTTGTAACTCTGAAATGTTCATAATTGTGACCAAGACTGCCTGGACTGGGGGCTTGCAGCTATGCCAGTGAACTTCAGCATCTTCACCTCCTAGCCTGGCAAGTGGATGTGTGCATAAGCAGCTGGTTCTAGCCCCCTGGATGCAAGGGTGATGAGTGAGGCACACTGGGCTACAGTGGGTCAAGTGTGGCCTTTTTACAACTGAGATGCTCCTCCAGAGCACAATGTGCAGGGCTGCAGCTCCAGCAGCAAACACTCCAGGCCAGGTTCCAGCAGCAGCCCAGTGTCTTTCCTGGGTTCAGACTGTGCATGCAAGTTATGTCCCCCTCCTGGGCAAGGGGAGGTGACCTACATGAAAGTAGTGCAGACCCCAGCATTGCTCCTGCTCTGCCTGCTCAGGGGCTCACAGCTGTGCCTGTGAAACTTAGCATCTTCACCTCCTACCTGTAAGTGGCTGCGCCCTGTGTGGCAAGTAGCGGGTGGGGCTAGGGACAGGCAGCACAGATGTGCCTACCTTTAAGATGCAATACAGGCACAGTACAGTGTTTGCTGGTGATTTTTTTGTGTGTGTATGTCTCTGCTGCTGCCTGGTTGCTTACTTCCGGTTCCACATGGGGTCTGGTTGAGCGGTCAGACTGTAATTCTGGTGTTCGTATCTTTGAGGTTCTGCTGTATAACTAATTCCATTAATACCTTGTCATAAACAGATAGTAAGAGTTAATAGAACAAAAGTACTTTATATCTCTTTTGACTGTAAAGGTTTAACAAGTTCAGTGAGTCTGGCTGTCACCTGACCAGAGGACCAATCAGGGGACAGGATACTTTCAAAGCTTGAGGGAGGGAAGTTTTTGTGTGCTGTTAGTGTTTGGTGGTTGTTCACTCTGGGGGCTCAGGGGGACCAGATATGCAACCAGGTTTCTCTCCAATCTCTTTGATACAGTCTCTTATATGTCCAGAATAGTGAGTATTAGGTAAATAAGGCGAGTTAGACTTATGTTTTCTTTATTTGCAAATGTGAATTTGGCTGGAAGGAGTTCAAATTTGTATTTTGCTGAAAGGATTTTAATTTGTACTTGTATACTTAGTCTGGGAGGGTATTCCCAGTGTCTATAGCTGAAAGACCCTGTAACATATTCCATCTTAAATTTACAGAGATAATTTTTACTGTTTTTCTTTCTTTAATTAAAAGCTTTTCTTGTTTAAGAACTTGATTGTTTTTTTATTCTGGTGAGACCTCAGGGGACTGGGTCTGGATCCACCAGGGAATTGGTGGGGAGAAAGGAGGGAAGGGGGAGAGAGAGGTTTTTTTCTCTCTGTGTTAGGATTACTTTCTCTCTCAGAGAGAGTCTGGGAGGGGGAGAGAGAAGGAGGGGGAAGGTAGATTTTTCCTCTCTGTTTCAAGATTCAAGGAGTTTGAATCACAGTGATCTTCCAGTGTAACCCAGGGAGGGGAAGCCTGGGAGAGGCAACAGTGAGGGAAAGGGTTTACTTTCCTTGTGTTAAGATCCAGAGGGTCTGGGTCTTGGGGGTCCCCGGGCAAGGTTTCGGGGGGACCAGAGTGTACCAGGCACTGGAATTCCTGGTTCGTGGCAGCGCTACAAGTACTAAGCTGGTAATTGAGCTTAGAGGAATTCATGCTGGTACCCCATCTTTTGGATGCTAAGGTTCAGAGTGGGGAATTATACCATGACATGCCTGATTCAGATAATCTTTTAAAAGGTCCAAAATTCGCATTAATTAGGGGTCCCTAGTGGTAGTCTTTGAATTGGGTTTTTGTTTTCTTATGTGGTGCTGTACGTGGTTTTGTACTTGCCCATTGTGCATCTACCTTTTTGTTTTCCTCACTTTCAAGTCTCTACTTCGCTTCTCCTTGCCTTCTGTTTATTTGCAGTTATTTCCCGCTAATTCATTTACTACTCTAACCAGTCCATCTTACTGAGGCACATGCAGGAATATGCACTCCATTATATCCTTGACTGCCTTGTCCCTACAGGTGTGAATTGTCCCAAGTTACGGGACCTGCTCTCTATTTTGGAAGACTTTTCTACAATGTAAAAGATCTTTCACTTAAATATTTGTTACTACTTAACCTAAATTCACTCTTTCTCAACTTCATCCCATTCTCTGAGCTCATACCCCATTTTCTGAGCTTATACCACTTTGACCCATTCTAAATAATTTCTTATTCCTTTGTGTTTATACTCTACAAATTTTTCGGCCTGTATTGAGCAGGATGTCAGACTAGATCAGGGGTAGGCAACCTATGGCACGTGTGCTGAAGGCGGCACACAAGCTAATTTTCACTGGCACTCACACTGCCCAGGTCCTGGCCACTGGTACAGGGGGCTCTGCAGTTTAATATAATTTTAAATGAAGTTTCTTAAGCTTGGGGGGAGGGGATAGCTCAGTGGTTTGAGCATTGGCCTGCTAAAGCCAAGGTTGTGAGTGCAATCCTTGAGGGGGCCACTTAGGGATCTGGGGCAAAAATTGGTCCTGCTAGTGAAGGCAGGGGGCTGGACTCAATGACCTTTCAAGGTCCCTTCCAGTTCTAGGAGTTTGGTATATCTCCAATTATTAATTAATTAAATATTTTAAAAACCTTATTTACTTTACATACAACAATAGTTTAGTTATATATTATACACTTATAGAAAGAGACCTTCTAAAAACGTTAAATGTATTACTGGCACGCAAAACCTTAAATTAGAGTGATTAAGTGAAGACTCAGCACCCCACTTCTGAAAGATTGCTGACCTCTGGAAGAAATTATCATAATGGCACGTAAAATCTATGAAAATATTTAGTCTGTTCTCGATTAACTTAGCTAAGATACACACTCAGTGTAATATATCCTCCTATTGTAGGTCCACCCTGTTGTAACAACATCCAATTTTGATTTAAAATTGATCAGTGATGGAGAATCTACCACAACCCTTGGTCAATTGTTCCTCTCACTGTTAAAAATGTATGCCTCATTTCCAGTCTGAATTTGGCTAGCTTCAACTTCCAGGCATTGGATCTCTGCTAGTTTGAAGAGCCCATTATTAAATATTTGTTCCCCAGGTAGGCACTTATAAACTGTAATCAAGTCAACCTATAACCTCTTTAAAATTGAGTTCCTTGAGTCAGTCACTATAATGCATGTTTTCTAATCCTTTAATCATTCTTGTGGCTTTTCTCTGAATCAATGTCCTTCTTGAATTGTGGACACCAGAACTGGACACAGTATTCCCGCAGTGGTCACGTCTGTATTTGGCATGATAGGATCTCCCTACTCAAGATTTCCCTGTTCATACATCCAAGGATTGCATTAGCTTTTTTGGCTAACAGCATCGCACTGGGAGCTCATGTTGAGTTGTTCATCATGACCCTCAACTTTTTTTCAGTGTAACTACATCCCAGGGTGGAGTCCCCCATCCTGTACAGAATAGCCTACATTTTTAGTCATAGATCTATAATTTCTTGTTGGCCATATTGATCCATTACTAGATGGAAATGTAGAATTAATGATAATGCAGAAAAGGCAAAAGTGTTCTATAAATTTGTTCTGTATTTGAGAGCAAAAAAAAACAGGCGATACAGTCTCATCATATGGTGATAACATTTTTTCTATTCTACTAGAATCTCTGGAGGATGTTAACAGAAGCTACTGAAGTGATACACATTTAAATCAGGAAGTTCAGATAACTTGCATCCAACAGTTTTAAAAGACCGAGGAGCTTGCTGGAGCATTAATGTTGATTTTCAGTAAGTCTTGGAGTACTGAAGAAGTTCCAGAAAACTGGACATTTTCAAAAAGGATAAATGGGATGACTCAGATGATTATAGGTCTGTCATCCTGACATCTGTCCGTGCAAGGTAGTAGAGTGGCTGATACAGGACTCAATTAAGAACTAAAGGAAGGTAATATAATTAATGCCAATCAACATGGTTTATGGAAATATAGATCCTGTCAAACAGAGTTTGATCCGACGAAGTGGGTATTCACCCACGAAAGCTCATGCTGCAATACGTCTGTTAGTCTATAAGGTGGCACAAGACTCTTTGCTGCTTTTACAGATCCAGACCAACACGGCTACTCCTCTGATACTCGAACAGAGTTGTAATTTCATTTAAAAAAAACAGCAGGTCTGCATGATTAAATTAATAGTGCTGATGTAATAGACTTCTGTAAGACATTTGACTTGGTACGGCACAACATTTTCATTAAAAAAATAGAATATAAAATTAATAACACGACACACACCAAATGGATTAAAAACTTGCTAACTGACAGGTCTTAAAATGTAACTGTAGTCAGGAAATTGTCATTGAGTGGGTCTGTTTCCAGTGGTTTCCTATGGGCTTGGTTCTTGGTCTTATGCAATGTAACATTTTTATCAGTGATCTGGAAGAAAACATAAAATCATCATTGATAAAGTTTGCAGAAGACACAAGAACTGGGAGAAAGTTACATAATGAAGAGGGCAGGTCACTGATTCAGAGCGATCTGAATCACTTGGTAGATTGGGCGTAAGCGAACAATGTGCTTTTTAATATGTCTAAATGTAAATGTATTCATCTAGGAACAAAGAATGTAGGCCATACTTTCAGGATGGGGGACTGTATCGTAGGAAAAGTAACTCTGAAAAAGATTTGGGAGTGGTGGTGGATAATCCTCTGAACATGTGACACAGTGGCCAAAAGAGCTAATGTGTTCCTGGGATGCAAAAACAGGGGAATCTTGAGGAGTAGGAAGGTTATTTTAGTTCTGTGTTTAGTACTGGTGCAATCCTGCCTCTGGAATACTGTGTCCAGTGGTGGTGCCCACAACTTGAGAAGAAAGTTAATAAATTGAATAGGGTTCACAGAAGAGCCATGAGAATCATTAAAGAATTAGAAAACATGCCTAATCGTGGTAGACTCAGGTGCTTAATGTATCTAGTTTAACAAAGAGAAGGTGAAGGGGTGACTTGATTCCAGTTTATAAATACTTACCAGGAGAACAAATATTTAATATTTGTCTAGCAGAGAAAGGTATATAACATACTCCAGTAGCTGAAATCTAAAGCTGGACAAATTCAGACTCCAAATGAAAATTTTTAACGGTGAGAATAATTAACCATTGTAACAATTTACCAAGAGTTGTGGTGGATTCTCCCTTTCTGACAGTTTTTAAATTAAGATTGGAGGTTTTTGTGAAATAGCTGTTCTAGGAATTATTTTGGGGAGTTCTATGGTATGTTTTTTTTTAATAGGAGGTCAGACTAGATTATCATAATGGTCCCTTCTCGCCATAGAGAATCATAAAATATCAGGGTTGGAAGGGACCTCAGGAGGTCATCTAATCCAATCCCCTGCTCAAAGCAGGACCAATCCCCAACTAAATCAGAATATATGAATCTATGTTGAAAAATGTTTGCTTGCTCCCAGCTTAACAAGCAATCCAGATCACTGTGTTTCAGTGACCTGTCCTCTTCGTTATTTTCCCCTCCCCATTTTTTATATAATTGCCAAACTTTATCAGTGGTGATTTTATGTCATATTCCAGGCCATTGATAAAAATGCTAAATAGTATAGGTCCAAAAACCTATCCCTGGACCCCCTTTAGAAGCACACCTGCTTGATGATGATTCCTTGCTTAAAACTACATTGAGACCTATCAGCCAGTTTTTAATCCTTTTCATATGTGCCATGTTAATTTTGTATCATTCCAGTTTTTAATAAAAAGTGTGGTACCAAATCAAATGCCTTATAGAAGTCTTAAGTATATTACATCAACACTATTATCTTTACCAACCTAACTTGTCATCTCATCAAAAACAGATAGTTTTTTATAAGCTCTGTTTTCCTTAAACTATATTGATTGGCATTATGTCATCAGATCCCAGAGGGATGTAGCAGTCCTTGCAGATCAAGTGCCACCTGGATCAAACTCTAGCTAGGCCCTTAAGGTAGTCTGGCTGGATGTTCAGTCTCTGTTCACCATTGGCGATCTTGGTCACCAAAAGCTCTGGTGGTGCAATATGTGATCACTAATGATGTAGCGGCATTCCTTGGTAAACCCTTCGTAATTAATTGGTCATCCATCCTAATATGTATGTACCAAGAAAGCCACCAAAACCGAATCAGTGCTGATGGAAGTGATTCCTCGGTTTGGCTAGCAATATCTTCATTGTTGATCTTATTCTGCCACTTAATATTAAGCAGCTGACAAAGACGACAAGAATCAAAAATGTCATTCTGCCACACTTCAACATTCCTCAGCACCCAGGCTTCACTACTCTCCTTTCATTCTTCGTTAACCGAGATCAGTGATAGGACTTCCATTATTTTTCCTGGGATCATTTTCAGGTTGACAGTCCTGTAATTACCTGGGTCATTCTGCAGATACCTCATGGAGAAAGCTATGAGGCCCCAGTCGCATCCAGGCCATGGAACCCCACCCTATAGTTCGGATTCATTCAACAAGGAGTATGCCTCCTGCTGTGAAGTCCAACTCCAGTGTGGGAGCATCCACCTCCACTGATCTCAAGGCGGGACCTTGTCAGGAAGCTAGGAAGCACTCTCATCCATCATTATGGTAGGCTGAAGAGCCCACGTGAACAACCACACAGCACAAAGTGTGTGGACATCCTGAGAATCCAGGATGCACATCGGTATACTGGAACTATGGACAGAATGGAGGATGTGCGAGTCTTTTCATTCGTCTGCATTCACCATATCCCTGTAATGTCGGACAAGACTACGACTGACTTCTACATCAACAAGCAAGGGGGAGCAAGATCTGCCTCCCTGTGCATCACCCTGTCAGTAGTCTACCTTGTGGGGAAACAGACTTCCTCAGCAAATACTTTGCACTTGACCATGAGTGGCAACTTTGCAAAATGCTGCTTAATGACATTTTTCACTCGGTGAGGAACCGAAACTAGAGATGTATTTGCTTCTTACACAGACAGCAAATGCACCCCATATTGCTTCAGAGGAGCCCTAGGTTACTTCTCCCATTGTGATGCTCTGCTTCTTACCTGGTCAGGCCAGTTCAACTATGTCTTCCTTCCGCTCTCGCTTCTTCCACAAGTTCTGACTGGACAGAGTGAGGGTCTTCATCACTGCCTTCTGTCCCAGACAGTTCTGGTTCCCCAACCTCCTGCTTATGTCATCTTGCCCACCAATTATACTTCGACATTTCCCAAGCTCCTGACCCACTGCAATAGCAAGATCAAACACCTCAATGCACAGCCGCGCCACTTCAGGTGCATGGGCATCATTAAGTTTAAGATTTTGTCACAGTTATTTGTAGTAGAACTCAGGGACAGGTCACAGGCAATAAACAAAAATAAACAGAATCCATGACCTCCGTGACATAATCTTAGCCTTAATTATAGATAGGTGCCAAACGAGTCAGTCATCCAGTTCTCTAATGGTGTTTGGTGTCCTGCAGCAGACACCAACTAGTACCCCATCTTGTGCTTTATCTGTTAGGACATGGATCTATAAGCATTTGGCATCATTTGCTTCTGAGTTGTTAGTGACACAGAAATAGGTAATGCCATTTTTGACAGAGTACTACTCTCCCTACCGTCTTGCCCATGCAATCCTTCCAGCCTCTTTGCTTAAGCTTCTTTCAATTGTATTCTTTGCTCAGCCTGAGCCCATTATCTTAAGTCCTCCTTGTGTTGAATGCCTTCATCTTTGTAAGGAAAGGCCATTCTCTATAAGCCAACACCAAAATTGCTCACGTCTTGTATTGTGAAAATACAGTTTCTGTAAATCTCTTTTCTTTTTCCACTGTTCATGTAGGTCCACAATAGATCATGTATCTAGGGAACAACTAAAGAATTGGATAACTAACTGCATTCCAACGTGTTGTGAAATTGCTTCTTGTGGTTCCGTATTTGTTTTGCACCTACCTGGGATTCACAGTTTGTTAGGTATGAAGAATATAGAATGTACGTCTCAAAATTACAGCACTTACTCTTTAAGTATAGAATGAATTTTCTGAGAATTTACAAGTCAATTGGTTAATTAGTTTAGGAATTAAAATTAATGGGTCCTTGTTAAGAAGCTCAGCACTCTTTTCCTAGATCGGAACAGAACACAGATGCTTCACACTTCTATTTTTTGTATTAATTTAGCACCTTAGAGCCCTTGTCATGGACCAGGACCTCACTGGGCTAGGTATTGTACAAACACTTGGCAGAGATTGTCCCTGCCCCAGAGAGCTTACAGCCTAAGCTCATTTATATAGTTAACTGAGTGAGATCTGACGTGGGCTACATTTGAAGAATTTATTTTCAGGATTATCGATTATATTTTCACCCATTCTTCATAACTGAAAGTTTCTCCTTCAACTGACGAATCATATTCTGCTAGAAAATTCCATATAAAACAGCTATTTTTCAAATTGGCTGACATCTCTCATTGTTCTCAGGGAATTGAGGTCATAACTTGTCCACAGTCGGGTGGGTCTCTTGAGAGGGGCATCTATCCTCCTTTGTTCTCGATGGGACAGAGGCTATAGGCAGGTCTTAGCAAAGATGGCTGCCCCTCCTCCCCCCTTTGGAAATAGTGGTAATCAGAACCATTTTGAATGAGAACACCTAAACTGAGGCCTGCTGTGGACATGCTCCCATTGAGAATAGTGGATGAGTTGTCATTTTAAGAGGGCAGTTCTCCATACATTTCTCTGAAGATTTTTATGCACCAGCCTCAGCTGACAGAAACTTTTAGATATGAAAAATAATGGTAGACAATACCATTAATCCTAAATCTTCCATTTCAAAAGCTGTCCAATTGTATCAAATCTACTCAGCAGAGAGGAGAGTAGGAGTAACTGGGCCAAGGATTGCCCCATAATAACACAAGGGGAAAAAATAATTAAATGTGTCTTTCAAATCCATTTCAATTTTGGACAAGATACACTGAAATGTCTCTCTCATGTTGATAAGGCATGGCATTGCTATAAGGGAAGATTGTAGGAGTGTACTATGTGCATTTCTTAACTCAGCATGTTGGGATTTTGGAGTTAAGGGTAAACTTAGAATTTCCTACTTTTATAATGCTTTATTTGGGAATTATTGTAGCATCCCAGTTATGTATTTTATCCTCAGTTACTTACATGTACTCTCAACCTTACTTCCGTCTTCAGGTAATTTGTCTGGGAATATAAATAGGTTTACAGCTTCAGTTCTAGAACATCTTGAAGCCTGTTCCCTCAGAATTTGTGGAGTTTGTAAAGCATGCTGTATGTAGATTCCTGTATCTAAGATCTACAAATACAAATCCTGTTCAGTGCAAACCTCCAGTTACCATTAATATTGCAAATACAGTCTAATGGAGGTAGGCTTCCAACTCATTACAAGTCAATGGGGTTTGAGTGCCAAATGCCTAGGCATATTTGAAAAATACTCAAAATCAGTTGTGTGCTTTGGTAAGGCTGTCCTAACTCAAGGCCACACTAACTAGTTTCCATGAAGAGAGCGTCCACTGTGGAAGTATTTAATGAAGGACAAAATGAAGGTGTTCTGAGTTCTGTACACTCCTGTATTGGCCTTATAGAACCATGCTCATCCCTCTTTCACCATGCTTATATCTAGAATTGCTGCTTGCAGGTAGGTGGTCAGGAATTTTGAGCTAGGGTTGTGTTCTGTTTGTGTTCTTCATATATCTATCGATGAAGACTGGGCTTTCAAAGGCAAACTTTTTGCTTTATTTCACTCACTGCAAAGTCAACTTTTTTCTTTCCCTTTTTATATTTTTCTAGTGATGTTTATTTATCATCAAGGGACAGACAGATACTTGACTGGCATTTTGCAAATCTAGAATTTGCTAATGCCACACCGTTGTCTACACTTTCATTGAAGCACTGGGACCAGGTACCTAATTAATAAATTCTTGAAAATAGTACTCATAGATTTAGCACATGCATTTCATTCTGACATGTTTCTGTATGTTGGCAAGCATTTCTAAGAGATTTAAATGTCATGTACCTCAGCATTATCCCTTCAACTCTCATTCTGGATTCTACAGGATATTAACAGAGAGTTCCAGAGAGTTCTGCAAATACCCAAACAGATTATAATTAATTTATACTGTTATATTTGTTATGGGAAAATAGTCTATACCAATTATTTTACCAGTAATACTAGGGATTTTCTTCTCCTAATTAAGTTAGGTACAGCACTTTAAGTGGAAAAGTTCTCCATTTATTTAGCTCTATACTGATTGATCTGTTTTGGTTATAAACTTATGTATTTTTATATATTTTATTTTAGGATGATGATTTTGAATTCACAGGCAGTCATCTGACTGTGAGAAATGGATATTCCTGTGTGCCTGTAGCCTTGGCAGAAGGGTTGGATATTAAATTAAATACAGCAGTTCGGCAGGTTCGCTACACAGCTTCAGGTAAATCAAGCTCTCTAACTTCATAAGTTGCACTACCAAGGAGCACTGTCCTTTGACAATTGCCTCTGTTCTTCACTCACAGGATTCATACATTCTTGACACCATGAGCACAGAGCCATAGAAAAGCAAGGCCTGTAGGGCTTGAACTATTTAGGAAGCTTTAACAGATTTACAAATAATAATTTTTGGTTGCTTGTTTCTTTAGTTGTGTGGGCTCTGCATCATGCTGCAATTTGAGTTGCTCATGTCCCAAGTACATCCTGACCTGTTGATTCCCATTCATAATGGGATTAAGGTAAATGCAATAAGGGGTTTTGGTAAGCATCCTAGCCTATGCCGGTTCTGACTATAGAAATTCAGTGGAAGAGCATTGTGCTACTCAGAAATGTCCATCACATTGTTCTCCAAGGCACAGTTCTGTTGGTGCAGGATGTGCTCTGTGGGCCTAAAATGAGACCAAGCAGCATGGGTAGAATCATAGGCTATGTCTATACTAAGGGCCTTACAGCAGCACAGCTGTGCCCGCTGCAAGGTCTTCAGTGGTAGCTGTGTTGGCGGGAGAACCTCTCCTGCTGACATAGCGCTCTCCACACAGGCGCTTTTGTCAGTCGGTGCATACCTCGACTGACAAAAGTTTTATCGACAAAAGTGCTAGTGTAGACATACACAAAGTGTTAGAAGGGACTGCAATGGTCATCTAGTCTAACCCTCTGCCAAGATGCAGGATTTGCTGTGTCTAAATCATCCAAGACAGATGGATATTCAGCCTTCTTTTGAAAACTTCCAGTGAAGAACCTTCCACAACCTCCGTAGGCAGTCTGTTCCATTGTCCTACTGTTTTTACAGTTAGGAAGTTTTTCGTGAGACTTAATCTAAATGTGCTATGTTGTAGTTGGAACCTGTTGCCTCTTTTCCTGTCCTCTGTGGCAAGAGAACAACCTTTCTCCATCCTTTTTGTGGCACCCTTTCAAGCATTTGGAAACTGCTATCATGTCCCCCCCTTAATCTTCGCTTTTCCAAACTAAACATACCCAGTTCCTTCAGCCTTTGCTCATATGACTTGCATTCCATCTCTTTGATCATCTTTATCGCCCACCTCTGGATCTTTTCCAGTTTCTCTACATCCTTTCTATACATTGGTGACCAAAATTGGACACCGTACTCCAGCTGGTTATCATTTAACCAATGCTGAGTAGAGCGGTATTATCACCTCCCGTGACTTGCATGATGTACATCTGTTTATGCAACCTAAAATTGCATTTGCGTTTCTTTCAGTAGCATTGCATTGCTGACTCTTGTTGAGGTTGTCCACCACAGCTCCCAGATCCTTCTCAGCAGTTTGCAACCCCCCCCCGGTAGCTTTATCATCTGCAAACTTGGTCAGTGTACTCTCTGTTCCTACACTCAGGTCATTAATAAAGGTGTTAAATAACACCGAACCCAGAACAGACCCCTGTGGAAACCCACCTGAGTCCTCCCTCCAGTTTGACATCATTCCGTTAATTACACTTTGTTTGCGGTTGTTTAACCAATTCTGTTGCCACTTAATGATAGTTCTATTGAGCTTGCATTTCTCCAGCTTACTTATCAGAATGTCATGTGGGACTGTGTCAAAAGCCTTGCTGAAATCCAGGTATATTATGTCCACAGCATTCCCCCTATCCACTTTTCAGTTACCCTGTCAAAGAAGAAAATCAAGCTGATTTGGCATGATTTACTCTTAGTAAATCCAGGCTGGCTACTAGTGATTACTCTTATATCCTCCAGGTTTCACAAATTTAGGGTTTTATACATTGCTTCCCAGGTATCAAAGTCAGGCTAACTGGTCTATAGTTCCCCGGCTCCTCCTTTTTACCCTTTTTTAAAGATTGGCACTATGTTAGCTCTTCTCCAGTCTTCCAGGACTTCTCCTATCATCCATGAATTTATAAATATTATTGCCAGTGGCTCTGAAATTTTTCAGTTAATTCCTTCAGCACCTTCAGGTGAATAGCATCTAGCCCAACTGATTTGAATTCATTCAAATTGGTCAGAAGATCTAACGTTTTCTTTACCTATCCTGATCTGCATCTCTTCCCCTTATTGTCTATGCTAACTTCACTAGTCATCCCATCACGTTATTTTTTGTGAGAAGGCTGAAGCAAAGTACACATTGAGCAGCTTTGCCTTTTTATCTTCCGTTAGCAGTACACCTTTTCCATTGAGTAGCGAGCCTACACCATCCCTGATCTTTCTTTTTTAGCTGACATATTTGAAGAACCTCTTCTTGTTGTCTGTAACATTTCTTGACAGTTGTAACTCATTCTTTGCCTTGGCTTTTGTGATTTCTGTACTCTTATGGAAGGTGTTTAAAGTTAACCTTTCTCATCTGACTTCTTGATTCTGTACCAATTCAAAGAATTTTGTGATTTCAAAGAGATACTTTGAGTTCTGAGACCTCTTTGGGTGAAATGGATTTTCCTGCACACTCAAAGCATTGTTCTGGAGAAACTAATGTTGGTCCCAAAGCATCCTTAGTTCCAAACCTGCCTGATCAAGCTGTCCCACTTTCCTCTGACGCCGATATCCCTCCCTTCCTGACGGGCAAGTAGCATAGTTCAAATCTGTTACCAAGCACTATACAGGGCACGGGATATGCTACAGATCTAGTAATGAGTCAGCTCAGATATGTCATGCTGATTCAAAAGTTCCAAGGATAGAGAGAGTCGTCCTTGGTTTCAGAGGTTCAGGTTCTGTGGCCTTTTCTTTGGCTATTATAAGTCTTCCTGTTATTTTTGAATCATAGAAGATTAGGGTTGGAAGAGACCACAGAAGATCATCTAGTCCAACTCCCTGCTCGAAGCAGCACCAACCCAACTAAATTGTCCCAGCCAGGGCTTTATCAAGCCGGGCCTTAAAAACCTCTAAGGATTGAGTGTCCATCATCTCCCTAGGGAACCCATTCCAGTGCTTCACCACTCTCTTAGTGAAATAGTGTTTCCTAATATCCAACGTAGACTTCCCTCACTGCAACTTGAGACCACTGCTTCTTGTTCTGTTGTCTACCACCACTGAGAACAGCCTGGCTCCATCCTTTTTGGAACCCTGCTTCAGATAGTAGAAGGCTGCTATCAAATCCCCTTGCGCTGAGGGTGGCTTTGGAGCTGGTGGTTTCCTCAGCTCCATTGCAGGTTCCAAGTCTGTATATGTCACTTGTTATCAGTCCTTTTCCTTCTGGGAGGAGAAGGCACTTGTTTCCAAGTGTAATGGAATACACTTTGCGTTCACACCCTAAATACTACTGTAATAATCTTTGTGCAAAATATGTCTGATAAAGTATCATTTAAAAGGTAATAACTTGCTGGTCAATCTCATAGTTGAGAAGTGTATGTAACAACATTGTTTGCAAAGTTATAGAATTCCTCTGTATGATGATGTTAGCACATGTTCCAAAACCCACAGTCCTTCCCAGGCAGAAGTCATCAAACAGGCCTGTCCTGAGCAAAGGAATGTGTGTTTGACTTAATTTGCATTTTCACAGTCATCAGGCAGAAAGAAGGAAGGTAGCATACACAGGTGAAAGAACCCAGAGCAAGCATCCTTCTATCCCCAGTTGAGAATAAGGAGACTGCTTTTCAAAAGGAGTGAAGTTATAAAAAAGGAGGGGGCAGACACCAAGTTACTACTTTCTCCCTGTCCATCTCCCTCTTTGCACCTGAGAAGACAAAAGAAACAACCATTAAACTCTGAGCAAGGGGTTTGGAAGTCCTCGAAGCATGTGGTCATAAACTTAGCTTTGAGTCTAATATAGTTAATATAGTTTGAATCTAATATAGTATGGTTTGAAAACCGTTCCCAGAGAGTAATCATCAGTAGTTAACAGTCAAGCTGGAAGGGCCTATCAAATGGGGTGCTGCAGGGAGGGTCCTGAGTCTGGTTCTGTTCAGTATCTTCCTAAATGATTTAGGTAATGGCACAGAGAGTACAACTATAAAGTTTGTGGATGATGCCAAGCTGGGAGGAGTTGCAAGTACTTTGGAGCATAAGATTAAAATTCAAAATGTTTTGGACAAACTGGAGAAATGGTCTGAAGAAAATAGGGTGAAATTCAATAAGGAAAAATGCAAACTACTCCACTTAGGAAGGAACAATCAACTGCACACATACAAAATGGGAAATGACTGCCTAGGAAGGAGTACTGCGGAAAGGAATCTGGGGGTCATAGTGGATCACAAGCTAAATAGGAGTCAACAGTGAAGTAATTCTGCTTCATTCCAAGCTGATAAGACCTCAACTGGAGTATTATGTGTATTTCTGGGCACCACGTATCATGAAAGATGTGGACAAACTGGAGACAGTCCAGAGAAGAGCAAAAAAAAAAATTATTAAAGGTGTAAAAAACATGATCTATAAGGAAAGATTGAAAAAATTGGATTTGTTTTGTCTGGAGAAGAAAAGACTGAGAGGGGGACATAAGTTTTCTAGTACACATGATTTTTACAAGGGGGGCGGGGGAGATTGTTCTCATTAACCTCTGAGGATAGAACAAGAAGCAATGGGCTTAAATTGCTGCAAGGGAAGTTTAGGTTGGACAACAGGAAAAACTTCCTAACTGTCAGGATAATTAAGCCCTGGAATAAATTGCCTTGGAGGTTGTGAAATCTCCATCATTGGAGGTTTTTAAGAACAGATTAGACAAACACCTGTCTGGAATGGTCTAGTTATTATGTAGTCCTGTCTTGAGTGCAGGCGACTGGACTAGATGACCTATTGAGGTCTTCTACAGTTCTATGATTCTGTCATTTGTTAGGCACCAGAAAGTGTTTTATCTTTGTTTTTCTTTTATGCTTCATTACTTGTAGTTAATAAACTTGTTTTATTATTTTATGTAATCCAGTGTAGGGCTGTCAAGCTATTAACAAAATTAATCACTTGACTAAACAATAATAGTATAATAATTATTTTTGAATGTTGTCTACATTTTCAAATGTATTGATTTCAATTACAACTCAGAATACAAAAAGTGTATAGTGCTCACTTTATATTTATTTTTAATTACAAATATTTGCACTGTAAAAAAAGAAATAGTATTTTTCAGTTCACCCAATACAAGTACTGTAGTGCACTCTTTATCATGAAAGTTGAACTTACAAATGTAGAATTATGTACAAAAAATAACTGCATTCATAGAACATCAGGGTTGAAAGGGGTCGAGTCCAACCCCCTGCTCAAAGCAGGACAAATCCCCAACTAAATCATTCCAGCCAGGACTTTGTCAAGCCTGACCTTAAAAATAAAACAATGTAAAACTTACAAGTCCACTCAGTCGTACTTCAGCCAATCACTCAGACAAACAAGTTTGGTTACAATGTACAGGAGATAATGCTGTCTGTTTCTTGTTTACAATGTCACCTGACAGTGAGAACAGATGTTTGCATGACACTGTTGTAGCTGGCATTGCAAGATATTTACGTGCCAGATCTGCTAAAGATTCATATGTCCCTTCATGCTTCAACCGCCATTCCAGAGCACATGCATCCATGCTGCTGATGGGTTCTGCTCAATAACGATCCAAAGCAGAGCGGACCGACGCATGTTCATTTTCATCATCTGAGTCAGTTACCACCAGCAGAGGGTTGATTTTCTTTTTTAGTGGTTTGGGTTCAGTAGTTTCTCCATCGGAGTGTTGCTCTTTTAAGACTTCTGAAAGCATGCTCCACACCTCGTCCGTCTCAGATTTTGGACGGCACTTCAGATTCTTAAACCTTAGGTTGAATGCTGTAGCTATTTTTAGAAATCTCATATTGGTATCTCCTTTGCATTTTGTTAGGTCTGCTGTGAAGATATTCTTAAAATGAACATGTGCTTGGGTCATCATCCGAAACTGCTATAAAGTAAAATATGTGGCAGAATGTGAGTAAGACAGAACAGGAGACATACAATTCTCCCCCAAGGAGTTCAAGCACACATTTAATTAACTCATTTTTTAATGAACATCATTGGCATGGAAGCATGTCCTCTGGAATGGTAGCTGAAGCATGAAGGGGCATACAAATGTTTAGTGTATCTGGCACGTAAGTACCTTGCAATGTCGGATACAAAATTCCACACGAAAGCCTATTCTTACGTTCTTGTGACATTGTAAATAAGCAGGCAGCTTGTAAACAAACTTGTTTGTCTTAACGATTGTCTGAACAAGAAGTAAGATTAAGTGGACTGTGTTTTATTTTTGAGTGCAGTTATGTAACAAAATTAAGAGATTGCACCACAGTACTTCCATGAGGTGAATTCAAAAATACTATTTCTTTTGTGTATCATATTTAAAGTGTAAATATTTATAATAAAAATATCAAGTGAGCACTATACACTTTGTATTCTGTATTGTAATAGAAATCAATATATTTGAAAATGTAGAAAAACATGCTAAACATATTTAATACATTTCAATTGGTTTTCTATTGTTTAACAGTGTGATTAATTGTGATTAATTTTTTGAGTTAATTTTGTGAGTTAACTGTGATTATCGACAGCCCATATCCAATGTGTTTAATTTAGTGTCTGGGTAACTCCATTTAAGGTGGTAAGCCATTGTGTATTATTCCCTTAGAGCTGTGGGTCATGACCCCATTTTAATGCAGTCGTCAGGCTGGTGTTAGACTTGTTGGGGCCCGGGCCTCAAGCCCAAGCCCCACTGCCTGGGACGGAAGCCAAAGCCCAAGCGCTTCAGCCCTGGGCAGCGGGGCTCAGGTTACAGGCCCCCCACCCAGGGCTGAAGTCCTTTTGGCTTTATCCTTCCTGCTTGGGGTGGGGGGGCTCGGTCAGGCTCCGGCTTCTATACGACCCTCGTGGGTCGTATAGTAATTTTTGTTGTCAGAAGGGGATCACAATGCAATGAAGTTTTGGGAATCCCCACCTTAAAGAAATAATGGACTTAATATATTTGGACTGTCCAGGATAGGGCTAAGCAGTAGGTTTTGTACATTTTTGGCGGGGGAGGAGGGTCTGGGAATGGGGATGTGGTGGAGTCACCCCGGAGAAGTAACCGGGGCTGGTAAAAATCAGAGTGTAACTCAAGTGTGGCTGGTAGGTTGCAGTTACACAGAGACACCCGGAGTGTGACTTGCATGCTGAAAGGCTGTTTGTGAGCGGCCCAGGTAGGAGCTACTGTAGCAAGGCATTTTAAGGCACCTAAAGTTGCAGCGTAGTGGAGAAATGGCTGCTCCTCAATGTTCCCTCTAATTTTTTCCATCCATGTGCAGAATAAATTTTGTTATGTGCACTGAGGTATGTGCAGATGTGCACCACCGGTAGAGACAAAAGACCTAGATATAATATATATGTTTAAAAAGTTAAATAGGGATAATTACTCCATCCAGCACAGGTTAGGCATTTTAGAACTCACTACTCAAAGAATTAAATGTAACTGTAAGAGAAATAAAAATTATGAAATGCAGAGACCAGTCAAAACACTAAAATAACACACTTTGAAAGAATAAAATTACAGAGAATATATGTGCATTGCAGGAAAGTACCAAGAAGTAACAACAATAATACAATATGTGTTGGGAGTTAAGTGTGACACAGAGACAGTGTTTGTGAGAGACAGTGTGAGACACTGTGTGTATGTGTGTGTGACAGAGTATGACACAGAGACTGCGTGTGCGCTGGGTGCTGGGAACGTTACTGAGATGCCCTGCGCTGTCTCTTTAAGACACTCACTGAAAGTCCTGCTCTGATCTGAGCCCCTGTTGTCTCCCCTCCCGTGCTCTGCGGAGGAGGGGTTCATGGGGAGGTGGGGGAGAGTGTGCATGTGCAGGGCCGGTGCAAGGATATTTTGCGCCCTAGGCGAGACTTCCACTTTGCGCCCCCCTCCCTCTTCTCTCCCCCCGGAGCATCACTTATTATAAACTTTCAAAAATGAATACTGCATAATGTGGCATTGCTCATTAGAATTAATACAGAGAGGGAGGATTTGGCCCATGAAACAATAACTGTATTAAGATGTGGCCTGTGAAAAAGTTTGAGAAACCTTAACTTAAATTTCTTTGGTGACATGATGTAATATTCAGTATTGCCAACTTCAACCATTCAGAACTCATGAGCTGAGTCCCCACAAAATGACTCGATATCTGACCTATCAGTCGTCATCCCAAAGGAAACCTGCAAAACACTTTTCAAAAGATGAGCCTGGGAGCTTGAATTAGCCAGACCAGGGGTCGGCAACCTTTCAGAAGTGGTGTGTCGAGTCTTCATTAATTCACTCTAATTTAAGGTTTTGCGTGCCAGTAATACATTTTAACATTTTTAGAAGGTTTCTTTCTATAAGTCTATAATTAAACGATTGTTGTATGTAAAGTAAATAAGGTTTTTAAAATGTTTAAGAAGCGTCATCTAAAATGCAGAGCCCTTCCAGACCGGTGGCCAGGATCCGGGTAGTGAGTGTGCCACTGAAAATCAGCTCACGTGCCACCTTTGGCACGCGTGCCATAGGTTGCCTACCCCTGAGCTAGACATTGAAAATCATGATCTTCATAAAGATACTGGATTTATGGTTAATTACAACAATTTGCAACCCACTAATCTCCCCTTTTGTCCTGGGATTACAAGGGAGTTAATGTGCTACTTCACCTTGAATGGTCCCCTTGAATATGTGTTAACTCCTTGTGCTAAACTATCTGTTAGATCTAGTGTTTAGCTGTGACGCTGTTCGTATCTTTTCAGACCTGAAGAACTCTGTGTAGCTCGAAAACTTGCCCCTCTCACTAAGGGTATGGCTACACTTGCAGTTGTGCAGCGCTGGGAGTTACAGCTGTCTTCGTACAGCTGTATAGGGAAAGCGCTGCAGTGTGGCCACACCGACAGCTACCAGTGCTGCAGTGTGGCCACATTTGCAGCATTTGCAGCGCTGTTGGGAGTGGTGCATTGTGGGCAGGTGTCCCACAGAGCACCTCGTCCCATTTTGGCACCGTGGATTGTGGGAAGGGGACAGAAGGGTGCGGGTCATTCCGCTTCCTGTCCCAACGCCCCGTGGTGCATCGCTACACATCCCAGCAGTTTGGCGCCATTGTGAGTCTGCGCGCGATTTCTGTTAGAAATGGACCCCGACCTGCTGAGGACTTTGCTGATGAATGTCGTCAGCACATCACGTTTGGCAGTTGAGCTATTCCTTCAGCTCCAAAGTGACAGTGAGGAGTCTGACGATGATATCGATTCGCCTGACGCGCATGACAATAAATTGCTTGTGGCAGTAACGGACGTGCTCAGCACTGTGGAAACGCCGTTTTTGGGCTCGGGAAACAAGCACTGAGTGGTGGGATCACATCGTCCTGCAAGTCTGGGATGACGAGCAGTGGCTGCAGAACTTTCGGATGAGAAAAGCCACTTTCATGGGACTGTGTGCTGAGCTCGCCCCTACCCTGCAGCGCAGGGACACGAGATTGAGAGCTGCCCTGCCAGTGGAGAAGCGAGTGGCTATTGCAGTCTGGAAGATGGCAACTCCAGACAGCTACCGATCGGTCGGGAACCAGTTTGGAGTGGGAAAGTCGACCGTTGGAATCGTGTTGATGCAAGTTTGCAGGGCCATTAATCGCATCCTGCTAAGAAGAACCGTGACTCTGGGGAACGTGCAAGACATTCTGCATGGCTTTGCACAAATGGGTTTCCCTAACTGTGGAGGGGCGATAGATGGGACACATATTCCTATTCTGGCACCACCCCACCTGGCATCCGAGTACTTTAATCGGAAGGAGTATTTCTCTGTGGTTCTCTAAGCGCTTGTGGATCACCGTGGGTGTTTCATTAACATTTACACAGGCTGGCCTGGAAAGGTGCATGATGCACGCATCTTTCGGAACAGTGGCCTGTTCAGGAAGCTGCAGGCCGGGACTTTTTTCCCAGACCAGATCACAGTAGGGGACGTCGAAATGCCCATTGTGATCCTTGGAGACCCCGCTTACCTGTTAACGTCTTGGCTCATGAAACCGTATACAGGAAAGCTTGACAGGAGCAAGGACCGGAATTCAACTACAGGCTGAGCCGGTGCTGAATGACCGTGGAGTGTGCTTTTGGCCGTTTAAAAGGGCGCTGGCAATCTCTGTATGGGAAGCTAGACTTGGGGGAAAGCAGCATCCCTGCGGTTATATCCGCGTGCTGTACCCTCCATAATATTTGTGAAGGGAAGGGTGAAACATTCAGTCAGGAATGGACCTCCGAGGTTCAACACCTGGAGGCTGAATTTGCACAGCCAGAGAGCAGGGCTACTAGAGAGGCCCAGCACAGGGCTTCAAGGATCAGGGATGCCTTAAGGGAGCAATTTGAGGCTGAAAACCAACAGTAATGTTTGGTGCCTTGCACGGGAGTGAAGTGCAGTGGTTACAATGATTTGCAGTGCCTGTTTTTCCCTTGGGGTACAGTATGTTTCACTTTCCGCAATAATAAAAACTTTTAAAAGCCAAGAAATCATTTATTCAAAATACAGGACATAAAAGGGCAGGGGTTAGGGTGCTGGACTGTACAGTCAGAGGTTTGAATATGTCCTGCCTGGAGTGCTGTGCAATGCCTGCTGCACTTCAGGATTAATATGCTGCATGGTGATGGGGGTTGAGTGCATAGGGTAAGGGGTCGTAGTTCTCAGGGCTGGTAGGTGAACGTACAGGTGCTGGGGGCAGCTGGTGGTGGTAAGAACCAGGATGCTGGAGAAGGGGGTTTTGAGCAAACAATGGGGCACAAGGGAGAGAGCTTTGGGATGGTGGGGGGTTAGCACGGTAGTGATCTGCCTGCCTGGCTACGAGTGACCGCATACAGTCTGTTTGGCACGCCAGGAGGCTTATCAGCTGCTTTGTGCTTTTCTTGGTAGCCAATTCCTTTCTCCTGCTTTGTGTTTCCCTCCACTGATGCATTTTCTCTCTCCAGTCCTGCAGCCTCTTATTCTTTCTGGCATACTGATTCATAACTGCTTTGACCAAATCTTCTTTGCTTTTCCTTGGTTTCCTCCTCAAGTTCTGTGGCCTTTCAGCAGGCTGTGATAGGGCCGGAGGATTCAAGCACACTTAAAAAAAAACAGAAATAGAAACATTTATTACAGAGGCTGCATTGTTTATAATCACAGTGAAGGAGTTGGTAGACTATTTGTAGCATCATTTACACATAGCAAACATAGCACAGAGAGGCCACAGCAGAGAAGACATGGTGAGTAATGGGGAATGAGTGATTAATGAAGCCATGTTGCTGCCGTGACTCACCTGGGAAGGGGAGCTGCTTGAGTCAGGGCTCACTGGGGTTTCTGTGCATTGGGGAAAGCAGAGAGCAGCTGCGGGGGACCTGCACTGAACACTATCCCTACGTTTTCCACAGGATTTTATCCTGCCAGATATCTCGCTGCTGCGGGTTACCTAGGAAGAGCGGGAGGGTCTTCTACAGCAATGCGGATTCCGCCCTGGTCCCTGTGCAGCTTGCCTGTGTGCAGCAATGGTCCCCCCACCCCTCGCGGCACAGTGGCGCGGACACATTAGCCTGACTGGCACAAGGACCACGGTGGCTCTCCCTATAAACTTGCGCAAGCGCATTGCCCACACTCTGGCTGAAACTTTTGAAGAGATTACCGAGGCCGATTACCGCGACGTGATAGACCACATCAGTGGGCTATTCCACATCTAGGCATGCATGCATGCAGCCCTAACCCCCCCTCCTCTCCCGAAACATTTCCATCCTGAAAATAAAATCTGCTTACCGGGAACCCGCTCCTCTGCTTCTTCTTCACCAACAAGTTCCAGCTGCTGCTACTGGCTAGCTTCCTCCTGGCTTGAGAAGAGCTCCTGGCTGCATGCCTCCTGGGACTCCGGGGTGTCTCCCACCACCTCAGTAGCCTCGCTCTTGGTTTCCTCTACACCCTCCCCCTTCTCTCCCTGCTCTGAAGTGTCCATCGTGGTCGTCGGATTGGCAGTGGAGTCACCCTCAAGTATCACATCCAGCTCCTTGTAAAAACAGCAGGTCGTGGGGGCAGCACCTGAGCGGCAGTTTCCCTCATGGGCTTTGCAATAGGCACTCCTCAGCTCCTTTACTTTAACTCTGTACTGCACCGTGTCCCCGTTCATGGCCCCTTTCCAGCATGGACTTTGATATCTGGCCATAGGTATCATAATTTCTACGGCTGGAGCGCAGCTGTGACTGCAGCTTCCTCACCCCAAACACTGATGAGGTCCTGCAGCTCACAAGTGTTCCATGCTGGGGCTCGTTTGGGGCGTGGAGGCATGGTCAGTGATTGATTGATTGATTGCACTCCACAGCTGGCTGAGCAAACAGGAAGGGGATTTTAAAAATCCCCCGGGGCATTTAAAGGGCGAGTCACCTGAGCCCAGGGCAGTGGAGTGCGAAACGATGAGCAGAGTGGCTGAAAAGGTATGCTGGGATACCTCCTAATACCCTGGAGGCCAATAAAAGCGCTTTTGCTGGCCACACTTGATGAGCAGCGCTGCATCACCAGCGCTGGAATCGTTACACTCCAAGCAAACCAGGTGTACAGCCAGCGCTGCAGCCAGGGAGTTGCAGTTCTGGCTGTGCTTTGCAAGTGTGGACACAGAGTGAGTTGCAGCGCTGTAACCCCATCACCAGCACTGCAACTCTCAAGTGTAGCCAAGCCCTAACAGAAGTTGGTCCAATAAATGATATCACCTCACCCACTTTCTCTTTTAAATAATGTGGCAGCACAAGGGATTGTATAAAAATCATGTGTCCCTATAGCTAAACCCCATCACCTTCCTCCTTTTCAAGTGTTCATAGTAATACGTTCAATAACAGATTTGCAGATCTTTGATATCTCTACTTAAAAATGACCTGACAACTTTCCAACAACTGATGAAAAGTGCTTTTTTGAAATGTTCTTTATAAAATCGGCCCCTCCCATATGATTTCATATTGTAACGTTTGTCTTTAAGCTAATATTACTGAAACTTCTGTTTCTATTTGTCAAGTATCAGAGGGGTAGCCGTGTTAGTCTGGATCTGTAAAAGCGGCAAAGAATTCTGTGGCATCTTATAGACTAACAGAGGTTTTGGAGCATGAGCTTTCGTGGGTGAATTCATTCATCTGACGAAGTGGGTATTCACCCACGAAAGCTCATGATCCAAAACGTCTGTTAGTCTATAAGGTGCCACAGGATTCTTTGCTGCTGTTTCTATTTGACATTGACTCCGCTTATGCACACTATGTGTTTCTTACTTTACTGATCACTTCCTTATCTGGGAAGTGTGAAACCAACTGTCTTGGCATGATTTTCCTAGTTTTTTATAATCAGTTGAATTACTTTTTTAAATGTTAGCTCATTAATTTCTTGGTATGCTGTGGCTTTCTGAACAGTTTAAAGAGCAGGTTACATCATTGCAACTGGAATTGTTTTCTTCATTTAAACACTGCATATTAAAAAAGTTGAGGCATATTTTTGAAACTTATGTTAATGCAAATATCAAGTATTTAATCTTGTAACTTTTTAAATAGGTTGTTTTCTCATCGAAATCCCAGATTAATCCATACAGGGAAATACAGTTAGAAAGTCCAGGATTTGTTTGGTGTTTTTTGTTTGTTTTGTTTTGTTTTGTTTTGTTTTTGAGTAGTGGAGGTTTATCCTGTGCAACATCTGAGGAAGGGGACTCCCAGGGGTTGCAATTTACAACTCCCAGGTTCAGGTCAGAGCAGCAAAGTTTTCCTGCCAAGCCAGCCAGACGGTGATGCTCAGGAACATTTCCCAGGAACCTCACTCTGCTTGGTGGCCACGGTCCAGCAGCATCCCTGCTAGTCCTGCCCTGCCTCCCGCTGCTTCTCCCAGGGCAGGAGCCAACGCCGGGGTCCGGCAATCTGCGGGGGTCAGAGGCGGCGGGCAGCATCCGAGCACGCAGCCGCCTCCTCCCCGGGCTCCAGCTTTCCCGGCTCCCTGAACTACAGGGCCCGAAGCAACTTCCTGCTCCTCTCTCCTCCCAAAGCTTCAGCTGCTGCTGCACTGGGGAAGTGCCCGGCCAGGGGCACATGGGCTGGACAGCAGTGGGAGCCAGGAAAGTTGGAGCCCGTGGAGGAGGCGGCTGCGCACTCAGATGCCACCCGCCGCCACTGCCCCTCCCGGAGGGCTCCAGCAGCAATCTGCGGGGGACAGATGCGATGGGCGGCATCCGAGCGAGCACCCGCCTCCTCCCTGGACTCCAACCTTCCCGGCTCCCTGAACCGCAAGGCCCGAAGCAATTCCCCCTCCCCCCCACCCCCCTCAGCTCCAGCTGCTGCTGCACTGGGGAAGCGCCTGGCCGGGGGCGCATGGGCTGGAGAGCTGCGGGAGTCGGGAAAGCTGGAGCCCAGGGAGGAGGCAGCTGCACTCTTGGATGCCGCCCGCCGGCTCTGTCCCCCACAGATCGCCAGAGCCCTCCAGCAGGGGCAGTGGCGGCGGCGGCAGCTCACACGGGGGCGAGCCGCAGAATCTGAGCGCGGTAAGGGGGGGACCGGGGGGTGTGCCTGGCCGGACTGCAGCCTGGCACCCCCGAGGGGCTCCTGCTGCGGATGCATGTGGGCGGCAGCCCCTGTGCACACCCCCAGCTCCCCCCTCGCCACACTCGGGCTCTGCGGCTCCCAGGAGCAGGCTCAGGGCTCTGCACCCAGGCGGCAGCGGCGGCTCACATGCCTGGGAGATGCAGAGCCTGAGCGCAGCGAAGGAGGAGCCGAGGGGGGCACATGGGGGCTGCCGCCCGCATGCATCTGCTGCAGCCTGCAGGAACATGGCTGCTCCCTGCTAGTGGCGCTGCCACCTTTGCAGGGCTGCTGCCCACCCTGCGCTGCGACGGCTCCTTCATAGCTGAGGCTCACCGCTTTTTGGCGCCCCCAACCACTTGCACCCTAGGCGACAGCCTAGTTTGCCTAGTGGTTGCACCGGCCCTATGTGTATGTGAGAGTGAGTGAATGTGAGCTAGCTGCTGGAGACATCTCAGAAACAGTGCACTATCTCTTTAAGAAAGGCACTTAAACACTCACTCTTCCTTGCAGCAGCTCCGAGTCCTGAGCCAGGCTGTGTCCCGTCTACCCTGCTCTGTGGAAATGTGGTACAGGGGCTGTGGAGGGATGGGGACACCCTGACACCTGCACCCTTCTCCCTGCCACTCCTTCACAGCTCCCAGGATGGAGCAACATGAGAGGAGTGACACCTGAACACATGCTGCCAGCTGTGCGTGCTCTGCTATCAGCTGGGTAGCACTTAAATCTCTCCTGCGCAGCCACTCAAGCATGCAATTTACAGGGACACAGCCACTTACTGGTTCGAATTGTACCCTGGAATGTCACACCAAGATCTCTGATCTCAGAGCTGTTCAGGGAGATCTTTGAAAATCCATCTCACGTGGCTCTTGAATCAAAGTTCTTTTTGGTTTCTAAAAGGACAAGTTCTGCTGCTGAAATTCGTTGCTGAGCTTTTCTGGTATCTTGGGGATGCCCTTTCCTTGTAGACAGGTTTGCCCATTGATCATTGTGACCCTTCTGATAACTACCATCACCTGCATCTCCCTCTCCCTTAATGCCGTCTTTAGAATGTGTCTTTAGGATCCTTAGCCAATGCTAATGATTCCTTGTCAAATTTTGGTTACAAAGGAGAGGGTAAGAATGATGTTGTGCAATCCAAGCATAATGATTCTAGGCTTATATAGTCTACTCCAGGGGCTCTCAAACTGGCGGTTGGGACCGCAGAGGGGGTCACAAGTTTATTGCATGGGGGGCTGCAAACTGTCAGCCTCCACCCGAAACTTTGCCTGCAGCATTTATAATGGCGTTAAATATATTAAAAAGTGTTTTTAATTTATAAGCACGGGGTTGCACTCAGAGGCTTGCAATGTGAAAGGGGTCACCGGTACAAATGTTTGAGAACCACTGGTCTACTCTGTAGTGACACAACGGGATGGAGAGAGTCAGTTATGTTTTTAAAAAAAAGTTTAATCTGATTTGAGACCACAAATAGTAAAATGCCTTGATCATAATATGGTTATTTCGTTATATATAAGAACATAAGAACGGCCATACTGGGTCAGACCAAAGGTCCATCTAGCCCAGTATCCTGTCTTCCGACAGTGGCCAATGCCAGATGCCTCAGAGGGAATGAACTGAACAGGTAATCATCAAGTGATCCGTTCCCTGTTGCCCATTCTCAGCTTCTGGCAAACGGAGGCTCGGGACACCATCCCTGCCCATCCTGGCTAATAGCCATTGATGAACCTATCCTCCATGAATTTATTTAGTTCTTTTTGAACCATGATGTCACGACAGAGTTGATATAGGATTGTTTGGGTGTTTTTAACTACATTTTTTACCTTAACATGATGGATTTCTTAATTTCATGGGATTCTAATGCTTGATTTCGGGACATTCCTGTAGTGTATTAATTACTGTTATATACAACGGTGACGCCCTTTTAGCACAGCTTGTATCCAGGAATAGAAAGAGAGTTAGGTTGGAAGAGAAATAAAATACATGGGAATATTGTTCTGTTTATGTACAGTGGCTAGCACAAAAGGAGTGCTGGTCCATACTGTTGTTAGTGTTGCTGGTCTTGGAGCTCCAGTGTTAGCTGCCCCAGCAGAGAGTGCAGCTTGCTGATTCAGCAGACTTTAGTGTTGTTCATAAAAGATGACGATGGGCTAGGTTTGTTGTTGAAGGCACTCAGCTAGGTTAATTGTCAGCAAAGCACAGCACTAGCACCCTGTGACTTTTCTTAATTTGTACGTTGATACAAACAAGTTATATATTACACTCCTAGATGTTAGTTACCACACTTACATTGTGTACCTGCTAGATCAGGGGCGGACAAACTTTTTGGCCTGAGGGCCACATCGGGTTTCCAAAATTGTATGGAGGGCCGGTTAGGGGAGGCTGTGTCTCCCCAAACAGCCAGGCATAGCCCAGTCCCCGCCTCCTATCCCCCCTCCTGCTTCTCACCCCCTGACAGCTCCCCCGGGACTCCTGCCCCATCCAACACCCCGTTCCTTGACGGGCCCCCTGGAACTCCTGCCCCATCCACCCCCCAGCCCCGCGCTCCCTGTTCCCTGACCACACCCATACCCCCCCACCCCTGACTGCCCCCTACCGCTCCATCCAACCCCCCCTCTCATTCCTGACTGCCCCCTGGGACCCCGCCTCATCCAACTCCCCTGTTCCCCGCCCTCTGACCGCCCTGACCCCTATCCACATCCCTGCCCCCTGACCACCGCCCCTGAACTCCCCTCCCTCTATCCAACTGCCCCTGTTCCCTGTCCCTTTACCACGCAGCACAGAGTGCTGGTGGCGTTACAGCTGCGCTGCCCAGAGTACCGGTTCAGGACGAGGCTCTGCAACTGTGCTGCCACGTTGTCCGGCCGCCCGGAATGCAGCACGCTGAGACTATGGGGATGGAGGAACAGCAGGGGAGGGGCCAGGAGCTCAGAGTCCGGGGGCTGTAGTTTCTCACCTCTGTGCTAGATCAAATAAAAAATACTCATCCATTATCCTGTCATCCCTTCTTTATCTTGACGAGGGGTTGGTGTGAGGTTGTACCATATCTTAGGAATGCGTTAAGTAAGCACTTGAGAGATCTGTGTTTTTGTACCATCCTCTTCTATCAGAAATGTGCTTACTTGGTTAGCTGACACCTATCTTGTTGCTATTCTGCCAGGGCCTACTCAGGTTCCTACGCCAAGTTATGCCTAGGACTCCAGAAAGGCTATTAAGTTCTTAGATTGGGCTCTGAGGAAACTAGAGTGATTAAAGAGAATTAAAGGAAGCCAGCTCAGCAGGCATAGATGCCACGCTCAGAAACTTCATCATTCTTAATACCCTAGACATCTCTTGCCTTGAATGTGGCAATCTCCCAGTCTGACCTTCCTGCATCTTCCACCTTGTCTAGTCTTCATAAAATGTTGTAGCTGAAATATTTTCCTGTGTCACTGCTCTGCCCATATTATTCCCCTTCTCGAATTTCCGTTGGTATCCTCTCTCCATTTGCACCAAGATTAAGCAGTTTCCCATATCTTTGCAGAGCTATGGGGCAGGGAATGTCTTCATATGTATTTGCTCGGGATGCACTGCAGTGGGGGCCTTAGTACTGACTGTTATCTCTAAGCACTACGGTAATACAAGGACTGTTCAGTTTTGAATATTGAATTATATTGACTATTGAATTCTTTGAATCCTGTTAATGTTGCAGATCAAGCACTCAAAAATTAGACCATTCCAGAGTTAAGGTTTTCTGTGCAACCTAAATTCTGTCCCACTGTGCAAATGCATTATGATAAATCTCCTAAGTATATGATCATGCACTGTTTTTTCCACAGGACCCTAGCTTATTAAATGTCTAAATCCCTGCTTTTCCTTACCTTTACCAGGATGCGAAGTGATAGCTGTGAACACCCGCTCCACTAGCCAGACTTTTATTTATAAATGTGATGCTGTCCTGTGCACTCTTCCCTTGGGAGTGTTGAAACAGCAACCACCTGCTGTACAGTTTGTGCCTCCTCTTCCTGAATGGAAAACGTCTGCTGTGCAGAGAATGGGATTTGGCAATCTTAACAAGGTAACTTGACAAGGAGGGGAAAAGCAGTAGAGGAATGAGTACGATAAATAGATTCTGGAATGCATGATGCTAAGCTGGAGAGCAGGTCCCTCCTCTTTCTTTCTAGCACCCCATTCTTTGAATTGTGTGAAGAGCCATTTGTGTGCAAAATGAGCTTGACTTAGGAACACATCTATAAAAGGGGACCCACGCAAATTCTACCTTTTCCGTTTCTACTATAGGAACTGGAATCTCCCTTAACCTTCTTAAGGTATTTCTCCTCTTTACTGTGTAGCTCTGTAGTGTGCTTCTGGGTACCAAGTGGCATCATAAGTGCAGCACTGAAGCAAAGAACCTCAGTTTAGATCTGTTGAACACCTGTTGGTACACATCAGCCTCACTATACTTTGATTGTGATCTGGATTGGAAGAACAGCTCTTTAGGAGGATAGTTTAGGCCCATGCTGATTAAATCCTTGGTCTCCGTGAGACTGCCAAACGAAATGCCAATCAGTGGTGGTTCTTTTGTGTGATGGTCCCTGTGTATATTCCACATGTGGGAGCTCATGCACCTGAGTCTGAAAGTTTCCTCCAAGCAATGTCTGTTGACTCACGTGTGCAGTGTTTTTCCTCATGTTTCTTACCCAGGATATAAGGCACAGTGCAGGTCAATGCCACCGCAGTTCCTTATTACCACCCCATGGCCTGAGTTGGAACCCCTATTCCTCCTTCGCTCTCATTTCATTAAGAAAGTTGTTCTGTATACCTGTGTAAATACTTTTCCATAGTTAGTATAGAACCCCTCCCCAGTTGAGGGGAAGAACTCCTCGCTACCTGAGGACCAGGTCCAAGGTCCCGGGCTTCAAGAACTGTGTGTCCTGCCATTGTTCCTTTTCCATCAGTAACAAGCATCAATGATGCCTCTACTGTCCGGGTGAGGTGAACATCTCGGCAAAGGATGGCACTTGTAAGTCCTTCCTGCCCAGGCTACAGAGGTTTATGAGATCCTGGACTCAGTCTGATCCTGACCAAGGATACCCCCCTGGACAATGGCGTCTGCTGACTGGTAGTACCCCTTTTAGCATGAGCCATGATGCGGCTTTATCGGCACAGAAGCCCAAGGACAATCTCCACCCCACCCAAGTAAGAAACTATATCTCACAGGCATAAGAATAGATCCCCACAGCAGACTGCTCATAAGAGACGTGTTTCCTCCCTGAGCTGTGCCAGGTCTGGTGAGATGTGGCATGTGGATCCCATGTATCATTGCTAAAGGCCTCCCAACTGGAAGGTAAGCTAAAGAAGAAGCGGGATTCATCAGTACCAGTGTGGAGACATATGGAGCTCCCAACTACGAGTGCGGCCCCACGTGGTCTATGGGTGCCACCATGTCAATCCTCAGACCAGCCTGCTCCGACAGCCAAACTGGGTCCCTCTGTATTCTCAATGGTAACCCCATCGACTCTGGGATGTGCGGAGACATTCCTGACTGAAAGAGGTGTTCCTGCCTTACGCATAGTCTCTGTTCCTGTCTCGCTCATCCATTCTCTGAGACATTCCTATGCCTGAGGATGAACTGTTACTCCTGTTGCAGGAGAGCCCCCTTTCCCAGCCATTGGATTGGGGCTCCCAGTACTTCCGTTTCCAGTGGACCCATCATCTGACTGAGAGGTGTCCCAGGACATAGCCCTGCCAGCGTCTCTGCCACAGCTCAGGAGCCCAGAGAGAGAGGCAACGCAAACTTATCTGCCTGGCTATAACCAGCCCCAGGGAAGCATGAGGTCTTCTGAGACTGATGGAATCCTCTTTCTGGCCCTACTGAAGTCCCTGGGACCCACACCATAGCTGTCCGGCACCATCGCAGGGATCTTATTGTTCCTCCACTGCTCACAGCCAGCTCAACTGGTATATGACAAGGAAGATATGGAATTGGTACTGCCACTGGAGCCTCCTCATTGCCAGATGAGGTAGTCATCCCTTTGCCACCCTCTCTGCTGGATAACCACCAGCAATACCAAGAACTGGTAGCCATGCATGCAGCAATCTACAAATTCCACTGGAGGGGGTCCAGTATCCCCAATGTCTTCTCCTGGATATCCTTCAGCCACAGGGACCATCCAGAGTGGACCTTCCTGTAAATGAGGCCATATTGGAAGAGGCCAGAATGGTTTGGCGCACACCCGATCATGTGACCCCCCCCCACCCCATGCCAGCCAAAGGAACTAATTTCCTGTTTATGCACCCAGCCCCTAATTCACTGGTGGCACAAACAGTTGTGGAGCAGGCTTGACAACACCCACAAAAGTCTACCCCTCTAGACGAGTTGAAAATGTTGACCCTCTTAGGCAGGAAGGTCTTTTCCTCTGTGGAGTTGCAGTTTCATGTAGCCAACTACCAGGCGCTGTTGGCTAAGTATGATTTCAACACCTACAGCAGGCTGGCAGAGTTTAAGGACAAGCTCCACCCACAAACTAACTCTGATGCCACCTACTTTGTCTCCTATCATCTTTAGTGGCCATCTTAACCTCTTTGCCCACAGTTGGGGCAAGATCCACATGGACACATGGGTGCTGGAGATTATCCACCATAGATACTCCATAGTTTGTTTCCTATCTTATCACCTTCCCTCCTGACCCCCTTCAGGGGACCTCTCCCTCCAATTTATTTTCTAGCAGGAAGCAGAGCCCTTGCTCCTCAAGGGTGCTATAGAGTGTGTCCTTCCTCAATACCAGAGGAGATGCTTCTACTAACCATATTTCTTCATTCCCAAAAAAGGCAGAGGCCCATCCTGAATCTTTGTCAGCTAAATATATTAATTGGAAAGCAGTAATTCCGGATGGCCACTCGGGCATCGATAATTCCCTCCCTTCTGGAGGGAGTATGGTTTGTGGCTCTCAGCATGAAAGACACATACTTCCATGTGGACATCCAGCCGTCTCACAGGAAGTTCTTCTGATTTAAGGTGGGGCAACAACGCTGACAGTTTCGCATCTCCCCCCTTTTGGCCTAGCAACAGTACCAAGGGCCTTTATGAAGGTGTTCGCAGTTGTAGTGGCACAGATGAGATGCCGGGACGTATAGTATTCCTGTACCTGGATGACTAACTTCTAATGGAACAATTGAAGCAAGAAGTCCTTGTGATTCAGTCTCTTCAACACCTCCTTTCCTTCTTAGGAGTCTGTTTTATCACCCATGCAGATGATAAACTTTATAGGGACAAGGCTGGACTCAGTCTCTACACAAGCCTTCCTTCCGGTGGACCAGTTCTCCACGATGACCACCCTGATTGCCCACATTGCCACTTTTTCTTGGAGCACATGGCCACCTGCACCTGCATGACATCGCTTGCGAGACTTCACCTGAAGCACCTACAAGCCTGGCTTAATTCAACCTACAACCCAACCAGGGGACCACATTGACTTCAGGGTCACTGTTCCCTCAGACATTCTGGCCCCTTTCACTTGGTGGTCCAATCTGACCGAGGTCATAACTGAGACGCCTTTCAGCCCTTCCATACTGAGGGCTACTATCATTATGGACACCTCTCTTACAGGATGGGGTGCCCATCTGGACCACACTGTGCAAGGTGAATGAATGCCCTGGGATGCCATGCTACACATAAACGTCCTGGAACTCAAAGCAGTTCATCTCACCTGCAAAGCCTGCCTTCCTCTTATACCAGTGGTTTTAAAACTTTGTGTTGGTGACCCCTTTCACGCGGCAAGCCTCTCAGTAGGACCCCCTTATAAATTAAAAATGAGGGGATGGGATTTAATTTAATGGAGGCTTGGGGCTGTCGGCTCCTGGATCTGAAACCCCCATGTAACCACTTTGCGACCCTCAGTTTGAAAACCCCTGCCTTATACTCTCATTCCACATGCAGATCCTATTGGACAACATTAACAAGCAGGGAGAGCAACATCTTATTCCCCCTGCTCCAAGGCAGTCCAGCTGTGGAACTGGTGTGTCAGAACAAGTTAAACTACAGCGCTACTGCTTGAAGGAGACTGTAGGTAGTGACTCCCAGGGTGATGCTCTCCTTTTTTTCTGGACAGGTGACCTTCGATATACCTTTTTTCTGATTCCCCTTCTGCCTCACTTTCTCCTGAAAGTTCACTGAGATGGGGCCACGATCATTCTCATAGCACCTTACTGACCCCGGCAGTTCTGAATCATAGACTATCAGGGTTGGAAGGGACCTCAGGAGGTCATCTAGTCCAACCCCCTGCTCAAAGCAGGACCAATCCCCAACTAAATCATACCAGCCAGGGCATTCTCAAGCCTGACCTTAAAAACCTCCAAGGAAGGAGATTCCACCACGTCCGTAGGTAACCCATTCCAGTGCTTCACCACCTTCCTAGTGAAAAAGTTTTTCCGAACATCCAACCTAAACCTCCCCCACCGCAACTTGAGACCATTACTCCTTGTTCTATCATCTGCTATGACTGAGAACAGTCTAGATCCATCCTCTTTGGAACCCCCTTTCAGGTAGTTGAAAGCAGCTATCAAATCCCCCCTCTTTCTTCTCTTCTCCAGACTAAACAATCCCAGTTCCCTCAGCCTCTCCTCGTAAGTCATATGCTCCAGCCCCTTAATCATTTTTGTTGCCCTCCGCTGGACTCTTTCCAATTTTGCCACATCCTTCTTGTAGTGTGGGGCCCAAAACTGAACACAGTACTCCAGATGAGGCCTCACCAATGTTGAATAGAGGGGAATGATTATGTCTCTTGATCTACTGGCAATGCCTCTACTTATACAGCCCAAAATGCCGTTAGCCTTCTTGGCAACAAGGGCACACTGTTGACTCATATCCAGCTTCTCGTCCACTGTAACCCGTAGGTCCTTTTCTGCAGAACTGCTTCCTAGCCACTCGGTCCCTAGTCTGTAGCAGTGCATGGGATTCTTCCATCCTAAGTGCAGGACTCTGCACTTGTCCTTGTTGAACCTCATCAGATTTCTTTCGGCCCAATCCTCTAATTTGTCTAGGTCCCTCTGTATCCTATCCCTACCCTCCAGGGTATCTACCACTTCTCCCAGTTTAGTGTCATCTGCAGACTTGCTGAGGGTCCAGTCCACGCAATCTTCCAGATCATTAATGAAGATATTGAACAAAACTGGCCCCAGGACCGACCCTTGGGGCACTCCGCTTGATAGTGGGTGCCAACTGGACATGGAGCCACTGATCACTACCCATTGAGCCCGAAAATCTAGCCAGCTGTCTATCGACCTGTGATGAGGTTGGGACTCACCACCGCAGCGCCTCCCGCTGGCACATCTGGGAATTAGCTCTCTCCTCTGTGGGGTGCCCTCTGCTGGTGGTGTCCCATCCATCGTCTGCTCCCATGTTGGTGTCCAGACCCGCATTGCTCCCCGCTTGGCGGCGTCCCCTTCAGGACACTGCCCTCGTCTCACCCCCTTCCAGAGGTCTGATGTTATCAGCAGTCCTCCTTCTGCACCTATTCTAGTGGCCGACTGCAGTTTCAAAGTCTAGCCCCTTTGTCACAGGGACCAGCCACAGCCTGTGTCAGGCCACACTCCTCCTCAGCCAGATGTAGTACAAAGGGGAAGTGGGGGACCCAGGCCCACCTGTTACCATGGCTCCCGACTCACGGACCCCCTAGGGGCAGCATCCCTGCCCTCCTCTGCTCCCCTTGTCAGATTTCTGTCCCTGGGCTGCTTCCCCTTTGGCCCTGTGTACCCGCTTGGCCCTTTGTAGCAAGGCCTGCAGCCTGGGCTTTTCCTCGGCTGGAGCTCCCCGGCTCCTTCTGCCCTTCCTCAGCACTGCTCTGTCCAACGTGCTTCCTTTCAGCCCAGGAGCCAGTCCTCCTCCCTTGGCAGTGAGAGAGAGACCGCCTTTCTTCCTGCTAGGCAGTCTTTATATAGGGCCTAACCTGGCCCTGCCTGGCTCCTAACAGGCTTGCGCAGCCTCAAAGGCCTGTTCCAACCTTTTTCTCAGGGGGTGGGGCACCGCCACACCACACCACCTTGTAGTCCATTCATCCATCCCATACTACTTAAACTTGCTGGCAAGAATACTAGAGGAGACCGTATCAAAAGCTTTGGTAAAGTCAAGAAATAACACATCCACTGCTTTCCCCTCATCCACAGACCCAGTTATCTCATCATAGAAGGCAGTTAGGTTAGTCAGGCATGACTTGCACTTGGTGAATCCATGCTGACTGTTCCTGATCACTTTCCTCTCCTCAAGTGCTTCAGATTTGATTCCTTGAGGACCTGCTCCATGATTTTTTCAGGAACTGAGGTGAGACTGACTGGCCTGTAGTTCTCCGGATCCTCCTCCTTCCCTTTTTTAAAGATGGGCATTATATTAGCCTTTTTCCAGTCATCCGGGACCTCTCCCGATTGCCATGAGTTTTCAAAGATAATGGCCAGTGGCTCTGCAACACCCACCAACTCCTTTAGCACCCTCGGATGCAGCACATCTGGCCTCATGGACTTGTGCTCATCCAGTTTTTCTAAATAGTCCTGAACCACTTCTTTCTCCACAGAGGGCTGGTCACCTCCTCCCCATGATGTGCTGCCCATTGCAGTAGTCTTAGGGAGCTGACCTTGTTCGTGAACAGAGGGAAACAAAAGCATCGAGTATATTAGCTTTTTCCACATCCTCTGTCACTAGGTTGCCTCCCTCATTCAGTAAGGGGCCCACACTTTCCTTGACTTTCTTCTTGTTGCTAACATACCTGAAGAAACCCTTCTTGTTACTCTTAACATCTCTTACTAGCTGCAACTCCCAAGTGTGATTTGGCCTTCCTGATTTCACTCCTGCATGCCTGAGCAATACTTTTATACTCCTCCCTGGTCATTTGTCCAATCTTCCTCTTCTTGTAAGCTTCCTTTTTGTGTTTAAGATCAGCAAGGATTTCACTGTTAAGCCAAGCTGGTTGCCTGCCATATTTATTATTCTTTCTACACATCTACAAATCTCAGACCTCCTGAAGCTCTCCACCGAACCACTGGTCAGGCACTGGTCATTCCTGGAGCTTCTCTCACAGGACCAAAGGGAGACTCAGGCATCCCAGTCCGAACTCCCTTCACCTCACGGCCTGGTGTTTGGATGGGAATCTAACATAGAACATGCTTGTTCAGCCCTGGTCCAATGGATCCTTAACCAGAGCAGGAAAGAGTCCACCAGAACATGCTGTTGGGCAAAGCGGTGCCATTTCTTGGAGTGGGTGCACTGCCATCACCTTTCTCTTAACTGGGATGGTCACCATGTCATCTTCAGTTACCTCCTTACCCTGAAAACATCAGGCTTAGCCATAGGTTCCCTGCATGTGCACCTAGCAGCACTTAGTGCTTCCTTCCCCCACTGGAGGGACGCTCTCTCTTCCCATACCCAACAATGGCATGCTTTATGAAAGGCTTGGTCAGGACTTCCCCACCTGCTGTCAAACCTGTGCCACAGTGGGATCTTAACCTTGTCCTCTCAGCTGTCACAGGACCACCCTTGAAACCTATGGCAACCTTTACATGACCCACTTTTCCATGAAAGTTGCACTCCTACTAGCCATCACTTTGGCCAGGGAAGTCACTGAACTAACGACCATGATGGCAGACCCTCCCTATACAGTTTTGCACAAGGAGAAGGTTTCACTGTGGCTACACTCCAAATTCCTACCCAGGGTTGTGTTCGGATTCCATCTCAACCAATCAATCCACTTACCTGTATTCTTTCTGAAACCACATGCCTCTTCTAACCTGCACTCCCTTGACGTCAGACATGCCCTAGCATTCTGCCTGCAAAGAACGTGGCCCTTTAAAAAGTCTGAGACTTTGGTGCCATGGCAGAAAGATCAAGGAGCCAAGCCATATCCTCACAAAGGATCCCTAAGTGGGTCTCAGGCTGCATACTTAATGCTACAAGATATCAATCCTCCTGAGGATGTTACAGCTCACTCTACCTGGGCATAGGCCGCTTCCATGGCTGTTATCGGCCATTCTATTGCAGGACGATTGCAAATAATAATAATAATAATAATAATAGGAGATATACCAATCTCCTAGAACTGGAAGGGACCTTGAAAGGTCATTGAGTCCAGCCCCCTGCCTTCACTAGCAGGACCAATTTTTGACCCAGATCCCTAAGTGGCCCCCTCAAGGATTGAACTCACAACCCTGGGTTTAGCAGGCCAATGCTCAAACCACTGAGCTCTCTCTCCCCCCCACAGCTCTCTCTCCCCCGTACTCATTTACAGCACACTATGCCCAAGCAGCCATATCATGGATGCAGCAGTGGGATGGGACATCTTGCAAATTGCTCTGCCATCAGCCTCTTCACATCCACCACCACAAGGAAACTAAGACCCTATCACGGACTGTGAAATCTGGTCTCCCCAATGAAATCTGGTCTTTTGTGTGCTTTTATCCTATACAGATTTCATGTGGGAGAACAGAATTTCTCAGTTGGAGTTCCTGACCCAAAGGGAAATTGCAGCTGGGTAATGGTATTGCCACCCTTACTTTTGCACTGCCTTCAGATCTGGGCAGCTGGAGAGAGATGGCTGTTGGCCAGGTGCCCAGCCCTGAAGGCAGCATCCCCCCAGCACAGAAGTAAGCATGGCAATACCATACCATGCTTTCCTTACTTCTGTACTGCTGCTGGCGGCACCTCTGCTTGAAGAGCTGGGTTCCCTGTCAGCAGCCACTGCTCTTCAGCTGCTCAGCTCTGAAGGCAGCGCCGCCACCAGCAGCAGTGCAGAAGTAAGGGTAGCAGTACCACAACCCCCTTTAAAATAACCTTGCAACACTTCCCCTCCACTCCCCACAACTCCTTTTTGGATCAGGATTCTTACAATTACAACACCATGAAATTTCAGATTTAAATAGCTGAAATCGAGAAATTTACAATTTTATAAATCCTATGACCATGAAATTGACCAAAATGGACCGTGAATTTGGTATGGTCCTACTGATCACTGCTCTCAAGGCGTCTCTGTGGAACCATCACTCAAAGAAGAAAAGGAGGTTACGTACAGTAGCTGGAGGTTCTTTGAGATGTGTGGTTCCTATCTGTATTCCACTACCCACTCTCCTTCCCCTCTGCTTCAGACTTGGTTACATTGCAGTAAGAGGGGAACTAGAGTGGCATCAACATGCACCGCTCCTTATACCCTCAGCTGGAAGCACAAGGAAAGACACTACGCATGTGCTGGACAGTGGACACTGTGTGGAGGAAACTTCCCAGACTCAGGCATATAGTGCACGTGTGTGCCCACATTTGGACTATAGTTAGGGACCACACATCTTGAAGAACCTCCAATTACAGTAAGTAATCTCTTTTAGATGGAGATTTTTCAAATGTACCTAACTGATTTGGGGGCGTATATTCAATTGGCATGTTCTACATAGGCCACTTAACAGCGAGTTTGAACAGGTGAGGTAAGATGACAGTCTCTGTATCTCATTGCAGTGAAAATTACTCCTGGAGGAATTCTGCAACTAAAAATTATGCTCACATTTTAAAATTCTGCATATTTTATTTGTCAAAATAACACAATATAATCACTTTAGTTTCAATTATTTTGGTAATTTTATTTCAAAATACCTGTCAACAAGTATGTCAGCAATATAGATAACAAAAAAGATCCCCCAGGAGTAGAGAGTTAAAGAAACCCCTATGGTAACAGTTGTCAACCAGCGGTCTGGGATCCCTGTGGGGCTGTGAACCGGTTTCAGGGAGTCTACCAAGCAGGGCTGACGTTAGACTTGCCGGGGTCCGGGGTGCAAAGTCAAAGCCCCGCTGTGTGGGCAGAAGCCTAGGGCCCCAAGCCCCACCACACAGGGCTGAAGCAGAAGCCTGACCAACTTAACTTCACGGGGTCCCCTTTGGCATGGGACTGCTGACAATTGCCATGCTTGCTACCCCCAAACACCAGCCCTGGCTTTTATACGCAGAAAACTGGTTGTTGTGGCATGGGTGGGCCATGGAGTTTTTATAGCATGTTAGGGGTGCCCCGGAAAGAAAAAGGTTGAGAACACCTGGACCCTGCTCCCTCCAGAACCTCACCACGGGTTACCCCCAAGCCTGGCACCTCGCTCCCCCCAGAGCCCCGTTCTCAGCTCCTTCACTGTCCCGCCAGGTGACGCAGTGTGGTGTGGCCCTGCCCTTCCTCGCCCTTTGCCAGAGCTGGGTCTCAACGGGCCCTCTCCTGTCGCCAGGAAAATGAGGATCAAGCTGGGCATGCAGAGCCTGCATCCCCACTGGGCTGGGCACTCCACTCACTGCGAGCTGGGTTCTGCAGAGCTCAGCGGCCCCTAGTGGCAACCAGTAGCTCTGCAGCCCCGAATCTGCAGGGGAAACATGGAAATCTGCATAAATTCTGCGTTGCGCAGTGGTGCAGAATTCCCCCAGGAGTAGCAGATGCATCTCTGTAATGGGAAAATTAAAACTTAATTGTGATCCTTTAAAATGTTTCCAGGACATTGTAGAATGTGGAAAAAATAAGTGAGGCCTTTTCATACTGAAGGATCCCCAATGAATTTCAAATTTGTTTTTCCTCTCCTATCCTGGACAGATCACAGCTGGAAGGCAGAGGATCTTCCACCATGTTCCTGTGCTGTGTTTGGACAAAAGATAGTTGTCTGTCCCCATTTTTGGCCACAATCATGCATTTTGCTCATCTGCAGGGATTCAGGCTCACTCAGTAATTTTAATGCCTCTCAAATGCTCTAATCTGGAATCACGCCATTACTGCTTTGGGCTGAAAGCTGTTAAATTGTGACGAGAGGATATGAACAACGCCAGTGAGCATTTACTCTTGCTGAAACTCTAACATACACAGTCCAGAGGGATTGGGAGAGAAGGTGTGATTTAAAAAAAGAGGTGAGGCAGGCCTAGCAGGTTGCACTGCATACCGAATAGGGTCCCTGGTATTGACTGACTGTCCTGAATCTTAGTCAGAACTGAAAAGACCTAGTTAGGTGTCTTTTGCCTCTCGGCTGTTGTGGAATTGTTCGCTATGTTATGCTTGCTCCCTGTCTTGTTTTAAATGTCTCAGGTTTTATTCTACAACCTAATTGATCTCCCTAAATCTAGATGTTTGTTGACTTTTAAAATTTCTGCAGACTTAATTTAATGACTGTAATTGCTAATTATATCTCCTTGTATTACCACAATAATTTCTCTGCCTTCTTGGTGTTTTCATCCTTCTAGTATTTGAAGACTCTTACCTTTTGTGTCCCTCCCCCCTTTTACCTTAATAATCAATTAGCTAAATACACAAGGTTTGGCTATTTTAAACATTCATCTCTAGTCTCTCCTTCAAGTCGCCTGATAATTGTTGTTGCTCTTTCTCTGAACTCCCTCTGATTTGTCAATATCTTTTTGGTAAAGTGATGTCCAGAATTGGGTGCAATTTTTGAGGCAATCATGCCAGAGCAGTACACACAGGACATAGGGAGTTTTACATCCCTATCCTGTGCTATTTGTGTGTGCAGACCCATTGATATAGCCTTTTTTTTTTTTGGGGGGGGGGGGCTGTTATGTACCATTGGAGAGACACATTTACTTTGCTGTATCTCTGCCCCAGATCTCTGACAGAAATTACTACTTTCCTTGAGTGTGTGTTTCAGATAAATTTTCCCTAAATATATTTATCTGCATTTTTCCAAGCTGCATGTTTTTTTAAATTTTCTGTCCATATTTCAGACCTCTCTGTCATTTTGCATTATTTGTCCTCATTGGTGTTTGCATTTACTCCCAATGTAATATCAGCTGTGAATTTAATTACTGTATTGTTGACTTCCTCTTCTACACTATCATGGAAGATAATCTAGTGTTCAATACTGCCTTCATCCAATCTCTAATTCACTATTTTTCAATGCTTTTGTTGTCTCTCCAGCCAATACCAGTCAACATTGTTCAATGCAAGACTATGAAAATCAATTTTAAGAGCTGTCTTTCAAAATATAAAATTAAATACCTTACTAAATTTCAAATATAATAACTGCTTTCCTTTCATCTTCTAATTTAGTAATTATTTGGCAAGATCTGTTCTGAACAAAATCTCACAGTGCTGTTTATTCTCTAAATATTTAGGCCTAGTGATTTGGGGTACCTCAATTTTTGGGCAAAAAACTTAAGATGCCTTAGAGGAGCCTGATTTTTCAGACAGCACTGACCACCCATCCTCTGAAGTAGTATTGGAGTGACACTTGTGCCCATTGGACCACCTCCCCCCTATAGGGGACTGCCTTCCTGTTATCCAGCAGGCTTGGAAACTGACCACCATGGAAAAGTGGGTCATGGAGGTCATAACATCTGACTATACCATCCATTTTACATCATGCCTTCTCACCCCCACCTCCTTCCCCATCCCTCTTCAGGACCTGTCTCACGAGCTTGTGTTGAGACAACAGTTTGACTCTCTCCTCCAGCTAGAAGCGATAGAACTGATCCCTTCCCCCAACAAGGCAAGAGGTTCTACTCAAAGTATTTCCTGGTGCCAAAGAAGGAGGGAGGCCTATCTTAGATCTAAGATACTTCAAGCACGTGAAGCCTCAAAAGTTCAGGATGGTGACTCTGGCAACTGTAATTCTCTTATTGGAGGAAGGGAATTGGTTTTCAGCCCTGACTTACAAAATGCCTGTTTTCATATATCGATTAAACCCATCACACAAGAAATACCTACACTTCATCGTAGGCCTGGATAATTTCCAATACCTTCTTAGTTGCCCTCACCACTTCTTGTAGAGTTGGGTAAATTGGGGCCTTAATGGCAGACCTCTCCTCCCCCCTTTATGGTATTCTTCAAGAATAAAGTCTCCTTATATCCTAAATTCTTACAGAAATTTCTGTAGGATTTCCACCTTAATCAATCCATCCATCTACCAGTATATTTTCTGAAACCTCATAATTCTCAGCAGGAATCCTATTTCCATACCCTGGTTGTTAGAAGAGCTTTGGCCTTCTATTCAGATAGGACCAGGCAATTTGAAGATCGCCTAGGCTCTTCATCTCCATCATAGATAGAGGCTGGGGATTATCTTTCTCTACTTAGAGACTGTCAGAATGGATATCTGGTTGAATTGTCACTTTTTATGAGATCACAGGTGCTCAACCCCCACATGTGGTGATAGGACATTTGGCCAGATCTCAGGCAACATATTACAGCATTACTGAAGAATGTAACAATTTCTGAAATACATAGGGCCGCTACCTGGGTTTCTATAAATATCTTTACCCAACTTTATGCCCTTATCCAGGCTGCCAGATCCAATGCGACCCTCTGTTCTGCAGTATTATCTTTAGTTCTGGACTTTGTTCTGAAGCTCCCTCCTCCTTCTGTCAGAATACTGCTTGGAAATCCCCTGAGGTGGAGCACCCATAGGACACTACTAGAGGAAGAGGAGGTTTCTTACCTTGTGCTCTATCTGTGGTTCTCTGAGATGTGTGTCCTTATGAGTGCTCCACTCCCGTCTTCCTTCCCCTCCACTTTAGAGCATTCACTAAGGGATGTTGGGGTAGAGAAGGAACTGAGAGTGGTTTTCCTACGTACTCCTATATAAAACCTCGGTGTCTGACAGGAGGATGCTTAGGTTGCATGTATGGGGTAAATAGATGCTGCTACCTGAAAATGTCTGATCAAGGCATGAGAGGCACATGCACACCTGAAGTGGAGCACTCACAGGAAGAAAAGCAGTTACTGTACAAGGTGAATAACCTCTTCTTGCGGGGAAGGTCTATGGCCTGTATTATAGAGGATTTTCCCAAAGGGACCTTCTGGCTTTGTAATCTATAAATTAAAACCAAATTGAAACACTGCTTTAAAGGGACACACAGTTCTGGGGGACAGCACACAACAAATGAGCAGGAGGCTCCAAGTCACTCTGCCTCTTCTTGTTCTTCTCTCTTCCAGTGTTTAGGGGTTCACACTTATCAGATGTGTTAGCTCGCAGAAGCTGGGCTCCCAAGTGCAATTGTTCTCACTGCTCTGAACTTGGCCCAGGGAGGGGAATGGCATCTCAGAGCCTGGCTGTGCAGGTACAGAGAGGAACGTATGCTGGCGATCCCAGTTCTTCACGTGCTTGCTCATGTTGATTCCATGGTAGGTGTGCACATGCCAACGTGCACAGTCATCGGATTTTTTTTGCCTTAGCAGTATCCGTAGGGCCAGCTTTGGCCCCTCTGGAGTCCTGCACTCATGTACCAGTATGTGAGGCGCTGCCAGCCCTGTGCCTTGTCAGTTCCTTTTTACTGCTTGTGACGGTTGTCAGGGTATCTTTTCTCTTGTATCTGCAAGTGCGATAGCGTTTTTTTCTTCATTACTGACTGTTCTCTTGTACATAGTTTATTTTAGTTAATAAGTAATGTGTGTTAGAGTTGCAAAGAAATTAGACCTTTTGGGGAGAAAGGTTTACTCAACAGCCAGTATCCAGCTCTGGGTGTCAAACCATCAGGCCCTGTTGGGGAGATACAATTTTAATTTGTGGGACTCCCTCAATAAGTTCAAGGACTCACTTCTACAGGACCTCAGTGTGCATCCATTCTGGAGAAGGGCAAGGCAGGGGCTAGAGGCTCTCTCCAGTTGCCGTGGGTTGCGGCTGACTCATCAGCCAGAGTTGTATCCTCTGCTGTGGTCATGAAGCGCCATTCGTGGCTACAATCCCTGGGGCTCTCTCAGGAGATGCAGTTGTCCATTCAGGACCTCCCGTTCAAAGGGAATGCTCTCTTCTCAGAGCAGACTGATGCTAGGCTGCACTGTCTGAAGGACTTTCAGGCCAAGTTACGTTCACTGGGCCTTTACAAGCCGCAAACTGTTAGGAATCAGTACCGGCCACCTCCACCGCCCAGATCTTCGGGGCCACTGCAACAAGGCACCAGTAGGAGAAAGGAATGGGATAAAGGGTTTAAACGCAGTTGTCGTGCTTCATCCTCCTCGCCTGCCCAGTCTGGTCCTGGATGACACCCAGGGGGTCCACAGCAGGCATTTTGATGGTGCGCTTGAGAACAGTGGCCCACTTGAACTTCAGAATCACACACACATCCACCCTCAATTTGGTTTTGAACCGGTTGTGTCCCTTCCTGGCTGCATGGACCTGATTGACATCAGATTGTTGGGTGCTCAACACAATAGCATTGGAAGGAGTTCCCTTTGGTGATTTTGGTCTCCAATGCTTCAGAGCTGGTGTGAGGAGCTCGCCTCTGCACGCAAGGTCGCTGGTCGCAGGAGGATAGCTCTCTACACATAAACATCAGGGAGCTCAAGGCGATACTCTTGGCCTGTCATGCATTCCTCCTCCACCTGATGGGCAAGGTGGTTCAAATACTAAACAGACAATACCTGTGCAGTATCAACAAGTAAGGCAGAGCTTGCTCATCAGCCCTTTGCCAAGAGGCTGTCTGGTTATGGGGCTTCTGTGTGCAGCATGCCATTCGTTTGGTGGCCTTGCGCCTCCCAAGGGCCAGGAACGTGCTAGCAGATCACCTCAGCAGGACCTTCTCATCTCACTGCAAGATGTCACTTCACCTGGAAGTGGGCAGCGTGATCTTCCAGAGGCCGGGGGACTCCCCAGGTGGACCTATTCATGTCCAGACAGAACAGGAAGTGCCACAACTTCTGCTCAATTGTTGGACTCAACAGAGGCTCCCTTTCCAATGCATTCTTGCTCCCATGGTCAGAGGCACTGCGGTATGCCTTCCCACCAGTACTGCTGGTTCAGAATCCTTTTGAAGATGAAGTGAGACAAGATGAAGGTAATCCTGTTAGCACCAGCATGGCCCTGCCAGCACTGATTTAGGAAGCTGTGGCGCACTCAGTAGTGGAACCTATAGAACTACCACTCTAGCCGGACTTGCTCTCCCAGAACTGTGGCCGACTGCTGTATCCGAACCTCGCAGCCCTGCACCTGACGGTATGTCTGTTGCATGGTTAAATCCAGAAGAGCAAGCATGCCTAGTACAGCTTTAGCAGGTCCTGATGGGTAGCAGAAAACCCTCTACCAGGGCAATCTACGTAGCCAAAGGCAACAGAGAGTCCTGTGGCACCTTATAGACTAACAAATATATTGATCATTAGCTTTCGTGGGTGAATACCCACTTTGTCAAGGACATCTGGGAACAATCTGGATAGTAATCCCTTCTGTATCCCCTGTCAGCTGTCCTTACTGCTGCTGCTGGTACACTACCTCCAAATGGCCTTATTCAAAAAAGCAATGAGCAGACCAGTGAGAGACACTGTGAAGTTAATCATCATGATGCCTCCCCCGCCCCCCCCAATGTAGGCAAGCCTTAAGAGAGGTTTTCACCAAATCCTCAGTTACTGTCCCTGCCCCAGTCTACTTACCTAGACAATGTACTCCTGACATGACCACAACTTCCCTTACTCCTCATCATCTTCACAGGAATGTAGTCCTCCCCTGTGCATGCCCCATCATCTCCATGCTTAGTGCACTGGAAGTCTGGAAGGGAGTACAGGAATTAATCCCTTAGGAATGCCATAAAGTCTAGTTTGCAGAGGGAACAGCCTGGCTGATACCTGCCCATGTGCCCTTCCCTTCGCTACCCCCATCATCCATTACCGTATTGGTCCTCTTGGAGTGGGAATCCATATTCAGGAAAAAGCCTGCATCTTCCACAATCTGAAGGGCCAGATCCCGTTCTCCTAGGGAGCAGATACAACCTTCCTAAACTTCTTGTTTGATTAAGCCCCAACTAATGGAAGGTGAGGATGATCTCTCCCCCGAACAGAAACATGCAGGACCACCTCCCGTTTTATATTCCTCTCTGGATGAGGCCCTCTGCAACTTCAGTGGACTTCCAAGACCTCATGAAGACAATACTGGAAATGCTGGATATCCCTGTTATACAGGAGGCCAGACTACATGATCACAATAGTGCCTTCTTGCCTTGGAATCTGTGAATCTATAAATCCCACTGGAGATCATCCAGGAGAAGCAGCACAATCTTCTCAACATCCTCCAGACTGAGACTCCAGGGAAACTGGTGATGCCCACAAATCAAAGGCTTCTCATGCGTGCCATGACAATCCGGCATGTGCCAGCTTCAACTCCCGCTACTTCCAAGAGCACTGAACCCTCCCTATCAAGTGCCTTCAAGTATTTCTATCAGCATCCTGCACCTGGCTCCCTTGTGGTTCATGCAGAATCCATAGATCAAGGTCTTCCAGAGTCCACTCTTTACACAAAGAACCCAAAAAAGTTAGAACTTTTTGTCTTGAAGGTTTCCTTGTTGATGAGCCTGCAAATGAGAGTACTCAGCTACCAATCTCTGCTCTCAAAATGTGACCTTTTAATCTGGAAAAGGCTCTCCAACTTCGTGAATAAACTGCCAGAAGAATACTGGGAGATGAAATCCCTCATGTTCTAAGGTCAGCTCGTGACCAGAACATCACTAACATCTAACGCAACACCGAGAATGATGACCATTCCCTTTACTATGAGGAGGCCCTCCTGGCTGCAGGCATCTGGGATTTTGAGGGAGGTTCAGGTGACCAATGGGGACCTCCAGTTTTGAGGGCAATGAGCTATTCAACAGTAGTATGGAGGAAATGCTCTATACATTTAAAGATTTGCAAGTGACCTTGCAATCTTTGGGACTGTACATTTTAGGGACTGAAGCTGAAGCCACAGAGCCAAATACCTCAGCAAATACTACTCTCAGCAAAGATATTCAAAACCTCCCAAGGAAGAGAGAAATTTCTGGAACCAATCCTCTCCTGCTTCCTCACTTACTTCACTGCCTGGGGTGTCAAACAGGCAACAGATTTGATGTCTGCACTGAAGGCCTGACTTGACCATTTCAACCACTTATCTTACTTGTAAGATGCCTGGGCTAGGATGACTGGTTGGTCCTCAAGGTAATAAGCCAGGGGTATCTCATCTGGTTTCATGTGGTTCCAACCCCTTTTCTGGGACCCTTCTCATAGGCACCATTGAAGCAGGAGTTAGCTAGAAAAGATTTCTCTGGTCTTATTAGACTTTATTCCACTAAGGCTCAGGCATCCTCTGCTATCTGTTTGGATAACATTTTCCATACCTTAGAGCATGCAGAGATGTATGTAGACCAGGGCCAGCTCTAGCAATTTTTCCACCCCAAGCACGGCAGCACGCCGCGGGGGACACTCTGCCGCTCGCCGGTCCCGCGGCTCCAGTGGACCTCCCACAGGCATTTCTGCGGATGGTCAGCTGGTCCCGCGGCTCCGGTGGAGCTGCTGCAGGCGTGTCTGCGGGAGGTCCACCGGAGCTGCGGGACCAGTGGACCGTCCGCAGCCACGCCTGCGGCAGGTCCACTGGAGCTGCCTGCCGCCCTCCCAGCAACCGACAGAGCGCCCCCCGCGGCTTGCCACCCCAAGCACGCGCTTGGCGCGCTGTGGCCTGGAGCCAGCCCTGATGTAGACCAACAGTGTGGAGCTAGGTCCGCAGGTTTGCCACTTGTTGTTCCCTCGTGCAAGCTTCCAGATTGGAGGCTAATTTTGATAGGGCTGTCCTGCAGTCACTCTTCAAGTAGCACGCCTCTTACCCATCTCCAAGCAATTAGGCAACTGTTTGTTAATCACCAAGAATGGACTCTATGGACAATCACTGGGAGAGAATGCTTACCTATCTTACAGTAACTATAGTCCTTTGAGATGTGTTATCCACAAGGAGCCCATGGCTCCTGATTTGGATAACTGATTTGGAGTTCTGCTACTGTAGGATTCTTTATCGGCAAAGGACCTGAGTGGTGGTTGAAGTTGGCTATGGGGAACTAGAGGGAAGCCAAGGGACAGGTGCAGCCACAAATGGATTGCTTTTCAAAAATAATCCGGTATTGATGCACATGAGGAACACATGCATCAAAAGTTGAAGCTGCAGACAACACATCTCGAACCGCAGTTATTGTAAGGTAAGTAACTATTCTTTCTGTTTTACTGGGAATGTAAATAAGAATTCAAGGACTATGATAGAAAGCATCACGCATTTCCTTTTCATAAGAGAAGCATTAATAACTACTACTTTACTCCAAACTTCAGTATATCACCGTGTCTTCATGAGTTTTGAAAACTGGTCAGTGGGAGACCAGATTTTTGAGTGTGCTCAAGTTGTCTAACTATTTTCCTTTCCTGCTTTTCTTCTTCCACAGTTATTTTATGGGGACTTCCTTACTAGCTAATTATATTTTCATTCTTTTTTTTCTTAAAATGGATTTTAAATAAAAAATCCAGTAATCTAACCATTTGTCTCCTCTACAGATGTCCACTCATCCCACCTGCTTGCTTGTCTTTAAATTTTCAAGCAGTTTGTCTTACAACAGAGAACGGGTTTATATATGTAACAGTAGATGGCAGTTAGACTGATACCATAGTGTACCTGCACTGCTAAATCAGATGACTCTCTAGTTCCAAGCAACAGTCCTAATTTGAATGTTTCACAGACTATGGTTAATGTGCTAGATATCCGGATCCTTAAGAGTGCCTACTAGAATGTATAAGCAAGACCATAGCTGGTATGGTAACTTGGGTAGTAATGTTGGGCATTTATATTCACTAATGGGGGAGGGATAGCTCAGTGGTTTGAGCATTGGCCTGCTAAACGCAGGGTTGTGAGTTCAGTCCTTGAAGGGGCCATTTAGGGGTCTGGGGATTGGTCCTGCTTTAAGCAGGAGGTTGGACTAGATAACCTCCTGAGGTCCCTCCCAACCCTGATATTCTATGATTCTACTGAACCAATGCCCCAGCATAGTTAGATGACATTGTGTTGACATACATGCAAATGAGGCTTACAACCTATTGTGGCTGTTAAAGATCCCATGGCACTTTCTGCAAGAGTTCACACTTTTAAATAAAAAGAATTTCACTACCAAATTCTCCCTACATTTTCAGTTAAGGAGCTGTTCCTCACATCTTGTTCTAAACTATTGTGTGGTGGTATGTACTGATACCAGGTGGGTAAAATGATCTCTCTGCCATAGCTTTTTAATCAGGTTGCAAACTACCGTATGATGCTTTTGTATGGAAAGGCAGTATATAGATAAGTGGCTTTGTATTCACTGAATTGTAATAGCCTGAGATTTCCCCTCATTAAAAGCTGTACAGAGAATGCTTATGTTCAGTTTTGGATCCTATTAACTCTTGAGCCCTCTCATTTCTAGGTGGTATTATGTTTTGACCGTGTCTTCTGGGATCCAAGTGTCAATTTGTTCGGGCATGTTGGCAGCACTACTGCCAGCAGAGGAGAACTTTTTCTATTCTGGAATCTCTACAAAGGTAAATATATTGGGTGTTCAGTTTTATTGTGTCATTTTCTTTTTCACAGTAACAGAACTAGAAAAAGCTATTTTATGATGATCGTAATAAAGCTTATAGTGCTTTTCATCAGTAGATTTTAGAAGAAAGTATCAATACCTCCATTTTAAAGATGGACAAACTAAGGCAGAGAAAACAGGTCAGTGACAGAACTGGAGATAGAATTCAGGTTCTTCTTTGAATGCTGATCCCTGTGTGTATTCATAATCTCAGTGCACCTGAGACCAGAAAATTCTAGCAAGTAGTGTCTGTAGGTCTATGCCGGCATCCCTGCTCTCCTTGTGGTCTGTGCCAGGGGCATAAGGGGTGAAACAGACTGATGCTTTTTCAGGTCCTCCCTGCTGCTGAATCTGAGATAGTAGTTAGTAAGAATCCCCACCCTTCCTCAAGTACTGCAGAAGATTCAGCAGGACAGAACATGAATCATTCTCACCCTGCTCAAATGGCCCAAGCAGTTCTGGTTCCCAAACCTCCTACGTACATCCTGGCCACTCATCAGCATTTGTTCCCCAGTGAGGGACTTAGTTTATGCCCAGGCGTTAAGAATGGCTTCTCCTGCCCCTACTCCTTTTCAGTCAGTGATGATCACCAGTGTGCCTCTGCTATCTCAGAGAAGCTCATATCTCTGCTAAGTGCAGTACTGGCTGCTCCTTTCCCAGCTGAACATGTGAGGCACAAGAACTCCACCTTTGGAAGCACCTAATGGAACGTTCCATTAGGCTCTAGTCAGGTCCAGGCCAGAGAGAACCTCTCTGTATATTGACCTGAGACATAGAGGAGAGCACCGCCTAGCTCGATGTTTGACTCAGGAATGGGAATGACTAGAGCAAAGGACCCTTTGGCTGGGCCTTCTCACAAGAATAAAAAACGCTCTCATAGGCATAAAAATAGATCCCCTCTTATATTTAAGAGAAGGGATCCTTAAGTAACTCCACCCAGGTAGGGTGAGTCCTTGCACCCAGGACACAAGGATTTAGGTCTTCCTAAGCCTTGTAGCCATGATCAGAAGGCGCGTGAGAGCACGGCTTCTTCAGTATTGCTTCCTGCATCATCATCGATTATGCTGCCAACTAAGCACAGGGAGCCAAAGATCAAGAACCATCAATCCTGACGATGACCACATGGTCAGAGGCTCCTTCATGGTCAGTAGTGTGTCAGCCATGTAAGGAACCACTGACTACCAAGAGTTCCTTTACACTGACTATGGTAGCATGAGGCAACAAACTACAGCCTTCTAAGGCTCCAATGTCTCCCTCTTCCTGGATCTGCAATCTCTCCTATTGTCAGGTCCACCCTTCACCAGGTAGAAGTTCATGTCTGATTCCATCCACTAGCTGTGGCTTCCCAACATAGGTGCTGATGCTACTACCAGTGGACTGGACTCTCATCATCAAGATAGTCAGATGTGTACCACTGGAACAATCTTCCCCCCACTGAGGTAGATCAGCCTAAATGAGCTCAAGAGTCTCCTACTACCAGTTTCATCCATTCAAATGGAGACACCCCCCCTCAGAACCAGTGGTACCCAAATCTATATCTTTAGTGCAAAATAAAATTTCACATGGTTACCTTGGCATCGATAATACCAGCAATAGAAAGACATGGTTCACAGTTCTCGATATGAAAGATGCAGGCTTTCATGTTGATATTCACCCTTCCCACAGAAGGGTGTGTCTGCTTTTTCTCCTACCATCCTTGGGAATGTCTATGAACATGGAAAAGTCTGTTGGCTCAAACCTAGACTATAGATTTCATAGGCGCAACCTTAAACTCACTCAGGGCAAAGGCTTACCTCTCTACAGACAGATTCGAAGCCAGAAGCAGGCTGATAGGTCAGATTATGCATTACCCATGGACATCAGTCTGGATTTGTCATTCTCTCTTGGTTCACGTGACATCATGTACTTACATAATGCCATTCGCTAAACTCTGCCTCCGCTGCCAACAGGGTTGGCTTCAGACAGTATATGTCTCAAGCAGATACAGCATGAATACTTTAGTGACAATCCCCATCAAGGTAAGAGTGTCTCTGAGCTGGTGGAAAGTTTGTGCACAAATGTGCATGGGCATTCATTTCCTGTCCCCCACACCCAACAGGGCAGTAATCACAGATGCCTCTTTGTATGGAGCCAACTCACATGGATGATCACACAGCAGATAGTCACACTTGGATGCCCTTGGAAACCAGAATGCACGAAAATCTCCTGGAATTCAGAGCAGTCTGACAAGCATGCCATTAATCCAATCTCATCACATTCTCATAAATCAGACAATATGGCAACTGTAATCTACCTTAAAAACCAGGGAGGAGCAAGATCCATTCCCCTGTGTATAGAAGCAGTCAGTTTATGGAACTGGTATATAGAGAACCACTTCACCCTTTCAGAACCATACCTCCCAGGAGCCCAGATTTTGCTGACAGACAGACTCAGCTAGCACTTTGCCGCTGACTTTGAGTGGAAGTTACACAGCTCAGTGGTGAACCCTTCCTCGGGACCTGTTCTCATTTCAGGCAAACAGGAAATGCAGCACATACTGTTCCAGGGCTGCTCAGGACCACTTTTTAGAGGTAACGCCCTCCTAGTCCCTTGGACAGACAGTTTGAACTATGCCTTTCCGCCTATCCTCCTGCTTTATCGAGTACTGCAGAACATTCAACAGGACAGAGCAGGAGTTATTCTTGTGCCCAAATGGCCCAGGCAGTTCTGGTTCCCAGGTCTCCTGCATATGTCAGGCCATCCGTCCATCAGCATTCATCCCTTCCCGGACCTCTTGATTCAAGAGAAAGTTGAGGGCAGGCATCTCAGCCCAGAAGCTCTTCACCTCATGCTTTGTATTTGGTTGGGTGTCAGACCTAGAACGTTTATTTCAAAACTTGTCAAACAGTTCTTGTAGATTACCTCCTTACCCTCAAGATGACAGGTCTTTCCTTTAGCTCAATATAGGTTCATCTCTCAGTTCTTAAAGGGCTGAATTAGAATTTTCCCACCAGTAATAAGACAACCCCTCGGTTGGACCTTAAGTTAGTATTTAAACCCCTGGCTACCTCTTTGATGCTTCCCTGTCTGTGAAGGTTGCTTTCCTTGTTGCCATCATCTCAGTCAGAGGGATAGGTGAACTGGGAATCCTAATGGCAGACCCTCCTGTATTTCATAAAGACCGGGTCTCACTATGACTGCGTCCAAAATTATCATCCCTAAAGATGCTTTGGAATTCCACATAAACTAGACTATCCACTTACCTATAAAAAACAACAGAGTCCTGTGGCACCTTGTTGACTAACAGACGTATTGGAGCATAAGCTTTCGTGGGTGAATACTCACTTTGTCAGATGCAAGAGTATTCACCCACGAAAGCTTATGCTCCAATACGTCTGTTAGTCTATAAGGTGCCACAGGCACTCTATCGCTTTTTACAGATCCAGACTAAGGGCTGGTCTACACTACGGGGGAAGATCGATCTTAGATACGCAACTTCAGCTATTTGAATAATGTAGCTGAAGTCAAAGTATCTAAGATCGAATTACTCACCGTCCTCACAGCGCAGGATCAATGTCCGTGGCTCCCCCTGTCGATTCTGCAACTCCGTTTGGGTTGGTGGAGTTCCGGAATCAATATAAGCGCTCGGGGATTGATATATCGATCCCCGAGCAATCAATTGCTACCCGCCGATACGGCGGGTAGTGAAGACGTAGCCTAACACGGCTACCCCTCTGATACTTGACACCGCTTACCTATGCTCTTTCTAAAACCCCATACCTCCCGCATTGAGAAAAGACTGCTCCTTCAATGTGAGATGACCTTTGGCATTTTATCAATGGAGAACAAAACAGACCAGAAAGTCACCTAGGGTGTTTCTTGCCAAAGCGGAATGAGGCCAAGGACAATCTGTTTCCTACCAGAGGGTCTCCAAGTGGATCTCTGGCTGTATCTTATTGTATCAGTTAGTACACCTTCCTACACCACATAGGGAGCGAGCTCACTCCACGAGAACTTAGGCAGCCTCAGTAGCATCACTTCAAGAAGTATCTCTTTTGATGTTTGCAAGGCAGCAGTATGGTTCCATCCATGCAGGATACATCCCATTTTGGTCCAAGCCTCCTCTGCTGACTCATCCTTCGGGACAGCAGTTCTACAAGCAGCCAAACCACCTATATACATGCACCCTCCTCTGAGTACTGCTTGTCAGTCACCCACAGTGGAATACACAGAGGGACCAGCACTTGAAAAGGAAAGTTAGTTACCTTTTGTAACGGGATTCTTTGAGATGTATGGTCCCTATCTGTATTCCACTACCTGTCTTTTGCTTCAAATCTTCTCTAATTCACAGTAAGAAGAAGAACTGGAGAGTTATTGGTCTGCATCCCCCATTATGCCCTCAGCACTTACTGAGGCAAGCAGCAGCACAGATGCAGACTAACAGACACTACTTGCTAGGATTCTCTAGTCTCAAGTGCATGGAGTACACACATATCCACAGTAGAATACAGGTAGGGAACACACATCTCAAAGAACTCCTGTTACAAAAGGGTAAGTAACTACCTTTTACCAAGCAATCCAGATCACTCTGTACGACAGTCCTGTCTTCATCATTGTTTACCACTCTGCCAGTCTGTCATCAATGATTTTATCTTTAATTCCAGATCATTCATAAAAATGTTGACTAGTGTCAGGCCTAGTACCAGTCCCTGTGGAGCCCCACTAGACACACTCCATGATTCCCCATTTTTAAAAAGCCATGATGTCTCTAATGAGGGCCACCTCCATTTCTTTTACCAACTTAATCCTTTCTAAGCAGGTTATAAACAGTGATTTTTAATATTCCAGTCATTCGGATTGTCCTGGCTAAGAAACTAACAAAATGTCCATTTTAATTATAATGTAACCTCATCTCACTTATTTCAAAGTGAAGTATTCGCACTGTGGTGGTTTACCTGGCGCTTGGTGACTTAAGGCCATTTTGTAATTTTGTTGGGTTTGGTTTGTCCTGAAAATTTAGGTTCTGTTCCACACTTTTCTAAGTTTAAGTACTTTACTCATAATTAAAAAAAAAAAAATCTACCAGCACTTTGATGCATTGTTCTTCCTCCTCCTCCTTAGCTCCAATTCTCTTGGCCTTAGTAGCAGGAGAAGCAGCTGGGATCATGGAAAACATCAGTGATGATGTCATTGTTGGGCGCTGCCTTGCAATTCTCAAAGGCATCTTTGGCAGCAGTGCTGTCCCCCAGGTACTACTCACACTCTGTTTTGTACATCAGTCTCTGAGTCCTAGAAAATATAAGAATCCTGGATAATTGATTGTATTATCTACCTGTCTGTGCTAGGTATTTATGCCACTCTTTGCATGAGTGTTTGAATGCCTCCATGGTATATGGGAGTGCCAGCTATTCTTTTCTAGGACCTGTTTATGGAGTGAATCTATCAAAACCATAACCATTTTTCAAAATGTCAGAGACATTATAGGACTTTAGACAGGTTTTGAATTGTTCATTCTCCAGGGCCACACTTAATCTGACAAGTCTTAAAATTGTGTAAACTAAAATGGGCAGATGTAATAAATTAATTCAGGAATTCTATCTTTGGACTAGGATCAGGGCAAGGATAGCAATGTCTGTGAAAGAATGACAAATAGGATTCTCTGTGCTAAACGTATTAACTGACCTAGCACAATGTTTACATCTTTGATAAATTTATCACAATATCAGATTCTCCTTCGAGTGCTTGCTCATGTCCATACCACATTAGGTGTGTGTGCTCGCCCTATGCACTGGTGCCAGAAGTTTTTCTGTCAACAGTATCTGTAGCAGAGCAGCTCTGGCATCCTCTGGAGTGGCATCCGCATGGCGTATAAGAGACACCGCTGGCTCCCCCCACCCTCAGTTCCTTCTTGCTGCCAGTGATGCTGCACGGAATGTTCTCTGCTCTTACTAGTGTTGCTTAGACTTCGTTCATACAAACTAGAGTTCTTGTAAAGTTAGTGTACGTAGTTAGTAATTGAGTTAGTTAGCCCTTAGCAATAGCTGGAATTTTATTAGTCCCATCAGGGACTTAGCTGCTTGATGGGGCATGTCCTCAGGCTTTAAGCCCTGCAGTTGCTGCAAATGGCCCATGCCCATGAGTGATCTGCTTAGTAGCTGTCTCAGGTGCCTTGGTGAAGGGCACATAAGTGATGAGTCAAATCTGCAAGTCCTTTAAACTTTGGACTGAGTGTGTGAAAACAGACTCAAAGTGCTCCTTATACAGTCGGCACTCACTCTGGCCCCGGAGAAAAGGTCCGACTTGGCACCTAGCACCGCGGCATCGGTGTGTAGTGCTCCAGCGGCACTCATCAACGGCCCCGGCCAAGAAGTCGGAGAAGGCCAGTAGGGGACAGTCTCCTGCTCCCTGCAAGGGGAAGGACAGGGCTTGGGGCGTGCTAAGACTCACACTGGGCGGCTCATCTGCTCCATTGAGAAGTCAGGCCTCAGCTCATGTCGAACCCGGACACAGAGATGGGCCTTCATCAGCTTCGGGTGCTGTCGATGCCTGAAGCGCTCCAGGCTGTGGAGGAGATCCTGATGCTCCCGGTGCTGCCCACACCAGCCCTGGTAGTGGCCAGACCTTGGGGTAAGGCCGCCTTGGGATCTTTCCATCTGCCCTTGCCTCAACGGTACTGCTCCCCATCACGGGGGATGTCCCACCACCGGTCACCCACTCAAAGCCATCATGCCTCCAAGTTAGGGAGGCAGACGCATTGGAGCCCTCTACAATCACCAGACCTTGGGCACCAGCAGTAGGATTCGAGGCGGACCTCGCCAGTTACCTGGTGCAGATCCACAGAGGCATGCGCTCCCCAGCAGGAATGTCAGGACTGGCCCTGCAGATCATCAGAGCACCATTACAGATCCCAGGAACGATCGGATGACCTGCAGGTCCCGTTCCTCGTCTGTTACCGGTCTCAAAGCACGAGACGTGGATTGGCAGTCTCCTGGCACAGATTTGCTGAGCGCCATCAATCACCAAGGTCCCAACAAAGGCGCACATCCTGCTTGGACTGGTCCTTCTTTAGACGTGATCGCGATTATCACCAGGCATGGGGTCGCCACTTCAGTGGATCCGGGTCACCAGCTAGCAATCGCTCCGGATGTGGCTCCAGTACAGAGCAAAGCTCCATATCAGCGGGGCAGCCTTCCAGACCCTCGGTGCCGCCTGCATCATCAGTACCGAAACCTGCCCGGTTGCCGTGCCCTTGGTACCCCTGGAACCTGTGGAGGTTCAGCCAGCCTTCCCAGCCTGCCCACTCGGCGTCGGGAGCCTTGGACAGGCCTGTGGCCTCGATGACCCAACTCCCTATGGTGCTTGAGGCCCCAGGGGGTAAGACCCTTCAAGTCCATGTGGACCAAGGGGAAGAGCTTGCTGGACCACCAGTGAGTGTCATGGAACCCCCGGTACCGGCCTCCTCCTCATCTCTGAATGAGGCCTTCATAGAGCCCCCTCACCTGGTTCCGCAGGATGACACTGAAGTGCACCAGGAGCTGTTGAAGAGGATCGCCTCCAACCTTGGCCTGCAAGCGGAGGAGTAGGAAGAGCAAGTGGACTCCCTGTTCTACATCCTCTCCTCCACAGCCTCTGCTAGGATCGCCCTTCACGAAGGGGTATTGAAGATATCCAGCATTTTGTGGCAAATCTCCTCCTCTCTGCCCCCCCATTTCCAAACGGGCAGAGCGTAAATACTTTGTCCTGACTAAGGGGCATGAATACCTTTACTCCCATCCTGCCCCAAATTCCCTGGTGGTTGAGGCAGTTAACCTCAGGGAACACCAGGGGCAACCCAGAGCTATCCCCAAAAATACAGACTCCAGGAGACTGGACTTTATTCCTCATTGGCCACCCTCAACTATAAACTCAAACACCAGACGTTCCTTGGCTGCTACAACTTTAACACGTAGCAGACCGCGGTCAAGTTTGAGAATGCCCTCCCAGAAGGTTCCAGTAAAGAATACTGGGCAATCCTCGACAAAGGCACGGGCGCTGCCAGGGCAGCCCTTCAAGTGGCATCTGACGCGGCAGACTCTGCCGCCCACACTGTGGCGTCTGCCATCTCCATGCAGCAACCATCCTGGCTGCTCTTCTCTGGGTTGTCCTCCGAGACTCAACAGTCGATTCAGGACCTCCTTTTCGATGACCAGGCCCTGTTTGCAGAGCAGATGGACAACAAATTACATGGGCTGAAGGACTCCCGAACCATCCTAAAAACCCTAGGGCTCTACATTCTGGGCCCAGCACGTAAGTGGTTAAAACTGCAACTTCCCCAGAGGCAAGGGAGCCCACACCTGCAGGATCCGCCACACAAGGGCTACAGACTGCACACAAGCCACCCGCCCCCACCCTCTTTCCAGTCGGGCTCGACCCACTCCAAGCAAGGAGCTAAAAAGTCATTTTGAGGGACGCCCGAAGATGACCTACCAGTCTATTTCCTGAATCTGATGTTCCTAATTTTTTGCAACCGCCTTTCCTTTTTCCTCCTGGCGTGGTCAGCAATAACTTCGGACCACTGGGTCCTCAGTGTGGCGGCGCACAGATACACCCTCCCAGTTTATTTACACACACACACACACACACACACACACTCTCTCCCTATTGCTCTTCAGGTTACCTTTCTCACGAGAGTTTTCTCAAGCAGGAGGTTCAGGGGCTCTTACAGCTGGGGGCGGTGGAGGAGGTCCTGCCTCCTTACCGGAACAAGGGTTTCTGTTCCCAGTATTTTCTGATCCCAAAGGCCGAGGATGGTCTATGTCCCTTCCTGGACCTGCGAGACCTGAACAGATACCTAAGGAAGCTAAAGCTTTGCTTGGTCTCCCTGGCCTCCATTATCCCCTCCCTGGATTCGGAAGACTGGTATGCCACCCTCGACCTGAAAGAGACATACTTTCACATAGCAATCTTCCCAGGACATTCACACTTTCTCTGTTTTATGGTTGGTTCGGCCCCCTATCAGTTTGAGGTCCTTCAGTTTGGCCTGGCTACAGCACCCAGGGCGTTTACCAGGTGCATGGCGGTAGTCACGGCCTACCTCAGGCATCAGGATGTCCAGGTTTACCTGTACCTCAACGACTAGCTGGCCTAAGGCAGCTACAAGGCTCAGGTCCAGCGTGACATCACTATACTACAAGCCATGTGCCACTCCTTGGTACTACTGGTCAACCACAAAAAGTCCATGTTAGTTCCAACTCAAAGGATAGAATTCATCGGGGCCATGATCGACTTAACCCGAGTGAGAGCGCTGCTGTCGTTAGACAGGTTTCAGGCCCTGATGGACCTCATCTTGGAAGTGTCCACAGTTCCCCTGACAACAGCCTGCACCTGCTAGGCCACATGGCAGCTTGCACATACGTGGTCCGCCATGCCAGGCTCTGCATGCAGCCCCTGCAGCAATGGCTGGCGTCAACCTATTCCTAGTCCAGGAACCATCTGGAAAAGATTGTAACCAACCTCCAGCAGTTCTCACCTCACTGCAGTGGTGGACTGATCACAAGAAGATCCTGGAAGTAGTCCTGTTCGACAGTCCCACTCTGTCGAGCTAGTGTCGGATGCTTCAGACCTCATTTAGGGGGCACACCTCAGACATCTCCAGGCCCAGGCGACGTGGCCTCCAGAGGAGACCACGTTACACATGTCAAGAAGCTCAGAGTGGTCTGGCTAGCCTGCAAGGGCTTCCTGCTGCACCTGTCGGGAAAAGTGGTGAGAGTTCTAAAGGACAATATGGTCTTGATGTTCTACATCAACAGGCAAGGAGGAGTGCACCCGTCAGCTCTCTTCCAAGAGGCTCTCCATCTCTGGGACTTCTGCATTGGCCACGGCATCCATCTGGAAGCTGGTCACCTCCTCAGCATCAGGAATGCCCTAATAGATCATCTCAGCAGGGACTTCTCTACCACGAATGATCGCTCCACCTGTGGCCTGCACGATCTCCCAGAGATGGGGAACTCCCCAAGTAGATCTGTTTACCAGCAGGCAAAACAGAAAGTGCCATCGGTATTGCTCTCGGCAGGGCCTGAGCAAGGGCTCCTTCTCCGATGCCCTCCTCCTGTCATGTGCTGAGGGTCTGATGTACATGTTCCCTCCGATTCCTCTGGTCAGCTGGGTCTTAGTAAAGATCAAGAGGGACAAGGCACAGGTTATCGTGATCACCCCTGCATGGCCTCACTAGCACTGGTTTGGCACGCTCGTGAACATGGCAGTGGCCCCTTTTCTGTCCCCTTCCCGACCATCGGGATCTGCTGTCACAGGATCACGGTCTGCTCCCACACCCCAACCTCGAGTCTCTAAACCTCTTGGTGTGGACGCTCCATAGTTGAACTCAGAGGAGCATACCTGCTTGGAGGAGGTCCAGCAGGTCCTCCTCTGAAGTAGGAAGCCATCCATGAGATTAACTTGGCCAAGTGGATGAGGTTTTCCCGTTGGAGTGTGGCTTTTCTTCCTCACATTCCTCAGTGCAGTCCATCTTGGACTACTTACTGCACCTCAGGACCCAGGGCCTGGCGCATTCTTCCATTAGAGTGCACCTTGCAGCCATCTCTGTGTTCCACCAGCCGATCAAAGTTCAGATAGTCTTTTCTCATGACATGACTGTCAGGTTCCTGAGGGGCCTCGAGAGGATTTACCCGCAGGAATGGGCCCTCTCCCGCAGTGGGACCTTAACATGGTCCTCTCCAGGCTCACCGGCCTGCCTTTGAAGCCGCTGAGCTCCTGCTCCCTTTCCTACTTATTCTGGAAGGTCGCTTTCCTGGTGGCGGTGATGTCAGCGAGATGAGTCTCAGCGATTAAGGCCTTGATCTTGGAACCGCCTTATACAGTGTTTTATAAGGACACGGTCCAGCTGCAGACCCACCAAGCCTTCCTACCGAAGGTGGTATCTCTCTTCCACGTTAGCCAGGACATGTTTCTGCCTGTGTTCTTTTCCAAGCTGCACAAGACTGCCGAGGAAAGATGTCTGCATCTGCTGCACGTTCGGAGGGCCTTGGCCTTTTACCTGGTGTGTACCAAGCCTTTCCGTAAATTGACTGAGCTCTTCATCATGAAGGGCCTTCCAGTTTCTTTGCAGAAGATTTCCAAATGGATCACCTCTTGTATAAAGACCTGTTAAGAGCTAGCAAAGGTCCCTCCACTGCCGATTGTCAGGGCCCATTCAGCTAGAGCGCATGCATCTTTGGTGGCCTTCCTGGTGCACATCCCGATCCAGGACATCTTTAAAGCCACGACGTGGTCCTCGGTCCACATGTTTACGTCTCATTATACCATCACTCAGCAGGACAGAGACAATGCTGGGTTCGGCAGAGTTGTATTACAATCTGCACAGCCGTGAACTCCTACCTGCCTCCACGGGAACTGCTGGGAGTCACCTAATGTGGAATGGACATGAGGAAGTACTCAAAGAAAAAAAGACAGTTATCTTTTCTGTAAGTGGTGTCCTTCGAGATGTGTTGCTCATGTCCATTCCACAACCTGCCCTCCTTCCCCACTGTCAGAGTGTCTGGCAAAAAGGAACTGAGGGTGGGGGAAGCCATCAGCGCCCCTTATATTGCGCCATGTGGGTGCCACTTCAGAGGGCGCCAGAGCTGCTCCCTTACAGATACTGCTGAGGGAAAAATTTCCAGCACGGGTGCATGTGGCGAGCACATGCACCTATGTGGAATGGACATGAGCAAAGCATGTCAAAGAACACCAGTTACGAAAAAAGTAAGAGTCTTTTCTGTAATGGCCCTCTAATTTAAAAATGGGCCAGGGTCATAATGTGGCATCCGAGATCTAGAACTGGCAAAAAGAGTTTGATCAGGCAGATCCTTAAGATCCTTCATGAGTCTCAGAAGGGGCTCTTGCTTTCATTGACAATTGTAGGAAGTGCTACCATATAGCATTTTTAAGTGCATAAATTCTATTCCCATGCACAGTCAGTGTGGGAATTGCAGTTCCAACAGGTGCTAAGTCACTGCTTTGTAATTGTGTTCAAAACATCGGATTCCAATCTTCTCTCTCCTGTGGAGATTCTGTACTATTGTCCTGTGAAATGTGTTTGATAGAATATCTGCAGAAGTGAGCTTCCTGATCCATGATAACTGTGGTGCAAATATTTCTTAACACACAGGAAAACAAAAACACACACCGTGGTAGCATTAGGGCCTCATGCTTATTTTACTTGCTGTAACTTACTCATGTAAAACTAGTGATATAGACAGCACAACACTCTTCTCTTCTTGTCTTAGCCCAAAGAGACAGTGGTATCTCGTTGGCGTGCTGACCCTTGGGCCCGGGGGTCCTATTCTTATGTCGCGGCTGGATCTTCTGGAAATGATTATGACTTGATGGCTCAGCCAATTACTCCAGGACCAGCCATTCCAGGTGCTCCCCAGGTGAGAGAATCTACAAATGCAATTGGAAGTGACTGGCATGAGAACATAATAGGATTTCAAAAGCCATTTGTGAAACAGGAGCATTCGGTAATTCATCCATTCTCCAGATACTCTCTAACGATTAGAGCTGGTCAGAAAACAGAATTTCCTGTGGGAAAATCCAACATTTCGAAATTTGTTTTTGTTCTAAACTGGAAAAAGAAGTCAAAATGTTGAAACTTCTCCTGAAGAGAAATTCAAACAAATGTCTATTTGGAAACATGGAGATATTTCATTTTGGTTATGTCAAAGCATTATAGTAAAATATATAATAATAAACATATTCTAATATACAATATTAAATATAAAGGTTGAAAGAAAACATTTTTACCTTATTGAAACGAAAAAGATGAAATGATTTGTTTTCACTCTTTTCCATTGAAACTTTCATCAAAATAGAAAAGTTTTGAGTTTGAAACTGTTTTCTTCACCTGAAAACTCTTCCATCAAAATTTTTTTGACCAGCTCTACTAATGAACCTTGTTCTTGCAGTAAAATGTTTCAGCTGCCTGATGGCAGTGAATGTGCTTGGCTCTTAGTCCAATCCTCCTGTTCAAGAGGTAAAAGTAAGAATTTGGCTCATCTTATTCCATGAAAAAAGCCAAGAGGTAGATGATGCTATAACAGAGGTTCTGTGTGGAAATGAGCACAGATCAGTCTAGTACATCCTCTGCCTGTCAGGAAGCATGTACAGAAATAAGTGTCATTCACAAAGTGTCTTCCCAGCCCCCAAGTTGCTTGAGGCACATTTCAAAGATTTGTAACAAAAATATCAACTCCGCTCCACCTTCGCCATGATGCAGCAAGGGGCCACCCTGTAACATGTAACCACATCGTGTAGTAGGGGAAGGAACGGGTTGTAATAAGTTACAAGAAATGCCTCCGAAGAATCATTTTAAAATGTTTTCAAAGTAAGGAGTGATGGGATAAAGTAGAAGAAATTAGGGAAGTGTCCATACCTTAAGAGCCACAGTGAAAGTTCTGTCTCCTGCTAACCTATTGAGCAAATGGTGAAATCCCTAAAAGCAGGGGGCTTCTGAACACAGCATGGTGAGGTTCCAGCACCAGCGTCTTATTTTAGTCTCTCTGAATACTGTTATGGTTGGTTAAATCCATTAGTTTAGCCCCGATATGTTGCTGGATAGTCTGCACCACAGACTGTAATGTACAAACTGTTAATTGTCTCCGGTTTTTCCCCTCTGTCTTTATTCAAACCACAGTATGTCAATGTTCACTATTGAACTTTTAGTGTGCAGCAGCAGCAGGGGCAATGGGGATGCTTAGTGTGTGGCATGCTGAAACGCTGTAGATTTACACCCCAGCTCAATGTGCAGTGTTTGTGTAGACAGACCTTTAATCAGATGTGGTGGTGTGGAAATGATCAAACACACAATGTTGAATACACAACATTCTGTGTTCTCTCTCAGCCCAATTTCTGGCTTCAAAACTGAACTCTGATAATCTTTCTTTTTGCTCTGATGCCCAGCTCCCTCGACAGCTAGCAGTAAAGTGTTCCCTTCAGCACAACAGATGTCTTTTTAAAGCTGAACATTTGTGATAGTTGGGAGGCAGATGAGGATTCTCCTCTGGTCAAGAGGCATTTATTTGTTGAAGGAAAGATTATAACATTCCCTGAGATTACCTAGTTCATACCTAAACCAGCTTCGTGCAGCAGAAGTAACTCTGTGACTAGGAGGAATGTTTATTTTTAAGTAGTTCGCCTGAGAAATCTAGCATTTATGAGAGAGAACCTGAGCTAAGTCAGATATATGACACTTAACAATGTGTTGTTTGTTCTTCTTCCCAGCCAATTCCTCGCCTCTTCTTCGCAGGAGAACACACAATTCGTAATTACCCAGCAACTGTCCATGGTGCTCTACTGAGTGGGCTGAGAGAAGCAGGACGTATTGCAGACCAGTTTCTTGGGGCCATGTACACTCTGCCACGCCAAGCTACACCTGGCGTGCCCACACCACAGGCCCCTAGCATATAAGGGAGATACAAGCTGCCAGACAGAGGAGCGATGGATTCATAATGCATTTACTGTGGACTTGTTTTTGGGTACAAGATGTCTTCATAGTCTGTAGCAGTAGCCACTGAAAGCACTGTGCCAGAAGTCACTTAATAGCATCACCCCATTGCAATGGCCTTATGAAATATGATCTGACTATTGTCCATGCACCTGGTATACAGATTCCTGTCTGTCTGTTTTTCCGACTATATATAGAGTGTCTTACTGCCAAACTGGTCAGGAATTCCTATGGCAGTGCAAATACATTGGGAATCCAAGCTCCTGGTGTTTAGCAGGATTTCTTTTGGCACATAAAGAACCTACTGGCGTATTCACAGTTCAGTAATTGCACAAAAGGTTTCAGACTCTAGTAGCTGGTTGTTGTTGGTAACAGTGTAGAATTTGTCTCTTATGTGGACTTTTTTTGATTGTTTTGAAAAAAATAAAGTTTTCACCAAGTTCCTTTCTTCCTCTTTCATTTGAGAATTAAATTGGTGTAGTTGTTTCTCCTCAGTAGTAAAAGCAGAGTTGCAAGTAATGCTCATCACAGAGCCACTCCAAAATAGTCCTTAAGCCACTGCAATGTCGTCTCTCACTTGGAATAAATAGTCTTTGAATCAAGGGACTGGAAGCCAAGTGGGTACCCTAACCACCAGGCCACAGCATTATTCATTCTTTCTCCCTTGCTCTTCTCCCCCCGTAATTGTTTTAAGTATTTATACAAAATGGAACAGCTTCAACAGGAGAGACTGAGGGAACCCCACAATAGAATATCCCATAGCTCAATGGTTAGAGTGCTCTCTTGAGAGGGGAGGTGGGGAAAAATTGAATTCTGGTCTCCCACATCCCAGATATATTCTCTAGCCACTGGGCTAAAAGTTGTCAGAATGCAGCAGTGGCTCCTTCTCCTGCATTTCTTGCAAGAATGTCTGACTTCAGGAGAGGGGTTCCCAAGTGAGAGTTGCTAGCATTGAGAGGTGCCTCCTTCCAACCTGGATTTAGATGCCTAACCTCCTGAGGGGGTGGGGCTTAGGACACATTCCTCTCCTCAGCCTTTCCTTTGGCTTGCTTAGGCAGCTCCCCATCTAGGATACTGTCTTCTGTGGATCCCTTTCCTAGATGTCTCTCTCTCCCTGTTCATTATATAGGGAGCCTGGGCACCTAACCTGGCTTTGTGAGTCCCATTGTCATTCCAGTCTAGGCACCTAAATTCCTTTTGTGTATCTGGGCCTCAGTTCTCTAACAGAATTACTCCCATTCTTCAGTCTCAGACAAAGTATTAGCATTTCTGGTCCCTTTCAACTGCAAAAAGAGAGCTGCAGGCTCAGGTGAGTCAGGTTGATTAATGTGAAGAGCTGGATACAGGAAACGAGAGAGAAATTTTTAAGTAATAAAACCTAAGGCAAGAAATCTCTCAGTTATACAGTCTTCTGCGTGGTGGCCATGGTCTTCTGAGTATCATTCACATGCACGCCTAAGTTTGGGTTTTAGGTAACTTTTAAGCTCACTTTAAGATGTTAAGTTTCTTGAGTTCTCCAATTACAAACAAAATAGGAATGTACATTCTTCAGAGCAGGGCCATTATCTTTTTGGCTAGCATGACTCATAGAATATCAGGGTTGGAAGGGACCTCAGGAGGTCATCTAGTGCAACCCCCTGCTCAAAGCAGGACCAAACCCCAACTAAATCATCCCAGCCAGGGCTTTGTCAAGCCAGGCTTAAAAACCTCTAAGGAAGGAGATTCCACCACCTCCCTAGGGAACCCATTCCAGTGCTTCACCATCCTAGTGAAAAAGTTTTTCCTAACATCCAAACTAAACATCTCCCACTGCAACTTGAGAACATTGCTCCTTGTTCTGTCATCTGCTACCACTGAGAACAGACTCCGCACTTGTCCTTGTTGAATCTCATCAGGTTTCTTTGGCCCAGTCCTCTAATTTGTCTAGGTCCCTCTGTATCCTATACCTACCCTCCAGCATATCTACCACTCCTCCCACTTTAGTGTCATCTGCAAACTTGCTGAGAGTGCAGTCCAAACCGTACTCCAGATCATTAATGAAGAAATCGAACAAAACCGGCCCCAGGACCGACCCTTGGGGCACTCCGCTTGAAACTGGCTGCCGACTAGACATTCATCCAGCCCATACTACTTTAACTTGCCAGCAAGAATACTGTGGGAGACTGTATCAAAAGCTTTACTAAAGTCAAGGAATAACACATCCATTGCTTTCCCCTCATCCACAGACCCAGTTATCTCCTCATAGAAGGCAATTTAGGTTAGTCAAGCATGACTTAGCCTTGGTGAATCCATGCTGACTGTTCCTGATCATTCTCCTCTCCTCTAAGTGCTTCAGAATTGATTCCTTGAGGACCTGCTCCATGATTTTTCCAGGGACTGAGGTGAGGCTGACTAGCCTTTGATTCCCCGGATCCTCCTCCTTCCCTTTTTTAAAGATGGGCACTACATTAGCCTTTTTCCAGTCATTCGGGACCTCTCCCGATCGCCATGAGTTTTCAAAGATATTGGCCAATGGCTCTGCAATCACATCCATCAACTCCTTTAGCACCCTCAGATGCAGCGCATCCAGCCCCATGGACTTGTGCTCACCCAGTTTTTCTAAATAGTCCCTGACCACTTCTTTCTCCACAGAGGGCTGGTCACCTTCTCCCCATACTGTGCTGCCCAGGGCAGCAGTCTGGGAGCTGACCTTGTTTGTGAAGACATAGGCAAACAAAAGCATTTTCCTACATCCTCTGTTGCCTCTCTCATTCAGTAAGGGGCCCACACTTTCCTTGACTTTCTTCTTGTTGTTAACATACCTGAAGAAACCCTTCATGTTACTCTTAACATCTCTTGCTAGCTTCAACTTCAAGTGTGATTTGGTCTTCCTGATTTCACTCCTGCATTCCTGAGCTATATTTTTATACTCCTCCCTGGTCATTTGTCCAATCTTCCACTTCTTGGAAGCTTCTTTTTTGTGTTTAAGATCAGCAAGGATTTCACTGTTAAGCCAAGCTGGTCGTCTGCCATATTTACTATTCTTTCTACACATCGGGATGTTTTTTTCCTGCAACCTCAATAAGGATTCTTCAAAATAAGCCAGCTCTCCTGGATTTCTTTCCCCCTCATGTTGTTCTTCCAGGGGATCCTGCCCATCAGTTCCCTGAGGGAGTCCAAGTCTGCCTTATTGAAGTCCAGGGTCTGTATTCTGCTGCTCTCCTTTCTTCCTTGTGTCAGAATCCTGAACTCGACCATCTCATGGTCACTGCCTCCCAGGTTCCCATCCACTTTTGCTTCCCCTACTAATTCTTCCCGGTTTGTGAGCAGCGGGCCCCAAAGAATTCCTGTTCACTGCCAAGCAGAGTATGAGAGGCAGTTTCTCCAGATTAAGGAATGTGGATTCATCTGACTCTCCACAGGTCCAGAGGTAATTGTCCTGTTATGTTCCTTCCCTCTGAAGCACCGTCATTGGCCACTGTTGGAAAAATGGGATACTGGGCTAGTTAGACCATTGGTCTGATCTAAGTATGGCCATTCTTATGTCCTGATGCAAAGAAGGATGGGTGAATGAGGGCATGTGTGGGCTCTCAGTGACTGGAGGCTGCATATCCCCTCCCAAGGACTGATAACACACTTGGCCTGCTGTCCTAAGTTTGTGGAGTTTGTATCACTGATCTGGTCAGCAGATATTAACTGGAAATTCAGCCACAAGACTGGACAAAACATGTATTTACCACCATCCACAGTCTCTTGCATTCCAGATCCTGTCCCCAACCAGTTCCAGAGGTTGGTGCATGTTGTCCTGCCTGATCTCTTAAGAACTCCCTGCCTGGTGTACTGGAATGATAGGATTGTAACTGGCAGGTTTGAGGAATCTAAAAGAACTAGAAGTTGTCCTGGAGAAGTTGTGGGTTGCCATTCTCAAAGTGAAGCCCACCCAGGGCTAGATTCACCAGGAAGCCCTCTACACCAACATTCCACACAAAGAGGGACTACAAGCCATCAGGAATAGTATCCCCGATAATATCACGGCTAACCTGGTGGCTGAACTTTGTGACTTTGTCTTCACCCACAACTATTTCACATTTGGGGACAATGTATGCCTTTAAGTAAGCGGCACTGCTGTGGGTACCTGCATGGCCCCACAGTATGCCAACGTCTTTATGGCTGACTTAGAACAACGCTTCCTTAGCTCTCGTTCCCTAATGCCCCTACTCTACTTGCGCTACATTGATGACATCATCATCTGGATTCATGGAAAAGAAGCCCTCGAGGAATTCCACCGTGATTTTAACAATTTCCATCCCACCATCAACCTCAGCCTAGACCAGTCCACACAAGTGGTCCATTTCCTAGATACTACTGTGCTAATAAGTGATGGTCACATAAACACCATCCTATACCAGAAACCCACTGACCGCTATACTTACCTACATGCCTCCAGCTTCCATGCAGGACACACCAGACAATCCATTGTCTACAGCCAAGCTCTTAAGATACAACCATATTTGCTCCAATCCCTCAGAGATAAACACCTTCAAGATCTCTATCAAGCATTCTTAAAACTACAATACCGACCTGCTGAAGTGAAAAAACAGATTGACAGAGCCAGAAGAGTACCCAGAAGCCACCTTCTACAGGACAGGCCCAACAAAGAAAATAACAGAACGCCATCACCTACAGCCCCCAGCTAAAACCTCTCCAGCACATCATCAAAGATCTACAACCTATCCTTAAAGATGATCCCTCACTCTCACAGATCTTGGGAGACAGGCCAGTCCTCACTTATAGACCCCCTCCAAACCTGAAGCAAATACTCACCAGCAACCGCACACCATACAACATAAACACTAACCCAGGAACCTATCCTTGCAACAAAACCCAATGCCAGCTCTGTCCACATATCTATTCAAGTGACACCATCTTAGGACCTAATCACATCAGCCATGCCATCAGGGGCTCGTTCACCTGCACATCTACCAACATGATATATGCCATCATGTGCCAGCAATGCCCCTCTGCTGTGTACATTGGCCAAACTGGACAATGTCTGTGTCATGGTACAATTCCCCACCCTGAACCTTAGCATCCAAAAAGATGGGGTACCAGCATGAATTCCTCTAAGCTTAATTACCAGCTTAGAACCTGTAGTGCTGCCACCAACCAGGAATTCCAGTGCCTGGTACACTCTGGTCCCCCCAAGACCTTGCCCAGGGACCCCGCAAGACCCAGACCCTCTGGATCTTAACACAAGGAAAGTAAACCCTTTCCCTCACCGTTGCCTCTCCCAGGCTTCCCCTCCCTGGGTTACCCTGGAAGATCACTGTGATTCAAACTCCTTGAATCTTAAAACAGAGAGGAAAATTCACCTTCCTCCATCCTTCTCTTTCCCCCTCCCAGACTCTTCCTGAGAGAGACAGTAATCCTGACACAGAGAGAAATTAGCCTCTCTCTCCCCCTTCCCTCCTTTCTCCCCACCAATTCCCTGGTGAATCCAGACCCAGTCCCCTGGGGTCTCACCAGAATAAAAAAAACAATCAGGTTCTTAAACAAGAAACTTTTAATTAAAGAGAGAAAAACAGTAAAAATGATCTCGTAAATTTAAGATGGAATAGGTACAGGGTTTTTTAGCTATAGACACTGGGAACACCCTCCCAGCCTAAGTATTCAAGTACAAATTAAAATCCTTTCAGCAAAAATACAGATTTTCAGCCAAATGCACATTTGCAAATAAGGAAAACAAACATAAGCCTAACTCGCTTTATCTATCTAGTACTCACTATTTTGAACTTATAAGAGCCTGTATCAGGGAGATTGGAGAGAAACCTGGTTGCATGTCTGGTCACTCTGAGCCCCCAGAGTGAACAAGAACCAAACACTAACAGCACACACAGAAACTTCCCTCCCTCAAGATTTGAACGTATCCTGTCCTCTGATTGGTCCTCTGGTCAGGTGATAGCCAGGCTCACTGTTCTTGTTAACCCTTTCCAGGCAAAGAGATATGAAGCACTTTTGTTCTATTAACTCTTACTTATCTGTTTATGACACTATGCAAAAGAATAAATGGACACACATCTGACATCAGGAATCATAACATTCAAAAACTAGTGGGAGAACACTTCAAACTCTCTAACCACTCAGGGACAGACTTGACGGTGGCAATTTTGCAACAAAAAAACTTCAAAAACAGACTCCAAAGAGACTGCTGAACGTGAATTAATATGCAAATTAGATACAATTAGCTTAGGTTTAAACAGAGACTGGGAATGATTGAGTCATTACACTAATTGAATCTATTTCCCTATGTTAAGTTCTCCTCACACCTTCTATGGGTCATCTCAATTATCACTTCAAAAGGTTTTTTTCTCTTGCTGATGATAGCTCATCGCAGTTGATTAGACTCTTCCTGTTGGTATGCATGCTTCCACCTTTTCATGTTCTCTGTATGTATAAATATCTCCTGTCTGTGTGTTCCATTCTGTGCATCCGAAGTAGTGAGCTGTAGCTCAAGAAAGCTCATGCTGAAATAAATGTTAGTCTCTAAGGTGCCACAAGTACTCCTGTTCTTATAACAGAGATGATGAGCTTTCTAATTGCTCTTTTAGTTCTTTTAGAATTTAGTCCAAAGAGTATAGTCCAATGTCCAATATTATATTCAGGGTGTTCCATCTTAGGACTTAGGACTCCTTATGGTTTAGGCTCCCCCTGCTTGAAACCTCAAGCAGATCTGAGATGGCAGGGTCAGGAGCCAAGGGTCTTTTATACAATGCTCTAGCATCCACTTGGCCATACAGTCCTGGATAAACAATCAGGAATCAGGGCTACATTGAAGTAGGTCTGCTTCCTAAGCATAGGCTGGTAATTATTCACACAGATTAACATAAGGCAATTGCTTGTTTTTCCACCATTCACAGATGGTTTGCTATACATTTCAAAGAGAGAGAATACAGCAAAATCCTGTTTATAGTTCATTTAAATGTTAAGATGTTCTTTTGAACTCTGAATTAACAGAATACAGCATAGACAGAGACTGTTTGATTATATTGTTGAGCTCTACCAATATATATGTAAATACCCAACACCACAAACATTATCTACTCCTATGTTTTTAAGGGTTGAATTTGAGTCATTTATCCTGCAGCACGCTTACCCTTTCTGGTCATGTGTCACAACTAAATATAACGCTTAACCACTAAAATAGATGCTTACAATCTCTAAAGAGGAGAGTGAGGGCCATTACCTGTTTTTGCATAACCTGAATTTGTTTCTCCAGTGTATGCTACTTTTGTGTGCATGCTAAATGGATTGCAGGAGTGTCCTTGCTTGGTGCAGTTACTGTTTCTGGGCAATTCCATGGACTAATGCATCAGATTTAGGTGGTAAATCACTTACTCTCAGTTTTTCAATTTGAAATTATTTTTTTATACACTCATCTGCAATGGTCTGTGAACTATTCATTTTTTTCCCTTCATCTGATTTACCAGGCCAGTGAAAGTACTGTTTGCTGCTTCTCCCTCCCATGCACTTACTTCTCCTGTTCAGATAGGTACCAGTCTAGGTCTCGATTTAGGTTTTACCAGAACCTGGGCTTTTATTATATGGTGGTAGTTGCAGCGCAGTGGCCCTCTCTCATTTTTTAATTTTGCTAGGACTACCTTTTTCCATTTCCGTCCCCATTCTTCAGGCACAGGGTAGCTACCTGAAGCCTGCTGCTGACCACCAATATTTATAACAGGGGACAGCACATCTCTTGAGAGGAGAGTCTTTAGGTTAAATTTAGAGGTGAGAGCAACAAGGGTGATGTCGTGGTGGGTGTGTGCTAAAGACCACTGGATTAGAACAACGAGGTAGACAAGGCTTTCTTTGGACAACTAACGCAAGTTTCCAGATCACAGGCCCTGATTCTAATGAGACTTCAATCACCCTGATATCTGCTGGGGGAGCAATACAGCAGTGCACAGACAATCCAGGAAGTTTTTGGAGAGTGTTGGGGACAACTTCCTGGTGCACGTGCTGGAGGAACCAACTAGGGGCCGTTCTCCTCTTGACCTGCTGCTCACAAACAGGGAAGAATTGGTAGGGGAAGTAGAAGGGGATGGCAATCTAGGCAGTAGTGACCATGAGATGGTTGAGTTCAGGATCCTGACAAAAGGAAGAAAGGAGAGTAGCAAAATATGAACCCTGGACTTCAGAAAAGCAGACTTTGACTCCCTTAGGGAACTGGTGGGCAGGATCCCCTGGGAAGCTAATATGAGGGGCAAGGAGTCGAGGAGAGCTGGCTGTATTTTGAAGAATCATAGACTCATAGGTCAGAAGGGACCAATCTGATCATCTAGTCTGACCTCCTGCACAAGGCAGACCACAGAACCCCACCCATCCAATTTTATAACAACCCCTATCCCAGGACCGAGTTATTGAAATCCTCAAAAATGGTTTGAAGACCTCAAGCTGCAGAGAAACCACCAGCAAGCGACCCGTGCCCCACGCTGCAGGGGAAGGCGAAAAACCTCCAGGGCACCTGCCAATCCGCCCTGGAGGAAAATTCCTTCCCGACCCCAAATATGGCGATCAGCTAAACCCTGAGCATGTGGGCAAGAGTCACCAGCTAGCATCCAAGAAGGAATTCTCTGCAGCAACTCAGTACCCATCGCATCCAACATCTCCCTGCAGACCATTGAGCAGACCTGTCTGGTGGTAATTCAAGATCAATTGCCCAAATTAACGATCCTATCATAACATCCCCTCCATATACTTATCAAGCTTTGTCTTAAAGCCAGGAAAGTCTTTTGCCCCTACTACTTCCCTCGGAAGGCTATTCCAGAACTTCACTCCCCTAATGGTCAGAAACCTTCGTCTAATTTCAAGTCTAAACTTCCTAATATCCAGTTTATACCCATTCGTCCTCGTGTCTACATTAGTACTAAACTTAAATAATTCCTCTCCCTCCCTAACGTTAACCCCCTTGATATATTTATACAGAGCAAGCATATCCCCCCTCAGCCTTCTTTTGGCCAGGCTAAACAAGCCAAGCTCTTTGAGTCTCCTTTCATAAGGCAGTTTTTCCATTCCTCGGATCATCCTTGTAGCCCGTCTCTGAACCTGTTCCAGTTTGAATTCATCCTTCTTGAACATGGGACACCAGAACTGCACACAGTATTCCAGATGGGGTCTCACCAACGCCTTATATAACGGTACTAACACATCCTTATCCTTGCAGGAAATACCCCGCCTGATGCATCCCAAAATCGCATTTGCTTTTTTAACAGCTGTATCACATTGGCCACTCATAGTCATCCTGCTATCAACCAGTACCCCAAGGTCCTTCTCCTCCTCCGTCGCTTCCAACTGATGCGCCCCCAACGTATATCCAAAATTCTTATTATTAATTCCTAAATGCATGACCTTGCACTTTTCACTATTGTATTTCATCCTATTGAGGTTGCAGGAACAAACCATCCCGAAGTGCAGAAAGAATACAAATATGGCAGGCGATCAGCTTGGCCTAACAGTGAAATCTTTGGTGAGCTTGAACTCAAAAAGGAAGCTTACAAGAAGTGGAAATTTGGACAGATTACTAGGGAGGAGTATAAAAATATTGCTAGAGCATGCAGGAGTGTAGTCAGGAAGGCCAAGGCACAATTAGAGTTGCAGCTAGCAAGGGCTGTGAAAGGTAACAAGAAGGGTTTCTACAGGTATGTTAGCAACAAGAAGTAGTTCAGGGAACGTGTGGGCCCCTTGCTGAATGAGGGAGGCAACATAGTGGCAGATGATGTGGAAATGTTTTTTTTGCCTCGGTCTTCACAGACAAGGTCAGCTCCCAGACTGCTGCACTGGGCAGCACAGTATGGAGAGGATGTGAGCAGCCCTCAGTGGTGAAAGAACAAGTTAAGGACTATTTAGAAAAGCTGGACATGCACAGTCCATGGGGCTGGATCTAATGCATCCGAGGGTGCTGAGGGAATTGGCTGATGTGATTGCAGAGCCATTGACCACTATCTTTGAAAATGTGTGGTGATTGGGGGAGGTCCTAGATGATTGGGAAAAGGGAAATATAGTGCCCATATTTAAAAAAGGGAAGCAAGAGAATCCGGGAAACTACAGCTTTACTTCAGTCCCTGGCAAAATCATGGAGCAGGTCCTCAAGGAATCCATTTTGAAGCACTTGGAGGAGAAGAAGGTGATCAGGAACAGTCAACATGGATTCACCAAGGGCAAGTCATGCCTGACCAACCTGATTGCCTTCTGTGATGAGATAACTTTGTGAATATGGGGAAAGTGGTGGATGTGACATATCTTGACTTTAGCAAAACTTTTGATACAGTCTCCCACAGTATTCTTGCCAGTAAGTTAAAAAAGTATGGATTGGATGAATGGACTATTAGGTGGCTAGAAAACTGGCTAGATTGTCAGGCTCAACAGGTAGTGATCAACGGCTCCATGTCTAGTTGGCAGCTAGTATCAAGCGGAGTGCCCCAGGGGTTGGTCCTGGGACGGGTTTTGTTCAATATAGAATATAATAATATAGAATATCAAGGTTGGAAGGGACCTCAGGAGGTCATCTAGTCCAACCCGCTGCTCAAAGCAGGACCAATCCACAGACAGATTTTTACCCCAGATCCCTAAGTGGCCCTCTCAAGGATTGAACGCACAACTCTGGATTTAGCAGGCCAATGCTCAAACCACTGAGCTATACCTCCCCCCAGCTAGCTTTTTATTAATTAATTAATTCCACGCTCAGCAAGTTCACAGATGACACTAAACTGGGGGAAGAGGTCGATAGATACAGTGGAGGGTAGGGATAGGATCCAGAGTAACCTAGACAACTTGGAGGATTGGGCCAAAATAAATCTGATGAGGCAGAATCCTGTATTTAGGAAGAAAGAATCCTATGCACTGCTACAGGCTAGGGACCGACTGACTAAGCAGCAGTTCTGCAGAAAAGGACCTGGGGAGTGCAGTGGATGAGAAGCTGGATATGCATCAGCAGTGTGCCCTTGTTGCCAAGAAGGCCAATGGCATATTGAGCTGTATTGGTAAAAGCATTGCCAGCAGATCGAGGGAAGTGATTATTCCCCTCTATTCGACACTGGTGAGGCCACACCTGGAGTATTGCATCCAGTTTTGGTCCCCCCCACACTAAGGAAGGGATGTGGGCTAATTGGAGAGAGTCCAGCGGAGGGCAACAAAATTGATTAGGGGACTGGAGCACATGACTTATGAGGAGAGGCTGAGGAAAGTGGGATTCTTTAGTCTGCAGAAGAGTGAGGGGGGGATTTGATAGCTGCTTTCAACTACCTGAAGGGGGGGTTCTAAAGAGGATGGAGCCAGGCTGTTCTCAGTGGTGGCAGATGACAGAACAAGGAGCAATGGTCTCAAGTTGCAATGGAAAAGGTCTAGGATGGATATTGGGAAACACTATTTCACTAGGAGGATGGTGAAGCACTGGAACGGGTTCCCTAGGGAGGTGGTGGAATCTCTTTCCTTAGAGGTTTTTAAGGCCCAACTTGACAAAGCCCTGGCTGGGATGATTTAGTTGGTGTTGGTCCTGCTTTGACCAGGGGGTTGGACTAGATCAGTGGTTCCCAAACTTGTTCCACTGCTGGTGCAGGGAAAGCCCCTGGCAGGCCATGCCAGTTTCTTTACCTGCTGCTTCCGCAAGTTTGGCCAATTGCTGCTCCCAGCGGTTCACCGCACCAGGCCAATGGGAGCTGCTGGGAGCGATGTGGGCCAAGGGACGTACTGGCCACTGCTTCTAGCAGCTCCATTGGCCTGGAGCAGCAAACCGCAGCCACTGGGAGCCACGATCCGCCGAACCTGAAGATGTGGCAGGTAAACAAACTAGCCTGGCCCACCAGGGGCTTGCCCTCCACAGGTGGTAGAACAAATTTGGGAAACACTGAACTAGATGACCTCCTGATGTTTCTTCTGACCTTAATATGATTATTAGATTCTATGATTCTTTTTTGCAGATTCTCTACTGCTGTTTCCAATGTTTCGTTCTGTTCTTGTGCTTACTGTAAAATATCTCTAGATTACTTGTTGGCCTGATTGGAGAGTGAGAGCATTCCAGGGCTCTGTTGCTTCTCTCAACTCTATCTTTTTTTATGTTATTTGCCCTGCCAACTTTGTGGCGTGGTGTCTTAAAAGCCATGGCCAAAGTTTGCAATATTCTACATTTCTTACTCTTATGTTTCAAGGCTACAATCTCTGCCCTAACCTGACAGAGCCCATTCCATGTTTCTTCCCTGCTATCTTTTTAAAATTCATACCTACCCTCTTGGCTGACAACGCAGCATGTCCAGACCTTATCAAACTCTGTGAAGATTTTCAGGGAGTGGTTAAGCGGGTTCCCTGGCTTGTGGTTTTCTGCCACCTTAGCAGGGACGGTGCAACCACTAGGCAAACTAGGTGGTGGCATGGGGCGCAAGTGGCTGGGGGTGCCAAAAAGCGATGAGCCCCAGCGATGAAGGAGCCAGCGCAGCGCAGGGCAGGCAGCAGCCCTGCAAAGGTGGCAGCACCACTAGCAGGGAGCAGCCATGCTCCTGCAGGCTGCAGCAGATGCATGCGGGCGGCAGTCCCCATGCGCCCCCGCCCCCCGGCTCCTCCTTTGCTGTGCACAGGCTCTGCGGCTTCCGGGCATGTGAGCCGCCACTGCCGCCTGGGTGCAGAGCCCTGAGCCTGCTCCTGGGAGCCGCAGAGCCCGAGTGTGGCAAGGGGGGGGCTGGGGGTGTGCACGGGGGCTGCTGACCACATGCATCCGCTGCAGGAGCCCCCCGGGGGTACCAGGCTGTAGTCCGGCCAGGCACAACCCCCGTCCCCCCCTTACTGTGCTCAGATTCTGCGGCTCCCCCCCATGTGAGCTGCCGCTGCCGCCACTGCCCCTGCTGGAGGACTCTGGCGATCTGCAGGCGACAGAGCCGGCGGGCGGCATCCGAGAGTGCAGCAGCCTCCTCCCCGGGCTCCAGCTTTCCCGGCTCCTGCAGCTCTCCAGCCCATGCGCCCCCGGCCAGGCGCTTCCCCAGTGCAGCAGCAGCCAGAGAAACATAGATAGCTGGGTTTGTGATGAGCCGGAGAACCGTATTGTGACTTGCCTGCCTAGTGCGAAGGTTGCAGATCTCTTGAGGCAGCTAGACAGACTCATGTGTAGTGCTGGGAAGGAGCCGGTGGTCATGGTACATGTAGGTACCAGTGACATAGGGGAGGGTAGGAGAGATGTCTTGGAGACCAAATTTAGGCTGCTAGGGAAGAGACTGAAATCCAGGACCTCTATAGTGGCATTCTCAGAAATGCTCCCAGTTCCACGCGCTCCCAGGTCTAGGTAGGCAGACACAGCTTCAGAGTCTCAGTGCATGGATGAGACGATGGTGTAGAGAGGAGGGGTTTACGTTCATTAGGAACTGGGGAAACTTTTGGGATGGAGGAGCCTATACAGGAGGGATGGGCTCCACTTAAACCAAAGTGGCACCAGGCTGCTGGCACTAAACATTAGAAAGGTTGTAGAGCAGTTTTTAAACTAGGAGATGGGGGAAAGCCGACTGCTGCATGTGGATCGGACACTGACTTCTCTTAGGGGAGAGTCTGATGATAGAGAATCTCCAGGTTATAGTCAGGAGCATCTGACACATCAGAAAAGGGCAGACAAATAAACAGGGACACGTTTTTAAAGTGCTTGTACACAAATGCTGGAAGTCTAAATAATAAGATGGGTGAACTAGAGTGCCTTGTGATAAAGCAGGATATTGATATAATAGGCTTCACAGAAACCTGGTGGACTGAGAGCAACCAATGGGACACAATATGTTGGAAGGACAGAACAGGTCGTGCAGGGGGTGGGCAAGTGGCACTATATGTGAAAGAAAATGTAGAATCAAATGAAGTAAAAATCTTAAGCGAATCCACATGTTCCATAGAAGCTCTATGAATAGAAATTTCATGCTCTTATAAGACTATAACATTAGGGATCTATTATCGACCACCTGACCAGGACAGTGATAGTGATGATGAAATGCTGAGGGAAATTAGAGAGGCTATCAAAATTAAGAACTCAATAATAGCGGAGGATTTCAATTATCCCCATATTGTCTGGGAACATTTCACTTCAGAATGAAATGCAGAGATAAAATTTCTCGATACTTTAAATGACTGCTTCATGGAGCAGCTGGTACGGGAACCCATAATGGGAGAGGCAACTCTAGATTTAATCCTGAGTGGAGCGCAGGAGCTGGTCCAAGAGGTAACTATAGCAGGACCGCTTGGAAATAGTGACCATAATACAATAGCATTCAACATCCCTGTGATGGGAAGAACATCTCAACAGCCCAACACTGTGGCATTTAATTTCAAAAGGGGAAAACTATGCAAAAATGAGGAGGTTAGTTAAAGAGAAGTTAAAAGGTACAGTGACTAAAGTGAAATCCCTGCAAGCTGCATGGGCACTTTTTAAAGACACCATAATAGAGGCCCAACTTCAATGTATACCCCAAATTAAGAAACACAGTAAAAGAACTAAAAGAGCTTTCTAGCAAGTGAGAAGAGGTAGAAGAGGAAAAATGACATCATGATGGTACCTCATTCTCCCTACAACATCACACCTGGAAACACCTGAGGGGCAAGGACTGAACTGTAGAAAGTGATGGTCCCAGGGTAGAAGAATCTTTAGCCAGTGTCTGAAAACCTGGGAAAGCTAAGGAAACTTGTGCCATAAGAATCTGCCAGCCTGTTTATCACTCAGGGTGAGAATTTGTTAATTTCTATCCTACCTATCTAGTATGTTAAGCTCAGTTTGTGTTTTTTGTTTATTTACTAAAGTAATCTGCTTTGATCTGTTGGTCAAAATCACTTAAACTCTACCTCTTGTACTTAATAAACTACAGTAACTCCTCACTTAACGTTGTAGTTATGTTTCTGAAAAATGCGACTTTAAGTGAAACTATGTTAAGCAAATCCAATTTCCCCATAAGATTTAATGTAAATGGGGGGATTAGGTTCCAGGGAATTTTTTTTGCCAGACAAAAGGCATTATATACATTTTAAACAATTTTAACAAGCAATTTAGTACAGGTATAAGTTTTAAACAATTTTTAACCATGCAATTTAATACTATGTTTGTGGGGAGGGGGGGAGTAGTGTGTACGTGCTGTGTGTTTACAAACATACTGTACATACAGTACTATAATTGGGAGGTGCCCCTGCCTTACAGGCAGAGCCCACTGGCACTGGAGATGAGGCAGACAAGGAGGCTGAAGATGCTGTAGGCTAGGGGAAGCATATTTCACAGCAGTGGCAGCTTCCCCTACTTTGCAAGCACCAGGGGCAGGGGGGGCGGGGGGGGCTCAACTCGCAGCCTACCCACTCCCCCTCTTCCCCAAAGCCCTCATCCTTGACCTGTCTCTTCTCCCCTCCTACCTCCTCCCCCTTTACTTCCCACGCTGCATGCTGGCTCTTCTCTGCTCCCTCCCCTCCCTTCTAAATGCCACAAGCCAGCTGATTGCTGCTGGCAGAAGGCAGGGGGAGCCTGTAAGCCGAGTCCTCACTCCTCCCTCCTGCCTGGAGCAATCAGCTGGCTTGCAGTGTTTAGGAGGGGGGAGGAGCGACGACTCGGCCCGCAGGCTCCCCCTCTCTCCCCCGCAGCCTCCTGCCCAGAGCAATCAGCTGGCTCGCAGTGTTTGGGAGGCATGGGAGGGAGGGGGAGCCTGCGCGCTGAGTCCTCGCTCCTCCCCCCAAAACACTGAAAGCCAGGTGATTGCCACTGGCAGGAGGCAGGAGAGGGAGGGGCAGCCGGCACGCCGAGTCCTCGCTCCTTCCCCCACCCAAGGGCGGCTCCAGGCCCCAGCTCGCCAAGCGCGTGCTTGGGGCGGCAAGCCGTGGGGGCCGCTCTGCCGGTTGCCGCAGGGGCGGCAGGCAGGCTGCCTTTGGCGGCTTGCCTGCAGGAGGTCCACTGGGCCCGTGGCTTCGGTGGACCTTCCGCAGGCATGGGGACCTCCCGAAGTCACGGGACCAGCGGACCCTCCGCAGGCAAGCCGCTGAAAGCAGCCTGCCTGCTGTGCTTGGGGCAGCGAAATGCCTAGAGCCGCCCCTGCCCCCACCCTCCTGCCTGGGGCAATCAGCTGGCTTGTGGTGTTTAAGGGGCAGGAGGAGCAAGGACTGGGAGCGCAGGAACCCCCCCTCCCCCCGCCTCCTGCCAGTGGCAATCACCTGGCTTGCAGCATTCGGGAGGCAGAAGAGGGAGGGAGAGCCTGTGCACCGAGTCCTTGCTCCTTCCCCCTCCCTCCTGCCCCCGAAATGCCGCAAGTCAGCTGATCAAAGGGTCTGCCGCTGGGTGGGAGGCACTGTGTGTGTGGGGGGGGGCATAGGGAGGCTGCCAGCTGTGGAGAAATCAGGCAGCCAAACAACGTAAGAGTGGAGCACTGCACAACTTTAAATGAGCATGTTCCCTAATTGATCAGCACCATAACAACGAAACAATGTTAACCAGGATGACTTAAAGTGAGGAGTTACTTTAGCTTTTGTTTTAAACCCAGCTCATGTAATTCATAACTGGGGGAAGGGGAGGGGGGACAAAAAGCTGTGCATATTTCTCTCCACATTGAAGGAGAGGGCAAATTTCAATTAGCTTGTGCTGTATAGTTCTCTGGGCAGCATAAAACAATAAAATTTGGGGCTTACTCTCCTTAGCTAAGCTCCCCCATGCAGAGCTGATCTCAGCATCTGTGTGAATATAGCTGCAGCTGAGGGGCTTGAGAGCCTGTCACAGCAGCACAGAGTAAGGGGAACCCAGGCTGGTGGGACAGGAGGGCTGAGTGGTATCTCAGTTCCAAGTGGCATCCCGGGGGGAACCCATCACAGTGGCATTAAGATATTTTATTATGAGGATGTTATTTCCCTGTAACTGGAAGTTCTTTGAGATGTGTGGTCCCTAGCTGTGGGTTATGCACATACACCATTCGCCTGGAGTTGAAGAATTTGAAAGTGGTGGATTGCAACTGCTTTGGAGGACAGGGTCATAATTAAAAATGATCTGGACAAATCAGAGAAATGGTCTGAGGTAAACAGGATGAAGTTTAACAAAGACAAATGCAAAGTGCTCCACTTAGGAAGGAAAAATCAGTTTCACACATACAGAATGGGAAGAGACTGTCTAGGAAGGAGTATGGCAGAAAGAGATCTAGGGGTCATAAATATGAGTCAACAGTGTGATGCTGTTGCAAAAAAAGCAAATGTGATTCTGGGATGCGTTAACAGGTGTGTTGTAAACAAGACATAAGAAGTCATTTGAGTCTGCAGCTGATGGTGTCAAATTTGCAGATGAACTGAAGCTCAGCAGTTTCTCTTTTGGAACATAACTCTTTTGAGTTTACTCCTTCACTATACCCAGTTTTCCCTCTTACCATACAGCAGTTCATACACCTCAGGTTGAATGAAACAGGGCTCTTTACTCATTCAATCTGTTGAATCTGGCAGAGGCAGACTAGCACTGTTACACATGCCTCACAATGAAGGTCTTCTGTCTGGTGCTTCACATTTGCGCGATACACCAAACCTTAGCGTTGTCTTCTGGGATTAATTCATTGGAAGACTATTTCAGTTGTATCTTCCACCAAATGAACAGAATTCTCAGCAGAAAGGAATCATGACAAAATGTAGCAGTTTGGAGAGATCGTCCTGCTTTCACAGACTGCACTTGTTAGTACAACAGGCCATTTCTGTTATTTTAATATGTCTTCACTGTGCTAAGGGGTGTGTGCGTGTGTGTGTATTATGTTACTACTACAACCTGTGACATTAATGAAGACCCCACAGCCATCCTGACTAAAATAATTAAGATAACATATGATGTCCCATCGGTGTAAAAAAATTAGAGAAACCCTAAAACAAATTCAGCATGGAGGTCTCACATATGTTGGAATTGTTTCTCTTTGTCACACCTGTCACTTCTAATACACATCCAAAAATATCCACTTTATGGCCTTTGTTCTCATTCCAGCCTTTGCAGCTCTGTCTCCTGCTCTAGCAAACTACTCCCACATGCACCTGCCATCCTATCTGCTCTTTGTCTGGAATGGGTGGGCTCCCTTCATGTATGTCTTACTTGTGCAGCTGACAACTCCATGGGCACACAGGAACTGGGAGTGGATGGGAAAGAAATGAAAGAGATGATTGGCTCAATTCCGCACAAAAGTTAAGAAGCTAGTTAAACAGAAATAAAAGGAACAATCACAAGACAGAAACGGCTGCAAGCTGCAGGAAAACACCGTAATAAAGGCTCAAAGTATATGTATCCCCAAAATATAATAAAACAAACAGTAAGAGTACCAAAAAACCCCTGCCACCATGGCTAAACAGCAGAGAAAAAACATGGTTAGAGGAAAAAAAGGCATCCTTTAAAAACTGAAAGTCAATCTTACTGAGGAAAATAGAAGCATAAACTCTGGCAAGTGTAAAAGTATAATTTGGCAGGCCAAAAAAAGAATTTGAAGAGCAACTAGCAAAAGACGCAAAAACTAAGAGCAAATTATAATTTTTTAAAGTATATCAGGAGCAGGAAGCTTGCCAAACAATCAGCAGGACCACTGGACAAACAAGTGGCTAAAGAAGCACTCAAGGAAAACAAGGTCATTGAAGAGAAGCTAAATTAATTGTTTGCATTGGTCTTCACTGCAGAGGACGTGAGGGAGATTCCCATATCTGAGCTATTCTTTTTAGGTGACAAATCTGAGGAATTGTCCCAGATGCAGGTGCCATCAGAGGAGGTTTTGGAACAAACTGATAAATTAAACAGCAATAAGTCATTAGGAGAAGATGGTTTTCACCCAAGTTCTGAATGAACTCAAATATGAAATGGCTCGAATACTAACTGTAGTATGTAGTCTATCACTTCAATCAGCATTTGCCAGATGACTGGTGATTTTTTTAAAGACACCAGAGCCAATTGAGGCATTATAGGCCAGTGAGCCTAACTTCAGTACCAGGCAAATTGATTGAAACAACAGTAAACAATTATCAGACATATAGATGAACATGGTATGTTGGGGAAGATCGATACAGCTTTTATAAAGAGAAATCATGTCTCATCAATCTATTAAAATTCTTGGAGGGTGTCAACAAGCATTGGGGAAGGGGGATCCAGAGGATATAGTGTACTTAGATTTTCAAAAAGCTTTGGACAACGTCCCTCACCAAAGTCTTTAAATCAAAATAAGCAGTCATGGGATAAGAGGGAAGATCCTCTTATGCATTAGTAACTGGCTAAGAGACAGGAAACAAAGGGTAGGAATAAAATGGTCAGTTTTCACAATGGAGGGGGTCCCCAAGAATATGTACTTGGACTAGTGCTGTTCAACATATTCATGAGTGATCTGGAAAAAAAGGTAAACAGTGTGGTGGCGAAGTTTACAAATGATACTAAATTACTCAAGATAGTTAAGTCCAAAGCAGACGGTGAAGTTACAAACTGATCTTACAAAACTGGATGACTGGGCAACAAAATGGCAGATGAAATTCAATGTTGACAAATGCAGACTAATGCACACTGGAACACAGTCCCATACAAATGATGGGGTCTAAATTAAGTTACCACTCAAGAAAGAGAACTTGGAGTCATTGTGGATAGTTCTTTGAAAACATCCAATGTACAGTCACCGTCCAAAAAGCTAACAGAATGTTAGGAAGCATTAGAAAAGGGATAGATAAAAGAAAATATCATATTGCCACTATAAAAGCCCATGACATGAACACACCTTGAATAAATTGTGCAGTTCTGGTCATCCCATCTCAAAAAAGATATATTAGAAGTGGAAAAGATAGAGGACAACAAAAATGATTAGGACTATGAGATTAAAAAGACTGGGACTGTTCAACTTGGAAAAGAGACAACTAAGGGGGAGGGATATGATAAGAGATCCATACAATCATGAATGTTGTAGAGAAAATGAATAAGGAAAAAACGGTTACCTACCTTTCATAACTGTTCTTCGAGATGTGTTGCTCGTGTCCATTCCAAGTAGGTGGGTGCATGCCACACGCACGATTGTTGGAAGGTTTTTCCCTAGCAATACCCGTCGGGTCGGCTGTGGAGTCCCCTGGAGTGACACCTTCATGGTGGCGTATATAGGTCCCTGCTGACCTGCTGCCTTTTCAGTTCCTTCTTGCCATATACTCCAACAGAGAAGAGGTGGGTGGGTCTTGGAATGGACATGAGCAACACATCTCAAAGAACAGTTACGAAAGGTAGATAACCGTTTTTCTTCTTAGAGTGATTGCTCATGTCAATTCCAATTAGGAGACTCCCAAGCAGCTCCCCCGGAGAAGGGGCTGGAGTTTACTGAGTTGAAGACTGAAGCACCGCTCTAACAAATGCAGCATTGTTCTAGCCTGCCGTGTGATGGCGTAGTGCAACGTAAAGGTATGAATAGATGACCACGTTGCCACCCTGCAGATGTCCTGAATAGGAACCTGGGCCAGGAAAGCTGCAGATGAAGCTTGTGCACTCATGGATGTGCTGTCAATGCTGAGGCCGTTATCTTTGCCAAGTCATAGCACATCCTGATACAGGCTGTGATCCAAAACGAGATTCGTTGGGATGAGACTGGCAGCCCTTTCATTGTCTCAGCATGGCGATGAAGAGTTGTGTTGACTTCTTAAATGGTTTTGTCCATTCAATGTAAAAAAACAGTGTGCGTCTAGCACAGGGTCAGCAACCTTTCAGAAGTGGTGTGCCGAGTCTTCATTTATTCACTCTAATTTAAGGTTTCGCGTGCCAGTAATACATTTTAACATTTTTTAGAAGGTCTCTTTCTATAAGTCTATAATATATAATTAAACTATTGTTGTATGTAAAGCAAATAAGGTTTTTAAAATGTTTAAGAAGCTTCATCTAAAATTGCAGAGCCCTCCTGGACTGGTGTCCAGGACCCAGGTAGTGAGTGTGCCACTGAAAATCAGCTCACGTGCTGCCTTCGGCACACGTGCCATAGTTGCCTACTCCTGGTCTAGCATCTAGGGAATGGAGCTTGCATTCCCTGTCATTAGCATGTGGCTTTAGGAAGAAGATTGGTAGAAAGAGGTCCTGATTTGAATGAAATTGTGAGATTACTTTAGGGAGAAAGGCCGGGTGCAGCTGCAACTGCACCTTGTCCTTATAAAATACTGTATAAGGAGGCTCAGATAGGAAAGCCTTGAGCTCAGACTCTTCTGGCTGAAGTTATAGCCACAAGAAATGCCACTTTCCAAGAGAGGTAAATCATAGACTATCAGGGTTGGAAGGGACCTCAGGAGGTCATCTAGTCCAACTCCCTGCTCAAAGCAGGACCAGAGAACAAGTTGCTAGAGGTTTGAAAGAGCTTCATGACCCTTGAGAGGACTAGGTTAAGATCTAGGGGTATAGCCTGTCTAGCCCTTTAAGGAAGCATCCAACCATGGGGTTAGCAAATACTGCGCCCAGATAGAAAGCGGAAATAGCATTATTGCACCATGATTGATGAGACTGCTGCTTTAAGTACAGTAAGTAGTCCAGTATAAAGGGGATGGAGGTCTGCAGCAGATGAACTCCCTTCTGTGTGGACCAAATAGAGAACCTTTTCCACTTGGCTAGGTAAGTGGCACGACTAGGACACCTCCCTAACTGAATGAGAACACTGGCACTCTAATGAGTTTAACCATGACGTTTCCATGCGGTGAGGTGGAGAGACTACAGGTTACAGACTCAGACTCTCAGATTCTAGGGTCAGAAGGGACCAATGTGATCATCTAGTCCGACCCCCTGCCCAAAGCAGGCCACAGAACCCTTCCCATCCACTTCTATAACAAACCTCTAACCTATGTCTGAGTTATTGAAGTCTTCAAATTGTGGTTTGAAGACCTCAACCTGCAGAGAATCCACCAGCAAGTGACCCGTGCCCCATGCTGCAGAGGAAGGTGAAAAACCTCCAAGGCCTCTGCCAATCTGCCCCGGAGGAAAATTCCTTCCCGACCCCAAATATGGCGATCAGCTAAACCCTGAGCATGTGGGCAAGGTTGGGGTGATGAAGGCGGCTATGGTCCTACATAAGGAGGTCCGGAATCATGGGGCAGGCCAAAGCACAACTGGAGTTGCAGCTAGAAAGGTGAAGGGTAACAAGAAGGGTTTCTACAGGTGTTAGCAACAAGAAGGTGGTCAGGGAAAGTGTGGGACCCTTACTGAATGGAGGAGGCAACCTATGACAGATGATGTGGAAAAACCTGAAGTAATCAATGCTCTTACACTTGTTGGACTTGTTGTCCCTCTCCAAGATACTTTAGACAGGAATCATGTGGGTCTCCCTTCAGCATGGGATTCAGGCAGGACCCATATGACTTAAAGCCCTGAGACCGAGGCATGTCCTGGTTCCCAGGATGGGAACAAAGTAGTGTGTGTGTTTATCACAACTATAACTGCATCACTAAAGGTATAGCTAAACTATGAAATTAGGTCGAACTTATAGAAGTCGATTTTTTAGAAATCGATTTTATGCAGTCGTATGTGTGTGTCCCCACTTAAGACCATTAACTTGGTGGAGTGCACTCACAGTACCGAGGCTAGCGTCGACTTCCGGAGCACTGCACTGTGGGTAGCTATTCCACAATTCCCGCAATCTCCACTGCCCATTGGAATTCTGGATTGAGATCCCAATGCCTGATGGGTCAAAAACATTGTCACAGGTGGTTCTAGGTACATATCGTCAGCCCCCCTCCCCCTCGTGAAAGCAATGGCAGACAATCGTTTTGAGTGTTTTTTCCTGGGTTACCCATGCAGATGCCATACCACAAGAAGCATGGAGCCCACTCAGCTCACCATCACCGTACATCTCCTGGGTGCTGGCAGACGTGGTACTTATTGTTACACAGCAGCAGCTCATTGCCTTTTGGCAGCAGATGGTGCATTACGACTGGTAGCCATCATCATTTTCTCCTGGGTGCTCTTTTAGCCGACCTTCGTGAGGTTGGTCAGGGGCGCCTGGGCAGACATGGGTGCTCCTGGTAGACCTCGGTGAGGTCTGTCGGGGTGCCTGGATATAAATGGGAGTGACTTCAGGTCATTCTCTTTTTAAGTTTCGTCTCATGGAGATTCAGTCCTGCCTGCAGTCACACTGCACCGTCTTCTGGCGAGCAGCCAGGAGATGACAATGGCTAGCAGTCGTACTGCACCGCCTTCTACCGAGCACCCAGGAGCAGCCAGGAGATGACAGCTAGCAGTCTTACTGCACCGTCTGCTGCCAGCCTAAGAGGTATAAGAGAGATGAAGTAGATCAAAACAAGAGACCAGATTTGTTTTGTATTGATTTGCTCCGCGCCCCCTCAATAGATGGGGGAGGGATAGCTTAGTGGTTGAGCAATGACCTGCTAAACCCAGGGTTTTGAGCTCAATCCCTTAGGGGGCCATTCTGTGTGACGGTTGTGTGTGCTTCTCCTTGATGCAACCTGTTACCAAAATATTGGGTTTGCCTAGCTGAGAGCCAATAACAGCCTGACAGGGATAAGGAAATTTGCTTTATTTTGCAGAAGAAAGGAGAGCCTGTACCTTGGTATAGAAGACTTTGTTTTACATAAATTTTATAAATTTTATACACATTTAGATAAAGATTTTTGCATGATAACACTTGATTGGTAGTTGTTAAATTTTATATTTTGTTATTTGTTTAGTAAAAACTGGTTTGATGCAAGTTTTCTCTGCTTTGAGGCAAAAGAAAAGAGTTTAAAAGTTTAGGCTACTGTGTTTGTGAGGCTTTGGCTCCCCCTACTGGCCGCTTGTAAGCTATTAAGGGGGGCCAGCAGTAGCTTTTACAGTCCCCCCTTCGGGCCTGACAATCTAGCCCAGATTGTCAGGCCCCTTACATAATTTATGATTAAGCTGAAGAGACAGGTACTGGGTTTTTTTACGGACAGCAGAGCCTCCTGTCACAGCATTACATACACACTTTGCACATTGCGTTAGTACTTAAACAATACATAGGAAGAAACAGAGGAAAATAATTTATAATTGTTTGGAAAAGGCCAGTAAATCATGACCCAAGGTCTGAGAGAAGGTTTTTAAAATTAAAGGTGTGATTAAGAGATACAGCATGGAAAACAACAATAGCATTTTTAATAGCCTGTACATTTTGTTTAATTAAGCCAGAGTGATTAACATAAAGCAATATTTTTTTTGATGTGAGCACAAGCCTTTTTTAATTTAGCATTTATGCCATTTAGCACACGTTTATTTTGCAAAGTTACTTTTGCTATTTTATTAATTTTTTGTTGCAGTTTTTGGAAAGTGTTTATTGATGCATTAGCTGCTTTTTTACGCTTTGCAGAAATATTTACAACTGCTTTTTTAAGCTTAGCTATTTTTAACCCAGGAATGAGTGCATGGACAAAAGAGTGGAATCCTGTTTGTCTGACAACTTAGGGATTGGGGCACTGACTATAAATTAGTTAGGTATACCAGGTGGTTTAATTTTTTAAATGTTTTAGTGAATAATTTAGTTTTACATGCATCCTCCCCATGGACCTGTCAGGATCTGGTATGTGGGATCCCACACCCCCCTAACCGGTTTAAATGCTTGGAAGGAGCACTGTAAATGTTTACACTTCTACCCAGAAACTGTTTAAATATGTTTTTATGACCACAGATTAGATGGTACTTTTGATGTGTTTGTAAGGGCAATGGGCCAAGTCTGGTGTTTAAGATTATTTTGAATGGCCATTAGCTGGTTATTTAGGAAATTTTGGATTTTTAAACATACTAGATTTTATTGCAATGCCTTTTTAGCCTTAGTGATATTTAATACTATTTTTTTTTGGTGTAGTACTATATTACATTTGTTATTTAATTATTTTTGATATTTTTAAAAGGCATTAACATTAATAGCCTTGGAGGAGGTGTATTACAGGGTAATGGGGGAGATGGCAGGGGCAACAAGTTGCCTTTGGTACCTGTTATTTAAAAATTAATTAGGGAGAGCAATACATACTGAAGGATTTATTTAGAAGACAGGGCGCAGCCTGTAGAACAAACTTTAAAATTTAATTAATACCACATGGGTTTTACAAATTTTTATTTGTCAGTGTATAGTTTGTTTTTTTTTTTACCAGGATTAGTTTTCAATATTTTTTTTAGTTAGGAATTTTTGGACTTTGGCAATTTTAGTGGAGTGTTTTTTTTGTGTGTTTTTTTTTCGAAACAGTTGTGGTTTAGCACTTTACCAGGGAGAGGTTACCTGCACATTACCCTGTAATGGTTTTGATTTTTTTAGAAAAATCCAAAGGCACAGTAGATTTGTTAGTGGACAAGGGAGTTATTAGCACTTCACCTTGTTGTTGTTTTTTTTGCTGTTTAGAAGGCACAGCAGAGCTAGAAGGAGGAATAGGCTAATTATTAGTAGGAGAATTTTTTTTGAGGTGGAGGGGTCTTTTTGCAGTGAGAATTATGGGTCCAAGCAGTTAGTTTTTGGCACTTTACAGCGGTGTTGGTAGTCAGCAGGACTTAATAAGGGCCTTTTTAGCATAGAGCCAAAGCAGTTTTTTGTTGGTGGACCTTTACATAGATTTAGTTTTTTGATTTTAAGGAGTGGCAGGGCTGCTAGGGTCTTTGGATAGCACTTCTTTACCTGTGAGAAAGGAAATCTAACATATTTTATTAGTGCCTGGCAGTGTTTTGCAGATTTTATAGCTGTTTGGGCACATTTAAGGCCCCTCCTTTCTTGGTTGTTAGCCAAGTTTAAGCTGTGAGCAGTGTTCTTGAATGGGGCCAGTTTTATTTTTAGCTTAAGCATGCTATTTTTAGTTAATTTTTTTTTGTTTTGTTTTTTTAACTTATAAAGGAAACTTTTACTTTTTATTTATATATATATATATATATATATATATATATATATATAAAATAATGAAAGCATAAAACATTGCCATTATACAGCATATTGGTATTATTATTTAATATATGCCATATATACTTTTTTACTAAAATAATTTTTTACAGAGCTTTGGAGCAACAAGCCAGGACAAGCACACCTACTTTGAGGAGTTTACTTAATACAATTTTTAGTTTAATAACTTTTTACCATTTCCAGCCCTTTGGCTAGAAACTTGAGGGAGCCAGAAGGATTTGATGTACAATATGGGGAGTGGGTTAACTTTTTATGTTTTTGCTTTTAAAGACTGTTTGTAGGCAAATTTTAACAACAATTTTGTTAATTAACAATTTGGCTAATGAAGTTTTTTTTTTAATTTAAGCAAATGTGTTAGACTTTAGTATATTACATTGTTTTGATTTATTTAAACACTTTGTATTTTAAGTTGAATAAAACAAGTATTTGCATTTAACTTTTTTGTTTGATTTTAAATTAGACTATTTTATGAAAATATTAAACATAACAATTTTAGCCATGAGACAAATACCACAAAACAGAACATAAAATATAATTTTTATTGAGCCAGTAAATGTATGGTACATTAAATGCTGTTTAGCTGGCATTAGTTTTTTTTTTATTATTTGAAAGACAAAAAAAAAAGAGGTTTACTCTTTTGGGCAGTTAATTATTGCTTAAAATATACAAATACTTTTGTTGATTTTAGGCAAAACAGAGGAATTACCTCATATTTTTTTGTATTTGTTTTATAGGCAGCCCAGGTTTTAGTGGCTTTTACCTTATCAGTTAGATAATTTGCATTAATATAGATGCTTTTTGGCTTCCTTTTGGATTCAAAGTTATTTACAGCTTACCTTAAAAGGGACATAATTAACTTTACCAGAATTTTGATTGCTTTTTATTTTTAACTTTTGCTTTTAAACACTGAAAGAAAACAGTACTATTTATAGTGCCCCTTAGAGCCTAATAAAATTTTAATTACATAGCACTGTATACATTTTTAGCTAATTTAACTAAATTGTTTATAGGCAAATGATTGCAATTTAATAATTTTTGCCTGAATTTATTTACAAACATTTTAAAGACACCAAGAACTTTTTTTTAGCATTTTTACAAAGTTCAACTGCTGTTTTCTTTAGCAACTACAGTTAACTTTTTACTTTTTTTTCAATTACTTGCTTGTTTTCCAACAGCCACTTTTATTAACTTAAATTACCATTTTAAGTATTGTCCTGGGTATTTGAAATTCCTATGCTTATATTTACTTTTTTTTTTTTAGCTATACTTTTAGAATTTTTTAACCGGTTTTTAAATTTTTGTTTGTTGCCTGCCCGCCTGGGCCCGATCCTGCTTTTCTTGCTGAACCGTCCCTTCCATGGGCACCAACTTGTTCCACTACCAGTTTAGCTAGGAGGGTGGGCTTCTCAACTAGCCCCCACCCTTTCTGGTCTCTTCCTTTAAACATTTTTACTTACAAGACTACCCGAGTCCTCCCTCGTGAGGCTTGCCACCTGGACAAAACACATGGCCCATTGGCGTTTAACTTTTTAATTTTTTTTTTACATTCCTTTTTGAACACTGGGTAAAGACCATTTACTTAACATATAATTCAAAGGACTATTCTTAGAGGGTTTATTCAGAGACCCACCCATCTGTCTGCTGACACTCAAACCGGACAGAGAATTACACAGAGAACAGAGGGAATTACGGTCTAATCCAGGTTTTTCTACTTCTACACACTGACCGCTACAGGGGACGAGACAGAAGGATCTCAGTTCGACCTCAGAGCTTCATCACATGCAATGGCTTCCACCCTGAGGAATTACGAATGAGAGGTTCAGTTCCGCCCACACACCTAATGCCCAAATGAACAGAGCAAAAAAACAACAGTAACCGGTTAAACAGAACCGAACCAGAACCCGATAAACCAGAACCAGATAGTTTCCTTATCCTATTAGTGCTCACCTTATCGGAGCACGAACCCCAGGGGCTGCGGTGAAGTGAGGAAGAGGGGTTAAGCACCCCAGTGGCGCCGCTCCTAGTTTGCCGCAGCCGTCTGGAGTCCAATGTCCGAGCTAGGAGAGTCCCATCTGGGTCGCCAGAAACTGTTACCGAAATATCGGGTCTGCACAGCCGAGAGCCAATAACAGCCTGACAAGGATAAAAGGAAAAATGCTTTATTCTGCAGAAGAAGGGAGAGCCTGTACCTTGGTACAAAAGACTTTGTCTTACACAAATTTTACCAACCTTTTATAGTCATTTAGACAAGACCCTTGTGTGTTAACACTTGATTGGTAGCTGTCAAATCTCACACTTTGTTATTTGTTCAGTAAAAACTGGTTTGAAGCAAGTTTTCTCTGCTTTGAGGCAGAAGAAAAGAGAGAGTTTAAAAGTTCAGGCTACTGTGTCCGTGAGGCTTCTGCCCCCCGCTACTGGCCGCTTGTAAGCTATTAAGGGGGGCCAGTAGTAGCTTTCACAAACCCATCCCCTTTGTTGATTTTAATTCCCTGTAAGCCATGTCATCAGTTGTCCCTCCCTCCATCAGAGCAACGACAGACAATTGTTTCATGCCTTTTTTCAGCGCAGATGCCATAGCATGGGGCAAGCATGGAGCCCACTCAGATCACGGCGGCAATTATGAGCACTGTAAACACCACACACATTATCCTGCAGTATATGCAGAACCAGAACCTGCAAAAGCAAAACCAGGCGAGGAGGCGACAGCAGCGCGGTGACAAGAGTGATGAGAACATGGACACAGATGTCTCTCAAAGTACAGGGCCCAGCAATGCGGACATCATGGTGTTAAGGGGGCAGGTTCATGCTGTGGAACACTGACTCTGGGCCCAGGAAACAAGCACAGACTGGTGGGACCGCATAGAGTTGCGTATCTGGGACGATTCCCAGTGGCTGTGAAACTTTCGCATGCGTAAGGGCACTTTCATGGAACTTTGTGACTTGCTTTCCCCTGCCCTGAAGCGCCAGAATACCAAGATGAGAGCAGCCCTCGCAGTTCACAACTGGCGACAGCCCTGTGGAAGCTTGCAATGCCAGACAGCTACTGGTCAGTCAGGCATCAATTTGGAGTGGGCAAATCTACTGTGGGGGCTGCTGTGATCCAAGTAGCTAACACAATCAAAGAGCTGCTGATATTAAGGGTAGTGACTCTGGGAAATGTGCAGGTCACAGTGGATGGCTTTGCTGCAGTGGGATTCCCTAACTACACGGAACCCATATCCCTATCTTGGCACCGGAGCACCAAGGCAGTGAGTACATAAACCGAAAGGGGTACTTTTCAATGGTGCTGCATGCACTGGTGGATCACAAAGGATGTTTCACCAACATCAACGTGGGATGGCTGGGAAAGGTACATGATGCTCGCATCTTCAGGAATTCTGGTCTGTTTGAACAGCTGCAGCAAGGGACTTTCTTCCCAGACCAGAAAATAACCGTTGGGGATGTTGAAATGCCTGTAGTTATCCTTGGGGACCCAGCCTACCCCTTAATGCCATGGCTCATGAATCTGTACACAAGCAGCAGCTGTTCAACTATAGGCTGAGCAAGTGCAGAATGGTGGAAGAATGTGCATTTGGACGTTTAAAAGTGCGCTGGCGCAGTTTACTGACTTGGATAGACCTCAGCAAAACCAATATTGCCATTGTTATTACTGCTTGCTGTGTGCTCCACAATATCTGTGAGAATAAGGGGGAGATGTTTATGGCGGGGTGGGAGGTTGAGGCAAATTGCCTGGCTGCTGATTACGCACAGCCAGACACCAGGGCAGTTAGCATAGTACAGGAGGGCACGGTGCACATCAGAGAAGCATTGAAAACCAGTTTCATGACTGGCCAGGCTACGATGTGAAAGTTCTGTTTGTTTCTCCTTGATGCCCCTCCCCCCACCCCCTTTGGTTCACTCTACTTCCCTGTAAGCTAACCACTCTCCTCCCCCCGCTTTGATCACCACTTGCAGAGGCAATGAAGTCATTGTTGCTTCACATTCATGCATTCTTTATTAATTCATCACACAAATAGGGGGATAACTGCCAAGGTAGCCTGGGTGGGTAGGGGGAGGAGGAAAGCACCAGGTGGGGTGGGGGAGGAGGGAAGGACAAGGCCACACTACACTTTAAAACTTATTGAATGCCAGCTTTCTGTTGCTTGGGCAGTCCTCTGGAGTGGAGTAGTTGGGTGCCAGGAGGCCCCCCCACCATGTTCCTGAGCGTCTGGGTGAGTAGGCTATGGAACTTGGGAAGGAGGGTGGTTGGTTACACAGGGGATGTAGCAGCGGTCTGTGCTCATGCTGCCTTTCCTGAACCTCAACCATACGCTGGAGCATACCAGTTTGTTTCTCCAGTATCCTCACCATTGCCTCTTGCCTTCTGTCAGCAAGCTGACGCCACCTATCATCTTCAGCCCGCGACCTGTCCTCGCGTTCATATTGTGCTTTCCTGGACTCTGACATTGTCTGCCTCCACGCATTCTGCTGCGCTTTCAGCGTGGGAGGATTGCAAATGTAGTTTTTTTTGCCTTCTAATCTTCACTAGCCTCTGGAAAGGAGAAGATAGTGTGAGCGTTAAAACATTTGCAGCTGGTGGAAGAAAAAAAAAAAGGGAGTGTGGTAGTTAAAAAGATATTTAGGAGAACAATGGGTAGACTCTTTCATGGCAAACCTTGCTGTTAACATTACATAGCACATGTGCTTTTGGTACAAGGTCGCATTTTGCCTCTTATTGAGAGTAGGGTATGCTGGTTTGGTGTGAGAGATCACTCACGCAGGGCCGGGCAACAGAATTCGGCTTGCAGGCAGCCAGGGTAAGACACAGTCTTTTGGCTTCTTTAACCTTCATAACATGTGGGAATAGTTTCAAACCGCAGCACCCTCATTTCCCATACCAAGCAGCCATTGGGTTGTCCATTTAAAATGGGTTGGCAATTTAAAAGGAGGGGCTGCAGTTTTCGGGTTAATGTGCAGCACAAACCCAACTAACACCCTCCCCCCCATTCTCTGGGATGATCGCTTCACCCCTCCCCTCACAGCGTGCGCTAACAGTGGGGAACATTTCTGTTCATCCACAGGCAAACAACCCAGCAGGAACGGGCACCTCTGAATGTCCCCTTAATAAAATCAACCTATTTCAACCAGGTGACCATGAATGATATCACTCTCCTGAGGATAACAGAGACAGACAAAGAACGGATGTCTGAATACCAGCAAACACTGGGACCATATGCTGTGTTATGCAATGATTCCAGATTACATGCTACTGGCCTGGTGTGGTAAAGTGTCCTATCATGGAGGACGGAATAAAGCTGCCCTCCCCAGAAACCTTTTGCAAAGGCTTTGGGAGTACGTCCAGGAGAGCTTTATGGAGATGTCCCTGGAGGATTTCCACTCCATTCCCAAACACATTAACAGACTTTTCCAGTAGCTGTATTGTCCGTGAATGCCAGGACAAATTAATCATTAAACATGCTTGCTTTTAAACCATGTATAATATTTACAAAGGTACACTCACCAGAGGTCTCTTCTCTGCCTGGCGGGTCCAGGAGGCAGCCTTGGGTGGGTTCGGGGGGTACTGGCTCCAGGTCCAGGGTGAGAAACAGTTCCTGGCTGTTGAGGAAAACGGTTTCTCCACTTGCTTGCTCTGAGCTATCTTCCTCATCCCCAAAACCCACATCCCTGTTGCGTGCTACTCCATTGACGGAGTCAAAGCAAAGGGTTGGGGTAGTGGTGGCTGCGCCTCCTAGAATGGCATGCAGCTTATCACAGAAGCGGCATGTTTGGGGCTCTGACACGGAGTGGCCGTTTGCCTTTTTGGTAGGCTTGTCTCAGCTCCTTAAGTTTCACGCAGCACTGCTGGGGGTCCCTGTTATAGCCTCTGTCCTTCATGCCCTTGGAGATTTTTTCAAATGTTTGGGCATTTCATCTTTTGGAACGGAGTTCTGATAGCATGGATTCCCCATACAGCGATCAGATCCCGTATCTCCAGTTTGGTCCATGCTGGATCTCTTTTGTGATTCTGGGACTCCATTATGGTCACCTCCGCTGATGAGATCTGCACTCACCTGCAGATTGCCACACTGGCGAAACAGGAAATGAAATTCAAAAGTTTGCGGGCCTTTTCCTGTCTACCTGGGCAGTGCATCTGAGTTGAGAGCGCTGTCCAGAGTGGTCACAATGGAGCACTCTGGGATAGCTCCTGGAGGCCAATACCGTTGAATTGTGACCACACTACCCGAAATTTGACCTAGTAAGGTCGATTTCAGCACTAATCCCCGCATTGGGGGAGAAGTACAGAAATAAATTTTAAGAGCCCTTTAAGTCAGAAAAAACGGCTTAGTTGTGTGGATGGGTAGAGGGTTAAATCAATGTAACGCTGTTAAATTCGAGCTAAACTTGTAGTGTAGACCAAGGCTAAGACTTTCAACTATTTACAGAGTGAAAAGGAGAGTACATTAGGGAATCATAGAATATTAGGGTTGGAAGAGACCTCAGGAGGTCATCTAGTCCAATCCCCTGCTCAAAGCAGGACCAAACACCAACTGAATCATCCCAGCCAGGGCTTTGTCAAGCCAGGCCTTAAAAACCTCTAAGGATGGAGATTACATCACCTCCCTAGGGTAACTCTTTCCAGTGCTTCACCACTCTCCTAATGAAATACTGTTTCCTAATATCCAACCTAGTCCTCCCCCACTGCAACTTGAGACCACTGCTTCTTTTTCTGTCATCTGCCACCACTGAGAACAGCCTAGCTCCACCCTCTTTAGAACCTCGCTTCAGGTAGTTGAAGGCTGCTATCAAATCCCTCCTCACTCTTCTCTTCTGCAGACTAAATAACCCCAGTTCCCTCAGCCTCTCCTCGTAGGTCATGTGCCTCAGCCCCCGACTCATTTTAGTTTCCCTCCGCTGGACTCTCTCCAATTTGTCCACATCCCTTCTGTAGTAGGGGGACCAAAACTGGATGCAACACTCCAGATGTGGCCTCACCAGTGCCAAATAGAGGGGAATAATCACTTCCCTCGATCTGCTGGCAATGCTCCTACAAATATAGCCCAATATGCCATTGGCCTTCCTGACAACAAGGGCATACTGCTGACTCATATCCAGCTTCTCGTCCACTGTAATGCCCAGTATCACAGGGGTAGCCATGTTAGTCTGGATCTGTAAAAGCAACAAAGAGTCTTGCAGCACCTTATAGACTAACAGACGTTTTGGAACATGAGCTTTCGTACGTGAATACCCACTTCGTCAGATGCATGCAATGCCCAAGTTGTTTCTGCAGAACTGCTGCTTAGCCAGTCGGTCCCAGCCTGTAGCGGTGCATGGAATTCTTCCTTCCAAAGTGCAGGACTCTGCACTTGTCCTTGTTGAACCTCATCACATTTCTTTTGGCCCAATCCTCCAATCTGTCTAGGTCACTCTGGACCCTACCCCTACCCTCCAGCATATCTACCTCTCCCCCAAGCATAGTGTCATCTGTGAACTCAATGAGGGTGCAATTCATTCCATCACCCAGATCATTAATAAAGACGTCGAACAAAACTGGCCCTAGGACCGACCCCTAGGGCACTCCGCTTGATAGCAGCTAATGCAAGAGAGGAGCTGCTCCAATGACCATCACTGGCAGCAAGAAAGAACCGAAGAGGCGGTGGGTTGGCAAGGACCTATATACACCGCAATGAAGGTGCCACTCCAGGGGGCTCCACAGTCGATTTGATGGGTATTGCTAGGGAAAAACCGTCCGACAATCGTGCACACAGCACACACACACCTACGTGGAATGGATACGAGCAATCACTCGAAGTATTATTTATCACTTCACATTACACAAGAACCGGGGTCACCTCATGAAATTAATAGGCAGCAGGCTTTACAACTTTAGGTAAGTTTGAGGAGGATTAGTCCATCAATGGCTATTAGCCAAGGTGGCCAGGGGGACAATGGATATTCTTTAGCCTCTGACTGCCAGATGCTGGAGCCCTGTCCTGTTCATTCCCTCTGAGGCATCTGACACTGGCCACTACTGGAAGACAGGATACTGCGCCACATGGACCATAGGTCTGTCCCACTATATCCATTGTTATGAGCAGCTGCCACTCCTTGGAAGCAGCAGGAGTTTTGGGGAGGTGGGGCGGGAGGGGGGGACACAGGGATGACAAAAATTTGGAAGCTTTCCTCCCTTCTATGGATCTTCTTGCTGCCTTTCTGTAGCCCCTCCTCCATTGTCCACAGCCCCAATGAAGGGTGAGAAGATGTCACTGGAGCTGACACCAAGCCCCAGTATAGGGCTGCTGGTTAGAGTGCACAAGTGATGACTTCATCAAGAATGATCCCACACATTCTGGAGATGGAATTTATTGTTATTCCTCCATTGAAAGAAGAGGCAGTTTTATTATACCTAGGAAAGTAGCTTTTTCATTCATTGCACACAGGAATTTGAATCCATGGAAAAGGTGAGCCTTCTATCCAATACAACCACTTTTTAAATACATCTGAACAGTGATTAACTAGCATAAACATTTGTCACATGAGGAGTTAAGTCACCCAAACCTTTTTCACTGTGAATTAGGAGCACAGGGCTGAGGTGCTGCCAATCAAACTGATGAGGGCAAAAAGCTACAGTTCACCTTACAAAAAAAACTGAGAAATTGTCAAAAGCCGCATTCAAAATTTACACAAACTCAAAGGGTGTTTGCTTCTGGGGACGAGGGGAATTGCTTTCCCTCAAAGTGTTCTGTCATGTAAAGATAAAATTTAGTGAACATGAAAAGCCTTTATACAATATATTCTCCAAATTCAGTCCCACAAGTTATTTTCTTAAAAATTCAGTTCAGTAAATTTAAGACACATTTCAGAAGCTAACTGCATTCAGATCAGGGAACATTGGAAGGATTACTTTAAAAAAAATAAAAAACAGCTCTGAATTTTGCTTCTGAGATGGAAGCACTGTCTCTGAACCAACAATGATTCCAATCAGTCTTGCTTTGCATCCTTCAAGGCTTGAAGTCTTTCTAACAGGGGAGGGTGGGAATAATGCCACATTGAAAATATCCAGTCAGAAACAGGAAATCCCAAGTTATCTTTGTTTAATTTGATCAGAGCAGAGTACAGGTCTTTAGCCTTCCCAAGCTCCTTGGCAAATGCATCAGCTTGAAACTCAAATCGTCGGCTCAATACAGTCAAGCAAAAGGAGAGAACCTGTAGTGGGAAAAACAGATGAAAATGGTATAAAATCTCAGTTGCCTACAGTTTCCTTATAGTGTCAGTAAATCATCCAGCAGGAATACCATCCATCAGCAAACCAGCTGGAAAGTTTTAACATCAGGGCTGTGCAACATTCTGCATTTGAGCTCAGCCCACCTTCCCATACCACCAAGTTGGGAAGTGTTCCAGGAGAATCCCCAACCAAGTACCCTGTAACCTAGGGGAAGTCACTGATCTTGAAATTAGTAAACAAATTCAAATCTCACCTCTATTGTGAGCTAATATTTCAGTGCACTTCATAGCCCTTAACACTGAAAACCTTGCACCCCCAACCCTAGAAGATAGCCAAATATTAATCTCCCATTTTACAAATAAGTTAACAGAGGATGCACAAGGCCTCTTCACACACTGCTGGGAGTAGAGTCTAGGTCATTAATATGGCAGACACACATCTTATCCAATCAGTCACACTTCTCAAAATAAAAGTGCCAAATCAGTAGGCGTTGGTTATTCCATCTCTAACCACCAGATCGCAACCAGAAGGAGAGGAAGACTCTGAGAGTTCCATTCTCCAGTATTCTACTCATGTCTAGCAGCATTACCCATAGAAAGAGAGTAAGTCAAGTCTATGGTCAGTCTACACAGCAATTACTTCTGTTGCTCAGAGGCAGCAAGATTTCAACACAGCACAGATCTCTGAGGAGTTAGGATTGTGAGAGAACTGTGACAGAACTGTTTAGAACACTGCTTTATTTAATCCACAGAGTGAGAAAGCACTCTTAAAATAGACTTGATAGCTTAAAAACTATTTAATTATGGCGTAAAAAACTGCTGTTTCACATTTCATTCATTTTTCACACATTTTGAATGATGGTGTCATAAATGGGCAGGTTGGAAGGTTAAAGATTCGGCTAACATTTTGGTTAGTAATGGAAGAGTACTGTCACATGGGAGAAGCTCATAGCTACAGCAGCTTCTCCAACGTCTACATCAGTGGTTTTCAAACGTTTTTTCTGGTGACCCAGTTGAAGAAAATTGTTGATGCCTGTGACCAAATGGAGCTGGGGATGAGGAATTTGGGGTGGGAGAGGGGCTCAGGGCTGGGGCACAAGGTTGGGGTGCAGGGGTGAGGGCTGTGGGGTGGGGCCAGGAATGTGGGGTTCAAGGGGGGGCTTTGGGCTAGGGCAGGGGGTTGGGGTGCAGAGAGGCGGCCAGGGCACTGGGGTGGGAGCAGGGATGAGAGGTTTGGAGTGGAGGAAGGGGCTCCGGGCTGGGGTACGGAAGGGGGTCAAGGCTCTGGGTGTAGCCTCTTGCGTGGGGCTGGGGATGAGGAGTTTGGGGTGCAGGAAGGGGCTCCAGGTTTTGGGCATACTGAGTACCACCCTGAGCTCCCTGACGTTTATGTGTGGGGAGAGTTCTTCTTGGCACCAGAAGCCCTGATTCCTGAGGTTGTTGAGGTGGGCTCCCCACCCTAGGTACAACATGTCTGAGATCAAGGTTATCGATGGTTAAGGGGTAACAAAGTGCACCCCCATTATTAATGACCTCAGGTCTTTCCACCAGTCCAGGGAACCAGAGAAGGGACTGTGAGCACTGAGTCCAAGTGGCAGCTGCTCGGGGAGTAAATTGATGCTAGCCACATCTGGAGAGGCCTGAGGCACAGTCTGCATGCTGAACCACATAACTGCATTCTGCCATGTGACCCAGTAGCTTGAGGCAAATCCGAGCCATTATGATTGGGTGAACCCTGACATTGGATATCAGTTCAACATGGCCCAGAATTGGGCCTCCAGCAGGAAGGTCCTAGCCTGGGTCAAGTCGAGCACTGCCCCAGTAAATTCTGTTCTCTGGAATGGGACAAGAGTTGACCTCTGCTTTTTTATTAGCAATCCCACTGCTTGGAAGATGGCTTGGACTGTGCTGATGCTATTGATCAGCCAGTCATCAGGGTACAGGTAGACTTGTACACCTCGCCGCCTGAGGAAAGCTGCTATGACCACCATGCATATCGTGAAAACGTAGAGAGCTGCCAATAGCCAAATGGAAGAGCGGTGAATTGGTAGTGGCATTGACCCACGATAAACCTGAGAAATCTTCTGGAAGACAGAAATGTGTAAGTATGCATCCTTTAAGCTGAGGGACGTGTACCAGTCTCCTGGATCCAGGGATGGAATGATGGAGGCCAGGGAGACCACGTGGAACCTGAGTTTCTTGAGATATGTGTTGAGTCAATGCTAGTCCAAGATGGGCCAGAGACCACCTTTGGCCTTTGGGATTAGGAAATAACGGAAGTAAAACCCCTTCCCTCTCAAATCTCGAGGAACCTCCGCCACAGCCCCCATACGTAGGAGGATTGCACCTCCTGGATGAGGAGTTGCTCATGAGAAGACTCCCTGAAAAGGGACAGGGATGAGGGGATGGATAAAAACTGAAGGATATTCTGACAGTCACTATACTCAGGATCCAATGGGCTGATGTTATGTATGACCATGCTGGGCTGAAGAGGAATAGACAGTCCAAAAATAAAAGGGGAGGCAGATCTGAAACAGCGACTAGTACAGTGCCCTTGGGCACACCTTCAGAAGGCCTGCTTGGGCCTGCCACTGCATCTGAGACCCCAACTGGAAGGCTGAGGTGGATGGGAGTGGTTGGTGCCATTTATAACTTCCACCTTTTTTTTGTAGGGCTCCTGTCTTGGAGGTGCCAAAAACTAATGAGGGTGCTGGGGCCTGAATTGCTTCCTGGAAGCTGATGGAGTGTACAGGGTTAAGGAATATAAGGTGGCCCTTGAGTCCTTCAGGCTGTGAAGTCTTGTGTCCAAGAAAAGAGAGGAGCCTTCAAAGGGAAGGTCCTGGATAGACTGCTGAACCTTGTGAGGAAGGCCATTCGACTGGAGCCAAGAACACCACCTCACGGTGACAGCAGAGGTCACTGTCCTGGCTGCCAAGTCGGCAGCATTCAGAGCAACCTGGAGAGAGATCCAGGCCAGATTCTCATCCTCCTCCAAGAGGACAGCGAACTCCTTTGTTGAATCTTTGGGCAGGGAGTCTTTAAATTTAGTCAAGTAGTTCCACAGATTAAAATCATATTTCCCCAGCAAAGCCTGTTGGTTGGAGATACGTAGTTGAAGGCCACCCATCAAAAAGATCTAGTCTCTTGGTGTCTTTGTGCGTAGGGATAGTGCTCGACTGGCCCTGCCTGTTCCTTTCATTTGCTACAGACACCATCAGGGACCCTTGTGGGGGAATGTGAGTACAGGTATTCGAACCCGCTTGCTGGCACATAATACTTCTTCTCTGCCTTCTTTGAGGTAAGGGGCAGAGAAGAAGGACTTTGCCACAGGGCCTTGACCAGTCATATCATTACCTCACTGATGGGCAAGGCAACCATGGAGGGAGCTGATGCAGCCAGGATATCAATAAGGCCGTGAGACGTCTTTTTGAGCTCCTCAATGTCAAGACCCAGTTTCGCAGCAAACTGCTTCATTCAGGTCCTGATGAGCCCTGCAGTCACCCTGTGGAAGCTGGCTACTGGGTCCCATGACAGCCTCATCTGGGGAGGATGAGGAGGATTGCATCAGAGGAGAGGTTCCTTCCTCTTTCTCTGGCTCAACTACATCTGCTGGAGCCATCTCCTGGACGTCGGTACTGTGGTCGATATTCGAGTCGGGGTCTGCTGCTGAGCAGGAGGGAGTGGTAGCCAGTCTCTCAGAAACCACTGAGTAGGAGCAATGGGAGGGAGGGCCCAATACTGGGGGAAACCTCTGGGGTTCCAGTAAGGCTACTGCATCAGCCACTGACCTGCTGGCCAGGTGCTGGTAGTGGGGTCGTCAGCAAAGTCTGGTGACATATAAGCTGGTAGGCTTTAGATGGCATGTAAGGTTCCCCTTCACACTCAGAAGAGGAGTCCTCTCAGAAACCACAGTGGAGCGGTACTCGCTTCTGCCTCCATGCAGTGCTGGGGTTCCAGAGAAGGATTGGTGATTGGGATGCCAGGATCAGGGAAAGCTTGACCCTAGAGGGTGCCAGGTATCCAGTGCTGGGAAAGGAGCCCAATGCTCTTTGTTCCCTCCCTTGCCTCCAGTCACCAGAGCCAGCAGGTGTCCCACTGGAGTTGACAGGACCAGTAGAGAAAAAAGATTCCTAGCTGCTTGGAAAGCCTCCAGTATTAATGCAACCATCAGATTGCTGGCACCGTGGTAGCTTCCAGGTATCAGCAGAAGGTCCCGGACTAGACTCAACACTTTAGGCAGAGATGACGGTGCCATTGCGGGCCCAAGAGTGGCCTGGCACAGGTTTCACTGTGCTGCCTTCCCCCGCTTGTCTTTCTTCTGTGTTGGCAAGCGCCCTCTGTTAGTGCACTGCTTCTTGTGCTTCTTCCTCAGCACCAGAGATGGTGAACCATTCTGGGAAATGCTCCGTCCTGGAGGAGTGCTTTGCACCAATGCTGAAGTACTTGGTGCCAAATGGAAGCAGCTTGGCTCTGAGACTGGTCTGAGGGCATCTTCAACGAAGACAGCCTTCAGCCTAATGTCTCTGTCCCTTTTAGTGCAGGGTCTGAAGTCCTGACAGATCTGGTACTTGTCCCTCACATGAGTTTCCCCCAAGCATTTTAAGCAGCTGGAGTGTGGGTCTCTCATGGGTAGAGGCTTGGCACAGGAGGCACAAGGTTTGAAGCCCAGGGAACAGGGCATGCACAGCTCCCGGGGCAAACAAGTCCCTTGACAATAGGAACTTACTAACTATATACACTAACACTGATTACAAAAAAATATGTACACCAAACTATGATAACTGCAAATGAAACACTGAGAAGAAAGACTTGCAGGAGCAAAAAGGGTTGTTCCAGCAAACGTCAGGGGAGGAAAGAAGGAACTGAGAGGGTGTGAGGCCGGCAGCACCCCTTACACTGGTGCACAAGTATGTGGCTCCAGAGGGTGCAAGAGCTGGCCCAACGGATACCAGTGAGGGAAAAATATCTGGCAACGGTGCGCACACACTCTAACATGGAATGGACATGAGCAAGCACTTGAACTCTCTCTTTGTGAAATGTTGTCTAGGGAAGGTGTGCTAAGATGGCTTCCAGCTCACTGGCTCTCCTGACTGAAGCAATGCCCACTATGAATGGCCACCTTCATGGACAGTGAGGCCATGGCACATGTTGCCATAGGTTTGAAGGGTAGACCGGTGAGTGTTGACAGGACAAGGTTAAGATTCCACTGAGGAGTAGGTTTAAGGATCAGTGGGAAGGTTCTGATAAAGCCCTTCACAAATATATGAGTTGAGTGTGTAAAGATGGAACTCTTCTCCAGAGGGATGAAGGCACTAACCGCTGCTAGACGTACCTGCATTGAATTAAGAGCTAGACATGTATTCTTCAAGGGTAGGAGTGCCCATGGTACCTAGAAAACTTGGTGGAGTTGTGCCCAGTCCAAAAAGTGTCTCCATTTGACTAGGTAGCAGGTTCTAGCAGATTCTTTTCTACTTTGGTTAAGGGTCTCCTGAATGGCAGCAGAGCAAGAACATTCTATTTCCAAGGCCCATCCAAACATCAGACTGTGAGGTGAAGTGAGCATGGGTTGCTTGATTTTCCCCTTGTCCTTGGTTAGATCAGGAAATGAGCAGATCCTGATAGATTGGTGGGTGGAATTCATTAGAAGTTCAGTGAACCAGAACTGTCTGGGCCAGTAGGGTGCTGGGAGAAAGATGGTGGCTTTGTTGTGGCCTACTTTCCCTATGACTTGTGGGTGTAGGCAGATGGAAGCAAAGGCGTATCTGGGGCCATCCATACAAGAACTAAGAGATCACCACTCTCGGAGTTGTGACCCATTGCTCCCCTGGAATAATATACCAGTCTAATAGGTGATACTGGTGGTAGAATGTCTGTGCCTAACCGGGTAAAGAATGTCAGTGAAGCCAAACGGCAAAAATTAAGATGTCTGTACACTAATGCGAGGAGCCTAGGTAACAAAATGGAGGAACTAGAGCTACTGGTGCAGGAAGTGAAACAGGATATTACAGGTATAACAGAAACATGGTGGAACAGTAGTCATGACTGGAGTACAGGTATTGAAGGCTATGTGCTGTTTAGGAAAGACAGAAATAAAGGCAAAGGTGGTGGAGTAGCATTGTATATCAATGATAAGGTAGACTGTAAAGAAATAAGAAGGGATGGAATGGGTAAGACAGAGGCTGTCTGGATAAAAATCACATTGGGAAACAAAGCCACTAGAGCCTCCCCTGAGATAGTGCTTGGGGTGTGCTACAGACCTGTGGGATCTGGTTTGGATATGGATAGAGACCTCTTTAATGTTTTTAATGAAGTAAACACTAATGAGAATTATGTGATCATGGGAGACTTTAACTTCCCAGATATAGATTCATAGACTCTAGGACTGGAAGGGCCCTCGAGAGGTTATCGAGTCCAGTCCCCTGCCCTCATGGCAGGACCAAATACTGTCTGGACCATCCCTGATATGACATTTATCTAACCTACTCTTAAATATCTCCAGAGATGGAGATTCCACAACCTCCCTAGGCAATCTATTCCAGTGTTTAACTACCCTGACAGTTAGGAACTTTTTCCTAATGTCCAACCTAAATCTCCCTTGCTGCAGTTTAAGCCCATTGCTTCTTCTTCTATCATTAGAGGCTAAGGTGAACAAGTTTTCTCCCTCCTCCTGATGACACCCTCTTAAATACCTGAAAACTGCTATCATGTCCCCTCTCAGTCTTCTCTTTTCCAAACTAAATAAACCCAATTCTTTCAGCCTTCCTTCACAGGTCATGTTCTCAAGACCTTTAATCATTCTTGTTACTCTTCTCTGGACTCTCCCCAATTTCTCCACATCTTTCTTGAAATGCGGTGCCCAGAACTGGACACAATACTCCAATATAGACTGGAGGACAAGTGCTAGTAACAATAATAGGGCTCAGATTTTTCTGGATGTGATAGCTGATGGATTTCTTCACCAAGTAGTTCAAGAACCAACAAGAGGGGATGCCATTTTAGATTTGGTTTTGGTGAGTAGTGAGGACCTCATAGAAGAAATGGTTGTAGGGGACAACCTTGGTTCGAGTGATCATGAGCTAATTCAGTTCAAACTAGATGGAAGGATAAACAAGAATAGATCTGGGACTAGGGTTTTTGATTTCAAAAGGGCTAACTTTAAAGAATTAAGGAAATTAGTTAGGGAACTGGATTGGACTGAAGAACTTGTGAATCTAAAGGCAGAGGAAGCCTGGAATTACTTCAAGTCAAAGTTGCAGGAACTATCAGAAGCCTGCATCCCAAGAAAGAGGAAAAAAATCATAGGCAGGAGTTGTAGACCAAGCTGGATGAGCAAGCATCTCAAAGAGGTGATTAAGAAAAAGCAGAAAGCCTACAAGGAGTGGAAGATGGGCAGGATTAGCAAGGAAAGCTACTTTATTGAGGTCAGAACATGTAGGGATGAAGTGAGAAAGGCTGAAAACCATGTAGAGTTGGACCTTGCAAAGGGAATTAAAACCAATAGTAAAAGATTTTATAGCCACATAAATAAGAAGAAAACAAAGAAAGAAGAAGTGGGACTGCTAAACACTGAGGATGGAATGGAGGTTAAGGATAATCTAGGCATGGCCCAACATCTAAATAAATACTTTGCCTCAGTCTTTAATAAGGCTAATGAGGATCTTAGGGATAATGGAAGGATGACAAATAGGAATGAGGATATGGAGGTAGATTTTACCACATCTGAGGTAGAAGCCAAACTCGAACAGCTTAATGGGACAAAATCAGAGGGCCCAGATAATCTTCATCCAAGAATATTAAAGGAACTGGTGCATGAAATTGCAAGCCCATTAGCAAGAATTTTCAATTAATCAGTAAACTCAGGGGTTGTACCGTATGACTGGAGAATTGCTAACACAGTTCCTATTTTTAAGAAAGGGAGAAAGAGTGATCCGAGTAACTATAGGCCTGTTATAGTTCGACATCTGTAGTATGTAAGGTCTTGGAAAAATTTTTGAAGGAGAAAGTAGTTAAAGACATTGAGGTCAATGGTAATTGGGACAAAATACAACATAGTTTTACAAAAGGTAGATCAAGCCAAATCAACCTGATCTCCTTCTTTGAGTAACAGATTTTTTAGACAAAGGAAATGCAGTGGATCTAATTTACTTCGATTTCAGTAAGGCATTTGACACGGTTCCATATGGGGAATTATTAGTTAAATTCGAAAAGATGGGGATCAGTATGAAAATTGAAAGGTGAATAAGGAACTGGTTAAAGGGGAGACTACAATAGGTTGAACTGAAAGGTGAACTGTCAGGCTGGAAGGAGGTTACTAGTGGAGTTGCTCAGGGGTCAGTTTTGGGACCAATCTTATATAACCTTTTTATTACTGACCTTGGCACAAAAAGTGGGAATGTGCTAATAAAGTTTGCGGATGACACAAAGCTGGGAGGTATTGCTAACACAGAGAAGGACCGGGATATCATACAGGAAGATCTGGATGACCTTGTAAACTGGAGTAATAGTAATAGGATGAAATTTAATAGTGAAAAGTGAAAGGTCATGCATTTAGGGATTAATAACAAGAATTTTAGTTATAAATTGGGGACACATCAGTTGAAGGACCGCAGAGTATTGGTTGATCACAGGATGACAATGAGCCGCCAATGTGATATGGCTATTAAAAAAGCTATTGCAGTTTTAGGATGCATCAGGAGAGGTATTTCCAGCAAAGATAAGGAGGTGTTAGTACCGTTGTACAAGATACTGGTGAGACCTCATCTGGAATACTGTGTGCAGTTCTGGTCTCCAATGTTTAAGAAGGATGAATTCAAACTGGAACAGATTCAGAGACGGGTTACTAGGATGACCCGAGAAATGGAAAACCTATCTTATAAAAGGAGACTCAAAGAGCTTGGCTTGTTTAGTCTAACCAAAAGAAGGTTGAGGGGGGATATGATTGCTCTTTATAAATATATCAGAGGGATTAATATCAGGGAGAGAGAAGAATTATTGAAGCTTAGTACCAATGTGGACACAGGAACAAATGGATATAAACTGGACACTAGGAAGTTTAGACTTGAAATTGGACGAAGGTTTCTAACCATTAGAGAAGTGAAGTTCTGGAACAGCCTTCCAAGGAGAGTAGTGGGGGCAAAAGACATATCTGGCTTTAAGACGAAGCTTGATAAATTTATGGAGGGGATGGTATGATGGGATAGCCTAATTTTGGCAATTAATTTAGCAATTGATCTTTGATTATCAGCAGGTAAGTATGCCCAGTGGTCTGTGATGAGATGTTAGATGGGTTGGGATCTGAGTTACTATAGAGAATTCTTTCCTGGGTGCTGGCTGGTGAGTCTTGCCCACATGCTCAGGGTTTAACTGATAGCCATATTTGGGGTCGGGAAGGAATTTTCCTCCAGGGCAGATTGGCAGAGGCCCTGGAGGTTTTCCGCCTTTCTCTGCAGCATGGGGCACGGGTCTCTTGCTGGAGGATTCTCTGCAGTTTGAGGTCTTCAAACCACAATCTGAGGACTTCAATAACTCAGACATAGGTTAGGGGTTTGTTACAGAAGTGGGTGGGTGAGATTCTGTGGCCTGCATTGTGCAGGAGGTCAGACTAGATGATCATAATGGTCCCTTCTGACCTTAAAGTCAATGAGTCTATAACATATAGAAAGCTTTCTGTTTGGGATGCAAAGAAGTCCCACAGTGGAGTACCCACTGTGTAAATATCATGGTTAGGACTGTGCATGAATCTGCCATTCGTAGTCTGTAGAGAAAATTCTGCTTCATTTGCTGGAAGGGAGCTGTGAATATCCAGGAGGTAGGCAGCCTGTATCATGATGTGGCTCCTGACACATCAGTTCCAAAGTCTGATAGGTCACAGGTAGAGGGGACAGGATCTTGCTCCTCCCTGTTTATATACACTGCTGTGATAATATCGTCCAACATTGTCTGCACATGGAGCAAGTGAATGAGGGAAAGGAAGGCCCTGCACCCTAGGCAGACTGCCCTCAGTTCCAGTAAGTTTATACGTAGCCTGGCCTCTTGTGGGGTCCAGGTACCCTAAGCAAGGTGGTAGTCCCGATGAGCATCCCACCCCATGAGAGAGGCATCAGTCACAGTTGTGGTCCTGAGTGCGGGAGAGCTGAAAGAAGTCCCCACCATGACCTTTTCTGGGCTTGATCACCAAGTGAAGGAGGTGATAATTCTAAAGGGAAGAGTCACCTTGGAGTCAACGTGATCCCTGTTTGATTGGTAAATCAAGTGGAGCAAAACTTCCAGACATTGCAAGTGGAGTCTGGCAAACTGCATCACAAAGGTGCATATGGCAATGTAGTATAACAGAAAGAGAGAACTCTGCACCGTTGTTCATGGTCTGCAGGTGATGCAGGAAATCAGGTTGCTCATCGCATAAAATCCGTCTGCAGGGAGGAATGCTCTTGCTCTTTTAAAATTTATTGTCCTTGTGGGTGACAATATGGACTTTTCTTCCTTTATTCAAATGCATAGAGGCGCAGGAAGTTGCACAAGAAACCGGCCTAAGTCATACAAGTACAGAGATACCCAGCAATTGATAGCCTGCTGGGCAGCTGCTGCACAGGGAACTTAGGGGAGCAGGGAGCTGATGGGAGGCTGCAGGTCCACACTGGTTCCAAGCCCCTACCAGCTAGTTCCAAAGGGCTGCTCTTTCTGCAAGCAGTGGACGAAGCAGAGAGCATTGCGCAAATGTAACAATGAAACAACGTTAACTGGGACAACTTTAAAGTGAGGAGTTCCTGTAGCTGGGAATCCCATATGTCCACAGAAATACGGTACAGCTCTCTCCTCTGATTCTGAGGACTTTTCCATCAGTAGTGGCAGTACTATTGGTACTGGGGCACTCCTGCCTAATGGTTGGAAATGCAACTGCTCCTCAGACATTGATATAGATTCCTCCTCTGGAGTAAAGATCTCCCTCAGGTGGACAGGGTCAGAAAGGCGTGGAGACTGTGGATAGGGGAGGAATAGATCCTCTGTTGTTACAGAGGATCCATGCTGTTGGAATCTCTGAACAGCCTGGGGTCCAAGAAGTTCCAGCAATCATGCCTGAAGGACCCTACTCATCTGTTGCAGCTGAACGATCATTAGATAAACAAGGTGGTGTTGATGACAGGTCTGGACCAGCACTAATAGATGGAATTCGCGAGCGTTTGTGCTTATGCTTCAGTATCACAGTCACCATGGGAAACAGATGGATCTCTCCTTTTACACATCTTGCCCTCCAACTTGGGGATCTTTGGCAGAGGCAGTTCCATGGGTTCTGAGCACAATGCCTGACCTGACTTGGACCAGCTTGGGGAATGATCGTGTTTCTTATGGACAGTCCACCGTAGGGATCTATTCTTGTACCCATGAGTGTATCTTCTACTCTCAAGGGGAGCCATGGAGGAAGAGTCCTGGGGCTTCAGTGTTAGAGGTTCTTCTCCAAGGCATATGCTTGGAGGGACATTATTGGTCAGTTGAGGCCAATGGACAGGGAGACACCTCACCCAGACAGTACAGGCACCACTGATGTTCGTCACGGATGGAGAAGGAACAAGGGCAGGAGATGCAATTCTTGAATTTCCCTCAACCGGGAGGGAGGAGAGGGAAACTACTCTCTACCAACTACAAATTTAAACTGTTAAGCTAAGAGAGAAAACTATTTACAAATACTTTCTACTTTAATGGTTATGCACAGAATGGAGGAGCACGTTTCTGACTCAGGCCATGTGGCAGCAAGAAGGAACTAGAGAGGCATCAATCCGCACTGCCTCGTACACCCTCAGTTGAGAGCATGAGAGGAGCTACTGTGCATGTGTGGGTCAACGAACACTGATTTTGAAGAATTTCTGGATTTGGGTGCACGGTGTGGAATACACATAGGTACCATGACTCAAAGAACTTACTTTAGGGGTAAAGTCTGGACTGATACAAAGAACAGCACAATATATTGCAATTTCAGAGAAAAGTTGCCCACTTCAGACACTACATGCGGAAGTTATAGCCATCATAAAGGCTACTTTGACACAAAGAAAGTGTAAAATCAGTGACAGAGGTCTGACTAGTAGTATGGCAATTATATCTATGATGAGGTTTCACTGTGCCGCTCAGCATTTTCTGAAGAATAATCAGAGATGACTTTCTCAGAAAGCACTTGAGATGAAGAAGAAAAAATTACTTATTCTCCTATTATCAAGAAGAGATTGCTGAGGGCTGTTCCTGGAAAGCAGTTTCAAGTGTAGGGCCAGTAGTTCTTGCTGCCATTCTAGTGCAAGGATTTTTGCCAATTTTGTGTTGATGTTTTTTGCACTGTACCCAGTCACTGAATTTAAACCAGTTTTTGGCATATTCTGCATGAAGAGATTTCCTGGATGCCTGTAGGGTCTCAGTTACTTTAGTGGACTTGCCTGTTTCAGGACAGCTAGTTCACAGCAAAAAGGTGAGATGAACAGAGAAAAGGATATTAATACCCTCCTTGCAAGTACCTAGCTGGGAAACAAATATGTGATAACCGACTCTTATCTAGCAGACAAATGCGTAACACAACTGCACTGGGAGCTCATGTTCAGTTGACTATCCATCAGAACCCCCAAAGCTTTTTCAGAGTCACTGTTTCGGCAAAGCCTACATTCTTTCTTCTGAGATGAATATATTTACATGCTGTTGGAATCTAGATATATTTTGATTATATTTACTGTTGGAAAAAACTTCACCACCATTTCCAACCTCATGAACCTGGCTGCCTTTCCAAATACAGTTTGTGATCCAGAGGCCACACTCACTAACATTACATAAATAAAAGCACTGATATACTGACGGTCAATTCAATGCAAAGTGGGAGCTGAAAGTAGCAAGAGAAGTCAGTAGGGCTTGAAGGGGTGGAGGAAAGAGGCAATTTAAAACTTAACTGCGCTGCTGCCTTTCCCTCACACTAGGGTTCAGAAAGGCCAAGGGGATAGTAGGAAGTGAGGCAGGAATGTACAAGTTCTGACAGCCTTTGCAGCTATTGTATCTTACTTCATTTTGGTATCTGAAAACATAGTGCTCTCCAGAGAAATGACAGTGCAACAAACAAATATCTCCAACAGCCAGAGATGGGACACTAGAGGGGAACAGCTCTGAGTTACTCCTAGATATCTAGTTGGTGGGTCTTGCCCACGTGCTAACTGATCGCCAGATTTGGGGTCAGGAGGGAATTTTCCGTTAGTTAGATTGGCAGAGACTCTGGGGGAGGGTTTCACCTTCTTCTGCAGCATGGGTCGCTAACTGATTTCAACTATTGTAAATGGTGGATTCTCTGTAACATGAAGTCTTTAAATCAAGATTTGAGGATTTCACTAACTCAGCTAGAGGTTATGAGCCTATTAGAGGAGTGGGTGGGTGAGGTTCTGTGGCCACAATGTGCAGGTCAGAGTAGGTGATTATGATGGTCTCTTCTGGCCTTAAAGTCTAAACAGAACACAACATAACTCACTGAGCTATAAGTAAACATTGAGAGAAAAATAAACAACAGATGGGACAAACAAAAAGCAAACCAGCAGCCATTTTACCAGAGAACATTTTCTTGCAACAGCCCTCAAGTTTCAGAAAACAAAATCAGTAAAACTGCATTTCTGTACTGATTGTCACAGGAGTCATGGATTCCATGACTTTCAATTTAAAAAAAAATATCCCTAGCTTGATGCTCTGGGGTGTGTGTGACCAGATGGATGCCATAGTAACAGCTAGACCTACACGGCTGCCAAGTGAGAGACTGGGATGCAGAGGAAACTGAAACAGCAGGAACTCTTGAAAGCGCTAGTGCTTTGTCAAGTAGTCCCGGGATTGAGTCAGGAATGCAGTAGGTGCTGCAAGGCTCCAGTGATGGGCACCAGAGTAGCAATTTTAAAATAGTCTTAACTGTTAATTAAATGTGAAAATTATTGTAAATTACTTTTACTGAAAATAAAAACAGGCTATTTTGAATAATGCAACCTGTGCATTGGGATTTTTACTAAAAATTCATGATTTCCCTTTTTTCACTTTGACCAGTGGGATCACTTACTTATTATTTGAATTGTAGTAGTGTTTTACACCCTGCAGTCAGAGACTGTGAGGCTTATTGTAATTTACTATGACAAATCACTAACCTGAATAAATTAAAAAGAAATAACAATCTAGCAATCAGAAACCTCAAACTATTCCCTGAAATAATAACACATTAGCGAAGTGATTATCAACAAAACACAGTATGATATTCAAATGTATATCTTTTTAAGAGGCCATTTCACAAAGCTAAGTTTTACCTCATTATAAGGTGAAAAAATGAACTGGAAAATAATCATCAGTCCTATCAGGGTGGGCTGAGTCTCATAGAAACCAAATGCAGCAAAGAGTTCTTTCTGACCAATTAATACTGCAAACAAAAAGAAGCAGAGGAAGGAGTTCATCTATAAAGAGAGGAAACAGAATATTCTCATTAATATAATCCTTTCAACCATCCACAAAATGATTGCTTAAATGCTTATTACAGAGGTGCTCAGAAGAAGGAGTCCTGCTGAAAAAACAGCCTGTGATCATATAATTAAACACTGTATCATAATGCATATGCACAAGGGGAGGGAGGTGCTGGAAAAATTTTTGAAGATCCCAACAATAACCCTATCTTGAGTTCCCTTCCCAACATTCTGGAATCATCCCTTAATCCATCAAAATTGCTCGTGTTTGTTCCCTGGCAGTCTACATGACAGTTCCCGAGCATTCTTTGCTATTGTCTCCTGTCCCATCCCAGGGTGCAGCACACTGGCTGCTTTCTTTATCTTGGTCACCACAGATGTTCCACATTATGTCGTCACTGTCAGGTTACCACTTGGGATCAGTCTCCATTTCTTCCTTTCAGGAATTTTATTTTTATCCACACAGCTAAAACTCTCACCCAGGTGCTCATCATCTCCCCCTTGACTTGTAACTTTTTTCTCCTACTTCTTTATGTAACGGGATCTCCAGGGTGCAGCCTGGGACTGTGGGACCGCTGTGGCCCTTTATCTTTCCAGCTTGGGTTGTCTCTCACAGTGCCTTGGTGGTGACAAGCAGCAAATCCCTCCTGGACCTATTATCACTCAGCACAACAGCATGTGGAGCCCCACATCCAGCTAGACTGCATGAATTCTCCCAGAGTCTGGTAATCAACAGCAGTTTAGAACGGAATATTGGATATCTTCTATGAAGACAGAAAACTGTTCAAACTAGACAATGCTGGAGCGCAAGGGAGATTTGGGGAATGTTTCTCTAGCTCTTGTGCATTGTCTAGATTGGTTTGCATGAGTAAACTTATTTTGTCAGACCTTGTAGCCAGATGCAGCCCCGTCCATGGCTTGGCCTCTGCCACGCAGGAGCAGCTCCTGCTCCATAGGGAGGAGGGGCAGCCCACAGCCCCCTACATCTGCTTTTTTAAATGTGTCTGTGTAGACTTTCTGTTATGCCAGCATCACCATGCTCTTAAAGTGCAGTTTGCAGTTTTCTGTCTGAACCACAAACAGCAACGGAAGTCGTCGCTGATGTGAGGGGCTTGTTTAAAGCTATACTACCAGTTGTATTCATGGTTATGAATATGTAATCAATATGTGAGGAGTGAGAGAGATAGTATGAGTGTATGAAACCAGTTGCAAGGCTTAAACTAAAATATTACCATGTAAGGACAATCAAGGTGCATATGGGACTGCATATAAACCTATGGCAGTAGTGGCCAGAGAGAGGTAACCCACAACAGCAAAAACTCAGGACCAGACCAGAAGCAGCAGAGCCCTCCTGCAGTCCCGAACGGGCTTTGGTGACTCTCGTCACCTAGCGGTTCGATCTCTGGGAAGCTGGAACCTGGCCAGTCTCAGTCACCTAAGATCAAAAGCAGCACCCGCGTCTGCAGCCTGTTATCAGTATGCATGGAATGTGTGTGCGAGTATAATTGCGTAAATAAGGGAAGCAAACAATAAATCAGCCCTCAGTATTACTTCAATTCGACCTTTGTTTGTGGTTATTTCTTGACTGGTTCCAAAAAAGGGTAGCAACCTCAATTCAGAATGTTGGGGTGGCCCTTTCACTGCAGCCTGTCCAGTCACCTCATTTTGGAGACCATGGGGAAGTGCTCTACTCCCCAAGTAGAAGGGAACATAAGAACGACCGTACCAGGTCAGACCAAAGGTCCACCTAGCCCAGTATCTGTCTGCCGACAGTGGCCAATGCCAGGTGCCCCAGAAGGAGTGACCCTAACAGGCAATGATCAAGTGATCTCTCTCCTGCCATCCATCTCCATCCTCTGACAAACAGAGGCTAGGGACACCATTCCTTAGCCATCTTTGGCTAACAGCCATCTATGGACTTAACCACCATGAATTTATCCAGTTCTCTCTTAAATCCTGTTATAGTCCTAGCCTTCACAACCTCCTCAGGTAAGGAGTTCCACAAGTTGACTGTGTGCTGCATGAAGAAGAACTTCCTTTTATTTGTTTTAAACCTGCTGCCTATTAATTTCATTTTGTGACCCCTACTTCTTGTATTATGGGAATATGTAAATAACTTTTCGTTAACCACTTTCTCCACATCACTCATGATTTTATATACCTCTATCACATCCCCCCTTAGTCTCCTCTTTTCCAAGCTGAAGAGTCCTAGCCTCTTTAATCTTTCCTCATACGGGACCCTCTCCAAACCCCTGATCATTTTAGTTGCCCTTTTCTGAACCTTTTCTAGTGCCTGTATATCTTTTTTGAGGTGAGGAGACCACATCTGTACACAGTATTCGAGATGTGGGCATACCATGGATTTATATAAGGGCAATAATATATTCTCAGTCTTATTAACTATCCCCTTTTTAATGATTCCTAACATCCTGTTTGCTTTTTTGACCGCCTCTGCACACCGCGTGGACATCTTCAGAGAACTGTCCACGATGACTCCGAGATCTTTTTCCTGACTTGCTGTAGCTAAATTAGCCCCCATCATATTGTATGTATAGTTTGGATTATTTTTTCCAATGTGCATTACTTTACATTTACCCACATTAAATTTCATTTGCCATTTTGCAGAGCACTCTTGTAGGGAGTAGAACACCGTTCTTCTAGAGCATGATGGAAAATGCAACACACACACCCCACTCAGGGAATCCAGAACTTCAAAAAGACGTAGTAGAGGAACGATTTGGGGAACACGAGAGAAGCTGAGACTTTGGGGGATAGGGGGATGTTCTGTAGTAAGAGGAAGACTAAAACGCTGGCTGTTGTCTCTCTTTGTTTGGATTTTACTAAGCTTTGCATTCCCTGAGAGTGTGACTGGATGTGCTGGGTAGAGGAGTTGCATGCAGGATGCAGAACCTAAGATGGGAATTGTAAACAGGCATCGATCCTGTTTCAGATTCAGAAAGAAGTAGGGGAGCCAGACAAAGTAGACAGGAATAAAGTGCCAACTTGGGCACTTTGCCATGGGTTTACAATACCATCCCCAAATAGCTGCGAAGATGCTAGTGTAGGACATTGGACACAAAGACATCTGAATGGCCCAAGGGATGCCACAGACCTTCCCTTCCAGAAGAGTTCATTTGCTGCAGGCAGCATGATTGTGTGTGAACCATGGAGTGTGACAATTCTGGATTGTTGAACACAGTAATGCTCCAGGAATACCACCAATATACTACTATTTACCTGGCTGATGACAATATTTTTGATAGTGTGACCTAGCTTCCAGTGACCCAGTTCATGGCCAAGCACTGCCAAAACTTCTTCATTTTTGCATCCTTGCTTCTTACTCTGTGCAAAACGAGAGAAAAATCTCAAACATCTCACATAACATGAGTAACCAATTTCCTGCCTGCTGATCTGTTTTCTCCAAACTACATGGTATGCCAGCTCAGAAAGCAATTATTTTCCTCTTACAAGCAGAGGAATACAAATAAAAACTAACCTCTTGTAATATTCTACCCCTTTTTTATAGGGACTCACTCATAGGAGCTGGACTGTGTCTAATAACCATTAATGAAGCTACAAACTTTTAAACAATAGTTCAGTGATAGCTGAATAGGGATAGGGATAGCTCAGTGGTTTGAGCATTGGTCTGCTAAACCCAGGGTTGTGAGTTCAACTCTTGAGGGGTCCACTTAGGGCTCTGGGGCAAAATCAGTACTTGGTCCTGCTAGTGAAGGCAGGGGGCTGGACTCCGGGGTCCCTTCCAGTTCTATGAGATAGGTATATCTCCATATATTATACTACATAGTCTTATTTATCAGCAGATGGTTCTATCAATATAGACACACTTTTATACAGAACTTTTATAATGTCTCTCCACTTATAATGTAACTGAATGAGTTAAATTAACAATATAATGAATAATCATTGAGCTTTATCTGTTTGTTCTCATTTGCTATGTCTGGGGGCCTTAATATACCTCTAAAATAAAAATTCTGGCCTCTAGGCAAGGAGACAACAAAATGAGCTATTGAAAACCAGGAGACGTTAACTAAAAGGAAGCCGGACACACAGAGATGGTGCAATGCCCTACCCAGAGTGCTCCACGGAGGAGACAGAAGCAAAAAGAGAAGATTGAGGAAAATTCTTGTTCAGGTAAGAACATAAGAACAGCCATACTGGGTCAAACCAAAGGTCCATCTAGCCCAGTATTTTGCCTTCTAACAGTGGCCAATGCCAGGTGCTCCAGAGGGAATGAACAGAATAGGTGATCCATCCCCAGACGCCCATTCCTAGCTTCTGGTAAACAGAAGCTAGGGACACCATCCCTGCCCATCCTACCTAATGGCCAATGATGGACCTATCCTCCATGATTTTTTCTAGTGGACACAGAAAGGACTGTCTGCTGCTTGGAAGAAAACTCTGCTGAGCCAGCTACCTTCATAATGCTGAGGATGTCCTAGATTTTGTTTTGTCCTGTCCTCTCTCTGCTGGTACGACACTGTCCAGCCTGACATACAGGATGGTGGAGAAAGTTATCACTGTGCAATCAGTCTTTGTAAAATAAATGTGCTTATACTACTGAAGAACACATCATTTGGAGACATCTAAATGTGTTCTTCCAAACAGTTCAAGTCTGAACTATTTCCCCAAAACCTTTATAACCTTTATAATTGGGGCGGACTGAAATCTACTTTTTTGGTTCAAGTCAGTTTTACAAATTCAGTCTGGTGGATTACATTTGCTATCCTGACTCTCTGAAGATGCACACTCTGTTCTGCAGAACAGGTCTGTTTCTGGCCCCACGGCTGAAATATAACCAGGAGACCAACCCATTCCCTCTCCGCCCCTGACGGCCCTTCCTGGATTGAAGTCAGGAATCTTTTTGCCAGTCCCTCAAGACTCAATATGAAAACATGCTGCTGACAGCCTGGAAAAGATTTTTGAATGGGGATAAAAGTAAATTTATCAGGTCTCCAGCTGAAGATAGATACAGGTGAGGGATATACCAAGGTCTAATGAGGGAAGAAATGGTATAGGAAGGTAGAACCCAGAACTTTTGAGGTGGAGAGAGAGGCCAGCAGACTTCTCAAGAGGTTTTTAGGAACCTCGAGCCAAGATTCTAGAACTCCTGGTGTTGCACCCATCCACAATCTTGGAAAGTGCATTTGTACCAGTGTCTCAGAGAGTTTCTTGTAAATAAATCATGACGTTACAAATACTTTCAAGGTTTTGTTTTTACAGGTTCACAATCCTACAACAGAATATGGAGAAGATGTAAGGGAGAATCTCGCTGGGAATCAGGAAAACTACATGACAGGAGAACAAAAATAAAGCTCACTTTGACTTTGGACTTTGAGTCATCATCTTCACCATCTTCTCCCTCTGGGTGATCTTTGTTCAGTGCAGAGTAATCTTCCAGGAGGGTGTCAAACAAAACTATCCGCTTATTCTTGAAGAAGCCATAGAAATAAGCATTGCTATGGGAGGAACGCTTGGAACCTAGCGGGGGTGAAAATTCACATTAAAAACATAGGTCTAAGTCCTTTGTGTGCATTAACGATGCAACCTTCTATTTAAGTCTTTCAAGGGCATTTCCTCTCCACCATGAGATCAGTAGGCATTGATTCATTGCAAAATGCATTAAATCTCAGGTTCAAGCATATTTTTAGACACTCCGTTAGGTTTGTTTAATCTATTACTGTACTACATACATACTGTAAAACCTATTATAGAGGCACTGTGCATAACATCACAGTTAAGGTTGTGTTCTGAAAAGGACTTACAATGTGGCACAAAATTTTCTCTGTATGAAAATAGCCTTTAAATGTGAAATTTTATTTAGTTTTAGTTTAGCACCATACAAAAATCAATGCATCATATTCAATGGATTTAAAACTAGCTAGCTGATACATCTCGAAGAGTAATTCCATATGGGGAATAGTTATGCAATGGGTATATTTCTATTGGGGTCTTATAAGGATGTGTTCTTGGTCCACTTCTATTTGAAAACTTTATCAATGAGAGGGAAGAAAATATAAATTCCTTGCCAGAAAAGTTTGCAGATGACACAAAAATTGGTGGAGTGGTAAACAGTAAGAATGAGTCAGTTCTACACAGCAACGTGGATTGAATAGAAAGCTGGACTAACTTGAACATGCATTTTAGTATAGGTTAATACACGTCATACATCTAAGAACCAAGAAATTAAGTCACACTCTTAGGATGGAAGACTATCCTGAATGCAGAGATTCTAAAAAGGACTTAGGGCCATCGTGGAAACCAACTGAATGTGAGCTCCCAGTGAAACATGATGGCTAACAGCATATCTGACAGGTGCATTAAGGTGTTATTACCACTGCATACAGCATTAGTGAGACTGTTACTGGAATACTGTGGCCACAGAAGCTACAAGAACGATTTAAGGTCTAGAAACATGCGTCACAGTGTGAGTCTAAAGAAGCTCTATCTATTTAGCTTACTTAAAAACACCATTAAGAGATGCTTTGTGCACAGCCTAAGCTCAAACACAGGAAGAGGGTTTCTGACTGTAAAGGGCTCTCTCGTCTAGCAAGCGTAACATGATCCAAAGGCTGGAAGCAAAGGAAGATAAGTTCAATCTAAAAGAAGGCATACATTTTTAATGGTGAGAGTAATCAACCATTGGAACAATTTATCAAAGGATGTGGTGGATTCTTAATCACGTGGGGTCTTTAATCACAACTGGATATCTATCAGTGCAGGGACCACTGGGTGAAATTCTCAGGCATATGTAATGCAGGAGACCAGACAAGATCATCATCACAGTCCTTTTTTGGCCTTAAAAATATATGAATTATGCCCCTTGAGTTTTATATAGTTTTTGTTTAGCTCTGTGTAAGAAATATATCTCTTGTTAAAATTTTTCAGGAGAGTTTCTCATGTTTGATTGTTGGTGTGTGTATTTAAAATATTATAACCTAGCTTCCAAAAAAACAGTCAGAGGAAAATCTTGAGTAGATTAGTATCAGAGGGGTAGCCGTGTTAGTCTGGATCTGTAAAAGCAGCAAAGAATCCTGTGGCACCTTATAGACTAACAGACGTTTTGGAGCATGAGCTTTCGTGGGTGAATACCCACTTCCTCAGATGCATGTAGTGGAAACGTCCAGGGGCAGGTATATATATGCTAGCAAGCAAGCTAGAGATAACGAGGTCAGTTCAATCAGGGAGGATGAGGCCCTGTTCTAGCAGTTGAGGTGTGAAAACCAAGAGAGGAGAAACTGGTTCTGTAGTTGGCAAGCCATTCACAGTCTTTGTTCAATCCTGAGCTGATGGTGTCAAATTTGCAGATGAACTGAAGCTCAGCAGTTTCTCTCTGAAGTTTGGTCCTGAAGTTTTTTTGCTGCAGGATGGCCACCTTAAGGTCTGCTATAGTGTGGCCAGGGAGGTTGAAGTGCTCTCCTACAGGTTTTTGTATATTGCCATTCCTAATGTCTGATTTGTGTCCATTTATCCTTTTCCGTAGAGACTGTCCACTTTGGCCGATGTACATAGCAGAGGGGCATTGCTGGCACCACCCTATATCGAAAACCTACCGACCGCTATGCCTACCTTGATGCCTCCAGCTTCCATCCCGGACACATCACACGATCCATTGTCTACAGCCAAGCACTGAGGTACAACCGCATCTGCTCTAACCCCTCAGACAGAGACCAACACCTACAAAAGCTCCACCAAGCATTCTCAAAACTACAATACCCGCACGAGGAAATAAGGAAACAGATCAACAGAGCCAGACGTGTACCCAGAAGCCTCCTACTGCAAGACAAACCCAAGAAAGAAATCAACAGGACTCCACTGGCCATCACATACAGCCCCCAGCTAAAACCCCTCCAACGCATCATCAAGGATCTACAACCCATCCTGGACAATGATCCCACACTTTCACAGGCCTTGGGTGGCAGGCCAGTCCTTGCCCACAGACAACCTGCCAACCTGAAACATATTCTCACCAGTAACTGCACACCGCACCATAATAACTCTAGCTCAGGAACCAATCCATGCAACAAACCTCGATGCCAACTCTGCCCACATATCTACATCAGCGACACCATCACAGGACCTAACCAGATCAGCCACACCATCACCGGTTCATTCACCTGCACATCCACCAATGTAATATACGCCATCATATGCCAGCAATGCCCCTCTGCTATGTACATCGGCCAAACTGGACAGTCTCTACGGAAAAGGATAAATGGACACAAATCAGACATTAGGAATGGCAATATACAAAAACCTGTAGGAGAGCACTTCAACCTCCCTGGCCACACTATAGCAGACCTTAAGGTGGCCATCCTGCAGCAAAAAAACTTCAGGACCAGACTTCAAAGAGAAACTGCTGAGCTTCAGTTCATCTGCAAATTTGACACCATCAGCTCAGGATTGAACAAAGACTGTGAATGGCTTGCCAACTACAGAACCAGTTTCTCCTCTCTTGGTTTTCACACCTCAACTGCTAGAACAGGGCCTCATCCTCCCTGACTGAACTGACCTCGTTATCTCTAGCTTGCTTGCTAGCATATATATACCTGCCCCTGGACATTTCCACTACATGCATCCGATGAAGTGGGTATTCACCCACGAAAGCTCATGCTCCAAAATGTCTGTTAGTCTATAAGGTGCCACAGGATTCTTTGCTGCTTGAGTAGATTAGGTACAGATACTTCTTAAAGGAAATATTTATGTATAAAAGACAGTTCTAAAGCACACTCCTGAGCAGTGAACAGGAGTTTCAACCAGAGCACTTTCCTGCTAGACGTATAATCCAACTCTGGTAACATCATAACCAGTGAAAAAACAGTTATTGTGATCTTCAAGGGATGTGCTAAATTTTCCTTCCCTCCTGAAGGGAGAGTTTTCCTTCCTGTGCATAAACTGCAAGTAGCAGCTGCATTGGACGAAAGTTTGTAATCTTGAAAATACCAAATTTAGAGTCTGACTACATGGATTTTGTGCTACTATAACTATAATCTGTTGGAAACCAGTATAAAGCGATACAATTCCCTAGTATACCAGTGTAAAAGATGTTATAGCAATGTAGCTTACTCCTTTACAGGTACAGAAATAAACTATACCAGTATAAGCACCTTCATACTAATATAACTGCATCCACACCATGATGAATGCTGATTTCACTAGTTTCATTATAAAAGGCACACTCTGAACCAAAATAATTCAAATTGGTACAAAACTATGTGAAGACTCAGCCTTATGCAGCATTAAAGAGGCTGTGATCACAAAATGGAAGAACCACATACGTCTACACAATTAGATGTACCACACTGATAGGAAGTACTTAGTGTGACAACCATAGGAAATATCACTAGGGAATTAACTAGAGCAATGGTAGCGAATTGCAGGGGACAGACCAGACATAACTCAGACTCAAAGTGTCACAAACATAACAAACTAAGGTATCACAGAATGTGAAAAGAACAATTTTTTAATTGTTCTCGTAGATATCAATGTTAAGAGCCTGGGCTGGAAGGACTGGAAATTTGTGTGTGAGAGAAAAATTCTTCAATAGTTGCTATTATAGAAACCTGGTGGATGGAGTCATGTGAATATTTAAATCCCTGGTTACCAACTATTTAAGAAGGAATGGGTGGGTAAAATTATAATACCCAAATCTTATGTAATGTTATCTCTATTTTACAGATGGGGAAAACTGAAGAAGAGAGAGGTGAAGCGACTTGCCCAAGCTGTCCAGCAGCCAAATGACGAGCCGGAAATAAAACTCTGGCCTCCTGATTATTCTAGCCACCAGACCAAGCTGCCTGCATAAAAAGTAGCATTACCTGTTTTAGTTACTACAACTTTGAAACACAGTCTTTTGACTGATTATTGTCCAGTGTTTTAACTGGTAAAGCATAAGATGAGGTACTAGCATTTAATCTGGATGACACATGAGGATTTAGAAGAAATGGTACTGGAACAAAGCACCAATTTAAAAAGCCACTTGGTCCAGGTGGTATATCTGCTAGTGTGGGTTTTTTTACACCCTCCTTGGAAGCATATGGTACTGGCCATTGTTAGAGGCAGGATACTGGACTAGATGGACCTTTAGTTTGAAGAAGAGTGAGGGGGGATCTGATAGCAGCCTTCAGCAACTTGAAGGGGGGTTCCAAAGAGGATGGAGCTCGGCTGTTCTCAGTGGTGGCAGATGACAGAACAAGGAGCAATGGTCTCAAGTTGCAGCTGGGGAGGTCAAAGTTGGATATTAGGAAAAACTATTTCACTAGGAGGGTGGTAAAGCACTGTAATAGGTTCCCTAGGGAGGTGGTGGAATCTCCATCCTTAGAGGTTTTTAAGGGCCAGCTTGACAAAGCCCTGGTTGGCATGATTAAGTTGGGGTTGGTCCTGCTTTGAGCATTAGATGACCTCCTGAGGTCTCTTCCAACCCTAATCATCTATGATTCTATGGGTCTGATTTAGAATGGCAATTCTGGTACTTGGATACATGGAAAAGATATCTGATAGTGGAGAACTCTGCAACCTTGCTGACAAAGGCATAACAAGAGGCAATGACTGAAAGTTGAGGTTAGAGAAATTCAACCTTTAATTCAGAGGCAATGTCCTAACTGAGAGGTTAATTAAATATTGGAACAGTTTATGAGGGGAGGTGATGGGTTCAACATTGCTTGGAGCCTTTCAGACTAAACTAGATATATTTTTTTAAAATGTACTTTTTATCCAGCTTCTGGGAGAAGTTCTGCATCCTGAGTGCTGGGGTTGAGCTGGATAGTTGTAGTGGTCCCATCTAGCCTTGGAAACAGTGGATCTATGAACCCCCTTCATTCCCTTCCTTCATGGGCCTTGGGGATTAACACTTACAGCTCTGCATTAAGATAACATCTATAATCAAATCTCATGCTTCAGGGCTTCAGATGGTCATCAGCACAGGTCAGGAAGGTATCTTCCCCTGGCTCTCCCCCAGTACACAAGTGGCCAGATGTATTCTCAATTTCTCTTGCTTTTGTTTTTTCTCTGCTTTCCTCTGAAGTATCAGATCGGCCACAGCTGGAATGGAGGCTACATGTAGTGGGCAGTGCTCTAAGACGGAATAGAGAATCCTCTTTCTAGATGCTTGACTAGTATCTTGCTCACATACTTAGGGTGATACTGATAGTCATATCTGGAGTCAGAAAGGAATTTTCATGTGGTCAATTTGGCAGGGATCTGGGGGAAGAGGTGCATTTTTATCTCTGCAGCTTGGAGTATGGCTCACCTGTTGTGATCATCTGGGCATGTCTCACCTAATCAATCTCCTGTCACTGCAGGGACCACGGGCATTGGTGGCACCTTGGTGTCTCCCTGTGGCACACAGTTTAATCTCCTGAGAACTGAAATGCTTTTGTCTAACTAAAGTCTTTGGACTTAATATAGGGGTATCTTGGTGAAAATTAATGGCCTGTGCTATACAGAAGGTTAGACTAGATGATCTCATTGTCCCTTCTGACCTTAATCTCTATGAAATTAAGAAATTTGTATGTCCCCAAGTTTATACTGATGACTCACATCTATCTCTTTACTAGAGACCAATCTCCTTCCATCTAAACTAATGTTTCCATCTCCTTTTCTGAAATCTCCTAGTGGACATCAAGCCAGCAACTAAAACTTAACATAGTCAAAATAGAGCTCCTGATCTTTTCCTAGAAGCTCTCCCCTGCACATCTTATCTCTAAATCAGTGAAGAAATGGTACCTTCATCCTTTCTGTCCCTCAAGTCCATAATCTTTGATTAATCTTTGACTCAGTTCTCTTCCACTGTGTCAAGCACAAACTTTTATTCTTAACTACAAAGCCCTTCACATCATCTTCCCTATAATTTTATTGCACTGCCCATCAGGCCAGCATTGATAGCCTGATCCTGCACCACTCCCACAAGTACAGGCTACTCTTCAGCATGGGAGAAGCTTATGCATGATGCCACAAATAATCACAATGGTGCCTTCTGGCTTTATAAATTTATGTAATTAATGTTGCAAAAGAGTTAAGCTGTATGAGACCAGGGACCCTGATTACATTGATACTGGCACACAACCACTTTAGAATAGCTATGATGACCTGACCCTCCTCCCCTCATATAGATGCAGCTATGTCTACAGAAGAATCCTTTTGTTGACATATCTATTGTCTTTCAGGAATATTGAGTTTCTGTACCAATGGAAAACCCCCTTCTGACAGTGTAGGCTGCATCTACACTACAGGGTTATGTTGGCATAGCTAAGGTGACATAGGCCAGGTCCACACTACAGCGTTAAATCGATTTAAACAGCGTTAAATCGATTTAACGCTGTAACCGTCCACACTACAAGGCACTTAAAATCGATTTTAAGGGGTCTTAAAATCGATTTCTGTACTCCAGGTAAACGAAAGGAGTAACCCTAAAATCGATATTACTAAATCGATTTAGGGTTAGTGTGGATGGATATCGAAGTTATTGGTCCTATTCTTTTACTGAGCTACCCAGAGTGCACCGCTCCGGAAATCGATGGTACCCTGGGATCATGGACACACAACTCCGAAGTAATGTGCCCTAGTGTGGACGCGTAAAATCGATTTTATGAAACCTGTTTTATAAAATCGATTTTACTAATATCGATTTAAAGCTGTAGTGTGGACGTAGGCATAGTGATACTGCTATAGTCTTCATATTGTAGACATAACCCTAAGGCTCCTTTTGCTACTGGGAAACTCAAATTTCTGCATTTAAAATATGTTTCCTCTTTTGGATAGTTCACACTGAGGACTAAATCCTTTATTTGCTACAAACAGAAAATTGTTCAAAAACGCTGTTTCATAAATATGTGGAGTAATTTTTGCTAGTTTTAGGAATTATTAAAGCCCAAATGTTGTAAGTGCTCTAAAATCTGTATGGTTACTTGGAATGCCTCATGGGAGTGTGGGGTTTGGTCAGTGACCCAAATTTGGGGTCATTTGAACCAGGGGTTCCCAAGACAGAGTCCATCCCAAAAAACAGTTTTTCTTAAAGTTCATATATCTAGCAGTGAATTTTTGCTCACAGGGATCAAAGCAGAGCTGAGATCACACCAGGGTCTCAGGTGCTTGAGAGTTAGCCACCCACTAGCCCTTTAGGGGGAAATCAAATTATAACCTTATAAGCCAAAGACTTTAGTTCTTCTGTTAGGAAAGGCACCGTCTTAAATGCTTGATGGCATGTCAAACACATTACACCAAGCAAGTGCTGAGAGAGAGGGGCTAACTATCTGGAAAACTAACTCTACATCACCGGACCTGAATGACTCAAGGGAGAATATACCAATTACTGAATCTAAATAGCTTCCAGACACTGTGAATTCAAATCCAGCCCAGGACAGAAATATGAAATAAAAAGAAAAGGGGCTCCAATCTGTCAGAGGGCTTATTTTAGGGAAATACAATCTGAATACAGCAGAATATTCAGAAGGCAATTAAACTGTTTTTAAAATAAGTTACATGAGCAAATGTGTAACTTCCCAGGGAGGGAAGCATGATTAGTGGTGGAAGAGTAGGTGGTAATAGGGGGAGAGGGAATTGGGATGCAGTGAGAGGAAGAGAGGTTATTTGGATTCATGGGGGAAGGGGGGGTGGGACACTGGGATGGGGGTCCTGGTGGTGACAGGACGACTGGGGGAGAATAGGAGCAGAGGCACCTCCCAGCCCCACATTACCCACCCATGTTTGCACCCCAATCTGGGGACCTATAGACCATCTATGGGGTATGGCCCCTCTTCCTGGCTCTCCTTGTGATCTGGGAAGCCTGCCTTTCGGGGGGGGAGGGAGGGGAACGGGGGACATGAAAGTGTCTAAGCCCGTCTCCCTACTCCTCCTCTGTAAATGGGGGAGTAGGAAGTCTATAGGGGTCTGACTCTTCCTTCTGATCCCCCCATGTGAGCCACGATCTGTGGAAGCCCTGTCCCTCTGGGTGGGGAGCTTAGAACAGGCACCAAGAACACATGGCTGAAACTGGGAATGCATAACACAAATTGGAAACTCTCCTGCAGTCGGGAGGGGAGAAAAGAACACCATGAATGCAGCAGTTGATGTTTCAGAGCTACTGTTTCAGGCTATATTTAGCTCCACTGGGTATGCTTTTTCAGCTAAGAACATCTAATTGAGATGAATGGATCACTTAACACCTCTCTGAGCCTGCTATGCTGTTTTTGTGTTCTGGGTGCTAACTGGACTGGAAGGGGAGGGTGACTTAGAAATGTTGGCAGGGAATGGTGGGGCAAAGGAAGGAGAAAGACACTCACACCAGTCTTCTCTTAGGGCTTGTCTACACTGGCACTTTACAGCGCTGCAACTTTCTTGCTTAGGGATGTGAAAAAACATCCCTGAGCACTGCAAATTTCAATGCTGTAAAGTGCCAGTTTAGACAGTGCACCAGCGCTAGGAGCACTGCTCCCAGCACTGGTAGATATTCCCTTCGTGGAGGTGAGTTTTTTAGAGCGCTAGGAGAGCTCTCTCCCAGTGCTATGCTGTGACTACACAAGCCACTTTAAAGCACTGCCAGTGAAGACGTGCCCTAAGATGCTTAAATCTTTTGGAAAGCACCATATAATAAAACTGTCAAGATTTTGGGACACAGACAATGTCTGAGATTTCTCTCACTGGCACTGTCACCCACTACATGCTGCAGACATTTCAAAGCATGACCATCATCCCCACTGCACTATAACAAGATGTACAGGAAGGGGAAAGGAGCACTGAGGAATCACCTAGCAACCAGTGGGAAGATCACTGGACTGGAACCATTTCTAGCTCTGCCACTGGTCTGCTGGGTGACCTTGGGCAAATCACTTCAACTCTGTACCTCAGTTTCCTGTAAAATCGAGATAATGAAAAGTTCTTTGACCTCTAGTGAAGAAAAGCACTGCACAAAAGCTAGGCCTTTTGATCAGCAAGTTTGCAGATGACACTAAACTGGGAGCAGTGGTAGATACATTGGAAGGTGGGGATAGGATACAGAGGGACCTAGACAAATTAAAGGATTGGGCCAAAATAAATCTGATGAGGTTCAACAAGGACAAGTGCAGAGTCCTGCACTTAGGACAGAAGAATCCCATGCACTGCTACAGACTAGGGATAGAGTGGTTAGGCAGCAGCTCTGCAGAAAAGGATCTAGGGATTACAGTGGACAAGAAGCTGGATATGAATCAATGGTGTGCCCTTGTTGTCAAGAAGATTAGCGGCATTTTAGGCATATAAGTAGAAGCATTGCCTGCAGATCTAAGGGCACGATCATTCCCCTCTATTTGGCATGGTGAGGCCTCATCTGGAGTACTGTGTCCAGTTTTGGGTCCCACACTACAAGAAGGATGTGGAAAAATTGGAAAGAGTCCAGCAGAGGGCAACAAAAATGATTAGGGGGCTGGAGCACATGACTTATGAGGAGAGGCAGGGGGAACTAGGATTATTTAGTCTGCAGAAGAGAAGAATGAGGGGTAGTTGCTTTCAACTACCTGAAGGAGGGTTCCAAAGAGGATGGATCTAGACTGTTCTCAGTCATAGCAGATGACCGAACAAGCAGTAATGGTCTCAAGTCGCAGTGGGGGAGGTTTAGTTTGGATATAAGGAAAAGCTTTTTCACTAGGAGGGTGGTGAAGCACTGGAATGAGTTACCTAGGGAGGTGGTGGAATCTCCTTCCTTAGAGGTTTTCAAGGTCAGGCTTGAGAAAGCCCTGGCTGGGATGATTTAGTTGGGGATTGGTCCTGCTCTGAGCAGTGGGTTGGACTCGATAACCTCCTGAGGTCCCTTGCAACCATGATATTCTATGATTCTATGATGATTCTGTGATTATTACATAGCCCAGTAGCATACCAGCTGCAAACCTAGGTAAGAGGCAAAACTAGCTAAATGGCCACTGCTCCTACCAAAAACAATAATCTTTTTGTTTAAAAAAATTAAATTATATGGCAAAATCTTTTGTTAACGCAGAGTTAAGGTTGCCCAGTAGCACCTCGTCCCTTTCCAGAACATAAAGTTCAGCAAAACTTAAACTTCTGAAAATCAGGAATACAGAATTAGAGATGACTACACAACCCTTATCTCTTTGAGCAATGCTTCACAACACTCATAACACACACACTCCCACTCTGCCTTGTAATGGACAGCTGCGACCTGCACTTGCCCTGTGCTCAAACACTGAAACTACTCCCTTGACAGAATACCAAGCTTTCATTTCATATCCTTTTACAACTCCTTTACATTTGCATACAGGATGCCACTCTTTCCTCTATCCATCATTAATCATCACCAATTCCCATTGACTATTGCCAGCTCCAGAGGGGCAAAGTTAAGGTTGTATGGGCATTTACCTTAACTCTGCATTTCCTGGTTTCAGAAGTCTGAGTTTTATCAACAGGCAACCTTAACTCTGTTAAAGTTTTAATAAGACTGATTTAAACACTAAAAGCTGACCCAAAGCCCAGTGAAGATAATGGAAAGGCTCTCATTGATTTCAAGGGGCTTTGGATCAGATCTTAAGTTAGTACCATAATTAATTAATAGGAAGAGCTGATAATGATACTGATCAGGTAAGGTTTCCAAACACTTTCCATTGTGAGCCTGTTTTTTAAGTTGCTCAGAACTTTGCCAAACTGTAATAATTTGGGCTAATTTTCTCCATTTTTGCTCTTTACCTCAGTCTAATGTTTTGTACATTTCAACAATTCAGCTATTTCCAAGAATTATGTTGGGGAAAAAAATAGGTCGTTTTGCAAATGTTCAAACACCGCCCCACCCCCATTATTTCTTTAAAGAGCTCCAGTGCCTCAGTAATGTGGAATGCGAAATTAAAATTTGGATGGATACTCTTTAGGTCAGAGGTGCTTTTTGCTGTCCTCATGAAAATTAATCTGTATTTGGCCTCTGAAAGTTGTCATTCACACAAGATGAGCAGAGCCTGTTAGAGGCTCACTGCTGAAATTATAGACCTTTTTCACCAAGCACATTCCCATCCCCACCGCTTCCTCCGCGGCAATTCCACTGTACCTGTTCCTAGACTCTAGAGAGCCGTACATGGCTCTGGATGGGATACAGGCAAAACAGGAGCTGCAAAATATCCTTTTGACCTAAGAGAAGGTGTGTTGTGCTAGAAGTTAAGAGACAACATGGGTTCTAGTCTAAAGGCTTCTACTCACTGGTATTAACAATTCTATGCATTCCACAGCCCTTATTCTTAAGCAAGGTATCATACCTTACAAGACATGCTAATATATAATATAATTCACCCCATTTTGCAGACATAACACAAGGTGGCATCTGGAAGAGTCATGAATAGAACCTAAATCTCATACACTGATCACATTGCCTTTCTGAATAAATGTGCTTTGCTGTACCATCTAACCACTGTACTTGAGATCCCTGCCAGAAACAAGAATAGAACCCAGGAATCCTAACTTACAATATTCTTCTAACAAAGAGTTGTGAAAAGCCACTGGCAAAAGGGTATGACACCCACTTCTAACGGCAGGTCCACACAGAAGGTAAGTCTACTACTAATAATAATCCCTTAGCTCAAGTAGTAGAAATCTGTGCTGTGAAATAAAGATCTTAGATTCAGACTGTTGATGACATGTGTGGGGTTGATATGTTTCCACATGATGAATTTTCAGAGGGTTTTAAACCTAGGAAAGCATGTTAAGGTTGTAATGTCATATTCTTAAAAGTTAGAAAATCCCAGAATGAAAGTTGCAGGGTAACCTTAATTTGACTTCCTTGTACGTATGTATTATGGCACTGCCTTTAATCACGATGAAAGAATTTCATTCATTGGATACTTGCTTCAGCAACTGTAGAAAATGGACATTCAGTGAGGCACAGGGTTGCAAGAGGATTTTCCTTTGTTTAACGCACTGAACTGGGACCCAGGAAGCCTGATTTTATTCTTTGCTCTACAACATATTTCCTATAAAATGCTGAAAATACATACACATGTATTGGGGTGGGGGGGCATGCTGAATTAAGGTTGCACAAGCAACTTTCATTCTGGCAACTTTATTATAACTGTACTGACCCTAGGACACAAACAGCTCTATGCTCCTTCATGGAAATAACTAGAGCACATGCCCTGACCTAAAGCATATGAGTTGGCAAACTTAAATAACGACCCCAAATCAATAAAAATAAAAGGAAACTAAAAAGTAAGGGGCTTATGAACACCATCTGTGTGTTTACTTAAAAGTCTCACCTTCTACAACATAGACCTTAGTCAAAGGAAAGTCAATACTTTTTGCCATCGTTTCAATTGCTTGTTTGAGTTCTCCCTCAGGAAGTGGAATGAATTTATCAAACAGAGGGGCAATGTAGTCTGCGTATATTGTGACAAGAACCTGCAAAGAAACACAGGTGTTAAAACCAGGCATAGAAAAATCCTTGGTGAACTAGACCAAAAGTAAATCTTAAAACTTGAAAATAATATTTGTTTCTAGATTTTAGAACACAAGTAAGAAGCCTTCAGCAGAAAGTGGTGTTAAGGAGCCATTCCCTTAGAAGAGGGACTGAAAGAAGACTATGCAGAGAACAAAGTGAGGCACTGAAAATCAGACTTGTTCCCATTACAGTAAAAGTTTGCAATCCTTGAAGACTTCCTCTGATTGGAACCACTGACTAGTCAAAGCTTGGATGCAATTATCCTTTCAATTTTTTTTTTAAAAGGAGATGAAGTATTCCATTTATTCCTCCTCTGACCATTCCACACAACACACTCATTCTTTAGCATAGCACCTTTACCCTGAAAGCATGGGAAGACTGTCAGTGCTCCTCACTGCCAACATTTCAACTGACAGGGGAACAAGCCTTGCAGATCTGGTGAGCACTTTTCTGCCTCTAGCCATAAAACCAGGACTCTTTCAAATTTAAGACTTTAGAGGCCCAAGTGCCCCAGAGTGCCAGCAACCTGGAAAATATATATATATTTTTTTCTTTTCAAGGCAAGAAAAGGAGGGTGGAGAGATGAGGAGAAAATGGCAGGGTGAGTGTCACCATGCCTCAGTGGGTCACAACTGAGAATACCAAATTCAGGACAAACTCTGCGAAATAGAGAAGACTCCTCCCCCCCAAACAGGTGGTTATTCTCCCACAAGATGTACCAAACGAGCAACAAAAGTAAACTTCTGTTTCACAACACTGGCTAACAAGCAGTCTCCTTAGGCATGCCAGTCTTTGTAACACCACTAGACTTAATGATGAGTGGTTTTTTTAAAACCAATTTCATCAACCAAAGGGAACAATGGGTTTCTCTTCACTTGGCAGAAGCTATAAAAGGCCCTGGAAACATCTCCATTTTGCCTCTTTCCTGCTCTGCTCTCTGGACTATGAACTTATTCTAATGGGTGCATTCTAACCAAGGGACTGAGCACCTTCCAATGATTTGGAAGCAACCAGAGATTTGACTTAAGCCAGCAGTTTATTCCATCATTGCTACAGGCCTGATCCAAGAACTTTGCATTTATTATATATATTTGATGCCCTTAACTCTCACCTTTCCTTCTTTTTATAAATAAACCTTTAGATATTAGATACTCAAGGACTGGCAACAGCGTGATTATTGGATAATTCTGAACTGTATATTGACCTGGGTTTGTGTCTGGTCCTTTGGGATCAGAAGTTCTAGTTTGTGGAAAACTACCGCTAACAAGATGGGGTTTGGAGTTATATGTGCAAGTCACATGTCCATGCCTGCTTTGCTTAGTCATAGCAGAAGCTATTACCCACACTCTAGTTAGAGTGTCCTCAGGAAAAATTCATTAAGTGTAGACAGGCATCTTCCATGGCCCATTGTGAGTTAAGTGTTCTTTGATGGGCCATTCAACGTATATAGTTCCTTTGCAATGTGCTGGCTGAATACCTTGTGGGTGTTACTACATGAGCAAACAAATTTGAAATACAGGTACATAGTTAATATTCATAACTTCAGATACAAAAGTGATACATGCATACGAATAACAATCATATTCAGCAAATCATTACTTTTCCATTGACACCTTACTTGACACACTTTGTATAAAATTTGTTGCAATTATATAACAGTGGTAGAAACAATGATCTACATGGTCATGTTTTAATCATATAATATCACAGTGAGTACAAGCTGAGATCAAACAATCATACAGTCATACAAAGCAGGTATTTAGCATGATCCGTATAACTTATGCTTCTGGAAAAGGAACTAGGACTTGGGTAGAATGGGTCAAAATAACAGGGCATTTTACTGACTTTTTTTCGAACAATTTATTTTTTACAAGAAATCTTGAAACGAAATGAAAATTTTCATTTAATTCTCTTATTATATTTTTCATTTCCATTCATTTTAATTTCCATTAGTTTAGTTTTCAGAAACAGAAACTTTTTGGTTGTTGATTTTCATTTTTCTACATCTCCCCGACTTCTTTTTTCATCTGTTCCCTCTTTACCCCAGCTGAAAAAGCATGGGGAAGTTAAACCAAGACAAACCTACTCTCCCTTCCTTATATACTTTTCTGACAATGGAAAAAGTTAGAAAAAAGTTTAAAGTTTGAGAAAGTGGGACGGAGCACGGGGGGAAGACAACATTCACTTTACTTTTTTAAACTGGAAAATGGAGGCGGGGGAAGTGAGCACTAAAAAAATGGGAAAAAGCTCCAAACAGATAGCTCCATCTGCAGCAGAGTGCCCCATTCAGAGAGACCATTTTGTTCTTCAGAAACTGCAGCAGCAGCAGAGGATTTCTCAAAAGAAAGGACTTCTACCATGCTTGATAAACTTAATAGGCAGAATCAGTAACAGTAAAGTTAGAGACACAAGGTGGAGAACGCAATATCTATTATTGGACTAACTTCTGTGGTGAGAGGGACAAGCTTTTGAGCTTATATAGAGCTCTTCTTCTGGTATGGGAAATATGCTCAGAGTTTCAATTCCCAGACCTGAAGATAAGCCCTGTGTAAGCTCAAAAGCATCTCTCTCTCACCAGCAGAAGTTGGCCCAATAAGAAATATTACATCACTCACCTTGTCTCTCTAAAATCATTGTAGCCATGTTTATTCAGGAACAATGCATACAGTACAGGAAAGTTGACTGTTGTAATCCAGCTAAGTCAAATGTCTGACCTGCTTAATGTCATGGACAGCCACATGACATGTTCAGATTCTGCTGGTTTGTCTTTTAAAAAAATAACACATTCTAGCACAAAAGTCTCCAAAATGTGATCCAAGTGTAAAACAAAGTTGCCTTTTTCCACGTGCAGACAGTCTGACTCAACTTCCCCACCTCCATTAATCTCACTCAAAGGTGTAAATCTAAAGCCTGAAGATGACATTTTAAAAGTCAAAACTAACTATTTCATTGCTGACCATTGTAGCAGACGGAAAAGGAGTGAAGCACATGTGAAATAAGAAACAGGGAGCCCACAGACCTCTGCACTAATGTCATGAACGCTACACAATTCTCCTGTGCTTTGCAGACCCACAGGAAGCATAGTAACAATGGGGGACACGACAATTTCTTCGAGGACTGTTTGCTGAGGGACACAGTGAAAACTTGTTGGTGGCATTTACAGAGTAGCTGCAGATGGATGAGCGCTGCTTCTGAACACAAGAAACAAGCACTAATTGGTGGGATCATATGGTAATGGAGGTTCAAGATGATGAGCAGTGGCTGCAGAACTTTCAGACATGAAAGGCCAGATTCCTGGATCTGTATGCCAAGCTCACCCCAGCATTGCAGGGCAGTAATACCACATTAAGAGCTGCACTAACAGTGGAGAAACAAGTGGCAACTGCATTCTAGAAGCTTGGAAACACTGGATTTCTACTGGTCAGTGGGAAACCATTTTGCAACTGGAAAATCCACAGTACATCTCAGACAGGCAGGGTGGCACCAACGTCCCTCAAATGGGTGATCTGCGCAATGTTGTGATCACTCATGCCTTGCACCTTCCGACGTGCCTGGACACCATGATGAGGAACATCGCAGAGTGCTATGCAGGATGTCATCAGGAAGCAAATAATCAGGACCCTCTCCAACCAACATGTCACAATCTAACTGAACGGCTCACTGGAAGACGGATTTGGAAGGAATGGGGGAAACTTTGCTTAGCTCTGGATCTGTGCCCCCAACGCTATGTGACAAATGGAGAAGCATATCAGCTGCCACTGGATGTGGTGTGAGGAACATCAGGAGCTGAGAGTCCTGGTGCCACAGGTGAAGAGCACAGAGCACACAATCATCACTCCGAGAGCTGGAACCATGCTGGAGAGGATCCTGAAGAATGCCACCCGCTGCCAGTGTGTTGAAGACTTGAAACAGAAACTGGACCAGGGGAAGGCCTTTGAGGTGATGTGCATGTGGGATGCCAGCAACCACCTCCTCGCAAGGGCAGTTCCACCCGACTTGCCGAGAGGAGGTTCATCCACAGGGCCCAGTTCAACTGCGTCCCACTGAACAGAGCCGTCTGCCATGGGATACGGGACAAGTGATGCAGGAAATGCGGCTATGCCAGCGAGATATTACCCCATGTCTTGTGTAGCTGCAAGTCCCATTCCAGAGCCTGCAGCTGTGACACAACACCATCCAGAATCGCCTAATCAGAGACACCACCCGAGGGGAAGGTTGCTGTTAACTCCGTCATTCCTGGAATGGAGAGCCAACTGCGACTGGACACCATTACCACCAATGTGGAATGGAAGAAGATAGTCACAGTGGACATTACAGCGTCCTTTGAGAACAGGTTCCCAGCCTTCCACAACACCTGAGCTCGAAACGTGAAGAAATACAATCCTCTGGCCATCGTTTGAGAGCTAGACATTACAAGGTTCAAACACACACTCTGATCATCAGAGCCCAGGGCACATGAGAATTCAGTAATGATTGAGTGTTGCGGGAATGTGGAATCAGTCAGTGCTACACTCATGGTGTCGGACGGCATCAGGTGGTCAAGGGACAGCTATCTAGAACACATCACCAGACATCGGCAATACCATGAGAGATGAGTTGGAGTGTTAAGAACATAAGAACGGCCATACCGGGTCAGACCAAAGATCCATCTAGCCTGGTATCTGTCTACCGACAGTGGCCAATGCCAGGTGCCCCAGAGGGAGTGAAGCTAACAGGCAATGATCAAGAGATCTCTCTCCTGCCATCCATCTCCATCCTCTGATGAACAGAGGCTAGGGACACCATTCTTTACCCTTCCTGGCTAATAGCCATTTATGGACTTAGCCACCATGAATTTATCCAGTTCCCTTTTAAACACTGTTATAGTCCCAGCCTTCACAACCTCCTCAGATAAGGAGTTCCACAAGTTGACTGTGCGCTGTGTGAAGAAGAACTTCCTTTTATTTGTTTTAAACCTGCTACCTATTAATTTCATTTGGTGACCCCTAGTTTTTGTATTATGGGAATAAGTAAATAACTGTTCCTTATCCACTTTCTCAACATCACTCATGACTTTATATACCTCTATCATATCCCCCCTTAGTCTCCTCTTTTCCAAGCTGAAGAGGCCTAGCCTCTTTAATCTTTCCTCATATGGGACCCTCTCCAAACCCCTAATCATTTTAGTTGTCCTTTTCTGAACTTTTCCTAGTGCCTGTATATCTTTTTTGAGGTGAGGAGACCACATCTGTATACAGTATTCGAGATGTGGGCGTACCATGGATTTATATAAGGGCAATAATATATTCTCAGTCTTATTCTCTATCCCCTTTTTAATGATTCCTAACATCCTGTTTGCTTTTCTGACCGCCTCTGCGCACTGCGTGGACATCTTCAGAGAACCATCCACGATGACGCCAAGATCTTTTTCCTGACTCGCTGTAGCTAAATTAGCCCCCATCATATTGTATGTATAGTGGGGGTTATTTTTTCCAATGTGCATTACTTTACATTTATCCACATTAAATTTCATTTGCCATTTTCTTGCCCAATCACTTAGTTTTGTCAGATCTTTTTGAAGTTCTTCACAATCTGCTTTGGTCTTAACTATCTTGAGTAGTTTAATATCATCTGTAAACTTTGCCACCTCATTGTTTACCCCTTTCTCCAGATCATTTATGAATAAATTGAATAGAATTGGTCCTAGGACTGACCCTTGGGGAACACCACTAGTTACCCCTGTCCATTCTGAGAATTTACCATTAATTCCTACTCTTTGTTCCCTGTCTTTTAACCAGTTCTCAGTCCATGAAAGGACCTTTCCTTTTATCTCATGACAGCTTAATTTAGGTAAGAGCCTTTGGTGAGGGACCTTGTCAAAGGCTTTCTGGAAATCTAAGTACACTATGTCCACTGGATCCCCCTTGTCCACATGTTTGTTGACCCCTTCAAAGAACTCTAATAGATTAGCAAGACATGATTTCCCTTTACAGAAACCATGTTGACTATTGCTCAACAGTTTATGTTTTTCTATGTGTCTGACGATTTTATTCTTAACTATTGTTTCGACTAATTTGCCCGGTACTGATGTTAGACTTATCGGTCTGCAATTGCCGGGATCACCTCTAGAGCCCTTTTTAAATATTGGCGTTAGGTTAGCTAACTTCCAGTCATTGGGTACCAAAGCTGATTTAAAGGACAGGTTACAAACCTTAGTTAATTGTTGTTGAAAAAGTAACTGAAAGTACTTTCCTGATGGATTGTATTTTCTAAGGGACAAACTATCTTAAATTCTCAATTAATGAGGGACAAGCTTCACTAATTGCTATATTTGCTTTCCACAACCAACTCTCTGTATAACTTTTAAGAACATAAAAATGGCCATACTGAGTCAGACCAAAGGTACATCTAGCCAAGTATCCCATCTTCCGACAGTGGCCAAAGCCAGGTGCCCCAGAGGGAATGAACAGAACAGGTAATCATGAAGTGATCCATCCTGGCCCCCATTCCCAGCTTCTGACAAACAGAGACTAGGGACACCATTCCCTGCCCATCCTGACTAATAGCCATTGTTTGCCCTATCCTCCATGAATGTATCTAGTTCTTTTCTGAATCCTGTTATGGTCTTGCCCTTCACAATATCCTCTGTTGAAGAGTTTCACAGGTTGACTGTGCATTGTGTGAAGATATACTTCCTTTTGTTTCTTTTAAACTTGCTACCTATTAACGTCATTTGGTAGCCCCTAGTCCTTGTGTTATGAGAAGGAGTAAATAACACTTCCTTATTTACTTTCACCAGACCTAAATCATATCCCCCTTTAGTCGTGAAAAGTCCCAGTCTTGTTAATCTCTCCTCATACAGAAGCCGTTCCATATCCCTAATCATTTTTGTTGCCCTTTTCAGAACCTTTTCCAATTCCAATATATCTTTTTTGAGATGGGGTGACCACATCTATACACAGTATTCAAGATTTGGGCGAACCATGGATTTATATAGAGGCAATACAATATTTTCTGTCTTCTTATCTATCCCTTTCTTAATGATTTCCAACATTGTTTGCTTTTTTGACTGTTGCTGCACGTTGAGTGGATGTTTTCAGAGAATTATCCACAATGACTCCAAGACTTCTCTCGAGTGGTAACAGCTAATTTAGACCCCATCATTTTATATGTATAGTTGGGATTATGTTTTCCAGCATGCATTACTTTACATTTATCAACATTACATTTTTTCTGCTAGTCTGTTGCCCAGTCACCCAGTTTTGAGAGATCCCTTTGTAGCTCTTTGTAGTCTGCCTGGGACTTAACTATCTTGAGTAGTTTTACATCATCTGTAAATTTTGCCACCTCACTGTTTAATCCTTTTTCCAGATCATTTATGAACATGTTGAATAGGACTGGTCCCAGAACAGACCCCTGGGAGACACCACTATTTACCTCTCTCCATTCTAAAACTGACCATTTATTCCTACTCTTTTTTCCCTATCTTTTAACCAGTTACCAATCCATGAGAGGACCTCCCCTCTTATCCCATGATAGCTTACTTTGCTTGAGAACCTTTGGTGAGGGACCACGTCAAAGGCTTTCTGAAAATCTAAGTACACTATATCCACTTGTTCCCCCTTGTCCACATGCTTGTTGACCCCGTTAAAGAATTCTAGTAGATTGGTGAGGCATGATTTCCTTTTACAGAAACCATGTTGACTTTTCCCCAACAAATTATCTTCATCTATGTATCTGACAATTTTGCTCTTTATTATAGATTCAACCAGTTTGCCTGGTACTGGAGCTCTTTTTAAAAATTGGCATCACATTAGCTATCCTCCAGTCATTTGGTACAAAAGCTGATTTAAATGATAGGTTAAATTGATAGGTTTCATGAGTGATGTACCCAAATATTTGGATGTTAATATCTAAATTATATTATTAAATTTATTCACCTAAATTTAGGTTATTGCAGATTATGTACCATATGTATTTTATGATCTTTCAACCAACCTTTGTACTTTAAATCTGCCTGAAATTCCTTCGCTTTCATGCAGCACTGCTGTTGACTCTTGTGGTAGCCCTTTCCTGCATTCACCATGCAATTTTTTCATAGATGTCCATGTTTCCACAGCCAGTCCATAGCTGTGTTCCAATGACTCCTTTCTACTCCAGACAGGAGAGCATCTAGTGTGTGGAGCCAACATGGTTGGTTTGAGTCATACAACTATTGAAGCCAAGGGTTAAATTTGGGAAAACAAAGTGACTTAGGAACCTAAGTCCTACTGAAAATCATTGGGACCTGGAGTACAAGATCTGAATTATCTGGAATATTTAGAATCTAAACATTCCAGTTCCCTATTTGCATTTCTGGAGTTTCTTGTATCTGTAGCATCTAATTATTTTTTATAAAGGACATGGCAAATTCAGAGGTTTCTCCTGTAGAAGAAGTTATGATCTTTGGCTGTTTTCAAAATTTCACACTAAGTGACTTAGGAGACTAAATCCTCATCAAGGGGAACCAACTTGCCCATATTCAACCATCTTTCAAATTTATTCTCCTAATTTTCTAGGACTTTCACTCTTCATCAAACTATGGGCAGACACATAGCCCACTCTGCATGACTGCATGAACTATTATTCTGGATTCCAATACCTTTAAATAGCTCTCCATACCAATGAAAACTACAAGAACATTATTATTTTAGTTGCAGGCTTTGTTGTGCTTCATAACTTGGACGCAATTAAGAAATGGGCCCAAAGGATTGCTATATTAGAACTTTATTCTTTAGTTACTTAGCACAAGGAGCAATGCTATAATTGTTTTGGAGATACATGCAGTACACCAGTAGATCTCAAACTTTTGTACTGGTGATCCCTTTCACATAGCAAGCCTCTGAGTGAGACTCCCCTTATAAATTAAAAACACTTTTTTATATACTTAACACTGTTATAAATGCTGGCTACAAAGTAGGGTTTAGGGTGGAGGCTGCAGCTCACAACCCCCCATTTAATAACCTCGTGATCCCCTGAGGGGTCCCGACCTCAGTTTGAGAACCCCTGCGGTACACAATATTTTTTCTTTGCCACTTTTGAACTGCCTTTCCTTCTTCCGTAAACCTAAGATCTGATACAAATACATTGATATTACCTCATCCACCATGTCTTTCTATACAAAAAATACGAAGTAATACTTATTTGCTGCCAAGCTGGAAAGTCAAACTACTGAACTGGTGGAAGTCAGTGGCAACACATCTGGAACCAGAGTTTGCTGAAATGCCAGACCAGCTTTTGACAGACATAGACTCTTCTCCGGGTACAGAGAGACTATTTTCTTCATTTCAATTTATTCCACTAGTTCAGTTCAATGACTAACTCAATCAGAAGTTAAGAAACCAACTGGGAGTTGAAAAAAGCAGGAAAGCTTGTTTTCCTTTTCCAATTTATGAACAAAAACTAGATATCAGAGGGTGAAATGTACTATTCTAAGATCTTGAAGGACATGGTGTGAGATCCATGAAGGGACTTCGGCATTGGAATGCTGAGTGTCACAGTGCCTAACTTTTATGAGCCTAGAAAATCACAGGAACCACAAAGCTAAGTTAGATGCCTAGGCTCCCTATACAATGAATGGGGAGAGGTAGTTTCTTAAGAAAGCGATCCACAAAAGTCAGTATGCTAGGAGAGAAGCTGCCTAAGCTCGCCAATAGGAGACGCCAAGGAGAGGAGGATGTGCTAAACCCTGCCCCTCTCACAAAGACAGGCACGTAAATCCAGGCTGCAGGAAAACATCTAATTCTGCTTCGCAATCCATGAACAGGAACCCACCCCAGAGTCAGACAGCTTAGGTGCCCAAGGCATTTCTTTCAGGACTCCACACAAGATGGGGAGGCATGGTGTGTGGCGGGTTAATAATGAAAGAGTGATTGGAGCAGGGACAACTGGATGAGAGACAAAGAGAATATGACTATATAGTCCAACGGTTAGGACACCCACCTGGAAGGGGGGAGACCCTATGTACAGTCCCTCTGCTTCAATCACTCTTGGATTATTTACTTACAGTGAAACAGCTTCAGCAGGAAAGTGAAGGAGCCCACGCCAGAATACCCCATAGCTCAACTGCTAGAGCGCTCTCTAGACTCATAGACTCAGACTCTAGGACTGGAAGGGACCTCGAGAGGTCATCGAGTCCAGTCCCCTGCCCTCATAGAGGCGTGGGAGACCCTGGTTCAAATCTTCTCCTCCCTCTGCCTGGGGTGGGAAATAAGCCTATGACTCCCACAACCTAGGTGAGTACTCTAACCACTGGGCGGAAGGTTATAAGTGGGTGACAGCCACATTACCAGCAGGATTGAATTGGGACCTGATCCACTGGGTGTGCTTAGTGAGCGAGTTTAGGCAGCTACAGGGTTCAGCAAAAATTCTGTGGATCACAAATGGAATTTAGGTGTCTAAATCTCTGGTTTAGGCAGCTAAGTACCTTCACAGATCACACCCACACTGACCAGAAATAATCAGTTCAATTACAGATCATACTTCCTTTGCTTAGTTAATCCGTTTTAAAGGCAAAACGTGCTTTGATAAACTCTCTTATGTTTCCAGCACATTTAAAGGTAGTTTTATTTAATAAAGTTAAAATGCCGTTTTTGTGCACTTGAAATTGAATTTCCATCCAAATAAATGTTGACACAAATCACAAATGTTTATTAAATAAGAAATGTGTCATTCACCATTTTCTAAAATTAATAAATTAAGAATTTGAATAAGTGTAAGGAGTTAAAATATATAATGGATTAAATAAATGTGTATAGATATAACATATCCTCCTGGTTAGTAAAAGGCACCAAATTTAGTGCAAATTTAGTTCAAAGGCTACATTTAGTTGCAAATTATCATAACCTTAGTCCCAGATTTGGACCTTAGCGTCCAAAATATGGGGGTTAGCATGAAAACCTCCAAGCTTAGTTACCAGCTTGGACCTGGTACCTGCTGCCACCACCCAAAAAATTAGAGTGTTTTGGGGCACTCTGGTCCCCTTGAAAAACCTTCCCTGGGGACCCCAAGACCCAAATCCCTTGAGTCTCAAAACAGAGGGAAATAATCCTTTTTCCCTTCCCCCCTCCAGATGCTCCTGGAGAGATACACAGACACAAGCTCTGTGAATCCAAACAGAGTGATTCCCCCTCTCTGTTCCCAATCCTGGAAACAAAAAGTACTTTCCTATTCCCCCAGAGGGAATGCAAAATCAGGCTAGCACATCCAACACACAGATCTCCCCGATTTCTTCCTCCCACCAATTCCCTGGTGAGTACAGACTCAATTTTCCTGAAGTAAAGAAAAACTCCAACAGGTCTTAAAAGAAAGCTTTATATAAAAAGAAAGAAAAATACATATAAATGGTCTCTCTGTATTAAGATGATACAATACAGGGTCAATTGCTTAAAAGAATATTGAATAAACAGCCTTATTCAAAAAGAATACAAATCAAAGCACTCCAGCACTTATATTCATGCAAATATCAAAGAAAAGAAGCCATATAACTTACTATCTGATCTCTTTGTCCTTACACTTAGAAACAGAAGACTAGAAAGTAGAAACTGCTTCTCCAAAGCTCAGAGAAAGCAGGCAGACAGACAAAAGACTCAGACACAAACTTCCCTCCACCCAGAGTTGAAAAAATCCGGTTTTCTGATTGGTCCTCTGGTCAGGTGCTTCAGGTGAAAGAGACATTAACCCTTAGCTATCTGTTTATGACACAAATAAACCTGTTTTAATGGTTACCAACCTTTTTTAAGGAAAAAGGAACTAAAAAGTACAAATGCAAAACATGATTAAAGTCAATTATTTTAAATACCTTTGATTTAAATCAAAGCACCCTGGATTTGGAATAAAATAATGTTATTGCTGGTAAAGCCTGCAAGTGACAAAATTGGTGGAGAGGCAAACAATGATAAGGACACATCAGTTCCACAGAGCGATCAAAATCACCTGGTAAGCTGGGCTCATCTTAAAAAGGGGTTTAATGAAGCCAAATGTCATACATCTAGGAGCAAAGAGCACACACAGGTCACACTTATAATATCAAGACCTGTATCTTGGAAAGCATCATCTCTGAACAGGACAGTCATGGTGGAAACCAACTGAACATGAACTCCCAGTATGATGCATTGACTAAGACAGTTAATGCAATCCTTATGTTAGCCAATATATTTTTCTAGAAGGCTTTGTACATTTTGTATTTATGCAAAGCTGTATAGCTATGAATCAAACTCCTAGCATGCTTTTGCACTTATGCTAAGCTTATGGTGAACTGCATATAACCTTTGTTCTTTCTGTGCGCTGAACTTATCAGGAATAAGATGTGTTCTGTAAAGGACTGTTATATATGAAGAGCTGGTAAGTATCGTTAGTGTAAAACAGTTTGTGTCACTATGGTCTGCTGCTACTTGTACTCTACAGTTCACAAACATCTGGAAAGTTATGGTGTCTGGTTGGTATAGATGTCTTTGTATGCTGAAAAATAGATATGAAGCTAGATAAGGAAAAGGATGTAAGGCGTACTAATCCTCTACTTGCTGTAAACAAATGGACAAAAATATGTCAGATTAACTCACACTTTGGAGCAGACACCGATGACGTGAGCTGTGATTGCTGTGAGACCACTTCCCAGAGACTGATAACGTACGACCCTCTCTGTGCTGATTTTTCTATTTAATAAACCGACTGAGTTATCTGACATTTCATTAATGAAAAACGAACCCTAACAATTGGAAACAGAAGCAGGGAAATAAAACCTTCCCTACTTCTACTTGATACTACTTCTGTCAATATTCATGAGATCATCATGGAATACCAGGTCCAGTTCTTCCATCAACCTAGCTACTGCTAGGTCTCCAAAAGTGGAAAGGTGGATTCACTACAGCGAAGGGAGAATCCCTCGCATCACTGAAGTATTTTAAGCGTAGACATACCCTAAGTGCTACATAACTGAAGACCAGTGGCTGGATGTTTGAAAAAGGATGTTAGATACTGCTGACAGAAATCCACGTGGTCAAACTGTTATTGCTTCTTGACAGAAGACACTTCAATATTAGATTAAATGTATTTTTCATTTAAATGTCACATTAATAAGCTTTTATGAACATTCAGAGGAATAACAAACAGGAGCTGCTGCTGCTGGACTAATGATAGTAATAAGATTGTAAAGACTGATAGGGTTTCCAGCTTAAATTTCCTCCAATTTTAAGAAATATATTATTTAAAAAATTGTGCACTATACTCCGAGAACAACTGGACATTCAAAATGGATAAAAAATACCTCCATACTCACCAAGGAAACAACTAATGTGAACAGCCAGGCATAAATGAAGAAGTAGTCTCCCCCTATTTTAATAATGTAAAGCAGAAGAGAGGTCACAGGCAACAGAATACACTGAGTCACGATAAACTTCTTGACGGCATCCTTAAAAAAAAATCCCAGTGTCTGTAAAGAAAGAACATTAGTGATATACATATTGTAGATACCTAAGTGGTACTGTAGGTTAATGAACTGGTCTTTCACCTAATGTTCAAAAATTATTCTAGGTTATAAGTGAGAGGAATACAGCAATACTGGTGTGTGCCATGGAGCAACACAGCACAGGCAACAATTAAATTCTGAAAGAACAGTTACTTACCTTTCAGGAACTATGGTTCTTCAAGATGTATTCTCTACATGGATTCCACTCTGGTGCACATGCATCTCATGAATACCATATAGGATTCTCTTGATCAGCAGTATCCAATGGAGCTGCACTTGCACCACAGATGTCCTTGCACCCCCGCCCCCCACTCAAAGATAAAAAGAGTAGAGGGAGTTCAAACAAAAGGGAACTTTTCGTAATATTTTTTATGAAGCCTATGTGTGCCTCAGCTTCCCTCTGTACTTTCCATTGCTATCCGGGGAGGTGGGGTGTTGAAATCTGATCTCAGGGCAGCACAGCAGATATGAGGTGTTTGCGTCGCTTTGCTGTCTGGGCCACAATGAAAAGGTCCTTAAGGAATCGGATGGAACCTGCCGAAAGTGACCCATATCAGTGCATGAGAAAATGGAAAACCCCAATGACCAAAACACTCACAATCACCAAGAGAAAGGTGTTTTTTCCCCACCACCTCTCAGCAGGGAAGATGAGAAGAGACAAGCTCAGAAACAAAGGACAGAGAGGTGACTGGCATGGGATTAAGAGTGGTTTCTCAAAAAGGCTGGCTGCTCTCATGTGGGACTCACAAAAGGGTCAGAGTCAAAAGCAATAATGGAACCCATTACAGCTTGGCTAATGGTTTGCTCTGGCTTGGCCAGATGGACACACATTTTATTTCTCTGTGTAAACTAAAGACTTCCAATGTTGTATTCCAGTTCACTGATCAATCCTATTCTATTTTGAAAAGACTGCTTGATGTCACCGCAAGTATTTGCTGAGGTGCACAAGCCTCTGATTAGGAGTCTATCACAGCTGGATTTGCTGGCAAAGCTCACAGTGTGAAATAGGAGTGCTTGAGACCAGAAGTTCAGCCTCTGAGTGGGTGAGGCTGCATGGCCTATTCTGAAGGAAGAAAGTGAAACCCCTTGGGAGTCTATTACTGAAGGGATTTCTCCAAGACACTGTTTAAAATCTTGGGCATAGCATGAACTCTGAGGATCTGTGACACTTGTTTTTTCTAAGTCAGTGCGGCAGGCCTCTTTCAAACAATGGTGTGCTGTTTGGCTTCCCTCTAGTTTTAACAGAGCTGGGGAAAGAAAACTGGAAGATGAATCAGCTGATCAAAATGAAAATTTAAGATTTTTTAAAGAAAGAATTTCAGATGAGGCTAAGAGTTACATGGTGTTCCACAAAGACTAATTAAGGTGGACCAAACATGAATTTCCTCTACTCTCTATGTTTATATTATGTAGTCTTCATAGACAAGTGGCATAAAGAGCAGGCTCTGAGGGTATCAGAAGGGGGACACATCAAACCAGTAATACTATGCTGAGGTCCTAGAAAGGAGGGGGCTCTCGGACTGGGGGAAGCACATAAATGAGCTTCTTGAGGAATCTAACAACTGTAGGGTAGGAAACTATGCTATGGCCCTGAACAGGTGGATGATGTGCCCATAATGCTGCTAACTATACCCTTTATGGATTGCCCTGAATGTTTTAGGGCAAGCAGACAGATCAGAATAACACAAACCAACTGTTCCATGGCTGTTCCAGGACTTCCAAGGGAGACGGGAATGTTCATTAGAGATTTTACTACTACATATCAACATGTTCTGGACTTACATAGAATAGCTTCATTCGATGACTGCTAGCTAGCCAGCATCCAGGCTGCCAGATATAATGATGCTAGATTTGAGTGTAAGATACAACCTCCATTTTTGTGAAATCACACCGGGTAGAACAGGAGTGATCTACAGCTGTACTGACAGATTTATCAGATGAGAGTACCAGAACTGTCTAAGTCAAGCTGGAACTACCATAATCACTGAGACTGAATCCTGTCCAAGTTTCCTCAGGACCTGTGGTATTAATGGGATCGATGGTTAGGCATACATGAACTCTGGTGTCCATGAGATGAGGAAGGCATATGACAGGGACCCTGGGATCAAACATCTCTGAAGCAGAACATCCAGCATTTCTTGTTCTGGACTGTGGCAAATAGGGAGGCCCCAAAATAGACCTACCTGCAAAAGATACTCCGCACAACTGAGTTTCACAGATAGCTTGTGGTTGTCTGATCTAGCTATCCAATGGGGCATGCTGATGCTGATCCAATGGGGCATTTTGTAAGCTTGGAGGATGCAAAGCCACAGGTTAGATTTGAAGACCAATGCACCAGCCTAATGACTTCTTGACAAAGCCAAGCTGATCATGCTCCTCCCCATCATTGCTGTTGTATTGTCCATCACCACTTGGATTATGGATCCCTGAAGCAAGGGTTGAAATGCCACACATTCTAGATGTATGGCTCTGAGCTCAAGGACATTAATGTGGAGAGAATTTCCGGGGGGAGAAAAGGAGAGACAAGAGGCACAGAAGAGTCTAAGGTGGTCCAGATGAGCTCCCCATCTGAGTGTGTGGCATCCGTCATCAACTTCTTGGCAGGTGCTGCTCTATCTGGGACAAGGTGTTGCAGTTCATAGAAAGCTTACTGTGGAATAAAAGAGAAGAGAGAAGATCTACAGTATGTGAGGGGCAGCTAGTGGCCTGAACATCTATGCAAAAGTTGCTCTAGACGCATCTGATACAATGGAATGTTCAATGTCTGCTTTCACTATGGCAGACAGGGCTTTGTGGCTCCAGTCTTCAGGAATATCCAGGGAGGGCCAAATGACCATTGAGGACCAGCACACTCCCCATGGACATGAAGATTCTGTGAGAAGTCCTCTCCCCATTAGATTGATGCTCACCACCTGAATGCTGGACCCAAGGACTACATGCACAGACTAATAGTATATAAAAGTGTGACTGGCTCTCCAGGTAGATGCCTGACAAATCTGCTGCATAGTCAGGCTCTTCTTTGGCCCAGGAAGTTGAGTTTTGATTTGCAACTTACAACACAGATCATCAATATAAATCCAAGTCAAGTTTGCTCAAACTGTTCTGGATGCCTTTTGTCCCTTTTTGGGGGTTGTGGAAGAGGACAAAAATGTGGAGAATGTAAAGTCTTGAGTTCTAAGACAGTAACGTTTTAGGTTTCTATGACAAAAGGGCACTTTATTACAAAACACTAGGAAAGAACCAACGTTCCTGACATAGCACCACAAGATGATGGCTACTACAAAAACTTTTGGAGACAGCAAGCAGATGGCAAATGCCTCACTGATTGAGAACAAAGAATGAGATGGGTGAAGAGTGAAGGAAAGTAAGGTCTACGCTCTAGCTTTTCCATTCCCTGGACCCTAGTGAGCAGAGGATAAGAGCCAATTAACCAGCTGAATAACAGTTTCAAGAAAAGAAGTTTGCCACTTGAGGTGATGTAGGATTAGACCACTTTCCAAGATATCTGGCGAAAACAAATCCAAGGCCTACGGGAGTTCTGAATCTCTTAAAAAAATACTAAGCAGAAACAAATTCCAGACACTATAATAGAATTTGGAGGGGACTGCCTGTAGAATTTAAGGAGAACATCAGTTGCCTGACCAAAGAAACCAAAATATTTCAAGGAAACATTCTCAAAACAGGGTTGAAGATTCTCTAGGCCTTTGTGAAGTACTGGGCCTTGAGACAGTAGATATGGAACTAGGGGAAGGCAAGCAGATCCTCAGCTAACAGCATCAGCAATTCATAGAACCAACACCTAAAGGGAATCAAGAATTATCATCTTTCCTCTACAACTTTCAGATTCCTCCAAATTCAGTAAAAAGGGGTAAAGAAAATTTATAAATCTCTTCTTCCCTCTCCATTCCAAGGGATTAAAAAAGCATCCATTGTTCAAATGTCTCTGCACTCGCAACAAAAATCAGCATAAACTGGGTAGGCGTTCTTGGCTGTGGAAAGCAGATCCAGACCTGGATAGCCCAATTTTCAGCAGAATGGCCATGTGTTCAGGAGCCTTTCCCTTGACAGGAAGGCATTAGAAATGTAAGAACCTTACAAGATGAGCTGGTCTGAGGGAGGTAAGATAATGTTTTGCAAACATTATAAAAACTGCTTCTACAAACTAGTGCCTTGCTCCAAGTTCTGCTTTGCCTAAATAAGTAATCCACTATATATTGTCCAGTTGGATGACTATTAGGGCAAATTGCATGGACTGGAGTTCGAAAAAAATCCATACACTTCTTTGCCTCCTTGGCCAGGTGCCGTAAGTCAACCCAAAGATAAACATTGCTCATTGGCTTTGGAAATGACTGAAGAGTAAAAGTTGTGGAGAGGTACATTTTTGTTTAGATGCATGAGGTTTCCACAAGCCCACAGATTGCCTAAGGGTGGCTAAGAAGGAAATTACTTTTCTCAGAGTTGATTATAAAGTCCATGACTGGGCTGACCTTTACACTTGCTGTCTGCCTGCCAAGAAGGATGGAGTATCTAGAAACTATCAGCAGCCGTTGGCACAATATGCATCTTCTGTGAGCAAAATACTGTTGCTATGACAACCATTTTGGAGAATACATGCAGAGCAGATGGTAGGGCAAGATAATAAATTGAAATAGTCATGGTCCAGAGCAAACATCAGGCAACCTCTGCTTCATGAGAACATACTGTCCTGAAAAGGGGAAAAATGGGTCTGTCCTCTTTTTGCTTCTTTATGAAGATGAATGAAAGGCTGAAAGGGGTTTGGTTTTGAACCCACAACACTCTTCCCTCAGATGTTTCTCAGGCATTTAAGTGTGTGTGAAAGAAGTGAAATAAAACGAAGTTAAGTATTTTGAACATATGTCATCTCCCTTCTCAGTTAATCTGTAGTATCTGTGATGCCATGTTTATACTGTCTCCATGGTCCACAGGAAATTTCAGGAAAAAATTGCTAGGCTAGACATGTAATTCTAATGTGTGAAAAGAAGATGATTTTGGGGAGTGGAGTGCGGGGGAACAGAGAGGAGATAGGAAGAAATTTTTCAGGCCTTCTTTATACATCATAGTAAAAAAGCCTCAGTTATTTTTCGTTTGTGAGTCACCTGTAAGTTGATGGAGGCAAAACAGTCTCCTGGTTCTACTGCAGTAAGGGTGAAGTAATGCTACCCTGGCTCTACTTGGAAATGTCTAGAAGTGACAAACAACTAGTTCAGTTACTTTAGGTCTAGCTTTGACTCAGTTCTCCTGGTTCCTGGGAAACTGCAGATAGAAATGAGAAAATCCCAGGGCATCTGGTACTGTGCTCTTGCAAGTGAAACAGATAAATTGTCTACAATATGAGAAAGGGCTTCCCTGACTGATTTCCCAACTTTCAGCCTGTGTTAAACTGGAACTTTCTGGTGGGCTCTGGGCCCTACAGTCCTTTCCGGGACAGATATAGTGCTGTGCAGACAGCTACAGCCAAGGCTTCAAAGTCCACAGAAATAAACTGCCTATTATGATTTGGATAGGAATGTTTCCCTCTCACAGAAGCAAATCCTTTCTTCAGAGGAACTGGAAAGAACTAGGGCGATGGAGGAAGGAAGGAACCAGGCCTGATTTACCCTGAAGAGGTATCCCTAGCTGAGCAAGAGCTAAGGCAGAAATTGAGAAGGGGAAGCTCTTTGAAGAGAAAGGTCCTGCCAGTGTAGAAGGGGGACCAATGCAGGTGATGGGAAAGGGGCAGGTTAAGGAAACTGAAGCTGCTGTTACAAGACACGTGAGTAGTTTGCAGGAGGTGAGAATGAAGAGGTGACTCTTCTGGTTTAGCAGAAGGCAGAATTCACGAGGCAGATTAAGAAGGCAAACCAGAGATGGTGCTCTCAACCCCACTCAATCAACTACATGAAGTGCCTGGACTTGGGTGTCAGATGTGCTTCTCAGGAGGGGTAAGCAGCCGCCTGGCAAAGGAACACTTATTAGACCTCTTCAACACGGAACTGGTAGGGAGAACCAGGTTGTACGAGGCAGAGACAAGACCTGACAGTGGAAGTGATAAAGCAGGAGAGATTCTTGGCTCCACAACTAGGGTATATATTTCTTCTTCTCTTTGCTGCAACAGCTGCCACCATCTTCCCTGAACAACTTGAGGTAAGACATGACTGACCCATTCGTAGCTGCTGGTGTGATGTTTGTGTGAAGGTAGCTGCAGAAAGAACTAAGTACTAAGAATTTGTGGTCTGGAACAGAAAGTGATCTGATGATATATGGGAAAGCAGAAGCTGGCAGATCTGTGAATTAGGGTCAAAACATTCAGAAATTTAGGTTCCCACAGAAACATTAATGTCACATTGCATGTGGTAAAAGAAATACTACTGGCAAACAGAAGGTATTAACAGATATTTGTCCACCTGGCATTTTCCTTAAACTAACTTTAATTTGGAAAGCTATTTCCGTACAGGTATATTTCACAGTACCTGCTGATTGAAGCCATGTTTCTCCTCTATGACAAAGGTATTATATAGACTCCATGGTAGGCCAGTTACCGCACTGAAGAGTGTAGCAAGCAGCAGGAACACCAATGACTGAGCGATCTATACACAAGAAAAAGAGTTCCTACTTATAAACTTCTTACAACATAATTTAGACATCTTATTGCCAATAAAGCAATTGATATAAACAGTATAACAGGAACCGGCTGAAAGATAAAGCTAGATAAATTGAGGCTAGAGATAAAGTGCAAATTTTTAATGCTTGGGTCATTAACCAATTGAACAACTTGTCTGGAGATGTAGCAGGTTAAGACTCCAAGTAACTGAATAAAGTTTGGACATCTTTCCAAAAACATAATGTAGCTTACCCACAACATTTAAGCTTAATGAAGGATTTACTGGGTAAAATTCTTTGGCTTATGCTAATCAGCAGCTTGGACTAGATGATAATAATGGTCCTTTCTGGCCTTAATACCTATGAATCTATAAACACACATTTATTAGTATTTGAAGATAAGATAAGAAATATAAAGGGCAAAGAGCGAATATGTTAAGCCCAAAAACGTAACTGACATAGGATACCCTAATTAGAGCCCAGGATACAGAGGGAATTTATATACACAAATTTCTGATAACAGGATACCCTCCTGAGTCTTGATTTGGAATGAGTGCCATATAAAGAGCTGCATTATACATGGCAATCCACAACAAAATCCTTTTCCATTTAAGACTATAGAACTTTAATTTGGGTTCATTTCTAGGGTATAACAGTAAATTCTGTACTTCTAATGAAAGGCAATCTTCTAGTTCATCTAAAGGTCTATTCCCCATGCAGTCAAGTGAAGGTACCTAAGGTCCAAATGACAGACCTTTCTTGTTTGTTATTATAAGACCAGTGTCCCTGGTAGAGGTTCCACTAATCCTTTTGACAGATGTGTCAAATCCAGATACCACTGTTGTCTGGGCCACACTGGTGCTATTAAAATCACCCTGGTTTTGTCCAGTTTTATCTTATTCTCCAAATAAGGAGAAATGGAGAAAAAGCATATACCAGACCCTGACCCCAGTGTATTAGAAAAGCATCCAATACAGATTCCTTTTCTTTGCGTGCCCTGGAACAATATCTCTGGCATTTTCTGTTGTTGCTGGATGCAGACACGACTATTATTGGGTTCCTCCATAAACTGAAGAGGTGATTCACTACTTCATCCTTCAAAGACCATTCGTGCATCTGACCTGAGGACCTGTCCACATGATCTGCAAGAGGGTCCTGTCCCCCCGTTATGTGAATTACTACTAGATAAATATCACGTTCTAGACAATAGATTTTTGCCTCAGATCCCTAGGTGGCCCCCTCAAGGATTGAACTCACAACCCTGGGTTTAGCAGGCCAATACTCAAACCACTGAGCTATCCCTCCCTTAATATAGCTTTGAAACTTTACTATGCAGAAGAAAAATGCTGCTTTTAACCATCTTAATTTAAATGAAACAAGCATAGAAAATTTCCTTACTTTGCCTTTTTTTCAAAAAATGTTTCCCTCTCTTTTTTTCGTAATTTACATTTAAACACAATACTGTACAATACTTGCTTTTGTGTGTGTGTGTGTGTTTGCTGCTGCCTGATTGTGTACTTTCAGTTCCAAATGAGGTGTGTGGTTGACTGGTCAGTTCATAACTCTAGTGTTCTACTGAATATACATGCTCTGCCTTCTTAGGTATGCTGCAACAAGAGGCATTTTGTAAACATCCTGGGTACAAGGGACAACTGAAAGGAAGGGCTTGTACTGAAAACAGTCCTCTCTAATAACAAAATGCAGATTCTTCCAATTACACTGTCTTATAAAAATGTGGAAGTATGTATATCTTTTAAGTCCAGACCTGCAACCAGTCCTGGAGGGGAAGAGACAGTATTACAGAAGTTAGAGACAACAATGCAGAAGTTAAATTTCTTTATAGAAGTATCTCCTTAAATCCAAACATTTTTAAATTCTTAAATTTTCTTAAATCCAAAATAGGGCAAAAGCTCCCATTTTTGGGAGGGGAACGGGGAATTAGAAAAATAACACAAGTAAAACCCTTCCCCCTTGATCCTGTGGAACTACCTCTATTGCACCTAACTATAGTAGAAACTGAACCATGTTTTTAAACAAATTGAGATCTCTGTCCAGATATGAAGCAGGTGGGTTGGTTGTGTGTGTGTGTGCGCGCGCGGGTTTGAATTGAATTGAATTGTGTAAAACATATGAAATAACTTTTAAATCCATCTGTCTGATGTTATTAACTCCCATTGGTAATAAAAACAGGACAAGCAGTTTCAAAATAATGGACAAAATGTGCAAATAGACTGACTTGAAGCTCCATGTCCTTATGTCAAATCTGGTACCTTGGAGGAACTGTAGAAGATAAAGACAAAACACTTTCCTTTTATTATTGTGAGGTTTGATTTTCTTCCTCTGTTGTAGTTGATGTTTTGGGGTGTAACGTTGAGGTTGGAAATCACATGCCCTTCTCTGATAATTGTAATCATAGAATATCAGGGTTGGAACGGACCTCAGGAGGCCATCTAGTCCAACCCCCTGTGAACTGAAAGAGACTAAGAAGTTGAATATGCTCTTTAATATTTGTTTAATGGAGTTGAATATGGTCTCTTCCTTGTATTAAAGAAACCTAAAGATCTAGTAGTAGATCTTATATTTATACTTCCTCAGCATCCTCATCAGTCTGAATACTAAACAGATCTTCTCCTTCAAATGGAGGCTGGGGACATATCAGTTGGAAGTAACAAAGGAGAAGGACCTCTGAGTATTGGTTGATCACAGGATCGCTATGAGCTGCCAATGTGATATAGCTGTGAAAAAAGTGAATACAGTCTTGGGATGCATCGGGCGAGGTATTTCCAGTAGAGATAAGGTAGTGTTAGTACCGTTATACAAGGCACTGGTGAGACCTCATCTGGAATACTGTGTGCCGTTCTGGTCTCCCATATTTAAGAAGGATGAATTCAAACTGGAACAGGTACAGAGAAGGACTACTGGGATGATCCAAGAAATGTCTTATGAAAGGAGACTCTAAGAGCTTGGCTTGTTCAACCTAACCAAAAGAAGGCTGAGGGGAGATATGATTGCTCTCTATAAATATATAAGAGGGACAAATACCAGGGAGAGAGAGGAATTATTTAAACTCAGTACCAATGTAGACACAAGAACAAATGGCTATCAGGAAGTTTAGACTTGAAATTAGACGAAGGTTTCTAACCATCAGAGGAGTAAAGTTCTGGACCAGCCTTCCAAGGGGAGCAGTGGGGGCAAAAAGACATATCTGGCTTCAAGACTAAGCTTGATAAGTTCATGGAGGGGATGGTATGATGGGATAGCCTAATTTTGGCAATTAATTGATCTTGGACTATTAGCGGTAAATATGCCCAAAGGCCTGTGATGGGTTCTTAGATGGGGTGGGATCTGAAGTACTACAAAGAATTCTTTCCTGGGTGTTTGGCTGGTGAGTCTTGCCCACAAGCTCAGGGTTTAGCTGATCGCCATATTTGGGGTTGGGAAGGAATTTTCCTCCAGGGCAGACTGGCAGAGGCCCTGAGGGTTTTTCACCTTCCTCCGCAACGTGAGGCATGGGTCACTTGCTGGAGGATTCTCTGCACCTCCAAGTCTTTAAACCAAGTTTTGAGGAATTCAATAGCTCAGACATAGGTTAGGGGTTTGATACAGGAGTGAGTGGGTGAGATTCTGTGGCCTGTGTTGTGCAGGAGATCAGACTAGACAATCACAATAGTCCCTTCTGACCTTAAAGTCTATGATTCTGTCACAAGGGAGTTCCACTAATCTTAACCATGTGTGTCTCTTTTATGAGACAGCCAAAGCTACTGATCTTGCTTAAGTATCTGAGGAGTCAAAAGATGCTCTCAATGTCCTTAGTTCTGTCTAAGGAGAATGCTAGTGCTCTTCTAACATCTAGCATATGCAGAATCGTCTCGCTGTTGTTACAATGTGGTTTTTGGGGGAAAAGCAGGGAGAGGGTGCTACTGATTCATATAGAAGGTGGAGGCAACTTTAGGGAGAAACTTGTGATGAAGCCTCAGGATTACTTTGTCTTTTAAAAAAAGGGGGGGGGGATTAGAAATGCTGTCTTCATGGGCAGGTGTAAGAGGGAGCAAATTGCCATGGACTCAAAGGGAGGTCTAGTCAAAGCCCTGAGAACTAGGTTAAGATCCCAAGTCAGAGCAGATGGTCTTACATGCGGGAAGAAATTCCCAATGCCCTTAAGGAAGAGAAAGTTTCTCACCTTGTGCAGTAATGATGGTTCTTCGAGATGTGTCCCCCTATGGGTGCTCCACTGTAGAGTGTGTCGGCGTCCCTGCACTCCTGACGAGAGAATTTTGGTGGCAGTGTTGGCTCAGCTGACCCCACCATGCTTTTCCAAGAAACTAGCCCATGCTGCACAGGCAAACCCTCCCAAGTTCCTTCTCTACCACATAGTGTGTGACGAGAACTCCAAAGTAGAGTGAAGGTGGGTGGGTCATGGAGCTCCCACAGGGACACATACCTTGAAGACCCATCGTTACTGCACAAGGTGAGTAACTTCCTCCTCCTCCTCTTCTTCTTCGAATAGTGTCCCTGTGGGTGCTGCACTGTAGGTGACCCTGGAGCAGTATCCCGCACTGGAGACTGGGACTTTGGAGTTGAGGTGGTGATAGATAGTACCATAGCGCCGAATCTGGCATCTGCAGCAGAGTCCCCCAGGATGGCATAATGTTCTGCAAAGGTATGTGAAGATGCCCAGGTAGCTGCTCTGCAGATTTCTGATATAGGAATACCCTTGGAGAAGGCGATAGATGAGGAAACTGATCTCATAGAATGTGTGCACATTGCGGATGGGGATGCTAAATTGCGAGTCTCGTAACAGAGTTTGATACAGTTCAAGACCCATCTGGAGAGTATTTTGGCAGAAACAGTTGTGCCCTTAACCCTGTCCACGATGGAGAGAAAGTGTTTCAGATTTTCAAATAAAAGGCCAAGGCTTTCCTTATATCAAGCACATGGAAGATGGCTTCCCCTTTATCATGGTGAGGCTTGGAATACTATGATAGAATGTGAATGATCAAATTAGGGGGCAGGTGGGAGAAGAGGAATTCCATGTCCTTTGCTGGCACACAGTATTTTTATTGGCCTGCTTGCATGTTGGTGGGACTGATGCTGGGAGTTTGGCAGGGTTTAGGAGGGCCTCATTAATAGGGATGGCCATTCTGAATGAGACAGAGGGGTGTAGAATGTCCAAAAGTTTATGGTGTGCCTCATTCATCTCTTGTACTGGTAGTTGTAACTCATCTGTCACCCTCTGAGCTAGCTCCTGGAAAAACTTGAAGTTGCCTGTCAATGACAGAGGAGGGGACATCTCTAGTCTAGTCTGGTGATGAAGACAAGAAGCTAGTCTGGGGGGTAATCTCCTCCTCAACTTCAGCCTCCTGTACCTCTCCTAACTGTTCGGGGGCTTGAAAGCCTTCGATGCAGCAGCCAAAGGGAGGTGTATCATTGGCTCCTGATAAGCCAAGCTCGAGTCATGGAAGGCATGATATCTATGTGCCTGCCATTGGTCACAGTAAAGCCATTGAGAGAGTGGGAAGAGCACTGGAGGTTGGTACCACACCTGCCCATACCAAGGAGCTGGTGGTCAGAGGGGCAGTACAGTTGAGATCAATACTGGAAATAAATACCAAAGTGTGGATGAGAGGAGTGGCAGGAAACTCTTCTTCTTCGGCGATCCCTCAATACAAGGATGGTGTTTGTTAAGGGAGTCGGTGTATGGTGTGGAGCCACTGTGTTCTGCTCTGTGCCAAGTCCTTCCAGTTTGTTGGAGTGACACCTCCATTTTGAAGTTGTACTCTCAGTATGTCTTTGAGGTGCTTCCACTGTCCTTTGCAAGCCCTTCTTCCCTGACTTAACTGAGAGAAGAGTACTTGCTTCGGGAGGTGAGTGTCAGGCATACGTACACAGTGGCCAGCCCAGCAGAGGTGAGGCTTCATGACTTGCACTTCTAACGCTACTAATGTTGGCTGCAGAGAGACCACTGATGTTAGTGCGTTGGTCTTCCCAGCTGATCCTGAGAATCTTCCTGAGGCAGCGCTTCTGGAACCACTCCAGCCACTTGAGATGTCATCTGTAGATTACCCAAGTCTCACCCATAGAGAAGGGTGGGGATGACAACTGCCTTGTAAACAAAGATTTTGATGCCTGTTTTCAGATCCCTATAATTGAAGACTTGTTTGAATAATCTTCCAAAGGATGTGCTGGCACAGCAGATCCTACATTCAATTTCTGTGCCAATGCTGGCTGTTTGTGAGAGATGGCTGCCAAGGTATGGAAAATGGGGGATCTCTGCTGATGGTGTTTTGTGGAGTACCAAGAGTAGTTTGTGTAGGTGAGGGCTGATAAGAGTACCTTGGTTTTCCCGATGTTGAGACAGACACCCAGGCTGTGATAGGCATCTGCAGACAGATTTAGGATGCTTTGCAGATTGAGCTTTGTGTGTGCGTTATCTGTCAATTGTCGTGATCTTAGATTTTGTTTGGAGACATCAGAGATTGAGGAATTGGCCATCTATACAATACTCAATCCCAATTCTGTCAGGAAGTTGGCTGTGGATGAGAATCGGGATCATGGCAAGGTAAATGGAGAACAGTGCTGGAGTGATCACAGTGCTGCTTGACACCAGTGCAAATGAAGAATGGTTCAGTCTCTGAGAGGTTGCACAGAATGGTGGCAATCATCCCATCATGGAGTAGTCTGATGATATAAATGAATTTCTGTGGACAGCCAAATCTACAGAGCACCTTATAGGGCCTCATGATTGATAGAGTCCAAGACCTTGGTTAGGCTGATGAATGCTATGAGCAGTTCCTGGTGTTGCTCTCTGCACTTCTTCTGACTATGTCATGCCAGGAAGATTATGTCAGTTGTGCCTTGGGATGGTCTGAAGACACACTGTGATTCGGGGAGGAGTTCCTCAGCAAGAGAAGCAGGCGGTTTAGTAGCATCCATGCAAGGATCTTCCCTGCAATACCTCTGTAGTTCCCACACAAAGATTTGTCCCTTTTCTTGACAATGCTGGCGTTCTTAAAGTCAGGTGGAATTTCTCTGCAGGTCCAGATTTTGTAGAGGAGTTGGGAAAGTTTGTGCTGGAGCATTGTTCCACCAGCTTTAAAAACCTCAACGGGGATGCTATCTGGGCCTCATGCCTTGTGAATTTTTATCTGGGTAATGGCATGCCGGAGTTCCTCAGAAGATGGGGGATCAGCAAGGTGTTCCATTGCTGAGCATTGTGGAATGAACTTGATAGTGTCTTAAGAGACCATGGATTCAGGTTTAGTAGGCTCTCAAAGTGCTCTTTCCAGTGTTGTTTAATAGCTGCATTATCCTTGAGGAGGGTGGAGCCATCCTGCAAATGTAAGGGGGTTGGGCCTTTTGAGCTTGGACCATATATAACTTCTGCTGCTTGAAAGAAGCTTCTTATGTCATCCCGGTCTACGAAACCCTGGGTCTCAGAGACCGTCTCTTGCCACCACTTGTTTTTGATGTCATGTAGCCTCCTTTGGACTTCCGCTTAGAACAGGTGATAGGCCTCATGTTTTCATTGGTTAGAGGAATCATTTTGCCAGTTACAAAATGTATTTCTTTTCTGTTGAATTAATGCTAGGATTTCCTCGTTTTTGTCAAACCAGTCTTGGTGCCGATGAGTGGAATATCCTATGGTTTCAGCAAAGGCATCGTGAATGGTATTTTTATGTTGATCCCAATGCTCTTGAATGTCAATGATGTCAGGCAAGTTAGAGTATTTCAGACAGGTGTTACTGGAAAGTCTTGCTGCTGGCTTGGTCTTGAAGTGCTTTGACGTTGTACCACTTTTGCTTAGTCTGTGGATGTTTGCGGTGCTGCAGATACATGACTGATATTAATAATCACTGGTCTGTCCAACAGTGATCTGTACCTCTCATAGCTCGTGTTATATGACGTCGGTGTTTCGTAGTGTACAGGAGGCTCTGGGATGGAGGGTAGAGGAGTAAGGGTGCAGCAGGCTCAGGAGAGGGGGCAGGGGCCTTGGATCAAGGGGTGGAGTTGGGGCAGGCCTGGGGTTGAGCAGTGGAAAGTTGGCACCTGTAGCTCCAGCCCTGGAGTCAACTCCTATGCAAGGAGCTGCATATTAACTTCTGAAGAGCCGCATGTGAATCCGGAGCCCCAGGTTGACCACTCCTGAGTTAGAACATCTCCTAATGCCCCTGGGGGGGATGGGCAGACGGGCGTTCCCCCCAAAAGGGAGGGAAACGTAAACTAAAGTTTTCTTTTTCATTTTTTTTAAAAAACCCAACAGGGTAAATGGAAACACTCACTAACTATTAAGAAGAAAAAAAGAACCAAAAACAACTACTATTTATGCTAATGATGCAGAGAACAAAGAGACAACTGCTCACTCCATTCCAGGCCACAGCCTGTGGAGAAGGAAGTGAGGTGGGGTTTGCTTGCATAGTGCTAGATAGCCTTGAGGCAGACCATGAGGGAGGGAGAGTGCAGCTGAACAGACACTGTTAACTAAAATCCCTGGTTAGAGGCACAGGGGCTCAGATACACCTACAGTAGAGCACCCCTAAGGACACTGCTCGAAGAACCACCCCAGTGATGGTTCCGGCTGGAAATATTTCTGTGTTTGCGGGTCCAGTGAGGCTACATTGAACTGATGATAATATTTTTTCCTGGTTCTAATCTGTGATCTGCATCTCTCTTCTGGCCCCAATCCATTCACGGCTCTGATGGAAATGGAGACCATAACTTCCTTAAAAAGGAAAGCAGTGAGGAGTTCTTCTCCAGAAGCAATCTTAGGGGGAGGCAGCAACGGAGAGCTCCGTCTCTTCCCTATTATTTGATGACTCTCAGAGAAGTAGACAGCCTGATTGGTTGTAGTAACACATGACACATCCTGAGAGGCAGTACCTAGTATAACTGTCAACAGAGCTGTAGGCGGGTCTGCCTGAGGAACTACTGCTTTAACAGTAATACTATGCAGAGCTGTGCTATTTAATGAACTCTCATCAGTTCTTTTAATTGGATCCTTAGACTCCTGCAGACCCAAGAGTCTGGCTTTACAATAAGAGTCTGTCCCTGTAAATTCTCCTCTCTTTGTAATAAGGCCGACACCAAGGATTGCAACCAAATCTTTCTGAAACAGGACAGTTCCGGAAACAGAGTCTTTCTCCGAACCAAACCTTTTCTTCTTTTCCGCATCCATAACTCTCTAAGATTCTGCACTTGACACAGAAGCTGAATCGTTTGGAGACAAAGCCAGTCTCAGAGGAGCCACCACTGCTGTCAGAGTTTCCTGAAATAAAATTGCCGAGAGCCTGTTTTGTGTCTCTTTCTACACCCCTGTAGTAAACAATAAGCAGTTTGGACATTTTAGAGGGTGGATGACATTCCCTAAAACATTCCAAGCATCTGGCATGTGCATTGGATGCTGGGAATTTTATGCCAGGCATGAGACATCTTTTGAAACAAGACTTCTTAGTCATCTGATCTGATATGTTATCCTTTAACAATCTCAACTTAAAACTATAACACTATGCAAACTATCCAGCTACTATGTTTCTGTAAGGACCATACAACATGAATGTAATTATCCAGCTGATGGTGGTTGAAAGAACTGAGGTGTTGGAGCACCACACTCCTTTTAAACCCATGCCCTTGAATGTCTAGAGTTCGGGGTGGAGAAAGTTTAAGTATATTACATCAATACTATTACATTTATCAATTAAACTTGTAATCTCATTAAAAAAGATATCAAGTTAGTTTGACAAGATTTATTTTCCATAAATCCACTTTGACTGGCATTAATGTGACAGAGAGACTGCCGAGACTCATCAAGCCCTCAGATCGCTACCCCTTCCTGCTTCTCCACGTGGACACCAATGATACTGCCAAGAATGACCTTGAGTGGATCACTGCAGACTACATGGCTCTGGGAAGAAGGATAAAGGAGTCTGAGACGCAAGTGGTGTTCTCATCCATCCTCCCTGTGCAGGGAAAAGGCCTGAATAGGGATCGTCGAATTGAGGAAGTCAACAAATGGCTACGCAGGTGGTGTCGGAGAGAAGGTTTTGGATTCTTTGACCATGGGATGGCGTTCCAAGGAGGAGTGCTAGGCAGAGATGGGCTCCACCTAACGAAGAGAGGGAAGAGCATCTTCGCAAGCAGCCTGGCTAACCTAGTGAGGAGGGCTTTAAACTAGGTTCACCGAGGGAAGGAGACCAAAGCCCTGAGGTAAGTGGGGAAATGGAATACCGGGAGGAAGCATGAGCAGGACAGTGCAAGAGGGGAGGACTCCTGTCTCAGACTGAGAAAGCGGGACAATCAGCCAGTTACCTTAAGTGCCTGTACATAAATGCAAGAGGCATGGGAAACAAGCAGGGAGAACTGGAAGTCGTGGCACAGTCAAGGAACTATAATGTGATTTAAATAACAGAGACTTGGTGGGATAACTCACATGACTGGAATACTGTCATGGATGGATATAAACTGTTTAGGAAGGACAGGCAGAGCAGAAAAGGTAGGGGAGTTGCATTGTATGTAAGAGAGCAGTATGACTGCTCAGAGCCCCGGTATGAAACTACAGAAAAACCTGAGAGTTGCTGGATTAAGATTAGAGGTGTGAACAACAAGGGTGATGTCGTGGTGGGAGTCTGCTATAGACCACTACACCAGGGGAATGAGGTGGATGAAGCTTTCTTGCAGCAACTAGCAGAAGTTACTAGATCGCAGATCCTGGTTCTCATGGGAGACTTTAATCACCCTGATATCTGCTGGGAGAGCAATATAGTGGTGCACAGGCAATCCAGGAAGTTTTTGGAAAGTGTAGGGGACAATTTCCTGGTCCAAGTGCTGGAGGAACCAACTAGGGGCAGAGCTCTTCTTGACCAGCTGCTCACAAACAGAGAAGAGTTAGTAGGGGAAGCAAAAGTGGATGGGAATCTAGGAGGCAGTGACCATGAGATGGTCAAGTTCAGGATCCTGACACAAGGAAGAACGGAGACAGCAGAATACAGACCGTGGACTTCAGAAAGGCAGACTTTGACTACCTCAGGGAGCTGATGGGCAGGATCCCCTGGGAAAATAACATGAGGGGAAAAGGAGTACGGGAGAGCTGGCTGTATTTTAAAGAATCCTTATTGAGGTTGCAGGAAAAAAAAACATTCCGATGTGTAGAAAGAATAGTAAAATATGACATGCAACCAGCTTGGCTTAACAGTGATCTTAACCTTGCTGATCTTAAATGCAAAAAAGAAGCTTACAAGAAGTGGAAGATTGGACAAATGACCAGGCAGGAGTATAAAAATATTGCTCAGGCATGCAGGAGTGAAATCAGGAAGGCCAAATCACACTTGGAGTTGCAGCTAGCAAGAGATATTAAGAGTAACAAGAAGGGTTTCTTCAGGTATGTTAGCAACAAGAAGAAAGTCAAAGAAAGTGTGGGCCCCTTACTGAATGAGGGAGGCAACCTAGTGACAGAGGACATGGAAAAAGCTAATGTACTCAATGATTTTTTTGCCTGTCTTCACAAACAAGGTCACCTCCCAGATTGCTGCACTGGGCAGCACAGTATGGCGAGAAGGTGACCAGCCCTCTGTGGAGAAAGAAGTGGTTTGGGACTATTTAGGAAAACTGGACGAGCACAAGTCCATGGGGCCGGATGTGCTGCAGCCAAGGCGTTGGAGGATGTGATTGAAGAGCCATTGGCCATTATCTTTGAAAACTCATGGCGAATGGGGGAGGTCCCGGATGACTGGAAAAAGGCTACTGTAGCGCCCATCTTTAAAAAAGGGAAGGAGGAGGAACCGGGGAACTACAGGCCAGTCAGTCTCACCTCAGTCCCTGGAAAAATCATGGAGCAGGTCCTCAAGGTATCAATTCTGAAGCACTTAGAGGAGAGGAGAGTGATCAGGAACAGTCAGCATGGATTCACCAAGGCTATGTCATGCCTGACTAACCTAATTGCCTTCTATGAGGAGATAACTGGGTCTGTGGATTAGGGGAAAGCAGTGGATGTGTTATTCCTTGACTTTAGCAAAGCTTTTGATACGATCCCCCACAGTATTCTTGAAAGCAAGTTAAAGTAGTATGGGCTGGATGATTGGACTATAAGGTGGATAGAAAGCTGACTAGATTGTCGGCCTAAATGGGTAGTGATCAACAGCTCCATGTCTAGTTGGCAGCCCGTTTCAAGTGGAGTGCCTCAAGGGTTGGTCCTGGGGCCGGTTTTGTTCAATATCTTCGTTAATGATCTGGAGGATAGCGTGGACTGCACTCTCAGCAAGATTGCCGATGACACTAAACTTGGAGGAGTGGTAGATATGCTGGAGGACAGTGATAGGATACAGAGGGACCTAGACAAATTAGAAGACTGGGCCAAAAGAAATCTGATGAGGTTCAACAAGGACAAGTGCAGAGTCTTGCACTTAGGACGGAAGAATCCCATTCACTGTTACAGACTAGGGACCGAATGCCTAGGAAGCAGTTCTGCAGAAAAGGACCTAGGGGTTACAGTGGATGAGAAGCTGGATGAGTCAACAGTGTGTCCTTGTTGCCAAGAAGGTCAACGGCATTTTGCGCTGTATAAAGTAGGGGCATTGCCAGCAGATTGAGGGATGTGATCATTTCCCTCTATTCGACACTGGTGAGGCCTCATCTGGAGTACTGTGTCCAGTTTTGGGCCCCATACTACAAGAAGGATGTGGAAAAATTGGAAAGAGTCCAGCAGAGGGCAACAAAAATGATTAGGGGGTTGGAGCACATGACTTATGAGGAGAGGCTGAGGGAACTGGGATTGTTTAGTCTGCAGAAGAGAAGAATGAGGAGGGATTTGATAGCTGCTTTCAATTACCTGAAAGGGGGTTCCAAAGAGGATGGATCTGGACTGTTCTCAGTCGTAGCAGATGACAGAACAAGGAGTAATGGTCTTAAGTTGCAGTGGGGGAGGTTTAGGCTGGATATTAGGAAAAACTTTCACTCAGTGAGTGGTGAAGCACTGGAATGGGTTCCCTAGGGAGGTGGTGGAATCTCCTTCCTTAGAGGTTTTTAAGGTCAGGCTTGACAAAGCCCTGGCTGGGATTATTTAGTTGGGAATTGGTCCTGCTTTGAGCAGGGGGCTGGACTAGATAACCTCCTGAGGTCCCTTCCAACCCTGATATTCTATGATTCTAATGCTTTATTATTCAAGTTGTACATTAGCCAATCTATTAACTTGGAATCATAGAAATGTAGGTCAGGAAGGGACCTCGAGAGGTCATTTAGTCCAGTCCTTTGTGTTAAGGCAGGTCTAAGTGTAGTTGGACCATCTCTGATAGGTGTTTGTCTAACCTATTTTTAAAAACTTCCAATGACCGATGTGACAGTTTAGGTCAATTACATTTGTATTCCCGCTCCCTCGTCCTTTGAAGACACCCACTCTTCCCTCCCTCCTGGCCATGGTTTTTCCAGGCTGAACTGTTCTCTGCTGGTATCCCCAGCAAGCCAGACTGCCTAAACAGACGAGCATCTATACTTTGCTTTCTCTCCTTAGGCTAGAAACAGGGTAATTGCCAAGAGTTACCAGTTACACACAGCTCTTTATAACCAACCACATATATTCTTAAGGTGAAAGCATTACAGAGAAAACATTAAAAACAATAAAAGAACATACATACATGTTAAAAAGCTTACCAGAGGTCTCCCCTAACTCTAACTTTGGGCTCTGGCAGGTGTCAGTCTTTTAAAATCCACAACTGGGTTTTTCCCCATGATTACATGTTCATAACTGTCTCAGATTCAGAACCAGAACAACCATGAGTAATTCAGTCTTTTCTTTTTACAGCTTGGGCCTTTGATCGTGGCCTCATGTAACGTGAGCAGCAGAAAATAGCACACTCCTTCGTGCATAATTTCAAAAGGCTAAATTTTTGCATAACTGGAGATGGGGAATTTGCATTTACCTCCCCATAGACATTTTCCAGGAAAACCACTAAACACTTTTTATTCATGAAATCCATGCTTGTCTGGCACAATGTCTAATACAGTTCTTTGAACCTTCAGGTCTCATGTCTGTCACATTACATACAATCCCAGCCCACAATAATACATTTAACACAATGGACCTCAAAAACACAAACTTAATTTAAGATCTCGAAAGGGCATTTCAGGAAATTTGCCCTATCTGTCACAACCAGGATTCCACAACCTCTCTTGGAAGCCTATTCCAGAACTTAACTACTTGTACAGTTAGACAGTTTCACAAATATCTAACAAATTTTCTTTGCTTCAGATTAAGCTGATTACTTCTTGTTCTACCTTCAGAGAACAATTGATCACAGTGCCCCTTATAACAGACCTTCATATATTTGAAGACTTATAAGGTCACCCCAGTAATCAATTTCTTGAGGCCAGCTTTTTTAACCCTCCCACATAGGTAAGATTTTTCAAAACCTTTTAGCATTTTTGTTGCTTTCCTCTTGACTCTCTCAAATTTCTCCACATCTTTCTTAAAGATGAGGATGTTAGTTAAACAGAAATTAAAAGGTACAGCGCCAAAAGTGAAATCCCTTCAAGCTGCATGGAAACTTCTTAACAGAAGTTCGATTTAAACGTATATCCCAAATTAAAAAATGCAGTAAGAGAACCAAAAAAAAGTCCCACTGTGGGTAAACAACAAAGTAAAAGAAGCTTTGAGAGGCAAAAAGACATCCTTTAAAAAGTGGAAGTTAAATCCTAGAGAGGACAATAGAAAGGAATATAAACTGTGGCAAATTAAGTGTAAAAATACACCTCTACCCTGATATAACGCAACCCTATATAACATTAATTTGGATAACGTGGTAAAGCAGCACTCCGAGGGACCGGGGGGAGAGAGGCTGCGCACTCCAGCAGATCAAAGCAAGTTCGATATAACACGGTTTCACCTACAAAGCAGTAAGATTTTTTGGCTCCTGAGGATAGTGTTATATCGGGGTACAGGTGTACAATTAGGAAGGCCAAAAAAGAATTTAAAGAAAAGCTAGCCAAAGACTCAAAAAGTAATAGCAAAAAAATTTAAGTACATCAGAAGCAGGAAGCCTGCTAAACAACCAGAGGGGCTACTGGACAATTGAGAGGCTAAAGGAGCACTTAAGGAGAGTAAGGCCATTGTGGAGAAAATAAATGAATTCTTTGCATCTGTCTTCGTGGCTGAGGATGTGAGGGAGATTCTCAGACCTGAGCCAGTCTTTTTAGGTGACAAATCTGAGGAACTGTTCCAGACTGAGGTGTCATTAGAGGAGGTTTTGGAACAAATTGATAAACTAAACAGTAATAGGTCACCAGCACCTGATGGCATTCACCCAACACGTCTAAAGGCACTCAAATATGAAATTGCAGAACTACTAACTTTGATATGTAAGCTGTCATTTAAATCAGCTTCTGTGCCAGAGCAGACAGTTAAGAGCTACAAAAGGATGTCACAAAACTAGGTGATTGGGCAACAGAATAGCAGATGAAATTCAGTGTTGATAAATGCAAAGTAATGCCCATTGGAAAACATAATCCCAACTATCTATATAAAATGATGGGGTCTAAATTAGTTGTTACCACTCAACATACCCCAGAATGATATTAGCTTTTTCACAACTGCATCACATGGCTGACTCATATTCCATTTGTGATTCATTATAACCTCCAGATCCCTTTTAATAGTACTCTCACCTAGCCAGTTATTCCCCATTTTTTAGTTGTGCATTTGATTTTTTCTTCCTAAGTGTAGTACTTTGCACTTGTCTTTATTGAATTTCATCTTGTAGATTTCAGACCAATTCTTCAATTTGTCAAGAACATTTCGAATTCTAATCCTGTCCTCCAAAGTATTATAATCCTTTCACAGCTTGGTGTCATCTTCAAATTTTATAAACATACTCTCTACTCCATTATCCAAGTCAATGGAAATACTGAATAGTACTGGACCCAGGACATAACCCTGTGAGATCCTACTAGATATGTCCCCCCAGTTTGATAGCAAACCATTGATAACTACTCAGAGTAGTCTTTCAATCAGTTGTGTAGCCACCTTATAGTAATTTTTTTCTATACGTTTCCCTAGTTTACTTATGAGACTTGTCATGTAAGACTTTACCAAAAACATGACTAAAATCAAGATATACCTTGCCTCCAGCTTCCTCCCATCCACTAAAAAGGTAACTATGTCAAAGAATAAAGGTAGGTTGGTTTGGCCCGTTTTGTTCTTGACAGATCCACACCGGCTACTATTTAAAACCCTATTAGCCACTAGGTGCTTACAAACTGATTGTTTAATAATTTGTTCCAAGTACTGAAGTTAATTTGACTGGTCTATAATTCCTCAGGTCCCCTTTTTACCATTTTTAAAGACTGGCTAACACAGTACCTTTCTCCAGTCCGCTGGGACCTCACCCATCCTCCATGAGTTCTCAAAGATAATTGATAACATAAGAATGGTCATACTGGATCAGACCAAAGTTTCAAACAGTCCACTATCCTGTCTACCAACAGTGGCCAATGCCAGGTGCCCCAGAGGGACTGAACCTAACAAGTAACGATCAAGTGATCTCTCTCCTGCCATCCATCTCCATCCTCTGACAAACAGACGCTAGGGACACCATTCCTTAGCCATCCTAGCTAATAGTCATTAATGGACTTAACCTCCATGAATTTATCCAGTTCTCTTTTAAGCCCTGTTATAGTCCTAGCCTTCACAACCTCCTCAGGCAAGGAGTTCCACAAGTTGAATGTGCGCTGTGTGAAGAAGAACTTCCTTTTATTTGTTTTAAACCTGCTGCCCAGTAATTTCATTTGGTTGCTCCTAGTTCTTATATTATGGGAATAAGCAAATAACTTTTCCTTATTCACTTTCTCCACATCACTCATGATTTTATATCTAAAATATCCCCCCTTAGTCTCCTCTTTTCCAAGCTGAAAAGTCCTAGCTTCTTTAATGTCTCCTCATATGGGACCTGTTCCAAATCCCTAATAATTTTAGTTGTCCTTTTCTGAACTTTTTCTAATGCCATTATATCTTTTTTGAGATGAGGAGACCACATCTGTATTCAAGATGTGGGCATACCACCGATTTATATATGGGCATATTCTCCGTCTTATTCTCTATTCCTTTTTGAATGATTCCTAACATCCTGTTCGTTTTTTTGACTGCTGCTGCACACTGCATGGACGTCTTCAGAGAATTATCCACAATGACTCCAAAATCTCTTTCCTGATTAGTTGTAGCTAAATTAGCCCCCATCATATTGTATGTATAGTTGGGGTTATTTTTTCCAACGTGCATTACTTTGCACATTAAATCTCATTTGCCATTTTGTTGCCCAATCACTTAGTTTTGTGAGATCTTTTTGAAGTTCTTCACAGTCTGCTTTGGTCTTAACTATTTTGAGCAGTTTAGTATCATATGCAAACTTTGCCACCTCATTGTTTACCCCTTTCTCCAGATCATTTATGAGCTAAATTGAACAGGATTGGTCTTAGGACTAACCCTTGGGAATACCACTAGTTACTCCTCTCCATTCTGAAAATTTACCATTTATTCCTACCCTTTGTTCCCGGTGTTTTAACCAGTTCTCAATCTATGAGAGGATCTCCCCTGTTATTCCATGACAACTTAATTTACATGAGAGCATTTGGTGAGGAACCTTGTCACAGGTTTTCTGGAAATCTAAGTACACTATGTCCACTAGATCCCCCTTGTCCATATTTGTTGACCCCTTCAAAGAACTCTAATAGATTAGTAAGACACGATTTCCCTTTACAGAAACCATGTTGATTTTTGCCTAACAACTTATGTTCTTCTATGTATCTGACAATTTTATTCTTTACTATTGTTTAGATTAATTTGCCCGGTACTGACATTAGACCAGGAGTCCCCAACATGGTCCGCGCGGGTGTCATTGGAGAGAGAGACAAGCTTTCAGCTTACAGACCTGAAGAAAAGCTCTGCATAAGCTCAGAAACTTAGGGGGAGGGATAGCTCAGTGATTTGAGCGTTGGCCTGCTAAACCCAGGGTTGTGAGTTCAATCATTGAGGGGGCCACTTAGGGATCTGGGGCAAAAATCAGTACTAGTGAAGGCAGGGGGCTGGACTTGATGACCTTTCAAGGCCCCTTCCAGTTCTAGGAGATGGGTATATCTCCAATTATTTATTTATTTATTTAGTGTGTCTCACCATATTGCATACAAAAATGGAGGATTCACGTCAACAGCCCAGAGTGACCATCATGCCAGGGCACTATTTCCAGGATTCATATTCCTAGCATAATGTGGTGCTCAGGGTTTGGGGAAAAAACCAACACCCCAAGTTCCCTAGCTATACCAACCTACCTGTGCAGACAGAGCTAGGTTGATGAAACAATGCTTTCATTAACCTAGCTACCATCACTCGAGGAGGTGGAGTGCCTACAGTTATGGAACAACAGCAAGCATCTACCCTACAGCTGTAGCACTATAGTGCCCATAGTGTAGCAACAGCCTTAGACCATGTATAAAGGAGATTGGGATCCAAGACTAGCATGGCCAGTGAAAAGAGAGGAACTGAGAGATGGGTAAGGAAAGGTAATTTACCCCCTCTGTGGTAGTTACACGGGGATCTACCAAGGCAATAAATGAGAGAAGGAAAAGAAGTTTTTCTTTCCATTTTAAATTAAATTATTCACTGTAAGTAATTTTTCTTACTTGTCAGGGCTTCTAGCATTGAGAATAACACTAATTCATTCACCCAACAAACATCACCCAGGAAGCCTCACACTTCCTCCCCACATCTCTGATCTGGAAAGACCACATCTAGGAGTGAGCCCTCTTTGTGTCCATTCTGAGACTGCAAAAGGATGCCACTAAAAACCTGATAATTATCTTAACTGATTTGTGTGACAAAAAGCTGTTTGGTGGCCAAAGACCAGGCAGGATTTGAGTGACCTAGTAACAAAAGGCTTCATATACTATTATCAGTCCTCAGAACCAGCCAGTTCACCTATCAGAAAATTCACTATAAATATATAATCTTTTTTTACTCTACAGTACAATAAAACTCAATGGGAGCTTTACCATAAATTCTGTTACACACACAGTTTTGGAACCCATCATTTTCACAGTTAAAAATGCCTACCTCGTATTCTGGTTCAAAACCAGCACAGCCAGAGATTTGTCCAGATACATTCCAAAGGAAAGGAATTCCTCCACAGAGAAGAATCAGCTATAACAAAACACATGCAATAGATTCAATTCATTCTGTGTTATCAAGGAGCAAAAGAGCCTGAAAAGGATGAGACCAATTTTGAAAAGTGACCTGGAATTTTTTTTAAACATCTTTTTGCTTCTTTACAATATATAAAGAACACCTGAAAGCTGGCCCCCTCCCCCGCTTTAACCTTGGACATCAGGAAGATCAAGTCAGGGTATGTCTTCACTGCCCGACGTATCGGCGGGTAGCAATCGATTGCTCGGGGATCGATATATCGTGTCTCATCTAGACACGATATATCGATCCCCGAACGCGCTTATATTGATTCCGGAACTCCACCAACCCGAACGGAGTTGCGGAATCGACAGGGGGAGCCGCGGACATCGATCCCGCGCTGTGAGGACGGTGAGTAATTCGATCTCAGATACTTCGATTTCAGCTACGTTATTCACGTAGCTGAAGTTGCGTATCTAAGATCGATCTTCCCTCGTAGTGTAGACCAGCCCTCAGACCTTCCTTGGTTTTGCTTGGGAAACGTTGGGACATCTCAGGGCATGTTTACTGTGGCCTCTACTACTTTAATTGAAGATTTGTGATACATCTTTAACAAAGGCTTCTTTATTCAGAATGACAACCAGTAAAGTTAACTAGCTGATAAAAAACAAAAACAGACTTTGAAATACACCTCTACCCCGATATAACGCTGTCCTCGGGAGCCAAAAAATCTTACTGTGTTATAGGTGAAACTGTGTTATAGCGAACTTGCTTTGATCCGCCGGAGTGCGCAGCCCCGCCCTCCCAGAGCACTGCTTTACCGCGTTATATCCGAATTCGTGTTATATCAGGTAGTGTTATATCAGGGTAAAAGTGTAGTCTGACTTACTTCCTTAGCTAGTGTGATATCACCTTGCACTAGATCTCAGAAACCAGAGCATCTTCCAGCCTGGATAGCAGAATTATTTATTTATTTATTTATTTAAAGAAAAACAACGTTCAGGCTGAAGTTTAGATATCATAAAAGATGGCAAAAGGACACAAGAAAAACTGTTTCTGCCCTTGCAAGTTGCCTCTAACCTTTTGCAGCCTCTAACACCGAGAATTCTAGTTATTGACTAAAGGTCATATAAAGACAAGTTGCTAATCCTCTTTGGTAGAAGATCATGAATAAAGTGAGATGAAAGGGGAAAAAAAAAAAAAAACCTAAAATCACTTACTGGTAATTCTGTTAGTTGCAGTCTCCTCTTCTATCATTCTACTACACAGGATTAATGGCCAGACAGTGCTGTAGTTTCATCTATTGGAAGAAAGGAGTCAAAGAGTTCTGAAACCCCATCTTGATTACATGAGTTTCAGCCAGAAAGCCTCCCTCTAGTCTAACTTCCAAAGTCAGTTTGTAAGACACCAAGAGAAATAACAGGCAAGCACCTTGTAAAGAGAGGAGGTGGGGGAAGGAGGGGAGAGAGGAAACTATGACAAACGTAATTACCAGTAAGTAATGTTCCTTTGTCATATGCCTCTCACTTCTCCCACCTAAGAAAGTGCATTACTGGACAGATAGTGTATGTAACAAGCAGTTGTCACAGGAGGTGCAGGGGGACTACCTTACCGTGTTGCTAGCTGTGCCCTGGAGCCAAAAGACAGCCTGAGAAGCAAAGAGGCCCAGTTAATGAGGTATATCAAGACACAGGATGATGACCACATTGCCACATATACCTAGGCAATGAATACTCAATGCCCATAAAGAGGAGACTTTTCTAGCCAAGTAGCACCTGATAAATCCAAGCCAAGCCCACCAACCTAGTCATATGCTGCAAGAATGCAGCTTAAAGCACAAAAAGCAACACTGGCATTACCTGCAGCCTTTAAAACCCTCAAAACAGAGACAGCTGTTTAGATTTTCTAAATTCCTGAGAATTATTAAGATTACTTGAGAACATACTTAACAAAACACAGCCTATTGTCCAAAGGGCATACCGGGTTCAGACAGATGAAGAACAATAGGTTCACTCACATGGAACTGGGTGTTCACTTTGGGGACAAACAGCAAGCTAACAATAAAACTTTCTGGAAAGAACAGAGGGTGAAGGAGAAGGGATGATTAAAGATGAACTCACTCCCTCATCATTGTGAGATTGTTGCAACAAAGAAAGTATCTTAAAGGACAGAAGTCTGCCCTAAAGCGTCAAAGAATTTCATATCCTAGCCTGTTAATGAAGATCAAGTGATATTGAGGGATCCCAAGATGAATCATTAGTCTTTAAGACACACTAATATTGACAGAAGGAACTCTCAGAATGATAGAAATGCAGGTCTGTCTAGAGGGAATTCAAAAAGTCATCTAACGTAGGCTCCTGTGCTGAAGCAGGACCAAGTAAACCTAAACCATCCCTGACAGGTGTTTGTCCAACCTGTTCTTAAAAACCTTCAGTGATGGGGATTCCACAATGTCCCTTGGAAGCTTATTCCAGAGCTTAACTATCCTTATCAATAGAGACATTTTCTTAATATCAAACCTAAATCTCCTTTGTTCCAGATTAAACCAATTGCTTTTTATCCTACCCTCAATGGACATGGAAAACAATTGATCACAGTCCTCTTTATAACGGTCCTTAACCTATTTGAAAACTTATTAGATACCCCCTCAGTCTCTGTTCCTCAAGACTAAACCACACTGCTTTTTACCCTTCCTCATAGGTCATAGAATCAAAGAAGATTAGGGTTGGAAGAGACCTCAGGAGGTCATCTAGTCCAACCCCCTGCTCAAAGCAGGACCAACACCAACTAAATCATTCCAGCCAGGACTTTGTCAAGCCAGGCCTTAAAAACCTCTAAGGATGGTGATTCCACCACCTCCCTAGGCAACCCATTCCAGTGGGGTCAGGTTTTCTAAACTTTTTTTTTTTGCGCTCTCTTCCGGGTTCTTTCCAATTTGTCCACATTCTTCCCTCACGTGTGGTGTCCAGAACTCAACACAGTACTCCAGAGGAAGCCAGCTAGAGCAGAACTACCACCTTCCATGTCTTACACATGCCTGTTAATACACCCCAGAATGACACCAGTCTTTTTTGCAATTGCACATTGTTGACTCATATTCAATTTGCGGTCCATTCTAACCCCCAGATCCTTTTCAGCACTACTATCATCTAGTCAGTTATTCCCTGAAGTGGGACTTACCAGAACTGCAGCTCTGGACTTTGTGGATGCAAAGATGCTACCACAGAGCTGTATTAGCTATGGCAACAAGCTGCAAGCTGAGGCAAGATAAAATAGTTACTAACCTTTCATAACTGTTGTTCTTCCAGAGATTTTTCCCTCAGAGGTATCTGTTGGTCCAGCTCTAGCAGCCTTTGAGTTGTGCAGTTATGCACTGGTATAAAAAGCACCACCAGCCCCATGACTCCTTGCCGCGTTCCCTCTTGCCGGTAATTTCAACAGAGAGGTAGGAGGGTCAGTTCTGGAATGAACATGAGCAGCAAATCTCGAAGAACAGTTACGAAAGGTTAGTAACTTTTTTTTTAATTTCGAGTGCTTGCTCGTGTCCATTCCATACTAGGTAATTCACAAGCAGTACCCCTCAAGGTAGACTTGGAGTTCATGGACATGCTGACTGCAATACTGCTCTCCTGAAACTGACATCATCACAGATCTGTTGGATGATGGAGTAGCAGGAAGCAAAGGTATGAACCAACAGCCAGGTAGCAGCTCTGCAGATGTCCTGGATTGGTATCTGTGTGATGAATGCTGCCTAGAAAGCCTGATCACTATGGCCAGAAGCAGAACCTTCACCTGTCTGTAGCAAGTTTGGATACAGGCAGTTACCCAGGATGAAATTTTTTTGGGTTGAGACAGATAGCCTTCTCATCCTTTCTGCTACTGCTACAAAGAGTTGTGTGGACTTGCTGAAGGGCTTAGTTCTCTCACTATAGACTGTGAGGGCCCACCTAACATCCAATGTTCCCCAGTAATATTGTGAAGTTTTGGAAAGAAGACAGGTAGAAAAATGTCCTGGTTGTTGTGGAATTGCGACACCACTTTTGGTAGGAAGGCCAGATGGGGACACAGCTGGATCATGTCCTTGAAGAGCACCATATAAGGGAGTTCTGACATAAGGCTTAATCTCAGAGACCTTTCTCGCTGAGATGATCGCTATCTGGAAGGTGACCTTCCAAGAGAGAAGCAGTATGGGACATGATACTAATGGCTTGAAGGGAGGCCCTGTGAGTCCCATGGCGGGGGGTTGGTTCACGAACCTAAGGGTAAAGTCTTTCCAGCCCCTTGAGAAACTTGACCGTCATCTCATGGAAGAACACTGATCTGCCATTCACAGGCAGGTGAAAGGCTGAGATGGCTGCCAAGTGAACCCTAACAGATGAGAGAGCCAGATCCTGATGCTTCAGGTGGAGCAGGTAGTCCAAGATAGACTGCAGAGAAGACTGGAACGGAGAAAGATTCTGTTCAGAGGCCCAACAAGTGAAACGTTTCCACTGGGCCAGCCTGGAGGAAGGCTTTCTACTACCTAGCAAGACCTGTCGAACCTGATCTGAACAGGCCTGTTCCTCAGGCTTCAGCCACACAATCACCATCCAGTCAGGTGAAGGAAGGCGAGGTGAGGTTTGGGTGAAGCAACTAGCCATGGTCTTGTGAAATCAAGTCCGGGAGGAGTGGAAGCAAGAGTGGCTCTGCCACTGAGAGGTTCAGAAGTACACTGAACCAATGCTGGGACGGCCATGCCGATGCTATCAGGATAACCTTCGCCTTGTCCTGTTTGATGATTAGGAGGACCTTATGAATCAAGGTGATCGGTGGGAAAGCGTACAGTAAGTGATCTGCCCATGAAAGCAGGAAGGCATTGGAGAGGGAACCCAGGCTGTGCCCATGCAGCCAACAGAACTGATGGCATTTCCTGTTCTGTATGGTGGCAAACAGGTCCACCTGGGGAGGCTCCTACCTCTGGAAGATGATACTGACAAGGTGGGCTCCCCATCCCAGGTCTGACACATCCGAGACTAGGGTTATCGACAGTACAGGGGCAGCAAAAGGTACCACTTCCATTACGAATCCTGGGTCTCCCCACCATGTCAGCGAAGGCCGGAGGCAGAACTGTGAGTAGAATCCAGGTGGTGTCTGCTCAGGGAGTAGACCGATACCAGCCATATCTGGAGGGGTATGAGGCACAACCTTGCATACTGCACGAGGCAGGTACATGCCATCATGTGTCTAAACAGTTTGAGGCAAAACTGAGCGGTCGTTATTGGTGGGATCATGACCTCAGAAATCAGGTGTGATATAGCTTCCGGTAGGGAGGCTTTGGCCTGGGTCAAGTCGAGCACTGCCCCAAAGAACTCTATTCTCTGAACTGGGACTAGAATTGACTTCTGTTGACTTTCTTGAAATATTTGTTGAAGTGAGGCAGGTCCAGGATAGGTTGTAGATTTCCCCTCTCCCTCACCCCCCAGCCTTCAGGATTAGGAAATATCGGGAGTAAAAACCCCGTCTCGCTCAAGTCCTGAGGAACCACACATATAGGAGGGATTGGCATCTCCTAGACAAGAAGCAGCTTGAGAGAGTCATCCCTGAAGAGGGACAGGGTGCAGGGCAGGAGGGAGGGGTGGATGAAAACTGGAGAGCGTAACTGACAGTTACTGTACTCAGTACCCAATGGTCTGATGTTATATCTAACCACACTGGGTTGAAAGGTGACAGGCAGTCCAAAAATAAAAGGGAAGGTGGATCTGGAGTCAAGACTGGCATATCGCCCTCAGACATACCTTGAAAATGCCTGCCTGGCCCTGCTGGGATATCTATGAGAGCTCGTTTGGGAGGTTGTGGTAGGAGGGGGTGTTGGCGCCACTTATAACCCTTTCCTTTTCTTTTGTAGGGCTCCTATTTGGGAGACACTGCAAACCTGAGAGGCTACTGGGGCCTAAAGTGCTTCCTGGAAGCTGCAGGTGCATAAAGGCCCAAAGAGAGAAAGGTGGCCCTCCAGTCCTTGAGGCTGTGGAACTTTGAGTCTGTCTATTCAGAGAACAGGGAGGTGCCCTCAAAGGGGAGGTCCTGAATGGACTGCTGCACTTCAAGAGGGAGGCCACATGATTGCTGATGACTGCTGATACTATAGTACTGGCTGCTGAGTCAGCCACATACCGAGCTGCCTGGAGAGAAGTCCTGGACACAGTCTAGATCTCCTCTAGAATGGCTGTGAACAACTCCTGCCTTGACTCCTATGGCAGAGTCTCCTTAAATTTGAACAATGAGTCCCACAGATTAAATCTGTACCTTCGCAGCAGGGCCTGCTGGTTGGAGATATGTAACTAAAGGTTGATTGTCGAAACCATACATCGAAACAGGCCCAGTCTCCTGGACGCTATTTTTGTGGGTAGCATTCAACTGCCCGTCTGTCCCACTCATTCACTGCCAACACTACCAGAGACCCCAGTGGGCAGCAAGGGGGGTGAGTAAAGGTACTCAAACCCACTGGTTGGGACATAGTATTTCTTTTCCGCCTTTTTTGAGGCAAGGCCACTCTGGAGGGAGCAGCTGCAGCCAGGATGCTGATTAGGCTGTGTGCTGACTCCTTAAGCTTCTCAACTTCCAGGCCCAAATTCGCAGTGACCCTTTTCAGGAACTCCTGGTGAGCCCTGATGTCATCCTGCAGGAGTGGGTTACTAGGGCCTGCAACTGCCTCGCCGGGGATGACAAGGAGGCGGCCTGTGCCAGAGGGTGGGCTCCCTCCTACTCATCCACCTTCCACCAGAGCCATTGGGGCCATTTACCAGGGTCGGTACTGAAATCAGGGTCCAATATCAGACAGGAAGAGAGAGTAGCTCACCTTTCTGACACCACTCAGTATGAGCACTGGGAAGGGGGGCCCAGTACCAGGGGAAACCCTGAAGGATTCCAATACTGCCACTGTATTAGCCAGTGGCCCAGTGGCCACGCACCAGCAAGAGGGCTGGTACCGAAGTCTGGCATGTAGGCTGTGTACCAGTAGGTTTTGGGTGCAGCCAAGGATTCCCCTTCAGACTCAGAAGAAGATTCTTCCCCTGGAGATCACAGCAGTGCCAAACCTACTTCTATCTCCGGGCATGCTGGGGAACCAGGGACAGGCCAGTGACTGGTCCATCGGGACCATGGAGGACTTGCCTCTGGATGGTGCCACATGGAGCTTGTCGACCCTTGCTCCTTTCTGTCCCTGGTTGTCTTGGCTGATGAGGGTCCTTGAGGGGCCAGCAGGATCAGGAGTGACAGCAGGTACTTTGCTGCTTGGAAAGCCTCTGGGATTGAAGGAACCAGCAGACATCTGATCCCACAGCTGCTCCCGGAAGTCGGTGGCCGGTCCCATACTGGACTCAACACTCTAGACAGAGTTGGCAATGCCATCAGAGACTTGGGGGAGGACGAGTGGCCCGATGCGGGTCTCACTATGCTTGTCCCTCCTCTGCCCTAGAGGATGCTCTCTCTTGGTGAGTTGTTTCTTATGCCTCTTCCTCTGCACCAGGAATAGAGAGCGGTGCTGGGGAGCACTCCACGTGGATGTTGAGGTTCTTGGTGCTGATTCAGAGCAGCACGGCTCTGAGGCTGATCTAAGGACCACCTTCATAAGAATGGCTTTCAGCCAAATGTCCCTATCCTTTCTCATGTGGGTTTTGAAGTCTCTGCAGGTCTGGCACTTCTCTTTAATGTGAGACAGTTTAGGCAACTAGGGTGCAGGTCATCAACTGGCATCACCCTGCCACAGGAGGTACACGGATTGAAGCTCAGGGATCAGAGCATGCCCAGCCCCCTGGGTGACAAATCCCTCAACAACAGGGAAAACTACTAACACCACCATATACTCTGACTCTAAGAACTATACGTTAACTACAATAACTATACAAAATATGTACAGAGAAAGTCCAACCACTGGGAAAGAAGCCTTGCTACAGCAAGAGGGGCTGTTCCAGCAACCGTCCTGGGTGGTAAGAAGGAACTGAGAAGGTGTGAGGCCGGAGGCACTCTTTGCATGCGACTCCAGAGAGTGCTAGAGCCGGGCCAATGGATACCACCGAGGGAAAAATCTCCAGCAACTGTGCACATGGAGCGCACAAACATAGCATGGAATAGACATGAGCAAGCATTCAAAGAAGTTGATAGCAGGCAGGCAGATTGATAGAGCTGTAGGTGTGCCTTTTGTGGCAGCCCATGATTCCAAGCATGAGGGAAGACTGAACACGCCAACATCCCTTAGGTGGGCTCATGACCATCATGTTTCTTCTGGGGTGTTACTTCTGAGGATTGGGGAAGGTTGGACATACCAGCATGCCTCTGACCAGTGGGATTCACAATATGTGAATAGCAGACCCCAGCTTGGAGCCCCTGATTTGGGGCACTGCTCAACTGAAGAGCTACGAGCTCTGCTTTCCACACACTCTCACTGATTTAATGCAGTGTGACAGCCTTGTGTTTTTCCATTAGCCCCGGTCTACATTAAGGGGTTAGGAAGAATTTAGCCGCATTAGGTCTATTTTAAAATAAATGTGTCCACACAACCAACCCCGTTCCGTCGACTTAAAGGGTTCTTAAAATCGACTTCTGTATGCCTTCCTGGCGAGGGGAGTAGCACTAAAATTGACCTTGCTGGGTCAAATTTGGGGTAGTGCGGACCAAATCGACAGTACTGGCCTCCGGGAGCTATCCCAGAGTGCTCCACTGTGACTGCTCTGGACAGCACTTTGAACTCCGATGCACTAGCCAGGTACACAGGAAAAGTCCCAGGAACTTTTGAATTTCATTTCCTGTTTGGTCAGCATGGTGAACTCAGCAGCACTGGTGACCATGCAGTTGCACCAGAAGCGTAGAACACAGAATGTTTCTATGCTCCCCCTATCATCTCTGTCCCTGAGGTTATTGCAGATTAGAAGGCGAAAAAAATGCACTTGTGATAACATGTTTTCTGAGCTCATGCAGTCCTCCCACACTGATAGGGCACAGCTTAATGCATGGAGGCATTCAGTGGCAGAGGCCAGGAAAGAATTAAGCGAGTGCGAAGAGTGGAGGCAGGACGCGATGCTGAGGCTAATGAGGGAGCAAACGGACATGATGAACCATCTGTTGGAGCTGCAGGAAAGCCAGCAAGAGCACAGATCCCCGCTGCGTTCACTGTATAACCACCTACCCTCCTCCCTATGTTCCATAGCCTCCTCACCTAGACGCACAAGAACACGGGAAGGGGGAGGCTCTGGGCACCCAGCCATTCCACCCCAGAGGATGGCCCAAGCACCAGAAGACTGCCATTCAAACAGTTTGATTTTTAATGTGGCTACAATAAGCAATGTGGCCTTGTCCTTCCCTCTTCCCCCACCCCACCTGGGCTCCCTTATCTGTTATCTCTTTTTTTTTTAATTAAGAAAGAAAGAATGCATGGTTTCAAAACAATAGTTACTTTATTTCGAAGGGGGGAAGATGGTTGGCTTACAGGGAATTAAAATCAACGAAGGGGGCAGGTTTGCATCAAGGAGAAACACACACAACTGTCACACCAAAGCCTGGCTAGTCATGAAACTGGTTTTCAAAGCCTCTCTAATGCACAGCACTCCTTGCTGTGCTCTTCTAATCGCCCTGGTGTTTGGCTGCTCAAAATCGGACGCTAGGCGACTTGCCTCAACCTCCCACCCCACCATAAACATCTCCCCCTCTCACAGATATTACTGAGCAGACAGTAAGCTGCAATAACAATGGGAATGATGGTTGCGCTGAGGTTTGACCTAGTCAGCAAACAGGACCAGCAAGCTTTTAAATGTCCAAAGGCACATTCTACCAGCATTCTGCACTTGCTCAGCCTATACCTGAACTGCTCCTTACTACTGTCCAGGCTTCATGAGCCATGGGAGCAAGGGGTAGGCTGGGGTAGGTGCGACTGCGCAGTGCTGCCGGATGGGAGAGCAGCCTGAGGCAGAAGCCTCCAGGTCACATGATATTCCAGGCAGGACTGAATCTCCATGAGATGAAATTTAAAGAAGAGAAAGACCTGGAGCCTCTGGCTCCCATTCAGTGCTCTAAGAGGAGGATAGCCATGTCTGTCCAGGCACCCCTGATCGAGCTCACCGAGGTCTGCCAGGAGCACCCAGGAGACGTATGGTGATGGTGAGCTCAGCAGGCTCCATGCTTGCCGTGGTATGGCATCTGCATGGGTAACCCAGGAAAAAAAGGCACGAAATGTTCGTCTGCTGTTGCTTTCACAGAGGGAGCGAGCGAGGGCAGGGGAGAGGCAGGGGAGAAGGGGGCCTGACGACATGTACCCAAAACCACCTGTGACAATATTTTTGCCCCATCAGGCATTGGGGGCTTAACCCAGAATTCCAGTGGGCAGCGGGGACTGCGGAAACTGTGGGATAGCTATCCACAGTGCACCGCTCTGTAAGTCAATGCTAGCCACAGTAGTGAGGATGCACTCCGCAGACTTCATGCGCTTAGTGTGAATATACACAATCGACTGTATAAAATCGATTTCTAAAAATCAACTTCTATAAAATTGACCTAATTTCATAGTGTAGACATACCCTTAGTGTCCATACAAGACAAAGAAAGAGGGACAGAGACTAAAAAGAGGAGATGAAGTGAAGCCTCCAACTTTCTGCATAGAGAACACAAAACTGGAGAGGGGATGTTCTGACTGAGGCTAATGTTATCAGGATGAGGTTCAAAATTCCTTGCTTTTTTGCTTCTAGTAGGTGGTACCATGATATCATCCGTCCACTAATCCACTAATGTAGGATGCGAAAAAAGAGATGACAGTTTAACAAATAATTTTTTCCATTTTTTCCATTCTTGTTTTCAAAATTAGGCTATTTTAAATTTAAATAAAAAAATCTAACCAGGTCTGTAGTTGTCCAAAAAAAGGGGTTTTATGTCAAAACAATTTTACAATCTGCTGGAAAAATCCTAACTCACATACCACGAACCTGAGTGTTATATCAAGAACTGTAAAATACATGTATACACACAAACACAAAATGCAACTTGAAGCTCATGAAAAGCACTGAAGAAATCCAAGTTAAGATGGAACTTACTTTCTTACCTCTGCTCCCTTGTGTGTATGTTTTACAATAGTCTAATTATATGATCTTATACTATTTCAAGCTGATGCTCTTTTCCCAATCTTGTTTTATAATTGATCAGCTTTACATTATCACATAACGGTTCATGATCATAACTGTGCAGTATAACTTTAATGACAGATCTGTCATGTAAGTTGTTTTCCACAACTTGCTTTGGAAACAGTTACACTTCTGAAGGGTGTTTGCACTTCATGGTTATTTTTCTAACTTCTAATTAAAATTATTGTGAAAACGAAAATCCCACCCCATAAAACTGACATTAAAATGCAGATATGTTTCTAGCTTAACTGTTAATATTATTGTAAAGGAGTGTTTTAAAGTACAGAACACAATAGGAACAGTAAAATATACTAAAAATATACACTAATTTACATAAATATTAAGGTGCTTAACGTTGTAGATACAGAACTTTAATTGATACTGCATATAAAAACTAATAATGTCTTATCACATTTTATTATAATGCATTTATATGTTGCTTACATTTTACTGGATACACCTCTACCCCGCCACAACGTGACCCAATATAACACAGGCTCGCATATAGTGCGGTAGCAGCAGGGCTCTGGCGGTGCTTTAGAGGGGAGCCCCGGGCCCTTTAAATCACCGCTGGAGCCCTGCTGCCCCAGGGCTGTGGCTGTGGGGCTCCGACAGCGCTTTAAAGGGTCCGGTGCTCCAGCTGCTGTGGGGAGCCCCGGGTCCTTTAAATCACTGCCGGAGCCCTACCGCCACTACCCTGGGGTTGCAGCAGCAGGGCTCAGCCGGCGATTTAAAGGGCCCGGGCTCCCCACAGCAGCCGGAGCCCCAGGCTCTTTAAATCACCACTGCAACCCTGCCACCGCTACCCTGATATAATGGCATTTCACCTATAACACAGTAGGGATTTTTGGCTCCCCATGATCACGTTATAGCGGGGTAGAATTGTATTTTGTTCTGTGTATCATTCGCTACTTTCCCACCATAGCAGACAGCTAAGTTCCCTGTAAGCTGCATGGCCGCGCAGCAACCTATTTAGGCACTCAGGGAATCAGCCCGGGGACCTGCCATGGCCAGGGACCAGATGGAGGAGGGGTGCCCCTCTTGCAGCCCCAACCTAGACCGGTCCCCAACTCTGCTGCAGCCTGGACCCAGCTGCGGTGGCATGGATTCAGGCACTGCCCAGCCCAGCCCCAGGCACAGCTGGGGTGGCGCAGACCCAGGCACCCCTCCCACAGCCCAAACCCAGCCTCAACTCGACTTGCTGGGACCAGGGAAGAAGGAGTGCCTATCCTGATGCCCCAGCAACGGAGCTGCCACGGCAGGGAGAGGCACCTTTCTCCCAGCCTAGGGGTTGCTGTGGGGAGAGAGAGAACTGAGAGGAGTTCTCTCTCCCCGCCATAGCCCAGGAGCACACTCTTACACCCCAGGCCCCACCCCAGAGCCCACACCCTCAGCTGGAGCCCTCACACCCCTGGACCTCAACCCTCTGCCCCAGCCCTGAGCCCCCTCCCACACTCTGAACCCCTCGGCTCTACCCCACCACATGAATTTTGTTATGTGCACCAATATGAAGGTGATGTATGACACATCACCTCCATATTGGTGCACGTAACAAAATTCACTCCGCACATGGGTGGGAAAAATTAGAAGGAACACTGGCAGACAGTACTACAAAATGCTACCCATATGAAAACTTACAGTGTTTTCTTTACACACTTAAGAAATAGATCATGTAATTGAAGACTTAAATAGCGCACCCACACAAGGGGACACAACTATGGTTGCAGATTCAAATTTTCGCATTATATTTTCTAGGTTTTTTTGGTATATTTTTTTTAAAAGGAAAAACAATCAATACAAATGCACACATACTGTCCGGGAAAAGAAAAGAGGAACAATGCAAAATTATAACGTAAGATAGCCAAGTCTAGCAGGCTTATAAATTCTGCTGATGATGAATTACTACCAGATGAATGTGGTAATTGTCTGCATGCTGTCCTAGCAAGGAAACTACCCAGGGCAATTTACTCTAAATCCGTAGATATCCACTTTATATCCGTGGATATTTGCAGACCACTTTTGTAGATCGCGGATGAAGGCAGATCCAAATTTTATATCTAAAGCCCAGCAAATCCTCTGATATCCACTTTATATCTGCAGATATCTTCATCCATTGAAGCAGATATCCATGTATTATTTCTATGGGTTAGGGATCAGAAGCAGATACAAATTTTGTATCTGCACATGGTTCTGTGTCAGCACAGTAGCTTTCTTGTTAACAGAGAAGTAATGTACTGCTATGTTCACACTGACTAAATAATTTTTTTTTGACAATTAGATAGCAATCTTGGTGTAAAAACTCACTTTTTTGGCAGTGACGACATAACCAAAAGCTGGAAACCTTACTAAAGACTGCACTCATGGTATGAGGCTTATAAGGCACGTAACAGCATTTACCCTGGAGCTATATTTGAAGGATTAAATATAAAGTATTTTACATTCAGATCGAATGAAAAGTATTGTATAAATTATAGAGCAGCTATGGTACTTACAGTGCCCTCTAGCTCTGAATACAGGCCCGACCAAAAACTGAAAGTACTTTTGTCCAGTTGATACAAACGAGATTTTTCAAAGGTTTCCGAATCCATGATCTGTCCTAATTCCCATGGGACATGTGTTGTTGTTCTATATACCTTCCTCTGAAAGAGAGAAAGACATACTAAAATTAACACATTGGGGAAGAGTCAAAATGGCTTTTGTAAATGGATATCATGTCTCACCAATCTATTAGAATTCTCTGAGGGGGATCAACAAACAGGAGGAGTAGGGTGACTTGAACTTTCAGAAAGCCTTTGACAAGGTCCCTCACCAAAGGCTCTGAAGCAAATAACCAGTCATGGGATAAGAGGAAAGGTCCTCTCATAGATCAGTAGCTTGTTAAAATACAGGAAACAAATGGTAGGAATAAACTGTCAATTTTCACAATAGAGAGAGGCAGATAGAGGGATCCCCCAAAGATCTGTACTGGGACCTGTGTATTCGTAAATGATCTGGAAAAAAGTGTAAACAGTGAGGGGGCAAAGTCTGAAGGCAATTCAAAATTACTCATGATAGTTAAGTCCAAAGCAGACTGCAAGGGATTACAAAGGCATCTCACAAAATTGAGTGGGCATGATAGATACAAAATGTGGGGTCTAAATTAGCTGTTACCACTCAACAAAGAGATCTTGGAATCATTGTGGATAGTTTCCTGACAACAGCTGCTCAATATGCAGCAGCAGCCAAAAAAGCAAACAGAATGTTAGAAACAGGAAAGGGATAGATAAAAAGAGAGAAAATATAATAATGCCACTCTATAAAACCATGGTACACCCGTACTTTGAATACTGCATGCTGTCGTGGTCACCCCTCTCAAAAAAGATACATTTGAATTAGAGATGACTGCAGGGGAGATAAAATCATGAGTGGTATACAGAGAGTGAATGAGGAAGTGTTATTTAACATAACACACAAACCAAGGAGGGGGTGGGTCACCCTAAAGAATTAATATGCCACAGATTTAGAACAAACATAAGTACTTCTTCACACAACACAGTTAACCTGTGGAACTTGTTGCCAGGGAACATTGTAAAGCCAAAAAGTACAAATGGGTTAAACAAAGCATTAGATAAATTCATGGAGAATATATCTAGCAATGGCTAAAAGTGAAAATGATCAGGGTTGCAACCCCATGCTCTGGGCATCCCTACCTCTGACTGCCGGAATCTGGGACTGGACAACGGATGATGGATCACTGGACAAATTGCCTTATTCCGTTCACTCTCTCTGAAGCAACTGGCTCTGGCCACTGTCAGAAGACAGCATACTGGGTTAGACAGACCATTGGTCTGACCCAATATGGCCATTCTTATGCTCTAATAAAATTCTACATTAGATTTGTTATTATAATTTCAGTAAAGATGAAACAATGTCCAGTACTAGGTTTGTGTGATTCTTTATGTATCAAAGCTACATGGCAACAGAATCTCTAGACTAACTGTTGTTCTCAAAATCCTGTCAAATGACAAATGTAAAGTCGGAGTGATTTATTATTTCAGAGACCAAAAGCTGACATTGGAGTTGCTTGTTTATTTATTTCTCTTATTTTAAGATATGTTAAAAAGCGGTTTATGAAGATCCCAGGAATGCTCCGTCTCACAGAGCATGACACGGGGAGCCATGGTGATGACTGAGCAGAATCTAGGTAGAGGATCACATTCTACCCAGCAATTCCACTGACTTCCCCAGCAGAACCACGCATGCAGGCAAGGCCTAAGCAAGGCCCTACGCCAGGGCTTTAACATCACACTGGGGAAGAGTAATGTTAGAGCTCCGGGTCCCGCATTCCCACCTGCCACCACATGCTCGGAGCTTCGCGGGCTTCCCGTGTGCTCCCCGCTCCCCCCTCCAGAACCGCCGCCGCTTCCTCGGCCCCTGCGCGCCCCACTCGGCAAGGCACGAGGCGGACAGACGCGGCCGGTGTTCCAGGCGGCCCCGGAGGGGCTTCACCGCCCGCTCTGCCCAGCGCCAGCCGCCCGGTGCTCCGAGCCAGGGCCCTTCCCGCACCTGCCGACGCGCCAGGAAGGCCTCCCACAGGTACACGGCCCAGGAGAAGAGCAGCACGGAGCAGAAGATCCGCTTCTCCACGGGCAGCTCAGCCCAGAGCTCCGCCAGCAACGGCAACGCCATGGCGGAACGCGCCGCCCGCAACCGCCTCGTGTCCTTGCCGACTTCCGGCCCGGCGCCACGGCAAAACCCTCCCCTCCCTCCACTCCGGCTTCCGGTCCGGCGTCTCTGCAAAACCCTCCCCTCCCCTCCGGCTTCCGGCCTGGTGTCACTGCAAAACCCTCCCCTCCGGCTTCCGGCCCGGCGCCACGGCAAAACCCTCCCCTCCGGCTTCCGGCCTGGAGTCACTGCAAAACCCTCCCCTGCCTCCACTCCGACTTCCGGCCCGGCGTCTCTGCAAAACCCTCCACTCCGACTTCCGGCCCGGCGCCACGGCAAAACCCTCCCCTCCCTCCACTCCGGCTTCCGGCCCGGCGTCTCTGCAAAACCTTCCCCTCCACTCCGACTTCCGGCCCGGCGCCACAGCAAAACCCTCCCCTCCCTCCACTCCGGCTTCCGGCCTGGAGTCACTGCAAAACCCTCCCCTGCCTCCACTCCGGGTTCCGGCCCGGCGCCACAGCAAAACCCTCCCCACCCTCCACTCCGACTTCCGGCCCGGCGCCACGGCAAAATCCCGGCTTCTAGCCCAGTGTCATCGCAGAAGCCGCTGGTTTCTGGTGCCAGTATCACCGCGGAAGCCGCCCCCGCTGACTTTCGGCCCGCTGTCACCATAAAAGTGGCTTAAAAAAGAGAAAAAAGGACTAAAATGTTTGTAATACAGCATCAGCAGCTGTTGGAGGCTGCAGAGAATACAGGCAGAACCGGGGAGCTATTCGCTATTTTTAAGCCATCTGAAAAAATATAAAAGCATTGCTTGTAAAGTTTGCAGGTGAGACAGATTGGTAAATACTTATAAAAATAGGTTAATTTGCAGCGTGGTCTAGATCGCTAGGTTTAAACTGAGTTCATTCAAGCAACAGAATTTTTTTTTTTAATGTGGTCAAATGCAAGGTCGTACAGCTAGGAACAAAGGTTGTAACTTTGAAAAGTGGCCCAAGTGACATAAGACCCATTGACTTGATGTGTTTTTGAAGAATTTACCCAAAGAGTGTAGTGTCAAAAAGGGATCCCTGTGGCTACAGACTATTAAAAGTCCAGTTGGCAGCGCAGGGAGGGCCCAGGGCTAAGGCAGGCTTCCTGCGGCTCCTGCAAGTGGCCACCAGGTCCCTGCGGCTGGCCCCTGTGTCCAAGGAGGCTCCACATGCTGCCTGCTCCCCAAATGCCAGCTAAGCAGCTCCCATTAACTGGGAACCATGATCTATGGGAGCTACAGAGGCCGCAGGGACCTAGTGGCCACTTCCTGGGAGTGGTAAGTGCTGCTGGGACCCTGAACCCCCTTCCACACCTCAACCCCCTACACCACAGCTCTGAGCCACCTCCTGCACCCCATACCCCTCATCCCCAGATCCCACACTCCCTTCCACATGCCAAACCCCTTGGCCTCAGCTCCAGAGTCCCTGCCTGCACCCAAACTCCCTCCTGGAGCCTGCATAATCTGTAAGTCTAGGAGCCTCTGCTGGTATAGTTTTAGAGGCATAGCTGTATTGACAAAGCCTTTTACTGTAGCCTAGCCCTAAGTATGAGACAACAGATGGATACAGGCAGATGGAGAAGTACAAAGCAATAATGAGGCAAATTTTCTAAATAGACAAGGAAGATACAGGGTAGGGGAAGGCCTGTAAGCAGGGTGAACAATCTGATAGCAGTGAATGTGATGTCAGTGCCATGATTTGGGGGGGCATGGATTTAGTTAGGTGGGAATCAGCTAAATAGAAAGAAAAGGGAAAGAAAGGAGGAGAGGGGGAAGAGGAGGAGGGGTTGGTGTGTAGTGAAGCTGAGCTAAAGAGACTTGGAGGGAGGGGAAGCTGTTTGAGCAAACATCTAATCAGCACAGGGCAGAGAAAGAATATTTTACAAGTTTGATTGTAATGTCCAAAGGTGAAAAATGTGTGTGGAATGTTGGCGCATAGCCAAGAAAAACGAGTTAGCAGTTTGACCTTAGTATATAGTTGGTCTGTTGGCAGGCAGACAAACGTGAACTGAGATCAGATAAAGGTCACTCCAACATTGCAGGGAAGCGCCAGTCAGGTATGCTCAGTGCAAAACTAGGTAAGAGTCACCAGCCCATAATAGTAAACAGATCATAATACTCAGGCTAGTTGTGCAACTGCTTTGATTGAGAGACAGCATTTAGCAGTTATGATTGGTCTATAACAGGGGTAGGCAACCTATGGCATGTGTGCCGAAGGCGGCACGTGAGCTGATTTTCAGTAGCAAACTCACTACCCGGGTCCTGGCCACCGGTCCGGGGGCTCTGCATTTTAATTTAATTTAATTTAATTTAATTTAAGATTAAGCTTCTTAAACATTTTAAAAACCTTATTTACTTTACATACAACAATAGTTTAATTATATATTATAGACTTATAGAAAGAGACCTTCTAAAAACGTTAAAATGTATTACTGGCACGCAAAACTTTAAATTAGAGTGAATAAATGAAGATTCGGCACACCACTTCTGAAAGATTGCCGACCCCTGGTCTATAAGAACGGACTAATCAAAGAGGCTCTAAATGTGATTGCAGGATAGAGTATGTTAATGTCAAGATTGGGAAACAAGCCAATCTGAAATGGTCTAGTGGCTGATAAAAACTGAATAAAAAATAGGCAGTCAGCAGGCAAAAGTCAGTGAAGACAGGGAGCCAGGAAAAGAATAAGCATGCTAGCTATAGTGTAAAACATAGCTAGAAATAGGATTAATGAGTATGTATATGTTTGTGTGACTAAAGATGTGTGTTTGTATTATGAATGTTAAACTTTATGCAAGCAGTTTTTTAAAGCTTTTTTTAGCAGATTGGCTCCCAGTTGTGCAATCACACTTTCCGGCAGGAAATTTAAAAAAACAAAACATAAAAAAACAAAACAAAAGCAAACTAACCGAAAACAACAACAACAAAAACCCAACAACCACCCAGAAGCCACACCCCTGAAAAAGCCTCCAAACAAGAAACATGCTACTTAAAGAAATGAATAGTCAATTACATACACAAAGAAGCTGGAGTAGGCTTGGCGACAGCCTTGTTGCTTGCAGCATAGGTGGGGGAAGGAGAAAGGCCAAGCACAGGGCCACGGTGTTCTGTTTTATACCCTTAGTCCATGTGCTAGGAGAGTCCAGGCATGTGGACCTTGCTGAGTCACTCCTGTGAATTGTAACTCCTCTGTGGGACAATGGCTGGTGATGTCTGTTCAGCACACACCTGGGCGTTGGTTTCCTCCCTTGTCATTGTCTCTGGAGAGCTAGTATCTGGGTGCTTCCCAAACTCACAGTATATTGTAGTGACAACCATACAAAACATTCTCATAACTTTGTATGTATTAATGATATACATATTTAGATAGAACAATGCCTTTCAGCAGATCATAACCTTTCCCCTGGTACCTCACATGGCTTGCTTTACATGGACTATCACAATTATATATAAATGAGGAATATAGAATCATAGGATCACAGAACAGGAAGGGACCTTGAGAGGTCATCTAGTCCAGTCCCCTGCACTCAAGGCAGGACCGAGTATTATCTAGACCATCCCTGACAGGTGTTTGTCCAACAAGCTCTTAAAAATCCCCAGTGATGGAGATTCCACAACCTCCCTAGGCAAGTTATTCCAGTGTTTAACCATTCTGACAGTTAAGTAGTTTTTCCTAATGTTCAACTTAAACCGCCTTGCTGAAATTTAAGCCCATTGCTTCTTGTCCTATCATAGAATATTAGGATTGGAAGAGACCTCAGGAGGTCATCTAGTCCAATCCCCTGCTCAAAGCAGGATCAACACCAACTAAATCATCCCAGCCAGGGCTTTGTCAAGCCAAGCTTTAAAAATCTCTTAAGGATGGAGATTCCACCACCTCCGTAGGTAACCCATTCCAGTGCTTCACCACCCTCCTAGTGAAATAGTGTTACCTAATATCCAACCTAGACCTCCCACACTGCAACTTGAGACCATTGCTCCTTGTTTTGTCATCTAAGAACAGCCTAGCTCCATCCTCTTTGGAACCCCCCTTCAGGTAGATGAAGGATGCTATCAAATCCCCCCCAGCTTTTCTTCTGCAGACTAAATAACCCCAGTTCCCTCAGCCTCTCCTTGTAAGTCATGTGCCCCAGTCCCCTAATCATTTTCATTGCCCTCCGCTGGACTTTCTCCAATTTGTCCACATCCCTTCTGTAGTGGGGGAACCAAAACTGGACACAGTACTCCAGGTGTGGCCTCACTAGTGACGAATAGAGGGGAATAATCACTTCCCTCGATCTGCTGGCAATGCTCCTAGAGGTTAAGAACAACAATTTTTCTCCCTCCTCCTTGTAACAACCTTCTATGTACTTGAAAACTGTTATGTCCCCTCTCAGTCTTCTCTTCTCCAGACTAAACAAACCCAATTTTTTCAATCTTCCCTCATAGATCATATTTTCTAAACCTTTAATCATTGTTGTTGCTTGTCTCTGGACTTTCTCCAATTTGTTCACATCTTTCCTGAAATGTGGTACCCAGAACTGGACACAATACTCCAATTGAGGCCTAATCAGCATGAAGTATAGTGGAAGAATTACCTTTTGTGTCTTGCTACCAATACTCCTGCTAATACATTCCAGAATGATGTTTGCTTTTTTTGCAACAGCGGTACACTGCTGACTCATATTTAGCTTGCAATGCACTAAGACCCCCAGATTCCTTTCCACAGGACTCCTTCCTAGGCAGTGATTTCCCATTTTATATATCTGCAACTGATTGTTCCATCCTAAGTGAAGTACTTTGCATTTGTCCTTATTGAATTTCAGCCTATTTACTTCAGACCATTTCTCCAGATCATTCTGAATTTTAATCAATATAGGGGTAACAGGATGCTGTCCCAATGTATAGAATGTCACAATTGTATCAAGGAAGGTTGGTTATACTAGCTAAAGAAAATACTTTGTTTTGGAAGAATACTGCCTGAGTGTCATAGAATCAAAAAAGATTAGGGTTGGAAGAGACCTCAGGAGGTCAATCAATTATATCCGAGGGCTGTATCAGTGTCCTCCCAAAGGCAGCAGGTTTAAGCTGTAGCAGGAAGTTTTTCCTACATTTCCTGCAAAACCATGACAATTTTTCTAAAACTGGCCCTCTTTCATCTTACTAAAACAGATAAATGAGTCAAGTGATGGGAACTTCTGGTAAATCCAGGAAGGGGTAATAGGTGAGCTATTGTGGTGGTATCCTGGGTCTGTTTTGTGGGGTTACAAATATTATAAAGGTATAAGCTTATTCTCAAGCTTATTTAGTTGGGGTTGGTCCTGCTTTGAGCAGGGGGTTGGACTAAATGACCTCCTGAGGTCTCTTCCAACCCTAATGGTTCTATGATTCAATACTGGGAAGAATTATAATGAAAGTAATGAACAGATTATGGCCCGATATCGGCCTTTTTGTGATTTTCATGGACAGGATATCAAGGTGCAGCCCGCTCATGGCGTCATCTGGTGTGGTGACTTGGAGGTAGCATCTCTGCATGCGCACTTGAACATTTCGCTGCTGAGTGTGAAGCAGCTGGGATAAGAATCAGCACCTCCAGATCAAAGGTCTTGGCCCTCTCCTGGAAGAAAGTGGACTGCTCTCTCCAGGTGAGGGCAGCAGCTGCCCTTAGTGGACAAATTAACGTATCTAGGGGTCCTGTTCATGAGTGATGGCAAGCGGGAGTGTGAGATTGACCGGTGGTTCAGTGCAGTGGTGGCAGTGATGCAGACATGGTGGTGAAGTGGGAGCTGAGTTCTCAGATGAAGCTGTTGATTTACAGGTTGCTCTATGTCCCCATCCTCACCTATGGTCATGAACTTTGGATAATGACCAAAAGGATGAGATCACAGGTACAAGCGGTGGAAATGAGGTTTCTCTGCAAGGTGGTTGGGCTTACTCTTCAAGATAGGGTGAGGAGATCAGCTATTTGGGAGGGCCTCGGCGTAGAGCCGCTACTCCTCCGGATTGAGAGGAGCCAGTTGATGTGGTTCAGGCACCCGATAAGGATGCCCCCCGGGAGACTTCCATTGGAACTATACCGGGCACATCCCACTGGGCAGAGGCCCCGAAGCTGACCCAGGACATGCTTCTGGCTGGCCTGGGAATGCTGGGGAATCCCCCAGGAGGAGCTGGAACTTGTTATGGAGAAAAAGGAGGTCTGGTCCTCCCTACTCTCCATGCTTCTGCTGCAACCCTCCCCAGGAAAAGTGGCATTATGGAAAGATTTTTTAGAGGTCCAGATCAGACCACTGCAATTATAAAAGTGATGTACAAAGATTCCTACCATATTGTAATAATTCTTAGAAAATTAAGCAACTGGTTCAAGTCAAAGTTTGGTATAAAGCATTTAACACTTTGGCCAGTGCTACAGTATCGGTTATTGTCTTTCCCTCCTCATTTAATAATGGTCCGATCTTGTCCTTGGTCTTCCTCTTGATTCTTATGTATTTGTAAAATGCTTCCTTGTTACCCTTTATAGCTCTAGCTATTTTAATTTCAGTTTGTGCCTTGGCCTTTCTAAGTTTGTTCCTACATGGTTCTGTTGTTTATATTCATCCTTTGTAAACTAACTTAGTTTCCACTTTTTGTATGACTCTTTTTCGTTTCAGGTCACTGAAAATCTCTCTTACCATACTTCCTCACTTTCCTATACATTGGGATAGTTTGCTCTTGTATAATATGTCTCTGAAAAACTGCTCAACGCACCTGAACTCTTTCTTCCCGTAGCCTTGCTTGTTAAATTCTGCCTTCTTGAAGTCACTGTCTTTATTCTGCTCTTTTCCCTTCATTCCATTCATGATCACTTTCTTCCAAACTGCCTTTCAACTTCAAATTCTCAACTAGTTCCTCTGTTTGTCAGAACCAAATCCAGAATAGACTCTTCTTTAGTCACTTTCTCTACCTTCTTTACTAAAAGGTTGTTTCCAATGCATTCCAAGAACTTTTTGGATAATCTGTGCCCTGTTGTATTGTTTTTCCAACAGATGTCTGGGTAAATAAACATAGAAGAACAATCAACTCAGTTTTATGGAAAAAAAATCTTGTCAAACCAGATTTCATTCTTTAAAGACATTGGAAGTTTGGTTAACTGTGTACATGTAATATACTTAGACTTCGGTAACGCATGACATTCTGATCACAAAATTTGCACTATACACTATTGATAACACATGTTAACAGGCTTGTGAATTGGCTGACATTCAGACAAAAGGTATTTTAATACAGCCAAATGTGAAGTTATACATTGAGGAGCAAGACACCCAGGCCATACCTACAGATTGGGGAACTGTATCCTGGAAAGCAGCAACTCTGAAAGGGATTTAGGGGTCATAGTGGACAAGCAACTCATTATGAGCTCCCACTGATTCTGGGGCAAAAAGGGCAATGCAATCCTTGGACATGTAAATAGGGGAATCGTGGATAGAAATAGGGAGACAATTTTATTTTTGTATAGAACATTGATGTGATTGATACTAGAATCCTATGCTACTGGTGTCCACATGTTAAAAAATTGGAGAGGATGCAGACAAGAGTAACAAAAATGACTTGAAGACTGGAGAAAATGCCAGCCAGTGAGAGGCTCAAGGAACTCAATCTGCTTAGTTTACCAAAAAGAAGGCCGAGAAGTGACTTGACTTATACATAAGTGCCTCCACAGGCAGAAAATACTAGATACTAAAGGGCTACCAGAAGCTGAAGCTAAATAAATTCAAATTTGGAAATTGGTAACTTTTTTAACTCCCTGTGGTCCCTGCTGCCATGCACAACTTCTCTAGTGCACATTGATCTTCCCCACTTTGAAATGGAAATGGATGAAAACACAGTAGAGAACTTTTAGCATGTGGCAGCAGGGTTCACAAAGACAGTTAGTGCATGACAGACTAAGTTGCTATGCACTAACCATTCACCTAGCCAAGCCCCAAGACCGGATGTCTTTCAGCAAGGTATGCTTTACTCAAACACATTTTAGGGCATGTCTGCAATAGCAATTCCTGTTTAACTACGTTGAATTAACTTCCTCAGTGGATGCTCTTATACTGGAATAAGAGTTCCTTATTTCAAATTGGCTTCCAAAGTGAAGTAAACTAATTCAAAATATGGCGCTTGTTTTCCAACGTAAGAGTGTCCACAGTCACAGAATATAATTTTTTTTAAAACAAATATTAAGAACATAAGAATGTCACACCAAAGGTCCATCTAATCCAGTATCCTGTCTACTGACAGTGGCCAATGCCAGGTGCACCAGAAGGAGTGAACCTAAAAGGTAATGATCGAGTGATTTCTCTCCTGCCATCCATCTCCACCCTCTGACAAACAGAGTCCAGGGACACCATTCCTTACCCCATCCTGGCTAATAGCCATTAATGGACTTAACCTCCATTAATTTATCCAGTTCTCTTTTAAATGCTGTTATAGTCCTAGAATTCACAACCTCCTCAGGTAAGGAGTTCCACAAGTTGAATGTGCGCTGCATGAAGAACTTCTTTTTATTTGTTTTAAACCTGCTACCTATTAATTTCATTTGGTGACCTCTAGTTCTTGTATTATGGGAACAAGTAAATAACTTTTCCTTATCCACCTTCTCCACATCACTCATGATTTTATATACTTCTATCATATCCCCCCTTAGTCTCCTCTTTTCCAAGCTGAAAAGTCCTAGCCTCTTTAATCTCTCCTCATATGGGACCCATTCCAAACCCCTAATCATTTCAGTTGTCCTTCTCTGAACCTTTTCTAGTGCCATCTTTTTTTGAGATGAGGAGACCACATCCGTACGCAGTATTCAAGATGTGGGCATACCACTGATTTATATAAGGGCAATAATAGATTCTCCTTCTTATTCTCTATTCCCTTTTTAATGATTCCTAACATCCTGTTTGCTTTTTTGACACCTCTGCACATTGCGTGGACATCTTCAGAGAATTATCCACGATGATTCCAAGATCTTTTTCCTGACTCATTGTAGCTAAATTAGCCCCCATCATATTGTATATATAGTTGGGGTTATTTTTTCCAATGTGCATTACTTTACATTTATCCACATTAAATTTCATTTGCCATTTTGTTGCCCAATCACTTAGTTTTATCAGATCTTTTTGAAGTTCTTCACAGTCTGCTTTGGTTTTAACTACCTTGAGCAGTTTAGTATCATCTGTGAACTTTGCCACCTCACTTTTTGCCCCTTTCTCCAGATCATTTATGAATAAGTTGAATAGGATTGGTCCTAGGACTGACCCTTGGGGAACACCACTAGTTACCCTTCTCCATTCTAAGAATTTACCATTAATTCCTACCCTCTGTTCCCTGTCTTTCAACCAGTTCTCAATCCATGAGAGGACCTTTCCTCTTATCCCATGATAACTTAATTTACGTATGAGCCTTTGTTGAGGGACCTTGTCAAAGGCTTTCCGGAAATCTAAGTACACTATGTCCACTGGATCCCCCTGGTCCACGTTTGTTGACCCCTTCAAAGAACTCTAATGGATTAGTAAGAAACCATGTTGACTTTTGCCCAACAAGTTATGTTCTTCCTATGTGTCTGACAATTTTATTCTTTACTGTTGTTTTGACTAATTTGCCTGGTACTGATGTTAGATTTACCGGTCTGTAATTGTCAGGGTCACCTCTAGAGCCTTTTTTAAATATTGGCATTACATTAGCTATCTTCCAGTCACTGGGTACAGAGGCCGATTTAAAGGACAGGTTACAAACCCTAGTTAATAGTTCCGCAACTTCACATTTGAATTCTTGCAGAACTCTTGGGTGAATGCCATCCAGTCCTGGTGACATGTTAAGTTTATCAATTAATTCCAAAACCTCCTCTAGTGACACTTCAATCTGTGACAATTCCTCAGATTTGTCACCTACAAAAGCTGGTTCAGGTTTGGGAATCTCCCTAACATCCTCAGCCGTGAAGACTGAAGCAAAGAATCCACTTAGTTTCTCCGCAATGGCTTTATTGTCTTTAAGGGTTCCTTTGGTATCTCGATCATCGAGGGGCCCCACTGGTTGTTTAGCAGGCTTCCTATTTCTGATGTACTTAAAAAATTTTATTATGAGTTTTTGGCTAGCCGTTCTTCAAACTCCTCTTTGGCTTTTCTTGTAACATTTTTACACTTAATTTGGCAGTGTTTATGCGATTTACCTCACTAGGATTTGACTTCCACTTTTTAAAAGATGCCTTTTTATCTCTCACTGCTTCTTTTACATGCTTGTGAGGAGTTACTGTACATTAGGTGTTTCACAGAGCAGACACCATGCTCATTTACATTCATATTTTGCTTCCCCCTTCCTTTTTTTTTTTTTTTTTAAGATCTTCAGTACCTAACTGTTCAAAACTTTCATATTAGAGATAAATTAAAAAGGAAAAGTTAATCATTTTGTGGTAACTGGAGGTCTTTGCGATATGTTGTCCCTATGCATGTTGCACTTCAAATTACACCTGTTCTGTATGCCTGAGGCTGGAAAATTCTTCCTAGAAGGATCTGCACATGCACCCGTGCTGTCCTTGTTTTCCACACCAAGAGCATAAGGGGCTGTGCTGGTCCGGCACCATCTCAGTTCCTTCGCCACTGCAAATCTTCTCAACTTTTCCAGACTACTGTACCCCTTTCAAGAGTCTGATTTGTCTTGCATACCTCAAATTTCACTTCACTTGCTTAGAAAATCAAACACAAAAATACGAAAGTGTCACAGCACACTGTTACTGAAAAAGTGTTTACTTTCTAATTTTTACCATATAATTATAAAATAAATTGTTTAGAATTATGTGATACAGCATGGCCAGAGGGAAGCAGGGGAGGGTTAGAAGGGAGCCTTATTCCCTGCAAGGGGAAGAAAGTTTGCTATAGATTAACTAGAGCACCTGACACTAATTAGAGCACCTGCAGTCAGTCACATGATAAAACCCCCTGCTTCAATCAGACAGTGTGGGAGTTGGAGCAGAAAGAATTGGTGTTGGAGCAGAGAACAGTTTAGAGAAGTGCTGCGGTGGGCTAAGAAGTCCTAGACCCTAGGTGAGGGGCACCTGGCTTGTGCAGAGGGAGGGCAGGAAGCCCCTCACAAGCTGAAGGGCAGGAGAGGAAAGTAGCCCAGGGGAAGGAACCATCAGTTCAAGTGGTTCACCACTCTCCTCAGGGCCCCTGGGCTGGGACCTGGAGTAGAGGGCGGGCCCAGGGCCCTCCCTCTCCACTCCCCTCTTCTAGGATACTAGTGGGGCAATTAATATTCCAATTTAGGGGCAAGAAATGGCACCCTGAATGCCCCCAAGAAGAGAGCGTGAGACCCATCATAATAGTGCTGGCAATTTGCCACACGTAGTGTCAGAAGTGGGATTTGTGCGCTGGAGACTTAAACTAGGGTTAGCCAAAACCCTCCCATCCTTAAGATGGATGACATGGTCAATGCCCTAATACAAGCCACCGCGGCCCAACAGGAGGCTACCCAGGTCCAAGCAACCACTCAATAGGAGGCAACTCAGATGCAGCAGGAGACTAATTATCTGTTTATGAGTCAGGCTGCCCAGGACCGAGCCCTACTGAAAGACCTGGTGAACCAGATGAAAGCCCTTGTGGAGCTGAACCACAACTGTGAAGGGACCCGGACCATACGGCCAGCCATTGCCTACAGAAAATGACACGGGAGGATGATGTGGAGGCATACCTCCTGGCTTTTGAAAGAGCAGCCCTGCGGGAGGCCTGGCCCCAAGATCAGTGGTCTGGTATCCTTGCCCCATTCCTGTGTGGAGAGGCCTAGAAGGTTTACTATGATATAGCCGCAGAGACTGCAGCAGATTACCCCCAGCTGAAGGTAGAGATCCTGGCCAGATCTGGAGTAACGACAGCATTGTGAGCCCAGAGGTTCCATGAGTGGCAGTATACGGAGGACAAGACACCCTGATCACAGTCATTTGACCTGATCCACCTGACCTGTAAATGGCTGCGCCCTGAGGCCCTCAGCTCTGAGAATATGATGGAGGTCCTGGTACTGGACCGGTATATGAGGGGGCTACCACCAGGCCTCCGGGCTTGGGTTGGCCAGAATGACCCCTCCACCTATGATGAGTTGGTCTCCCTCATGGAAAGACAGCTGGCAGCCCATGAACCGTTCCAGACCCTAGGTGGGGAGACACAGCAATCCAGGAAGCCAACCCCAAACCCAAGGCCCTGGACTGTCGAGAACTACAGGAGAACTGTAACAGGGAGGAAAGACACTGAGGAATGGCCTGAGGCCAAGAAGGGACCTGGGGGTTTGGGAAGAGAGGTGGGGGGCCAGCCAAATAGCCCCAGGCAGAGGATGACAACCGGAATAAGGGGGAGTCTTATGAGTGTGGGGAATTGGGGTATATAGCAGCCCAATGCCCCAACAGGGAAGAACCTATGCAATGTAATCTGGGGAATTACAGGGAGCAATGTGGCCTAATCAGCCTGGTAGGGGTCACAATGACTTCACATGGGTATACAAGATCAGTAAAAATGAATGGTATTAAGACCATAGCATTAATAGATTCTAGGAGTGCTGTCACGTTGGTCTCGGGGAAGCTGGTGGGGTGAGACCAACTAACCCGGGCCAAAAACACAGGGGTAACGTGTGTTCATGGCACCAGGAATTTCTACCCCACAATCCCAGTACGGACTGAGATCCAGGGGAATACTACCAGGGTGACTGCAGGGGTGGTCCCCAACCTCTCCATCCCTGTCTTAATTGCTATGGACTTCCCCGGGTTTGAGAGCTTACTTACCCCAAGAGAGCCAGGGGAGGGTAGCAATCCCCAGGCTGAGAAGGAGGCACCTACAGATAGACTCACCCCAATGTTTGCCGAATTTGCTCCAGAGTTATTCTCATCCCCTGGGAAACCCCAAAAGTCTAGGCGGGAAAGGAGGGCAGATAAAAAATTAGGGACCAGGATTCTAGCAGAGAATCAAAAAACTTCTCTTGTGGGTAGGCGAACCCATTCAGGAGGCCAGGAGATAATTCAGTCCAGGGAGACTTGGAGGCGGTTCCTAGTCCAAGTAGGGGCAACCCAGGGGGTAAGAGTAGAAATAGGCCACCTAGAATTAGGTCAGATTGATACCGCACGTGAGAATTTCGGGCAGGAGCAGGCCAATGATACGCTATATGCGAATGTGAGGGAGGAGGTAGTGGAAGTAAATGGCATACCTGTGGAAGGAAAGATCAAAGGCCCAAGGCCATATTATGTGCTCAAACCCGATCTCTTGTACAGGATAGAGCAAATACGAGGGGAAGAAGTAGAGCAACTCTTAGTACCACGGAAACACACAAGGGCACTATTAGAGTTAGCACATAGTCATCTATTTGGGGGACATCTAGGAGTAGACAAGACACTGGATAGAGTTCTAAGAAGGTTTTATTGGCAAGAATATGCGCAGAAGTCCAGCGCTATTGTGCCTCCTGCCCTGAATGCCAGTTGCATAGCCCCCGACCTTATTTGTGGGCCCCATTAGTACCTTTGCCTATTATTGAAGTCCCTTTTGAGAGGATAGCCATGGACATAGTGGGCCCACTGGAAAGATTGGCACGGGGCCACCGAAACGTACTAGTCATCCTTGACTACGCCACACAATATCCAGAAGCCATTCCTTTAAGAAACCCCACATCCAAGACAATAGCAAAAGAACTACTCCAGGTTTTTGCCAGAGTGGGCATCCCTAAGGAGATCCTGACAGACCAAGGAACCCCCTTCATGTCAAAATTAATGAACTTATGTGCCCTACTCCGCATCCAGGCCATACGGACCTCAGTCTACCATCCACAAACAGATGGACTGGTTGAGTGGTTTAATCATAGATTCATAGATAATCGTACCCTTAAAAGTATGATCCAGAAGGTGGTAGCACAGGACGGAAAAGACTGGGATACCCTTCTACCGTATCTAATGTTTGCTATACGGGAAGTCCCCCAGGTGTCCACTGGTTTCTCTCCCTTTGAACTACTATACAGACGCCACCCATGCGGGATATTAGCTATCGCCAAGGAAGATTGGGGAAAACAACCCAACCCAGGAAAGAATGTCATTGAGCACGTGACACAGATGAGAGAGCGAATAACTCGAGTAACCCCTATAGTACAAGAACATTTGGAAAAAGCACAAGAGACCCAGTGAACATATTACAACCGTCAGGCGAAAGTACGGAGATTTCAGCCGGGGGAATGGGTGATGGTGCAAGTGCCGACAGCAGAAAGCCAACTTCTAGCCAGCTGGCATGGACCATATGAGATAGTGGAAGCCATTGGGGAGGTGGACTATAAGGTCAGACAATCAGACTGCCGAAAGCCAGAGCAAATCTACCACGTCAACTTACTGAAGCCCTGGCGTGACCGAGAGACATGTCTGGCCATTTGAGGAGCTCCACCTCAGACAGACAACCCACAGGGGCAGGTAAAGATATCTCCTGAATTAACCCCAGAACAATGAACACAGGTCATTGAGATGATCCACCGGAACCTGGCCATACAACACTGGTCCAACATCATATTGTCACCAGCCCCGGAGTAAGGGTGACGATAAGACCATACTGAATACCGGACGCTAAAAGTGAAGAAATTAGGACGGAAGTGAAGATGCTGGAACTTGGGGTTATTGAAGAATCATAGACTCATAGACTATCAGGGTTGGAAGGGACCTAAGGAGGTCATCTAGTCCAACCCCCTGCTCAAAGCAGGACCAATCCCCAGACAGATTTTTACCCCAGTTCCCTAAATGGCCCCCTCAAGGATTGAACTCACAACCCTGGTTTAGCAGGCCAATGCTCAAACCACTGAGCTATTCCTCCCACCATTTAAAAAAAAAATTTAAAGATGGTAATCACAAATTAATGGACATATCCTATCTCCTAGAACTGGAAGGGACCTCAAAAGTTCATCAAGTCCAGCCCCCTACCTCCACTAGCAGGACCAAGTACTGATTTTTGCCCCAGATCCCTAAGTGGCCCCTTCAAGGATTGAACTCAACCCTGGGTTTAGCAGGCCAATGCTCAAACCACTGAGCTATCCCTCCCCAGTCAGTGGTCCAGCCCTATCGTTCTAGTCCCCAAGCCTGATGGCACCCTGAGGTTTTGCAATGACTTCCGGAAATTGAATGAAGTATCCCAATTCAATGCCTATCCGATACCACACATTGACAAGCTAGTTGATCAGTTAGGCAAGGCCCAATCCCTAACCACTCTGGATCTGACCAAAGGATATTGGCAAATTCCCCTGGCCAAGAATGCCAAGGAAAAGACTGCCTTCTCTACACCCGATGGCCTATTCCAATACACTGTCCTCCCTTTTGGACTCCATGGGGCCTCTGCAACATTCCAACGGCTTATGGATAAGTTACTGCGATCCCAGGCCAAATATGCCGCCGCCTATCTAGACGACAGTCATCCATAGCCCTGACTGGGAAACGCACCTAGGAAAAGTAGAAGCAGTGCTAGATGCCCTGCGGAAGGCCAGCCTCACTGCTAACCCTCTCAAGTGCGTGATCAGACTAGCTGAGGCCAGATACCTCGGGTATGTAGTGGGGAGAGGTTTGGTGAAACCCCAGTGGAACAAAATGGAGGAAATACAAGGTTGGCCTCAACCAGTCTGCAAAAAGCAAGTCAGAGCATTTCTAGGGATAGCAGGATACTATCGGAGATTCATCCCTCATTTTGCCATAAGAGCAGGGCCATTGACGGATCTGATAAAAGCTCGGGGCCCCGAGATAGTAAAGTGGACTGATACGACAGAAGCATTTGCAGTTTTAAGGACAGCCCTATGCTGCCATCCAGTACTCATAGCCCCAGACTTCGAGAAGGAATTCATCCTACAAACAGATGCCTCAAAGGTAGGGCTAGGAGCAGTCCTTTCACAGATGGTAGGGGAAGAGGAACACCAATCTTGTACCTCAGCCGGAAACTCCTCCCCAGGGAACAAAAGTACGCTGTCGTTGAAAAGGAATGTCTGGCGGTAAAATGGGCTATGGAGACTCTCCGCTACTATTTACTGGGGCAGTGGTTTACCTTCGTGACAGACCACGCCCCGTTCAAGTGGATGCACAGAAACAAGGAGAAGAACGCAAGAGTGACTAGGTGGTTCCTATCCCTGCAGCCCTTCCATTTCCGGGTACAGCATAGGGCTGGAAGCCAACATGGCAACACTGATGGCCTATCGCAACAACACTGCCTCTCGTCCCAAGTAGTCCAACCCCATGGTGTTGAGTGGTGGCGGGGAGAGATATGTGATACAGCATGACCAGAGGGCAGCAGGAGAGGGTTAGAAGGAAGCCTTATTCCCTGTAAGGGGAAGAAAATTTGCTATAGATTAACTAGAGCACCTGACACCAATTAGAGCACCTGCAGTCACATGATAAAACCCCCTGCTTCAATCAGACAGTGTGGGAGCTGGAGCAGAAAGAATTGGTGTTGGAGCAGAGAACAGTTTGAAGGGAAGCAGAGGAGTTTGGAGAAGTGCTGCGGTGGGCTAAGAAGTCCTAGACCCTAGGTAAGGGGCACCTGGCTTGTGCAGAGGGAGGGCAGAAAGCCCCCCTCAAGCTGAAGGGCAGGAGAGGAAAGTAGCCCAGGGGAAGGAACCATCAGTTCAAGTGGTTCACCACTCTCCTCAGGGCCCCTGGGCTGGGACCTGGAGTAGAGGGCGGACCCAGGTCCCTCCCTCTCCACTAGTGAGGCAATTAATATTCCAATTTAGGGGCAAGAAATGGTGCCTTGACCCCCTCCCAAAGAAGAGAGAGCGCGAGACCCATCATAATAGTACAATATTGTATAAATATTGTACGTGCATTTCAGTGTGATACTTGAGCCTGTTTTTCACTTGTGAGGTTGTCTGAAGCATGTAACTTATCTTCGTGGGTGGGGGGGAAGTGAGAGACAATTGCTTTGCTTGCTCCCCTGCACTTGTAAACCCCCCCCCCCACTACCCCTCTGAGGGTTGCAACCCCCAGGTTGAGAAAAACTGATCTAGATGAGTTGAGTACCCCAGGAAGATCTGTGTACTCCCCAGGGTATGTGTACCCCTGGTTGAGAACCACAGGAGCAGTGCACTACACATAGGGACATCATCATCTTAAAGAGCTCCAATTACTACAAGGTGAATAACTACTCCCCCTTCAACTGCTTGTCACAATGTGTAGGTGCACCTCAGGTAACTCACAAGCAGCCCCCCCCCAACCTAGGGTCTAGGACTTCTTAGCGCCCCCCCCCCCTTGAGGTGAGTGTTTAGATCCTTGTTCCAATACTGATTGAAGGACTCCTTTGCCTAGGGAGGCAGCTGAACCAGCAATCTGTGCCAAAATAGTGCTTTGCGAAGGTGTGGACTGAGCCCCATGTAACCATTCTGCAGATGTCTGTGACAGGGACCGCTATGAATAATGCTACCGGGTCTCTCATTGACTGTGCTTTCAAGTGCTCTCATGAGGGATCTTGTTCAGCTTGTAGCACAGCATTAAGCAACCTCAGATCCATTTTAACAGCCTCCGAGTGGAAATGGCCTCATCTGTTTTGCAAAGTAGACAAACAGAACTTCCACAATGCCAGTCTTCTACAGGTAAAAGGCCAGGGCCCTAAGCAAGGTAAACTCATCCTGCCTGCAAATGTGCAACTTAGCATAGAACACAGGTTGATATGAAAGTTCAATACCACTTTAGGAATCAATTGGGTGTAACATCTGTGATAGAGTTCCTCCTCTACCTTGGTGGGACCTGCACTTATTGGCAGATTTTGCTTGCCTCAGATTCACAGGAACCCTCAGTTTGGCCACTTTCGTGGCTCAAATCTGCTGTTCACTCAGATAACCTCATCACCGGCCAGTATTGGGGGAAAAAAAAAAGAGTAAGAACAATCGCCGCAGTTTCTGCTGATCCACTATGTGGGTCAGGGAACAGCCCAGAGAATTTTCCCTCTGGTGGAACCTCCTGTGTTGGATCATGAGTTGGGAGGTTTGGGGGGAACCCAGGCCAACCCTCTACCCTGGGTTCCAGCCCATGGCCCTGTGGACTGCAGCTGTCTAGAGTGCCTTCTGGAACAGCTGCGTGACAGCTACAATTCCCTGGGCTACTTCCCCATGGCCTCCTCCCAACACCTTCTTTGTCCTCAGCACAGGACCTTCCTCCTGATGTCCTCCCTAACGCTTGTACTCCTCAGTCCTCCAACAGCATGTCCTCTCACTCCCAGCTCCTTACGCACACACCATTAACTGGAGTGAGAGCCCTTTTAAACCAGGTGTCCTGATTCGTCTTAATTAATTCTAGCAGCTTCCCAACTGGCTACCGGTGTCCTAATTAGCCTACCTGCCTTAATTAGTTCTAGGAAGTTCCTGAGTGTTCTGGAATAGTCCCTGTTATTTTACCCAGGGAAAAGGGACCTGCTTAAGCTGGAACTACTTGACATGGGATTGGAAAACAAATCCGGGGATATTTCAGAGAAGACTGGGGGTTGACAGTCTACTATGGATGCCTTACTAACTTCAGGGTTCCCTTCTTTCTCAAATCCTCGTACTGGGAGTAAGTCTCCAAATCTTGGGAAGTCCCTCCCTGTGAGCACCGGGTATGGGAGTTTAGGGACTACACCTGCTGCTACCTCAGTAGTGTTCCCCTGGATTTCAATTTTTACTGGGATGGTGGGGTAGTAACTAACTGTCCCATGGACGCATTTTATCCCTGTACGTTCAGCTTGCAGCAACTGACTACGCTTCACGAGCTTCCCTCAGATAAGCGTGATTGCACTTCCCGAATCAACCGGTGCCGTGGTCTCTACCCCATTTAGTTTCACTGGTCTGGTGTACATATGTGGGGTTAGTGAGACCCCCCACACAGTGGATTAGGGAGCATGGGTCTGCCCAGTTCCCCAGGTTACACTGCACAAGCGCCTCAGCAGTGGGATACTGTGCAGCTATGTGTCCCCACTCCCCGCGGGTGTAACATCTGTATGGGGCCCTAGGCATTCCCCAGTCTCTTGGTTTGGGCAGTCTAACGTCACGATCCTCTTCTCCTTCAGTGCTCCGACTTTTTGTGGCTTCTGGTGGGCCTTCAGCCCCTCTCTTTTTCCACCTGGGCTCTCCTGGTGGCCCAGTCACCTGAGCTCTAGGGCTTGGTGCTGCTAGTTTAACCCTGGGTGCCTCTTCCTTAACTGGTCGGGTCAGCTCCCTCGCTGTCCTTCGTCTTTCTACCAGTGCAACAACCTCATCATAGGTGGAGAGTTCGTTCTGGCTTAACCAGGCACGAAGGTCTGGCAGTAGCCCCCTCATGTATCAGTCGATGACCAGAACCTCTAGTATCTCTTCCAGATTCCTGGACTCAGTTTGCAACCACTTGCGTGAGATGGATGAGATCATACAATTGGGACCGCAGGGTTTTGTTGTCCTGGTACCTCCACTCGTGATGCTGCTGGGCCCACACTGCTGTTATTACCCCAGATCTGGCCAGGATCTCTGCTTTCAGCTGGAGGTAGTCTGCCGCAGCCTCTTCAGACAGATCATAGTAGGCCTTCTGGGCCTCCCCACACAGGAATGGAGCGAGGATGCCAAACCACTGATCTTGATGCCAAGCCTCCAGTAGGGCTGGCCTCTCAAAGGCCAGCAAGTATGCCTCTATGTCATCCTCTCCCATCATTTTCTGCAGGCAATTGCTGGCCCATATGATCCGCCATCATGGCCACGGTTCATCTCTGTAAGGACCTTCACTTGATTTACCAGTTCCCTCAACATAGTATGGTCTTGGGCAGCCTGGTCCCTCAACAAGCAATTGGTCTCTTGATGCAGCCACACTGCCTCTTGTTAGGCAGCTACCTGGACATGGGTAGCCTCCTGCTGGGCAGTCCTGGCTTGTATCAGATGTAGCCCGCACTACATCTTCCATTGTGGTGAAAAACAAACCTGCTCCCTTTAAAAAAGGAAAACAAAAAAAAAATAGCCTCCTTCTGCTGCGCTGTGCACACCAGATCCTACTCCTAATTCCAGCTGTGACAAAGTTCCTCCTCTACCTTGGTGTGTCCTGCGCTTATTGGCGGATTTTGCTTGCCTCAGAGATTTACAGGAGTCCTCAGTTTGGCCACTTTCATGGCTCAAATCTGCTGTTCACTCAGATAACCTCATCACTAGCCAGTATGGGGAAAAAAGAGTAAGAACAATTGCCGCAGTTTCTGCTGATCCACCATGTGGGTCAGGGAACAGCCCAGAGACCTTCCCCTCTGGTGGAACCTCATAGGCTTTAAGGTCAGAAGGGACCATTATGATCATCTAGCCTGACCTCCTGCACAAAGCAGGCCACAGAATCTCACCCATCCACTTCTATAACAAACCCCTAACCTATGTCTGAGTTACTGAAGTCCTCAAATTGTGATTTGAAGACCTCAAGCTGCAGAGAATCCTCCAGCAAGTGACCCATGCCCCATGCTGCAGAGGAAGGTGAAAAACCTCTAGGGCCTCTGCCAATCTACTCTGGAGGAAACATTCCTTCCCAACCCCAAATATGGCAATCAGCTAAACCCTGAGCATGTGGGCAAGACTCACCAACCAGCACCCAGGAAAGAATTCTCTGTAGTAATTCAGATCCCAACCCATCTAACATCCCATCACAGACCACTGGGCATACTTACCTGCTGATAATCAAAGATCAATTGCCAAAATTAGGCTATCTGATTACACCATCCCCTCCATAAACTTATCAAGCTTAGCCTTAAAGCCAGATATGTCTTTTGCCCCCACTACTCTCCTTGGAAGGCTGTTCCAGAACTTCACTCCTCTAATGGTTAGAAACCTTCGCCTAATTTCAAGTCTAAACTTCCTAGTGTCCAGTTTATATCCATTTGTTCTTGTGTCCACATTGGTACTAAGCTTAAATATTCCTCTCCCTCCCTAATATTAATGCCTCTGATATATTTATAAAGAGCAATCATATCCCCCCTCAACCTGCCTTTGGTTAGGCTAAACAAGCCAAGCTCTTTGAGTCTCCTTTCATAAGACAGGTTTTCCATTCCTCGGATCATCCTAGTAGACCATCTCTGAACCTGTTCCAGTTTGAATTCATCCTTCTTAAACATGGGAGACCAGAACTGCACACAGTATTCCAGATGAGGTCTCACCAGTGCCTTATATAACAGTAGTAACACCTCCTCATCCTTGCTGGAAATACCTCGCCTGATGCATCCTAAAACCGCATTAGCTTTTATAACGGCAATATCACATTGGCGGCTAATAGTCTTCCTGTGATCAACCAACACTCCGAGGTCCTTCTCCTCCTCTGTTACTTCCAACTGATGCATCCCCAATTTATAACTAAAATTCTTGTTATTAATCCCTAAATGCATGACCTTGCACTTTTCACTATTAAATTTCATCCTATTACTATTACTCCAGTTTACAAAGTCATCCAGATATTCCTGTATGATATCCCAGTCCTTCTCTGTGTTAGCAATACCTCCCAGCTTTGTGTCATCCGCAAACTTTATTAGCGCATTCCCGCTTTTTGTGCCAAGGTCAGTAATAAAAAGGTTAAATAAGAGTGGTCCCAAAACTGATCCCTGAGGAACTCCACTAGTAACCTCCTTCCAGCCTGACAGTTCACCTTTCAGTACGACCCGTTGTAGTCTCCCCTTTAACCAGTTCCTTATCCACCTTTCAATTTTCATATTGATCCCCATCTTTTCCAATTTAACTAATAATTCCCCATGTGGAACCGTGTCAAATGCCTTACTGAAATCAAGGTAAATTAGATCCACTGCGTTTCCTTTGTCTAAAAAATCTGTTTCCTTCTCAAAAAAGATCAGGTTGGTTTGGCATGATCTACCTTTTGTAAAACCATGTTGTATTTTCTCCCAATTACCATTGATCTCAATGTCCTTAACTACTTTCTCCTTCAAAAATTTTTCCAAGACCTTACATACTACAGATGTCAAACTAACAGGCCTATAGTTACTTGGATCACATTTTTTCCCTTTCTTAAAAATAGGAACTATGTTAGCAATTCTCCAGTCGTACGATACAACCCCTGAGTTTACTGACTCATTAAAAATTCTTGCTAATGGGCTTGCAATTTCATGTGCCAGTTCCATCAATATTCTTGGATGAAGATTATCTGGCCCCTCCGATTTTGTCCCATTAAGCTGTTCGAGTTTGGCTTCTGCCTCAGATGTGGTAATATCTACCTTCATATCCTCATTCCCATTTGTCATCCTTCCATTATCCCTAAGCTTCTCGTTAGCCTTATTAAAGACTGAGGCAAAGTATTTGTTTAGATATTGGGCCATGCCTAGATTATCTTTAACCTCCATTCCATCCTCAGTGTTTAGCAGTCCCACTTCTTTTTTTCCTTTTTCTTCTTATTTATATGGCTATAGAACCTTTTACTATTGGTTTTAATTCCCTTTGCAAGATTCAACTCTACTTGGCTTTTAGCCTTTCTCACTTCATCCCTACATGTTCTGACCTCAACAAGGTAGCTTTCCTTGCTAGTCCCGCCCATCTTCCACTCCTTGTAGGCTTTCTGCTTTTTCTTAATCACCTCTTTGAGATGCTTGCTCATCCAGCTTGGTCTACAACTCCTGCCTATGATTTTTTCCCCTTTCTTGGGATGCAGGCTTCTGATAGTTTCTGCAACTTTGACTTGAAGTAATTCCAGGCCTCCTCTGCCTTTAGATCCACAAGTTCTTCAGTCTAACCCACTTCCCTAACTAATTTCCTTAATTCTTTAAAGTTAGCCCTTTTGAAATAAAAAAATCCTAGTCACAGATCTATTTTTGTTTGTCCTTCCATCTAGTTTGAACTGAATTAGCTCATGATCGCTTGAACCAAGGTTGTCCCCTACAACCATTTCTTCTATGAGGGCCTCACTACTCACCAAAACCAAATCTAAAATGGCATCCCCTCTTGTTGGTTCTTCAACTACTTGGTGAAGAAATCCATCAGCTATCGCATCCAGAAAAATCTGAGCCCTATTATTATTACTACTAGCACTTGTCCTCCAGTCTATATCTGGGAAGTTAAAGTCTCCCATGATCACACAATTCCTACTAGTGTTTACTTCATTAAAAACATTAAAGAGGTCTCTACCCATATCCAAATCAGATCCCAGCGGTCTGTAGTACACCCCAAACACTATCTCAGGGGAGGCTCTAGTAGCTTTCTTTCCCAATGCGATTTTTGCCCAGACAGACTCTGTCTTATCCATTCCATCACTTCTTATTTCTTTACAGTTAATCTCATCGATATACAATGCTACTCCACCACCTTTGCCTTTATTTGTCTTTCCTAAACAGCTCATAGCCTTCAATACCTGTACTCCAGTCATCGGGATCAGGAGTTGGGAGGTTTGGAGGGAACCTGGGCTCACCCTCTACCCCGGGTTCCTGCCCATGGCCCTGTGGATTGCAGCTGTCTAGACTGCCTTTTGGAACAGCTGCGTGACAGCTGCAATTCCCCCATGGCCTGCTCCCAAAACCTTCTTTTTTTGATCAGAACCAGAAATGCCAACATCATGGAAGAATGCCAGCAGGGAGCATGACAACTGTTCAAATGGCACCTCATCGGGGCAATAAGACCAAATTTAGGGCCCAAGCTGGCACTGAGAAGCCAAAATAGGCACTGTGAACACTTGTGTCATCTGTCTTGGACCACAAGTGGCACAAAGGAATTGAGATGGCAGTGGTCCAGCAGAACTACTTACATGGTGTGCATGGAGCATGAGGACAGCAGGGCTACTGGCACACAGTGAGCAGATGCTCCCAGGATGCGCAACCTGAAATATAGCATACCTAGGGACAAGCACTTGAACAACATTTAAAAAACACAGTATAGAGACAGTCATTTTATTATAGGAAAAAACTGAACTATCAATCCCATGTGTGCTTTGAGTGTATGACAGATGCATTTTTCATCCTTTTGCATTCAATCACTCAATAGCTGCAACAACAATCAATGAATGCAAATTCTAGAGTGGAGTTATGCTATTAGAGTCTAACAATTTTCTTTATTTGTTAAAAAGCCCTTTTAAAAGCCAGTGATGAGATTTATACAACTATATCCTTAGGCTATGAAAAGACAGTCCTGTGAAGCAAAGACTTACCTTTTTCTGTAATTGTTGTTCATCAACATGTTGCTCATGTCCATTCAACTCAGGTATGTGCGCTCGCCACATGCACAGGTGCCGGAAGTTTTTCCCTCAGCAGTATCTGTAGGGGACTGGCTCTGGCGCCCCCTGGAGTGGCACGTGTATGCCGCAGCATATAGGGCACTGCTGGCCCCCTCCACCCTCAGTTCCTTCTTGCCAGAAACTCCACCAGTGAGGAAGGAGGGTGGGTCGTGGAATGGAGATGAGCAACACATCTCGATGAACACGTTATGGAAAAAGATAACTGTCTTTTCTTCGAGTGATTGCTCATGTCCATTCAACTTAGGTGACTTTCAGCAGTACCTCTGGAGGCAAGTAAGGAGTTCACGGATATGTAGATTGCTACACAGCTCTTCCGAACCCAGCATCGTTCCCGGCCTGCTACGTGATTGCATAGTGGGCCATGAACGTATGTGCCAAGGACGATGTCATTCTGATCCAGGACATCTGTAAAGCTGTGTTTGCCAGGAAGGCCTCTGAGGATGCCTGTACTCTAGTCGAGTGGGCTCTGACGATCAATGGTGGAGGGACTCCCGCTAACTCGTAGCAGGTCCGAATACAAGAGGTGATCCACTTAGAAATCCTCTGCGTGAACACTGGGAGGCCCTTCATCCTATCAGTGGTAGAGATGAAAAGCTGAGTCTACTTTCAGAAAGGTTTTGTCTGATCTAGGTAGAAAGCCAGAGCCCTTCTTATGTCCAAAGTGTGAAGATGCCTCTCTTCACTAGTCTCATGGGGCTTAGGGCAGAAGACTGAAAGATAGATGTCCTGGCTCATGTGAAAAGCAGACACCACCTTGGGAAAGAAAGCAGGGTGGGGCCAGAGCTGGACCTTGTCCTTGTAGAAGACCATGTATGGTGATTCTGAGGTCAGGGCTCACAGCTCAGAGACTTGCCTTGCTGACGTCACGACACCAGGAAAGCTACCTTCCAAGATAGGTGAGATAGCAAGCACGAGGCCAAAGGCTCAAATGTGGACCCATAAGCCTGGACAGAACCAAGTTGAGATCTCACTCAGGGGTCGGGGACCAGACTTGAGGGAAGAGCCACTCAAGGCCTCTAAGGAACCTGACTGTCATGTCATGAGAGAACACAGTCTTCCCCTGGATTGGTGGATGAAAGGCTGAAATGACCGCCAGGTGTACCCTGATAGGAGTGCGCCAGGCCCTGGTTCCTTAAATGAAGCAGGTAGTCCAAGATTGACAGCACCGAAGAATGTGAAGGGGAGATGCCCCATTCAGCTGCCCAGTGGGAGAACCTCATCCACTTTGCCAGGTAGGTCTGCCTAGTCGAGGGCTTTCTACTCTCGAGGACCTTCTGGACCCCCTCCAAACAGGCTTGTTCCTCAGGGTTCAGCCACACAACATCCATGCCATGAGGTGGAGGGACGTGAGGTTGGGGTGCAAGAGTCGGCCATGATCCTGTGACAGCAGGTCCAGTTGGTTTGGCAGGGGCCACGGAGGGATCACTGACAAACTTGATAGCATCCCAAACCAGTGCTGGCGAGGCCACGTCAGGGCGATCCTGATAACCTGTGCCTTGTCCCTCTTGATTTTCGCTACAACCTTGCTGATGAGCAGAATTAAAGTGAATGCATATATCAGGCCTCCTGCCCATGGCAGGATAAAGGCATCAGAGAGGGAGCCCTTGCCCAGACACCGTCTGGAGCAAAACCTGTGGCATCTTCTGTTCTGCCTGGTGGCGAACAAATCCATGTAGGGAGTTTCCCCACCTCTGGAAGATCGTGCCAGCTACCTGTGGGTGGAGTATCCACTTGTGGTGAGAGGAGAAGTCCCTGCTTAGGTGATCTGCTAGCGTGTTCCTGGCACCTGGAAGGCAACACGCTTCCAGATGGATTCCATGATCGATGCAGAAGTCCCAAAGAAGGTCCCAGAGACAGAAGTCCTAAGTTCCTCTTGGCAAAGGGCCAAGGGTCACGCGCCGCTTGCCTGTTGATGTAGATAATCGAGGCTGTATGGTCAATGAGGACTCTGATCACTCTGCCTGACAGGTGCGCTAGGAAGACCACACACGCCCTGAGCTCTTTGATGTTTATTTGTAGTGTCAACTCCTCAAGGAACTACATACCTTGGGTATGGAGGGTGCTGAGGTGCGCCTCCCAGCTGAGGTCTGAGGCATCCGAAACCAACTTGACTGAAGTGCTGATGAAGAGAATTCTTTCCAGGTAAATACTGTCATGAGGATGGTGATGACCTTCTCTTGGTGGTCCCTGGACTGGGAGTAGACCGTCACCAGCCATTGCTGTAGGGGTCACATCCGGAGCCTAGTGTAGCGCACCACATATGTACATTCTACTATGTGACCTAGTAGGCGCAGGCAAACCCTGGCTGTGGTCAGGGGGAATGCGGAGACTTCTGCGATGAGGTCCATCAGTGCCCTGAATCTCTCTAGCGGCAGGAACACCCTGGTGCAGGTCGAGTCGAGTACTGCGACGATGAACTCTAGCTTCTGTACCGGAACTAACGGGGATTTTGTGTTGTTCACCAACAGGCCAAGGCGATGGCACATAGCTAGCAGCACCATAATGTCCCCTTGAACCTGGAGTTGCCCTTGACGAGCCAGTCATTGGGGTAGAACTAGATACCCCGATGTCCGAGGTAAGCCGCCATCACCGACATGCACTTGGTAAATAGCCACAGTACTGTTGCTAGGCCAAATGGAAGGACTACAAACTGATAGTGGTCACGACCTACCGTGAGCTGGAGGAAGTGTGTGCGCCCCTCAAATATGGTGATGTGGAAGAATGCATCTCTCAGATCAAGGGCGGCGTATCAGTCTCCTGGATCTAGGGAGGGGATGATGGAAGCCAGGGAGACCATGCGGAACTTCAGTTTTGCTAAGTAGTTGTTCATGCCCCACAGGTCTAGTATGGGCCGCAGACCTCCCTTGGCTTTAGGGATTAAAAAGTATCGGGAATAGAACCCCTTGTTCCTGTACTCCACAGGAACTACCTCCATCACACCCAGCAGTAGTAGACCCTCTACCTCCTGTATAAGAAGATTTTTGTGAGAGGGGTCCCTGAAGAGGTATGGGGGTAGAAAGTAACAGAAGGGTGTAACCCTGCGCCACTGTATTGGGGACCCATCAGCCTGATGTTATAGATGCCCATTCAAGGAGGAAGGAAGAAAGACGCCTGGCAAACAGAGAGGAGGAAGGATCCAGGGACCAGTCTGGTAGGTTGCCCTCGGGCATACCCTCAAAACGGGCGCTTTCCCATCTGCTTGATGTGGGTCAAGCCCGCCTGGGATTTAGCCAGAGCGCCTCTTGTAGTCCCTGGATCTTTTGTGGGGAGCCTCCTGGTGAGGGTGGTTCCCCTGGCTCTGAGGCTGCTGCGGCTTAAACGGCAGCAGGGCCAGTGATGTACAGACCCAGTGTCTTTAGGGTCATATAGGAATCTTTCAGGCCATGAAGCTTAATGTCTGTGTGTTCTGCAAACAGGGCATGCCTGTTGAAAGGAGGTCTTGTGCTGACTGCTGGCCTTCCGAAGAAACACCAGAGAGGAGCAGCCATGAAGCCCTGAGCAACGAGATGGCCAATGCCATGGTACAGGTGGCAGTGTCTGCAGCGTCTGATGCTGCCTGGAGAGCTGTTCTGGCAGCAGTCAAGCCTTTGTCCAGGATTGCCCAGAACTCCTTCCTAGAAGCCTCAGGAAGGGCACTCTTGAACTCAGTCAAAGCCTGCCACATAATAAAATCATAGCGGCCTAGTAAGACCTGATAATTGACCACCTGCAACTGTAGACTAGAGGATGAATAAACTTTACACCCAAAACAAGTCTAGTCTCTTTGGGTCTTTATTCTTAGGGGTAGCCTCTGGTTGATCCTGTCTCTCCCTGTGGTTGACCACCTCTACCACTAGGGAATTGAGAGCAGTGTGTATATAAAGGTATTTGTGACCCTTGGATGGCACAAAGTACTTGCGCTCCACCCTCTTGGAGATCAGAGGCAAGGAGGAGGTGGTTTGCCAGAGGGCGTTTGTAATTTGAGGGACCCCCTCAGAGGGGCAAGGCTACCCCTGTAATTTGAGCGACCCCCTCATAGAGGGGCAAGGCTACCCTGGCTGGGGCCATGGGGCAGAAAACATTAAAGAGGGAGTCTGCAGGTTCCTCTGCCTCCTCCACCTGGAGGACCAGGTTGGCAGCAACCCTTTAACAGCTCCTGATGTGCCTTATCATCCTGGGGCACTGTTGGAGGGGGCCCTACTATGGCCTTGTTTGGGGACAGTGAGGAGGAAGCCGGCACTAAGGGGTCCTCTGCAACCATAGGTGGTCTGGTGGCTTGCTCGCCCACTTCCTCCTCTGCCTGCGAGGTGCCTGAAGCTGAGGCCTCCTGGCCTGGAGGGGGGTGGGAGAGGGCAGTAGCCTGTCCCTCCGAAGCTCCAGATACCGAACGGGTGGCCTAAGAGGGCTGAGTGAACCCCCATGGGTTCCATGGGTACCACTGTGCTGGCCATGGAGTCTGAGGCCACGGGCCCAGCTGCAGTGCAGCTGATGTAGCCTGCACCAGAGGTGCCAGAGCCTGTCCCGCCGCCAAGGAACCTTGATCTGAACCTGATCCAAAGCCTGAGTGGTCGCTTCTCTGCGACCAAGATTGGGACAGAGCCACAATCAGCCCTATCAGTACTGGTTGCTCCTCCCAGAGTTTGATCTGGCTGACCTCGATGAGTATCTGCACTGGGGCCTCAGTGACCGCTGGCACTCGGTGGCTCTGCAATGGCCCCAGGCTGGCGATTTACAACTCACACTTAACGAGCATTACCGGGCTGTGGAGTGGGATCAAAAACTAGAGCAGGCTTGGCGTTGCGAAGATGTAGCTACACGCGGTGACGCTGCCTTAGGGGATTGGCGATGCTCTGGGGAATGGTACTGTCGGTCCCTACACCTATCCCTGGAGTGGTACTGGTGCCATGGAGATTCTGGGCACTGACTCAAACTCCTGCTGCGGGGGGCGTACGCTTCCAAAGGTCTGTGTCTGGTTACCAATGAGCTGCGCCTCAAGCCTCTCTGCCCTTGTCCTAGATCTGGAGACTGGATGGGGCTTTGAAGCTTCTGCCTATCACAATCAGAAGTGTGTGGGCTGTGAGAGGGCGCCCGTTGCCAGAAAGGCAGAGACTCTGGTGGTCCCAACATGGGTTTACCCCAGGACCAGGATACTGCAGGAGCCAGAGTGGGAAGCACCAGGAGGGACATGTCCTGTGCCACTTGGAGGGCTTCTGTCATGGACAGCATCTGGAGCAGACAAGAACCTCTGCCGCTATCTGGGGTAGCTGGCAGGGAGCGGGCTAGGCTACATCGCTCGACCTGAGCTGTGGCCCAGGATCCCCAAGGAGGTGAAGAGGTGGCTGGGACGGCCTTGGTTCACCCCAGACTTTTCCTTTCCCTTGCAGGAGACTGGAGACCTTCCTCATCCCATCTTCCTGGGCTTCTTAGCTGGAGCCACAGGAGGAGACTGGTGCCACCTTGTAGATGGTACCAATGGTGCTCGAAGCTGAATTGAAGCACTGCTCCAGCATTGGAGTAAGGGCAGACTCCATCAGGAGCACCATCAAACAAACGTCATGCTCCTTTTTCGTCCTGGGCTTGAAGGACTTGCAGATTTTGCACTTATCACTAATACGATCTTTGCCCAAGCACCGTAAACAACTATTATGTGGCTTGCTAATGGGCACCGGAGCATGCCTCAACCTGAGGCGAAGTCCTACTAAGTCTCTAACTTAACAAATAGGTTGAACTAAAAAGGATGGTTACTCACCTTGTAACTGCTGTTCTTCAAGATGTGTTCTAATTCTAATTAGGTGTGTGCGTGCCGTGCGCACGATTGTCGGAAGATTTTTACCCTAGCAACACTCGGTAGGTTGGCTGAGGTGCCCCCTGGAGTGGCACCTTCAGGGCGCCGGATATATGCCCCAGCCGACCCAGCGCCCCCCCAGTTCCTTCTTGTCGGCTATTCTGACAGACGGGAAAGAGGGCAGCTTTGGAATGGATATGAGCAACACATCTATAAGAACAACAGTTACAAAAGTGAGTAACTGTCTTTTCTTCGAGTGCTTGCTCATATCGATTCCAATTAGGTGACTTCCAAGCCTTACCTAGGCGGTAGGGTTGGAGTGAGATGTTGCAGAGTGAAGGACCGCTGAACCAAATGCAGCATCACACTGGACTGCTGAACTATCGCATAGTGGGCGGCAAAGTTATGCACCAATGACCAAGTCGCTGCCCTACATATCTCCTATATGGGCACGTGTGCCAGGAAAGCAGAGGATGAAGCCTGAGCCCACGTCGAGTGGGTGGTAAGGTTTCAAGCTGGGACACCAGTCAAGTCATAGCATTCATTAATGTATGATGTGATCCAGGATGAGATGCGCTGAGAGGAGACCGGAAGGCCTTTCATCCGGTCTGCCACAGCAAAAAACAGCTATGACGTTTTCCTGAAAGGTTTTGTTCGCTCGATGTAGAAGGCAAGGGCCCTGTGAATGTCCAAGGAGTGCAGCTTTTGTACCAGTCTAGAGGCGTGCGGCTTCAGGTAGAAGCCAGGGAGGAAGATGTCCTGGTTGACATGGAAGGCAGACACCACCTTAGGGATGAAGGTCGGGTGGGGTCGCAGCTGTACCTTGTCCTTGTGGAACACCGTATATGGTGGTTCCGATGTGAGTGCCCTGAGCTCAGACACACGCCTCGCCGATAGCTACAAGGAAGCCTGTCTTCCAGGAAAGGTACAGGAGCAAGCAGGTAGCCATTGGCTTGAACGGGGCACCCATGAATCTGGAGAGGACCAGGTTAAAATCCCACTGGTTGTCTAATTCGTGGGAACAGGCGCTCCAACCCCTTGAGAAATCTAATGACCTTGGGATTGGAGAAGACAGAATGCCCATTTTCACCCAGGTGGAAAGCTGAAATAGCTGCCAGGTGCACTCTGATGGATGATATTGCCAAGTCCTGCTGCTTTAAGGACAGGAGGTAGTCCAAGATGATAGGCACTGATGCCTGTAGAGGGGCCGTATGACTGAGCGCACCAGCAGGAAAAGTGCTTCCACTTGGCTAAGTACGTGGACTTGGTAGAGGGCTTCTTGTTACTCAAAAGGATCTGCTGTACTAAGTGAGAGCAGCACAGCTCAGATTGAGTTAGTCATGCAGCATCCACGCTGTGAGGTGGAGAGATTGCAGGTCCGGATGACAGAGCCGTCCATGGTTTTGAGTGATCAGGTCTGGCCACAGCGGAAGTGGAATTGGAGTGTCCACTGAGCTCCAGGAGAGTGGTATACCAGTGCTGTCCCTGCGCAGTTTGACCAGGACCCTGTGGACTAGTGGAAATGAGGGAAAGGCGTAGCACAGGTGAGACTTCCACTGTATTAGGAAGGTGTCCGACAGGGAACCAGGGGCGCATTCTTGGAGAGAGCAGAACACTTGGCATTTCCGATTCTCTCGAGAGGCGATTAGATCTATCAGGGGAAAGCCCCACTTCTGGAAGACAAAGTGGATGACGTCCGAGCAAATTGACCACTCGTGAGCCAGGAATGATCTGCTGAGATGGTCCACTAAGGTGTTCTGGACTCCTGGGAGAAATGACGCCACCAGATGGATCGAGTGGGCTATGCAGAATTCCCACAGAGAAGTGGCCTCCTGACAGAAGGGGGATGACCATGCTCTCCCTTGCTTGTTGATGTAAAACATGGCGATTGTGTTGTCTGTGAGGACTGCAATGCAATGGCCTTGAATGCGCTCTCGGAATGCTTGACATGCCAAGTGCACTGCTCTGAGTTTCTGTACGTTGATGTGCAGGGATAACTCTCCTGACCATAGCCTCTGTGTATGGAAGTTCCCGAGATGGGACCCCAAACCAGGGATGATGCATCCATGACTAGGGACACGGAGAGCTGCGGGGTGTGAAATGGCACCCCTTCATGCACTGATTTGGGGTCCAGCCACCAGTCTAGAGAGGCTAATATCCCTGGAGGAATGGTAACCACCGTGTTCAAGCTGTCCTGACCTGGTCAGTAAACTGTTGATAGCCAGGCTTGGAGTGGACTTAGTCATCCACTGGCATGCCTGGTCACATACGTACAAGAGGCAATGTGCCCCAGGAGGCATAGGCACGTTTTCATGGTTGAGGTCAGGAAGCTTTGCAGGCCAGGGACGATGTTCATCAGGGATTGGAAGCATGCTTCTGGCAGAAGTGCCCGGGCTAGGCCTGAGTCTAAGACTGCTCCTATGAATTCTATCCTCTGGGTTGGTATCAGTGAGGATTTCATGACATTGAGCAAGAGACCCAGCCGAATTGAACACATTTATGGTGAGCTGAACATGAGACTGCACCTGATCCCTGGAGTGACCCCGAATAAGCAGTCATCGAGATACGGGAACACTTGGACCTGCTGTCGACGAAGGGGGCAACCACAACAGCCACGCACTTGGTAAACACCCTGGGGGCCCTGGAGAGGGCAAAAGGGAGGATGGTGAATTGAAAGTGCTGTTAATTGATCACAAAGCGAAGGAAGTGTCTGTCTGCTGGTTAGATCGCAATGTGGAAGTACGCTCCTTCATGTCGAGAGCGGTGTACCAGTCTCCAGGAAAGGAATAATGGTCTCTAATGAGACCATGAGGAACTTCAACTTTATCATGGATTTGTTGAGTTTGCGTAGGTCCAGGATGGGCTGAAGCCCACCCTTGGCCTTAGGGATTAGGAAGTAGCGGGAGTAAAAACTCCTGCCGCTTGATTCTCTTGGAAACTCCTCTATCGCCTGCACATGTAGGCGTGATTGGACCTCCTGTAGAAGGAGGTGCTCGTGAGAGGGTCCCTGAAGGAGGGTGGAAGGGGGGAGAAAAAGCAAATTGGAGGGAGTATCCCCTTTCTACCATGCACAGGACCCAACGGTCTGATGTTATGCGAGACCACACACGGAGGAAGTGGGAGAGACAATTTTGGAAAGGCAGGGAAGGATCCTGAATGGAGACTTGAAGGTGCACCTGAGGATGGAGCACCAAAGTTCTGCTTAGGCCCTGCTGATGGTTTGGGAGGGCCTTGGCCCTGACTGGCTTGATGCCCAGTCTGTTTTCTTTTACCATCTCGGCCGCGTCTTCTAAAGAAGTCCTGGCTTGGTCGAGGGTAGGATCTCTGAGGCTGCGGACTGAAGGGCCTTCTCTGCGTTACCAATGTATGCATGCCCCCAGTGAACGCATAATGGCCCGGTTGTCCTTCAGACTGTGCAGCCTTAAGTCTGTCTTTTCAGAGAATGAGCCCTGGCCATCAAAGGGTAGGCCTGGAGGGTCTGTTGCAACTCTGGTGGTAAGCCAGAGACCTGCAGCCGTAAGATACGGCGCATGGCTATGCCCTAGGCTAGGGTGCTGTCCGCCGTGTCCAGAGAGGCTTGTAGGGAAGTTCTTGCCACCTTCTTGCCCCCCTCTACTAGAGCCTCAAATTACTCTCTGGACTCCTGCGGAACCAACTCTTTGAATTTTGCTATAGAGAGCCATGAATTATAGGTCATTTCAGATCAGGAGTGCCTGCTGGTTGGCCACCCTGAGCTGCAAGCCTCTGGCTGAGTACACCTTGTGCCCAAACAAGTCTAGGCGTCTAGCATCCTTAGATTTAGGTGCAGGGGCCTGCTGACCATGCCATTCCTTCTCGTTGACCGAAGCCACAACAAGGGAGCATGGTTGGGGGTGTGTGTAGAGGTACCCATATTCCTTTGAGGGGACAAAGTACTTCCTTTCCACCCCCTTAGCCGTAGGTGGAAGAGAGGTCCATGACGGACCTGAGTCCCCTGGTGCTGTATGGTGCCGGGTACCAGAGGGCAGTGATGCAGAGCGGTATCAAGACAGCTATCGGAGCCAGCGGTCGTATCAGTACCTGGAGCCTGATCTGGATCTCGATGGTGACCTCCAGCGAGATAGGCACCGGGATCAGCTCTGGGACAAGTGCTGCTCTGATCGGTAGCGGGAGTGGTGCCGGGAGTCCGATTGGTACTGGCCGTACTGCTATTCAGATCTCCACGAGCCGGAGCAGTGTTGTGAGTATGACCGGCACTGAGAATGAGATTGGTGCTGGGGCTGCGAGTGATGCCATGATGGGTGCCGGGACCACAATCGGGACTGGGACTCGTGCTGTCCTGCTTCGCTTGGCAACGGTGTTAATCTCAGAGGCCGTTTTCCCTTCCACAGCACCGTCCACACTGGAGTCGGCTCTGTGAGTGCAATCAAGTCCCGCGCTGTTGAGGTCTCTGGCGTGGAGGGCAGTCTCAGCTCGACCACGGTGTGCACCAGAGAGCTTATGTGCACCGGACTCGATGGCCCTTGCGGTGCTGGAGTCAACAGTGCTGGAGCCACTGGTTGTCCTGTGCCTTCCAGCAAAGAAAGTGGCTCCGATTGCGGAGCGGGAAGTGTCGGTGGCTGTTGAGCTGGCAAACAAGCAGTTGGCACCTGCTTGGGTTGCTGCTTCTTCTGGTCCAGAGACAAGGACTGGCGACGTGGTGGAGGTGCTGATGAGATCTGGTGCCGCGAGACTTTAGCAGAGTCCAAACGTGGTGCAGGGCCAGTCGGTGCTGCAGGAACACTCCGCACCGAAGACGACGGTGCCGAGTCTCGGTGAGCGGAGGAAGGAACCAGGCGAAGTGCCGCCTCCATAAAGAGCTGCTTCAGTCTAATGTCCCGCTCCTTCTTAGTCCTCGGCTTGAAGGCTTTACAAATGCGGCACTTGTCCACTTGGTGAGATTCCACCAGACACTTTAGGCAAGAGTCATGGGGGTCTCCTGCTGGCATCAGCTTCAGACGGGCCAAGCAGGGTTTGAAGCCCGGAGACCCAGGCATGGGCCTGGGTACTGGGATAGGGAAGAGGGGAAAAGACCCTCTTCCACCCCTCTAAGTAAACCATTTCTAACTGTCCTAAGTAACTAGTAACAACTATCAACAACTAATTACAAACTATCAACAGGTACTAAGTGAATGCTAGGGAGAGTGGAGATCAGCGAAGCTGCGCTCCACAGTTCCAACGACCGTCACAGGTGGTAAGAAGGAATGGAGGGGGCTCTGAGTCGGCTGGGGCATATATCCGGCGCCAGAAGGCGCCGCTCCAGGGGGCACCTCAGCCGACCCACCGAGTGTTGCTAGGGTAAAAATCTTCCGACAATTGTGCACGTGGCGTGCACACACCTAATTGGAATTGATATGAGCAAGCACTCGAACAAGGAGGAAACTATATACAGTAATATTTGCAAGAGGAAAATGAGTTCAAACAAACAAAAAGCAACACCTCTAGCTAAAGCACTGTCACTGGCAGCAAGTAGGAACTGAGGGTGGAGTTGGTTGGTGGCGCCCTACATGCCATGGCATATGCACACCACTCCAGGGGGTGCCAGAGCTGGTCCCCTACAGATACTGCTGAGGGAAAAACGTCCAGTGTGGCAAGCACACATACGTAAGTTGAATGGACATGAGCAATCACTTGAAGTTAGAATACATTTTTCTATTTTGAATACAGTTGCTTATTACTTTAAACTTCTTTCCCAAGCCTTTGTATTTGAAATACAACCTGAATTTTTTTTCTAGTATGTTCACTTTTTTAGAATCATGGTCTATGAAAACCCACTTTCACATTATTTTTGTCAGAACCAACTGTCAGAATTTTTAAAAGTAAAAATAGTGGCTCTAAATTTCCATTCATGGGGGTGGGGAAGTGAGGGACTAGTTCCAGGTCCTGCTGACGTCTCTGCTGTCTGGATGCAAACAGAATTCCCACCTCTCAATCTCACACGCTCAGCTTATATGATCTTAGTTAGAACTGCAATATTGACGTACTTGAAGCAGTTGTGTTTCTTTCAGTATGGAAGTATCAGAGGGGAATGCTCACTGACTAGGGAAAGCTTTCATTATGTTTTTCTCTAACTTGTCCATGGGTTTGTGAGGTCACTAATTTATAAAACAAAGGAGCATGAACTGCTACAGTCACAGGGTGTATCCCAAGGCAACCATCAAGGAATAAAAGATAGAAGAAAAGATGGAGTTAAAATTATTAGGACATAAAACCTTCCATGCTAACACGATGGCTCTTCTTCCTCATGCTCCCAGTCTCAAGAGTTGGAACAATTAGTTTTTAATTGTCTTTAAAAGCTAGATTTGGAATACAGCATATTACTGATTATCCAAGTAGCATAGGGGAACATGGATTTCAGTCAGATAACTCGGAATTCGGATAAACGAGAAGGTAGGAAACATTCAGCAGTGGGGTGGCCTCCCCTGTGGCTGGGGGCTGCTCCTCCTCGCAGTCTTGGCCAAGAGGCTCTGCTCTGCCCCACTCTCTCACATGACAGCAGGGCTGTGGAGGGCTCCCTGTTCAGCTGCAGGGCTGGTGACACCTGATCCCTGAAGGCACAAGGTGCAAGCTACAGTCCTGGCTGGGAAAAGCAGAGACCCAGAGCCAGGATTCTGCTGTACTCTGTCAAGACTGCAGCCTTTCCCCTACATCCTGCTTCTGCAGGGATAGGGTGGCACTAGCCTAGCAGCCATGGAAGTAGCCCTCTGTAGCTTTGTTCACTCACTCCTATGAAAGCAGATTGTAGAGGCTCCCTGTATTGCTAGAGGAGTCATTCAGCTGCAGGGTGGCCTCCCCCATGACCAGGGGTCTGTCCTCCTCCTCCTTGAAGTCTTAGCCCAGAATCTTTGCTCTGTTATCTGAACATCCATATTAGCTGAATTCTTTCCTTGTCCCCCAGCATGATACACATAGGAGACAAGGAAGGGATTCGGATAATGCAGAGGTTCAGATAATAATGTTTTGGGTAAACAGATGTACACTGTACTTGTGACAGTCAGCAGCGACCCCCAAACAGCTAGTAGCCTTATAATGGCTGGCAACCATTAGGGAAAATTGGACACCTCACGGACACAGTAGCCTGAACTTTTGAACTGTCTTCCCTTATCGGTCTTGAGGCAGTTGAAGCTGATCCTAAGCCAGTTTTTGCTAAGCAGATTGCAAAAGTGCAGGGTTTGCTAACCACCAATCAAATGACAACACAACCAAAGCCTGTTTGTGTGTATAAAAAATTCTTGGTTTTTGTATGAAGTAGAGTCTTCGTACCAAGATACAAAACTCTCCTTTCTTCTGCAGAATAAAGCAACGTTTCCTTATCCCTGTCTGGCTGTCACTGGCTCTGCTAGGCAGACCCGACATTTCGGTAACAGTGTCTGGCAACCCCAGATGGGACCCTCCTAGCTCGGACATCGGACTCCAGACGGCTGCGGCGAACTAGGAGCAGCGCCACCGGCGTGCTTAGCCCCTCTTCCCCACGGCCCCTGGAGTTCGTGCTCCAATACGGTGAGCCCTAATAGGATAAGGAAACACTTCCCAGGTTCTGGTTATATTCTGGTTACCTGGTTACTGTATTTCTCTCTTTTACCTTTGGGTGTTAGGTGAGTGAGCGGAACTGAGCTTCCTGTTCATAATTCCTCAGGGTGGAAGCCATAGCATGCAAGAAAGCCCTGAGGTCATATTAAGAGCCTTCTGTTCCATCCCCTGTAGCAGTCAGTGTAAGCAGAAATTCCTGGCTTGGATTTTTTGGATTAAACCATTATTCCCTCCTCCCTTCTGTTTAATTCTCTATTTAAGTGACAGAAAAGGGGATGGGTGGGTCTCAGCGAAAACCCTCTAAGGATAGTCCTTTGAATTACATGTTAAATAAATGTATTCCGGTAATGGGTATAGGCAAAAAGCCATTTAACTGTTCTGTGTTGCAGAAGGCTACTGTGCAAATTTCTGGTGTCTCAGTCTCCCATGCCTTTTTGCTAGCTCCGGATTCCCCAATTAACTTCTTGGGCAGAGACCTGTTGTGTAAATTGCATGCTCAGATCTTTTTTTTTCAAATAACAAAATCGTCCTCCGGTTACCTCAAAACCAACTTCCCAGCTGTGTGCTGTTCTAACCCAGGCTTCAAAAAACTCAATCCTGCCTGTGAACCCAATCCTACCCGAGCAACTAAAACAGGAGGTAGAAGCCTCCCTATGGGGCACTTTAAAAAACAGACTTGGGCACTCTCCGAACAAAACCAGTGTGTATAATCTTAAAGCCAGGCATTGTAATTCCTCGAATTCGTCAGTACCCCATCCCCCAAAAAGCTCTGCTAGGCCTCTGAAACCTTATCACCACATTCCTGCAGTTGGGAGTGCTAGCTCGCACCAAGTCTCCTTTCAACACCCTCATTCTGCCAGTCAAAAAACCTAACACAAATCCAGAGGGAAAACCGGTACACCGATTTGTCTAGAACTTGCGTGCAGTAAATAAAGTCGTTCAGGCTAGACACAACGTGGTACCTAACCCTCACACTATCTTGACTGCCATTCCAGCAGGTACTGCTTGCTATTCGGTAATAGACTTGTGTAATGCCTTTTTCAGTATTCCCCTAAATCAAAACAGCTGGAATATCTTTGCATTTACATAAACAGATCCAGAAACCGGGATGGCAAAACAGCTAACCTGAACTCGGCTACCACAAGGATATGTTAAATCGCCAATCATTTTCTCCTCTATCCTAACATGCCATTTAGCTAACATTAAGCTACCTGATGGGTCCACTTATCTCTTGTATGCGGATAATGTCCTGGTTTGTTCTCCTAATCAGGTATACAGCCCAACTTCAGTCCTTACCCACTAACGTACCTGCTCACTGGATCCAGCCAGGGGATTGGGCCTATGTAAAAGAGTAAAAAATCAAGCTTCTCCAACCCCAGTGCGCTGGCCCTTTTCAAGTCCTTCTTACCTCCCACACTGCAATTCAAGTAAGAAAACGAAATACCTAATCCACCACACCCAAATCAAGCTAGCCCCTAGGCCGGGGCCAAAAGCAAACATCATCAAACTTCAAAAATGCACCACCAGCTCTTCCCACTGCAACCCGGAAAAGCCAAAAGCAAACAATACCTAAAGAACTAAACCTCTCAAGGGACTAAAGCTTTTGTTCTGACGACCAAAATCCTAAAACTTTGTAACTATGGGCTCTCAGACGGTGCTGCGGTGGCTATTATTTCTGAGCCTGCCCCTTGTACAAGCTGAGCTGCACCCAGCACCTAAACCTCTTCAGCAACTGGCCACGTTGGAACACTTGTCTAACTGTTGGTTGCATCACTGAACTCATTCTGAGGAAAAAATAAAACTGTGGTCTGTACCTTAAAACCTCTCTAAAACTCTCTCCCTACAAGTGGTGCAAAAAGCTGAGTGGTGGTGAAAAAAAAATAAAAATCTCTAAATGCAGGGGCGCTAGTAAGCTTTACATCACACTTGTTTGCTGCTACATACTGTGTGGGTATCTTAAACAACACCCACGCCATGGGACATTTAAATGCATCCCATTGGCGGTGCCGGGGCTGGATATTTGGCAACTCCAAACATCAAAATGTTAGGGTAAATTGGCGCCATCGAGTAGCAGGAAGCTCCCTCACCCTTTATTTACAGAACCCCAGTCTGTATTTTATTTGTGGCCATAATGCTTATAAAGCTCTCCCGCTGGGTTGGCATGGTCAGTGTGGTGTGGCCAGAGTATTACCAAACATTCAAGTAAACACCCCACTGGACTCACGCCAAATCCTCAACCTGAAAACTTATTGTCACAAGCTCTTCACACCTTAAAAAGGGGCTCGGGTTAAATGTGCCGAAAACCCCCTAGTAATCAGGCAAACAAAATTTCATTCCTTTATACGTAAACTTATTCCTAAACTGGGGGTAGCAAAGCTAAAAAGGGCAGTGGTAAACATTTCTGCAAAACTTAAAAAAGCAGCTAATGCCTCCTTAAATGCTTTCCAAAAGTTACAACGAAAAAAATCAAGAACATAGCAAAAGTAACACTGCAAAATAGGCGTGTGCTAAATGCCTTAAATGCTATAGTAGGGAGGGGCCTGTGCTTGCATTAAAAAAAATGCTGTTTTTATATTAATCGCTCTGGTTTAATTAAAAAAATTTGCAGGCCATCAAGAATGCAGCTGTTGTTTTCCACAGTGTATCTCTTGATCATACCCTTAATTTTAAAAATCTCCTCTCAAACCTTGGGTCATGGATTACTGGCCTTTTCCGTAAAATTGTCAAATAAATTATTTTATCTCTTTTCTTTCTGCGTGTCATTTGGGTAATGTTGCAATGTGCAAAATGTTTGTGTAGTGCTGTTACTAAGGACTCTACTGTCTGTAAAAAAAACACAATATCTCTCCCTCCAGCTTAGTCGCAAATTGCGTATCAAGCCTGACAATTTGGATTATTAGGCCCAAAGGGGGACTGTAACTGTCAGCAGCAACCCCCGAACAGCTAGTAGCCTTATAATAGCTGGCAACCATTAAAAAAAAACTGAACACCTCACAAACACAGTAGCCTCGACTTTTAAACTGTCTTCCCTTATTGGTCTTAAGGCAGTTAAAGCTGGTCCTAAGCTGGTTTTTGCTAAGCAAACTGCAAAAGTGCAAGGTTTGCTAACCACCAATCAAATGATAACACAACCAAAGCCTGTGTGTAAGTGTCTATAAAAAATTCTTGGTTTTTGTATAAAGTAGAGTCTTTGTACCAAGACACAAAACTCTCCTTTCTTCTGCAAAATAAAGCAACCTTTCCTTATCCCTGTCTGGCTGTCATTGGCTCTCAGCTAGGCGAACCCAACATTTCGATAACATACTGAACACCTAATTTTAGTGTTTCGCTAGAAATACAACTAGAAGTGCCCAGCTTACTAAAAATGATATCACTTTCTCCTCTAGCTCCTATATACCTGCAGAGGCCCTTATTATCTTGTCCTCCCCAGCCATGTTTCCTTCACCCATTTACCTTAATAGCAAAGGGATTTTCTGCATGCATGGGCTTGTTGACACACATTGCACTAGTTTAATATAAAATGGGTTTAAAACATGTTTTTGTTATTCCAGTGTAAACATCAGTATGGACTCCATCAGTTTAAAAACTGGTTATATTGACTTAGCATGCACTGGCTAATTAACAGGAGCAATCTAGGCCGATGTAAAGCAGGTTTAAACCACTCCAGATGTCAACAAAAAAAGCTGGACTTCTAACTGAAATGACTTAACTATCACATTTAGTAAAATCAGTGCAGCTTTTTGTGTAGACCAGCCCAATTCAGTGATAAGGCCCCAGATGTGAACTGTTGGATATTTCATGTCATAGCTGGACACCAACTCCCAACCAGCTAATCAAAATGCAGCTTTGAACAGCCACTCACCATTTTCTCTCTTTCTCATTAATTAAACCAGTCTATTATCTGTTCCTATCTATTTATAACAGTCTTTATTCTCTCAATTACTTTGCCTAGCATTAATTTAGTCTACATCCCTGCAGACCATCTTTTTTTGAAAACCTCATGTGACATAGTTCTTGTTTGGGTCTCTTTTCCAAAATGTTTTTTTTTTTTTAAATAAAGATTTCTGAAAATTTCATCCTGGAATTAACCACTTGTTTCTTGAGTTCTTTTGTCAAAGAAATTGTAAATTTGATAAATCTACTAGATTTCACTTTGAATTCTGATTCCTCATTCTGCAGTACTATCCGGGTTTCATTCCTTTCACTGAGCAGTCTTGAGGTGTAAAATAGGGCTATAGTTCATACTATTGCTGATTAACAACTTCATTTGCTGGTGATCTCATTTTCTTATGTTCAGATGTTTGAACAATTTCACTTACCACAAACAAACGTAAACCAAATTAAAACTTCTGTAATAAAAAACTATGAAGATTTACTGTAGGGTAAATCAAATACGGGTGAAAAATTGTAGTTTATTGAAACTCATAACTCAAAAAATATAAGATGCTGTAGTGTACAATATGTTACACAACGCACCCTTAGGTGCACATTCAAGTCACGTAAGAACTCCATCTTTCCCCAAACCCTGGTACCCTAGTACTTGTTTCATATATAATCATGCACACTTACTTTGCAAGAGGAAGCCCCCAGTATTCTGAGGTGTTAATTAGCACCAAAAACAGCACATTTCATTTAAAAAAAATGAAACTGGGGAGCTAAATTAACTTAGCTAATACTTTTTGACAGACACATTCATGGAATTAAAACAGCTTAATCTAACCTAAACAGTGTGTGTACTGTACCAGTTTCTGTAATAGTTTGCAATTCTCTCCATATAGCAGTAGTGGAGAAGCCAGTTTCTAAACAAACTACCTATGTACTTCCTACACAAAGTTCATCTGACTTTTTTGTTGGAAATAAGTCTATAAGGGGTGTGGAAAATCTGGATCTCTCAAGGACAACTACTGGTCGTAAATAATGGAGTTGTTTTAAGGCAAGGTCTCCACAGTCTGTTAGTGCCTTATCCAATATGGTCCTCAAGTTTTCTAAAGAAGGGACAGATGTCGACTCCGTTGATAATAAAGGCTGTATTTCTGTTAGCTGCCCATGCACTGTAGGTCCATGATTTTGGGGTATGCTTACTTCTGTGTTTTCACACACAAAGCTGTCTACTATCACACCCCTTTGTAAGTCTCTATCTTTTTGTAAGACGCCATCTATTTGAAATTGTTCTGGGGACTCCCATTCATCTAGTTGATCATCATCATCATCATCTTTTCCCTCACTTTCCTGAATAAATTTTAGAAATGAAGATTCAAATCCCATTGGTTTATATGCCTTTAAATCAAATGGTCTGGACACTGAATGCTTCTGAAACTTGTTTCTTGTGGTGTGGGGTGAATTTTTTTTAGCATTCTGATTGCTGTGTTGCCAGCCTTCTGTCTCTTTCTCCCTTGGTAACTGCAAAGGTAAACTGTTAAAATAAGAACTGTTTTCTCTACTTTCAGGCAAACTTTCAGTTTTACACAAAGGCTCTGTTATACTACATTCTTCAAAACAACTGGTTTTTGAACTATGGTTATATTTTAAAGTGCCTGAATACAAAAAAGCACCCGTGTCAAAAACCACACTATTTGCTGCACTCCTATTTTGATTTTCATTGCCTGTACCTTGATAATCATAAGCAGTGTTTGGTACACAATGTTTTCCATTTTCATGCAGGTTGTCTGTGTGCACTGTATTTTCCTTTTTAAACTCTCTGGCTTCCTCTTTATTTAACAATAGCTCTGTTTCCGAAGAGGGTTCCTTTTTAACCATTGTACCACTTTTAACACAAACTACCAGTTTCTCAGTCTGTTGTTCTATATAAATATTGGTCATCTGATGTGTGCGTTTATAATGCCTCAAAATACTGCTTTCCAATTTTACTACAGACAGACACCCTTGAACCATGCAAGGGTACTGAGTCTGGTTAGATTTCTCTCTGCACATTTTCAGGGCTTCCTCCTTTGTTTTAAAATGAATCAAATGTTTTTCTTTATTTTTACCAATTTTCTTACATTTTTCTTTTATCTGCTTCTCATTCTCATTTACATCATATTGATCTTTCAAACAGTCTTGTTCATTTTTATCATTAAGCAGATTATCCTGCTCCTCTTTATGACTTCCAAAGAGACTACCATAATATTCACTATGGCAGAAATACACATGTTGAGAGTAATGGCTGTAATTTGTGAAAATCCTATCACAGCCATTAAGGTCACAATGAATTTCAAAGTCTTTGTTTAGTTCTTCTTCACTAGCATGCTGTTCTATCAAGTGATGTTTCAGCTTGTTAAAAGTATGAAATACAGCAGGGCATTGAGGCTGGTTACATCGAAATCTTGCAGATTCAGTTTCACAAAGCACTTTTTGATCCTCTAACTGATCAAGGTTATGAAAGTCACTGCAATGCTTAGCAAGAGCCTTAGAACATAAAAAGCGTTTACTACATTCTTTGTATGTGCATGCAAATATTTTTTTACATTTGACAAGTTCCCTTTTTGTTCTTGCTTTGTCTTTTTCTAAACAAAGCTGCTCTTTGTTATACTGATGTACAGTTCTATAGTGACGAATCAAGCCTTTCTGATTGGTAAAGGCAGAATTGCAACTTTTATGAATACAGTGGAATGGTTTGTGGTACTTATGCAATATATAACATAAATTTCCTTTGGCAACTGTTCTTTTACTTCCTCTCCCCTCTCTTGATTCCAATTCTTCCCTGTGGCTGTTTAGAGAGGATATTTTAGAGGGTCTTCCAGTTACATTACTATCTGTGTCTTCACTGGACTCCAAATCAGTTTCAGAACTACACTCCTCCTTCTTCGGGTGGCATAGCTGCTCAGTAGATTGCTCAGGTTGTTCAGTATACTCTTCATCTCCGTTAGTACAGCAACCAGGTGTTGAAGCTGCATTATTTTTTAGCTTGCCCTCTGCACATGCACCTATGTGCTCACATTTTTCATTAGCAAACAGCTTGTGAGTTATCTTCTCATTGCCGATTTGATGTTTGTTTCTATAATGAATTCTAAGGTGTGTTTTTCTTGTAAATGATCTTTGACAAATATGGCATTTAAATGGTGAATACCGATGTTGAAACATATTTAACTGAAGAACTTTTTCCTTGGAATAATTATGTTTTTTAACATAATGCATTAAGAGAGCTTCTCTGGTCACAAACTCATATTTACAACCGTGCCGTTCACAGAAAAATGGTTTAGCTGCCAGTTGAGTGAGATACTGTGTAGGTAAGTTGTCTTGTTGCTCTTGAAAATTAAGTTCTGAGGTAGTTTCATTGACAACTGATTGAGGACACTTGGCATCATTTGATGGATATGACTGTAATGACCCTAAAAAAGGCTTGTGTGTTAAAGTGGAAGAATTTGCAGTAAAGTTAGACTTTAAACTTAAATGTTTCAAGCCCAACAGAAGTTCCAACATGGCATCTTCAGTATTTGGCACCTTAGAATCTTCATAAAAGGAAGTTTCTGGGGAAGAACAAATTTCTTCCTTGAGACAACTTTTTCCTTTAGAATTTGTATTACAATACAGACTTTCTGGAGAGTCAGTATTCGTATCAGAATTATGCCTAAGATCTGCACTAAGATCTCCAGTAGTTCTGCTGTTTTGACTATCATTGATTAGATTAAAAATATCTTTAGCTTTGATCCCCATCTTTTTTTTAGGTTTGAAATGGTATGGATGAGCCCTTCGAAGATGTTTTTGCATACCTTTGGCATTTTTGTATGTTGAACTACATCCTTCAAAACCACAGGTAATTTTTTCCCCATCAAAACAAACTGCCACATGGGAGCATTGTTCTTTTAAACCAGAAAGGTGAAAGGCTCCCTGTTGGGATATTCGACTACTAGGAATTGTTTGATTCCGAGTTATTGTTTCTATCGAAGGGGATACCTGCTTTTTGGTTACTACAGTAGAGGTTCTGTGGCTCCCAAAATAAACACTACAGTTGCTTTCACTATCAGTTTCGTCATTGTCAGAGACAGTTTCTTCCTTAATCTGTAGGATTTCTTGAGAACTTGTTGACCCCACAGATAAATTAAGATTTTCATATGGACTGAAATTATCTACTTGATCAACCAGTTGAGACTCAGGAAGATAACTGCATCTGCCTTTTGAAATAGGCTCTTCAAGTTTAACTGATGTCTCCTTCACTTCTCCATTTGCTATTGCAATATTATGCATTGCAAGGTGATTCTGAAATTCTGTTTTTGAATAATAGAACTTTTTGCAACCAAGAAAGTTACATGTGTATGATGCATCCCTAAAATGCTGAGCTTCATGGTGGTAAAGCTGCCCCAAGTCACTGAAAATTATGTTGCAGCCATTTAATTCGCACTTATAACGTAGATCTTCATGCATTTGTTTGTGATTTAATAATTCATTAACTGACCCAAATCTAGCATAACAATCCATAGACACACACATGTAAGGCTGAGGACCACAGTGCACTCGTTCATGCTCCTGCAGATGAAAGGATGTCATGAAGTGACGTCGGCAAAAAGCACACTTCTCTCTTCTGTTTTTCATATCCAAGTAGTGTTTTGCATTTTCATCATTGTTTTGATGTTCAGCCTTTAGATGTACACTTAAATATTTAAATTGCTTAAATACTCTAGAGCAGTCTGTGCCAGGACATGGATATATGTCTCTGTCTTGCAGATGGTAATTTTCTAATTGGCTAAATGTGACATATTCATGTGTGTCACTTCTGTTTTTTTCAGATGGTTGTGGTTGCTGCTGCTTTTCCTCTGATGATGCAGAAGAGTTTCTGGACGTACTGGTCTTTTGTGGTGATCTCTCTTTTTTCAACAGTATTTTCTTTTTTGGTCGGTATGGTCTACTAGGTGGCATTTTAACATGCTCCATTACATGTGGTACAAAAAATTCCTTTCTCTTGAACCTTTTTGTACACACTGGGCATGTATAAATACCATCTTCCATGTGCATCTTAGAATGATGTAGTATTCTAGCCTCTATACATTCTCTTTTGCATAACACACAGAAGAATTTGTATTGGAGCCATCTCTGATATCTTTCAGAAGATCCAATTGGCTTTTTCACTCTTGTTTTTTCTTTAGGTTGATTTGCTGCCTCTTTTCCTCCTTCATAGTATTTATGTTCTTTAGTCTCATCATAATCACTCAAAAGAGTTTCTAACAAGTCAGTTTCATTGATTGACATATCATTACAACTCACATCATCTTCAGAATCAGAAGCTTCTTTCCCTAAGAGTTTAAGACAATGCCGTTTTAAAGTCTTCCAGTCCCAAAATTCAGGATCAAATGGCCAATATGCTTTTAAAGCTAACAGAAGCTCACAACGGAGTGAGTTTGGAACCAGTGCATTTTCTTCATCAAATTTCTGATCTGGTTGCAAATGCAGTTCTTCCAGCACATTGTATCCATCCAAACTTGGCTCGAGCAAAAACTCAGTGAGCTGACATGCTCTTCTAACTTCAAGATCCACTGGTAAAAGGCATGCAATTGTTTTACATACAGATGTCTTCATCTCATCATTTCCATTTGATCTGATCTGAAGCGCTCTCACACATAACAAAACAGACACAGCAAGACCGGCTTCTTCTGCCTGCGTGGAAAAATACAAACAAAAGTTATTTTTCATTTTGTTGGTAGATGCATTCTTCCCTGAATCACACACTGTGGAACAACTGTATCTACATCTTGAAGTCTGCCTAAAGCTAGAAGTAATGTTTAGGATAGCTATTATAAAACTCTTAGTAGAACAGGCAATTTGGCAGCAGAAAAAATTCCCAATGGAGAATTCTGACTTAGATGTTGAGCTTCTACCATTGCTCTTGGCAAACTCTCTCACTGCCCCCCACCTCCACTGCTGTTTTCTTCTAATAATCTGATTTTCCTTTGGCAAATTTTATTCCATTATTCCTAGTAATACACAACAATTCCCCTTTGTCCTTAGAATTCACTCTAATATTTGTACAATTGTAGTTTGGTCAAATTATATACATTTATTTTATTCTCTCTCCTTATAAGTTAACTCCTTAATCATTTTAGTTGGTTTTCTTTGAATTTCTTCCAAGTGTTTTTCAAGCTTTGTCAACTATGTAAATCCCTGGACAAGTAACTGGGATCCACTTCTGTGGATAGTGGTGATTTTTATTTTTTATTTTTTTTGGGGGGGGAGGGAATGCCAGGGGATAATAAACATCTGAAGTTCACCCTCCATTCCATATGGTATTACGTATATTCACATATGCAGTCAATATTGTTTGTATATACAGCAAAGAATCATTTTACTAACTCTCCCCAAAATCCTCAGACTGGCTCTGTGCACCAGGGTATGATCCTGGTACACAGAAATTGGTAATGCTGGTGCCCTTCCACCCCCGCCCCATTCCTTTTAAGAGAGATATTGAGGAGTTGTGATCTACTAAGGTCAGCGGGCATCCTCTGACTACATCAGTATAAACTTTTAAGAAAGCCTGCTGGCCATCCCAAGCCTTACATCCTCCAGTCTGTGAATCACTCGTTTGTTTTTCCTCTCAAGAGGATGCATGCCCTTAATACTCAAATTAAGGGTCACAGAGTTCAAGGCCAGCAGGAACCATTAGATCACTTCGTCTGAACTCCAGCATGTTATAGCCCATTACATTTTACCCAGTTACTCCTATATTAAGCCCAATAAATTGCATTGGGCTAAAACATAACTTGTGTTTGACTGCAGCATGTTTTCCAGAAAGGCATCCAGTCTTGATCTGAAGACATCAGAGATGGAGAATCCACCACTTCCTTTGGTAGTTACTTCCATGGGATAATCACCTCACTGTTAAAAATGTGTGCCTCTTTTCCAGTGCGAATGTGTCTGCCTTCAGCTTCCAGTAACTGATTCTTATGCCCTTCTCCACTAGATTAAAGAGCCCTTTAGTAGCTGGTATTTTCTACCCATTACAACACTTGTACACTGTAGTCAAGTCATCTCAATCTCCTTTTTGATAAACTGAACAGACTGAGTTCTTTAAGTCTCATGCTGTAAGGCATTTTCTTCAGCCCTTGAATAGTTTTTGAGTCTGTTTTCTGCACCCTCTCCAAGTCTTCAACATCCTTTTTAAAATGGGTGTCTCACCAATGCTGGATACAGAAATAAAATAATGGCCCTAACTATTAGTCCCTTGTTTATGACTGTGGCTGATGTTTGACTGTCCATTATGTAGCAGTGCAAATATTTTGTATTTTTGCTGCAACACCTACAAATGTTAGCAAATCAGTATCTTCTGAGCAATTATTGTACTTTAAGATATTGTTAAAATGTAGTGAGAATGTGTAAACAATATCTGTATGGAGATTTTAAAATTTGGTATATTTCCAGTTCAACAAAGACAAAAATGAAAAACAATGTTTCCATAAACTGACATAAGAATGTGTTTCCAGGCACAAAGTACTTAACTGCACTTATGGTACGTCTTCACTACCGGCCGTATCGGCGGGTAGCAATCAATTTTTCGGGGATTGATATATCGCGTCTCATCTAGACGGCGGTAGCGGAGTCGACAGGGGGAGCCGTGGATGTTGATTCTGTGCCATGAGGACGGTAGGTAACTCGATCTAAGATACTTCGACTTCAGCTATGTTATTCACGTAGCTGAAGTTGCGTCTTAGATCAATCCCGCCCCCTAGTGCAGACCAGCCCTAAGTTACCATATTTACAATAAGATGTATTAGAGCGAAATAATGATAGCAAGTAACTGATATTGTTAATGATGTAATTTAATTCTACTGTTTTATTGCAGTGTTGCTGTAGCCATGCTGGTCCCAGAATATTAGCGAGACATGGTGGGTGAGGTAGTATCTTTTATTGGACCAACTTCTGTTGGTGAGACAGACAAGCTTTTTAGCTTACAGAGAGAGTCTGGAAGAAGCTCGAAAGCTTGTCTCTCTCACCAACAGAAGCTGGTTCAATAAAAATATTACCTCATCCACCTTATCTCTCTAACTCTAAGCACAAACACATTTGTACATACATACACACAAATATATGTAAACTAAAATATTTAAATTATTCATGTGTCATACTTGATCTCTATACTATTTCCTACAAAAGCTTATTAAAAGATTAAAGTTTGCAAAGTCAAGAACTCAAAAAGTTGGGAAATACCCAGATGAAGACTGCCTGTGTGACATTCATTCTCCTCCATTTGTGTCTAACTATATGACCACATTCTATTCCTCCCCTCCTCCATAAGGATCCTATAATGCTCAATGAATGAGGCAGCTGTTCAATATTTCTTTTCAAATGCATAAACCAACCTGTGGCCTTATTTGCTCCCCATTCAAACCCTGCACTTAAAAAGCAATTTTTAGATTTCTATACTGCACTCTCTCTCTGTAGTATCTGAGCCTCTACAAATATTAATTTACCTTCACAACACACCTGCCAAGCCTTGACTACACTGGAAAGTTTTTGCTATAAACGAAGGTGTGAATTTAAAAACTGCTATAGTTATACCAGTATCAACCCTCACTTAGCCGCTCCTATCCTAATATGAAGTGGCTTTTTTCAGCTTAGTTTAAACCACTTCCCAAGTGATAAGTTGAATTTTTTTTTAAAGCTTCTCTTATACTGAAATTGGAGTGTCTACATCATTATATCTAGTAAAACTTTTCCAAGCAGACAAGACTTCAGATACAGAAATATTAGTCCCATTTTACAGCTGAGGAACTCAGTAAGAGAGACAGAGGCCAAAATTTATGGAGCTGTCCATGAATTTTGGGTGCTCAACTTGAGACCCTTATTCTGAGGTGCTGAATACTTCCAGCTCCCACTGTCTTCAGTAGGAGCTCTGAATGTTCATCCATTCTAAAAAAATCAATCTCAGGTATCTCAAGTTGGGCACCAAGAAAATGAGGCACACACAATTAGCAGTCACATCTGAAAATTCTTATGTAAGTGACTTCCCTCAGCAAAACAAAGGAAGTCTGTGGCGATTCCAAGAATAGAATACAGTACCCTTGTGTCCCAGATGAGCACCTTAACCATGAGACCATGCATTTTCCTCTCGCAGACCACTGCCTTTTTCATTAAACACCATATGAAGTTAATAAGGCAGGGTCCTTGAGACAACAGTCTCAACACTATTACATCCCTGTCTCATTCCTTTAGTACAGTCCATCCTATGCACTGAATAAGTCAGGGTTCGGTGTAAAAAACAGTATGTGACCGTGTAATTAAGGACTAATGTAATGCATAGGCAGATAAGCAGGGCTGGCTTTAACAAGTGCAGGGCCTGATTCATACTCACCCGGCGGCAGCTTCACTTGGTCCGGGTCTTCGGCGGCTCTCAAGGACCCGCCACTAAAATGCCGGCGAAGACCCAGAGCGAGTGAAGGGCCCACCCCCAAAATGCCGCCGAAGACCCGGAGTGCCGCTGGGTGAGTAAAAATTGAAGAGGCTCTGGCATGAGAAATTGGGCAAAGCGGCCTAAAGCCAGCCCTGCAGATAAGTGATTAGAATTCAGGTTGTACAGGCTATCAGGCCCCTAAATGTGGCATTTCTTAACTTCTGAGTCCTTCCCTTTGCAACCTTTATGTCTTTTTGTAAAGAATGTCCTAGTTTTATTTAAATGAATAAAAAACCAATCACATACTTTAGCATGATTTGAACCTAGAGCCTTCACATTAAATGTCAACCCTCTACCACTTAAGATGAAAGAGTAACTATTACTAGTGTTTAGCAGGCTTTTATCCTCTATCTGCACCAGCTGTTTCCTGTAGATTATACAAGTGTTTTCTAGACAGCTACAGAAATTCCTAATTCTGGAAAAGGAATGTGGTCTAGCAGTTAGGGCAGAGAATAGAGATAGGACTCCTGGGTGCACTTTGTTAATAATGTATTACATTTACATAGTACTTATACAAGTGTGGACCTCAAAGGTGGGAATGCAGGAATAGCCCCATTTTACAGAAAATGGAGACAAGCCATAGCATATTCATTCAGAGAAGTGTTGTGGTTAAGTGGATGAAGCTTGGGTAAGCCATATCAGAGACCCTGGTTTTATTCTTAGCTCTGTCAGAAGACATCTTGTGCAACCCTTCAGATTCACTTCCCCCTCATTTGTAAAATGAGGGGAATGATACTTCTCTTCCTCCTCTTAGGCCTACTCAATAGGTTGTGACGTGCACAGAATTTACTTAGAAGAAGAGAGAAGGCTACAATTTATGGTCTCCTGGCTCCGAGGCAACTGAACACTTAGGTCACAAGATATCTCAATGGGGAAAAGCAGCAGTAGCAGCATCAGTTTTCTGTGTACCGTTTTGAGCTCCAGCTCTGTGCTAGATACCCACATGATGCAGGAAACTCAGTGGAATCTGGGAGTACGCACAGTGAGTTGGAACATTCAGAAACTTAAGATACATATATCAAGTTCTACTTTGCATGTGCAAACGATAGCTTTTCAGCATTTAAATCAATGAAAACTGGATGGTTTTTCACAGGAACAGGGAAAGGCATATCTCTAAACTCAGGACAACTCTCACACCTCATTTCAATTTTCTGCTCCAATCTACAAAGACGTTAGAGCAATTCAAAAAATGGTCAGAAAATATTACCATTAGCAATCAGCCTATTTTTCGTACCCTTGTCCTCAAAAGTGTTTAACTTTTTTTTTTGCTAATTCCTTCCCCCACAAAAAATCCAGTCTGAGGCGAAGAACAAGCATGGAAAATTTCAGTCCAAACTCTTGAAATATGTCAAAAGTTATAAGCATTTGGAAACAAAGGATTATAATAGAAAGTATTAAGATACCTTAACTATAGGTATAACTATTGCTTTGCCTATTAATAGTATCTCACCATATTTGTCACCTTTAAACTACACAATTCCAGTCTTTTCCATCTCCCCTCATGCAGAAATCTTCCCGAGCCTACAATAATCTTTTGTTGCCCACCTCTAGCATCCGTCTATTACTTTTTACAGTTATAGTGACCACAGTTGAATATAACATTACAAGTGAGGCTGTACCATTGATTTATATAATGACACCAATATTTCCATTGGGACAGAAAACAAACAAACAAACATCATATTATTGTTTGCTTTTAAGACTTTCGCTGCACATATAATAGAAGTGTTCACTGAGTAATGCACAGTGATGTCCAAATTTTGTGTGTATGTGTGTGGGGATTTACAATTAATTCAGAACTCAGCAAAGTACATAGCTCAAATACATTATCAAATGCAATATCTTGGATTTCACTGCTGATCAATGTATCTGCCATCATACTGCCTGGCTTTAACTCAAATCCTGTCTGAAGTTCCTCAATCTTCTCTAATCTCGACTAACCAAATGACTTATCTGCAAATTTTAACACCTCATTGTTTACCACCTATTCCAGCTCTTTATTGCACATTTTGAACATCAGTATATAGTATATAAGCCATTAAGCTTTTGGGAAAAAAGGGAACAATGCTCATTTTAAAAATTATATTATTACAATTATACTTCAAAGAAGACCGACATTTTAACATTAGTGAGTATGGCGCTGTGGTATATTTGCTCTTGTTTGAGGAAATGTTAGTTGAGCAATCTACGAGAAATATTCCCAGGTACTACACTGATAGGTGCATTACAAATGTATATAATAATTTTAAAGTATGATTATGACTTAGGTTGGAATGTTTTTTAAAAATCTTCAGTTATTCAAATTTTATTGTTATAGCAAAGCAACAAATTAAGTTATGTTCTACGGTGCAATTGGTACATGGACTCAATAATAAAATGAAATTAACTGCAATCAGCAGACTGCAACATAAATTACTTACTTCAGATTGTATCACTCTAATTAGGAAGAATAAGTGTTGTAGCGTTTTAGCTATGATGCCAAACTGCCGACATCTCTCCAAAAAAGAATCTAAAGAAGGATCAATTCTTCTTTGCAACTTGCTCCAGAACAGAGTCAGCTCCCTGTGAAAAGAGTTCAAAGCAGATTGTAAACATAATGCAAGGTGAGGAAACAGATTTCAGAGTAGCAGCCGTGTTAGTCTGAATCCGCAGAAAGAACAGGAGTACTTGTGGCACCTTGCAGACTAACAAATTTATTTCAGCATAAGCTTTCGTGAGCTACAGCTCACTACTTCGGATGCATAGAATGGAACACACAAACAGGAGATATTTATACATACGGAGAACATGAAAAGGTGGAAGTATGTATACCAACAGGAAGAGTCTAATCAACTGAGATGAGCTATCATCAGCAGGAGAAAAGAACCTTTTGAAGTGATAATTGAGATGACCCATAGAAGGTGTGAGGAGAACTTAACATAGGGAAATAGATTCAACTAATGTAATGATCCAACCATTCTCAGTCTCTGTTTAAACCTAAGTTAATTTTCTCTAATATGCATTTAATTTACAACACAAACTTTGCTTCTCTACAAAAGGACACTAAACTGTCTAAACTGCTACATGCCACAAGGAGCCACAACAGTAGCTCCCTTAACCCACCCAACAATATTGTTAATCTTTCCAGCTATTCTCTTAGCCCAGCAGAAGAATCTGTCCTATCTCGGGGCCTCTCCTTTTGTCCTTCCAGACCCACAAACGTGATACAGTTCTGCGGTGACCCAGAATCCTACTTTCACTGTCTCCGACTCAAAGAATACTTCCAAAACACCTCTGAACAACATACTAACTCACAGAATCCTTCCTACCAACATTGCAATAAAAAGGATTCTGCATAGACTCCTCCTGAAGGTCGAAACAACAGACTGGACTTCTACATAGATTGCTTCCGTCAACGTGCACGGGCTGAAATTGTGGAAAAGCAGCATCACTTGCCCCATAACCTAAGCCATACTGAACACAATGCCATCAACAGCCACAAGAACAACTCGGACATCATAATCAAAAAGGCTGACAAAGGAGGTGCTGTCGTCATCATGAATAAGTTGGAATATGAACAAGAGGCTGCTAGGCAGCTCTCTAACTCCACATTCTACAGGCCATTATCCTCTGATCCCACTGATTATTACCAAAAGAAACTACACCATCTGCTCAAGAAACTCCCTGAGCAAACAGGAACAGATCTGTACAGACACATGCCTAGAACCCCGACCAGGTGTACTCTGTTTGCTACCCAAGATCCATAAACCTGGAAATCCTGGATGCCCCGATGTTGGTGTCACTAGGCATAAATCTAGGTAACTCGGGAGAATGGAAGACCACGAGTGTCAATAAAGCCCTCCTGCTCAGGCCTCAATGAACCAATGTTCCTCCATGTTAAACACTTTGTGTAACCTAGTGTAGCCTAACGTGTTAACAGCTGCAAAAGTGTAGTGTTAGCAGCCAGTGATTTGTTGTAACAGACTGGAGTTAGGCTGAAATGAACTCAAGGCCGCTTTTAGATAAAATGTATATGTCTACAGCTGGATGGAAGAGGGAGGGGGGAACAGGGGATGAGCTAGTCAGCAGGTTTTGCAGTAAACAACTCAGGTATAAAGGAGAAAGCCACGTGTTTTAGGTGTGCTTGATTTGAGGCATCAGTCTCCTTGCACCGCTTTGAGATCTCAAATAAACTTGGCTTGCTTCTCCACCCTAGTGTGTTTATTGGCGCTACGCACACCGGGCAACGGATCCCACTGTTGCTTGCCTCGGGCACCCTGTGCATCTCAAGCATTGGCACCTTAACAGTAGGATTGTCTGGCTATGTGGACTCTCTCCTCAGGCCCTATGCTACCAGCACTCCCAGCTATCTTTGAGACACCAATGACTTCCTGAGAAAACTACAATCCATTGGTGATCTTCCAGAAAACACCATCTTGGCAACTATAGATGTGGAAGCCCTCTATATGAACATTCCACACAAAGATGGACTACAAGCCATCAGGAATAGTATCCCCGATAATATCACGGCTAACCTGGTGGCTGAACTTTGTGACTTTGTCCTCACCACAACTATTTCCCATTGGGGGACAATATATACCTTCAAGTCAGCAGCACTGCTAGGGGTACCCGCATGGCCCCACAGTATGCCAACATCTTTACGGCTGACTTAGAACAACGCTTCCTCAGCTCTCGCTCCCTAACGCCTCTACTCTACTTGCGCTACATTGATGACATCATCATCATCATCTGGACCAATGGAAAAGAAGCCCTTGAGGAATTCCACCATGATTTTAACAATTTCCATCCCATCATCAACGTCAGCCTAGACCAATCCACACAAGCGGCCCATTTCCTAGACACTACTGTACTAATAAGCGATGGTCACATAAACCACCACCCTATACTGGAAACCCACTGACCGCTATACTTATCTACATGCCTCCAGCTTCCATCCAGGACACACCAGACGATCCATTGTTTACAGCCAAGCTCTAAGATACAACCCTATTTGCTCCAATCCCTCAGACAGAGATAAACACCTACAAGATCTCTATCAAGCATTCTTAAAACTACAATACTGACCTGCTGAAGTGAAAAAACAGATGGACAGAGCCAGAAAGAGTACCCAGAAGCCAGCTACTACAGGACAGGCCCAACAAAGAAAATAACAGAACGCCACTAGCCATCACCTACAGCCCCCAACTAAAACCTCTCCAGCACATCATCAAAGATCTACAACCTATCCTTAAAGATGATCCCTCACTCTCACAGATCTTGGGAGACAGGCCAGTCCTCACTTATAGACCCCCTCCAAACCTGAAGCAAATACTCACCAGCAACCGCACACCATACAACATAAACACTAACCCAGGAACCTATCCTTGCAACAAAGCCTGATGCCAGCTCTGTCCACATATCTGTTCAAGTGACACCATCATAGGCCCTAATCACATCAGCCATGCCATCAGGGGCTCATTCACCTGCACATCTACCAATGTGATATATGCCATGTGCCAGAAATGCCCCTCTGCCATGTACATTGGCCAGACTGGACAGTCTCTATGCAAAAGAATAAATGGACACAAATCTGACATCAGGAATCATAACATTCAAAAACTAGTGGGTGAACACTTCAACCTCTCTAACCACTCAGTGACAGACTTCAAGGTGGCAATTTTGCAACAAAAAAACTTCAAAAACAGACTCCATAGAGAGACTGCTGAACTCGAATTAATATGCAGATAAGATGCAATTAACTTAGGCTTAAACAGAGACTGGGAATGGTTGAGTGATTACACTAATTGAATCTATTTCCCTATGTTAACTTCTCCTCACACCTTCTATGGGTCATCTCAGTTATCACTTCAAAAGGTTTTTTTCTCCTGCTGATGATAGCTCATCTCAATTGATTAGACTCCTCCTGTTGGTATGCATACTTCCACCTTTTCATGTTCTCTGTATGTATAAATATCTCCTGTCTGTGTGTTCCATTCTATGCATCCGAAGAAGTGAGCTGTAGCTCACGAAAGCTTATGCTGAAATAAATTCGTTAGTCTCTAAGGTGCCACAAGTACTCCTATTCTTTTTGTGTGAGATTTGTCTAAAATCTCCACAATGTAGCTTTAAGGGCTGACACAATAGTAACTACTGGAGAAAAATCCATTTTGCCTGATATTAATCAGACCCTTTCCTCTTACGCAGCTAGGATCCAGAGTGTAGAAAATTGTGTCTGCTGTTGGTGCATATGTTTTCTCTCTGCTCTAGATGCACAGAGATGGTGGAGTGCTGTGCTGGAGGAAGGAAGGCACAAGAGACATAACAGGAAGGCAGGAGAATCAGTGAGAGGGAATAACAGAAAGCAGCAGGAGCTGCAGAGAAAGAGAAGAGGAGGACCCTCTTATGTACCTCTCCAGCACCCCCAGGAGCCTGGACTGATTAACACCAGCTTCTCAGGGAGCTTCCTGTTTCCTGCTGCTTCCCTGAACCCACCTGAGGAGAACAGGCAGTCAACTGAAGTAGTAGGAGCCAGCCAGGCCCTTAAGATGCTGATATCTTCCCTCACTCAGGCCCTGCTACCAGCCTGAGTATTTGTCCCCTTCAACTGAGAGTTGAGAGCCACTCTAGCTGGCACAGAACAGCAGTCATGAGTGAAAGAAGAAAACGCCCCTCTGGGGCAGCATTCAGAAAAAGCAAGCAAGCAAAGGAAGCTTTTCTGTCTAAGCAGGAAGGAGCTCTCCTGAGATACACAGACACAAATGTTCATGGTGATCCTTCCGGCCCCAGTGAGGATGGGAGTGGTGAGGAGATGCCTGATCTTCAAGTTAGTCAGAGTGCAGGTGCCCTGGCAGCTACTGCAGCATCCACATCTCCATCTCAAATGGATGTAGCCAAGCACATTCCTGAAGAAAAGTGTAGATCAGAGAAGAGTGTGGAGGAGGAACAAGAAACAGCTGCTGCTGAGTTTAGTTCCTTAAGTCTAGATGATCCAGGACTGTGGACCCACTTGAGCAGTAGCCTGAGGGACTTCCTTGTACTGCATGGGCCACAGCAAGTGAAAAACTTCATGTTCCCCAAAGACAATGAAAATAAAAGTTTCCATCCAACACATTCCTAGCATGAAATCCCCAATGGTGACAAAGTGGAGAGGCCATGGATTATGTACTCAAAAACCCAGAATGTTGCATACTGTTTTTGTTGCAAACTCTTCCAGTCTAATGCTCCAGCCACATTGGGTTCTACAGGAACAAAGGACTGGAAAATTCTGGCTAGAAATCTGGCATGCCATGAGAATGCAGCAAATCACCAGAGAGCATTCCATAGATGGAAAGAGCTTGAGATGAGACTAAGGTTAAAGGCTTGATGATCAAGACAAGATTGCATCAGAATCTCTTTACTGGCAAAATGTTCTGAAAAGGCTCACTGACATTGTGAGAATGCTTGCTACCTAAAACCTACCACTGAGTGGCACTTTAGATCGGCTGTATGTGCCAAACAATGGAAGCTTCCTTAAAATTGTGGAGCTGATGGCTAAGTTTGATGCTGTACTCCAGGAGCATCTAAGAAGAGTCACCACCCAAGAAATGTACACACACCACTACCTTGGAAAAACAATTCAAAATGAGATCATACAGTTACTGGGAACAAAAGTCAAACAGAAGATTGTGGCAGATCTGAGGTCAGCAAGATATTACTCTGTTATTCTGGACTGCACACCTGACATCAGCCATATGGAACAAATGACTTTAATGGTGCGTTTTGTAATGGAACCCAGTGAAAATGTCCCTGCAATGGTGACTGTCAGAGGGCATTTTCTAGAATTTCTTGACATTAAGAACATAAGAATGGCCGTACTGGATCAGACCAAAGGTCCATCTAGCTCAGTATCCTTTCTACCGACAGTGGCCAATGCCAGGTGCCCCAGGGGGAGTGAACCTAACAGGCAATGATCATGTGATCTCTCTCCTGCCATCCATCTCCATCCTCTGACAGATGCTAGGGACACCATTCCTTACCCGTCCTGGCTAATAGCCATTTATGGACTTAATCACCATGAATTTATCCAGGTCTCTTTTAAACGCTGTTATAGTCCCAGCCTTCACAACCTCCTCAGGTAAGGAGTTCCACAAGTTGAATGTGCGCTGCATGGACTTCCTTTTATTTGTTTTAAACCTGCTGCCTATTAATTTCATTTGGTGACCCCTAGTTCTTGTATTATGGGAATAAGTAAATAACTTTTCCTTATCCACTTTCTCCACATCACTCATGGTTTTATAAACCTCTATCATATCCCCCCTTAGTCTCCTCTTTTCCAAGCTGAAGAGGCCTAGCCTCTTTAATCTTCCCTCATATAGGACCCTCTCCAAACCCCTAATCATTTTAGTTTCCCTTTTCTATACCTTTTCTACTGCCAGTATATCTTTTTTGAGATGAGGAGACCACATCTGTATGCAGCATTCGAGATGTAGGCATACCACCGATTCATATAAGGGCAATAATATATTCTCTTATTCTCTGTCCCCTTTTTAATGATTCCTAACATCCTGTTTGCTTTTTAGACCGCCTTTGCACACTGCATGGACATCTTCAAAGAACTGTCCACGATGACTCCAAGATCTTTTTCCTGATTCGTTGTAGCTAAATTAGCCCCCCTCATATTGTATGTATAGTTGGGGTTATTTTTTCCAATGTGCATTACTTTACATTTATTCACAATAAATTTCATTTGCCATTTTCTTGCCCAATCACTTAGTTTTGTCAGATCTTTTTGAAGTTCTTCACAGTCTGCTTTGGTCTTAACTATCTTGAGCTGTTTAGTATCATCTGCAAACTTTGCCACCTCACTGTTTACCCCTTTCTCCAGATCATTGATGAGTAAGCTGAATAGGATTGGTCTGAGGACTGACCCTTGGGGAACACCACTAAATTACCCCTCTTCATTCTGAGAATTTACCATTAATTCCTACCTTTTGTTCCCTGTCTTTTAACCAGTTCTCAATCCATGAAAGGATCTTCCCTTTTATCCTATGACAGCTTAATTTACGTAAGAGCCTTTGATGAGGGACCTTGTCAAAGGCTTTCTGGAAATCTTAGTACACTACGTCCACTGGATCCCCCTTGTCCACATGTTTGCTGACCCCTTCAAAGAACTCTAACAGATCAGTAAGACACGATTTCCCTTTACAGAAACCATGTTGACTATAGCTCAACAGTTTATGTTTTTCTATGTGTCTGACAATTTTATTCTTAACTATTGTTTCAACTAATTTGCCCGGTACCGACGTTAGACTTACCGGTCTGTAATTGCCAGGATCACCTCTAGAGCCTTTTTTGAATATTGGTTTACATTAGCTAACTTCCAGTCATTGGGTACAGAAGACCATTTAAAGGACAGGTTACAAACTTTAGTTAATAGTTCTGCAACTTCACATCTGAGTTCTTTCAGAACTCTTGGGTGAATGCCATCTGGTCCCGGTGACTTCTTAATGTTGAGTTTATCAATTAATTTCAAAACCTCCTCTAGTGACACTTCAGTCTGTGACAGTTCCTCAGATTTGGGAATCTCCCTAACATCCTCAGCCATGAAGACTGAAGCAAAGAATCCGTTTAGTTTCTCTGCAATGACTATCGTTTTTAAGAGCTCCTTTTGTATCTCGATCATCCAGGGGCCCCACTGGTTGTTTAGCAGGCTTCCTGCTTCTGATGTACTTAAACATTTTGTTATTACCTTCTGAGTTTTTGGCTAGCCGTTCTTCAAACTCCTCTTTGGCTTTTCTTATTACACTCTTGCACTTAATTTGGCAGTGTTTATGCTCCTTTCTATTTACCTCACTAGGATCTGACTTCCACTTTTGAAAAGATGCCTTTTTATCTCTCACTGCTTCTTTTACATGGTAGTTAAGCCACGGTGGCTCTTATTTAGTTCTTTTACTGTGTTTTTTAATTTGAGGTATACATTTAAGTTGGGCCTCTTTTATGCTGTCTTTGAAAAGCATCCATGCAGCTTGCAGGGATTTCACTTTAGTCACTTTACCTTTTAATTTCAGTTTAACTAACCTCCTCATTTTTGCATAGTTCCCCTTTCTAAAAATAAATGCCACAGTACTGGGCTGTTGAGGTGTTCTTCCCACCACAGCGATGTTAAATGTTGTTGTATTATGGTCACTATTTTCAAGCGGTCCTGTTATAGTTACCTCTTGGACCAGCTCCACTCAGGACTAAATTGAGAGTTGTCTCTCCCCTGGTGGGTTCCCGTACCACCTGCTCCAAGAAGCAGTCATTTAAAGTATTGAGAAATTTTGTCTCTGCTTTTCGTCCTGAGGTGACATGTACCCAGTCAATATGGGGATAATTGTAATCCCCCACTATTATTGAGTTCTTAATATTGACAGCCTCTCTAATTTCCCTGGGCATTTCATAGTCACTATTACTGTCCTGGTCAGGTGGTCGATAGAGTCCTAATGTTATATTCTTTAGAGCATGAAATTACTATCCATAGAGATTCTATGGAACATGTGGATTCACTTACGATTTTTACTTCATTTGATTCTGCATTTTTTTTCACATATAGTGCCACTCTTTCCCCTTCCCCCCCTCCCACTCCCCCCGGCATGACCTGTTCTATCCTTCCAATATATTCTGTACCTTAGAATAATTGTGTACCACTGATTGTCCTCAGTCCACCAGGTTTCTGTGATGCACTCTCGTTCACCCATCTTATTATTTAGACTTTTAGCATTTATGTACAAGCACTTTAAAAACTCATCACTGTATATTTGTCTGCCCTTTTCTGATGCGTCCGATTCTTTGTGTGAATGTTTCTCATCTGATCTGGCCCCTACATTATCCTCTTCCATCCTCTCCTCCTGACTAAAACCTAGAGAATCTCTATCAATAGATCAGAGGGGTAGCCGTGTTTGTCACTTTTTACAGATCCAGACTGAGAGTCCTGTGGCACCTTATAGACTAACAGACATATTGGAGCATAAGCTTTTGTGGGTGACGAAAGCTCATGCTCCAATACGTCTGTTAGTCTATAAGGTGCCACAGGACTCTTTGTCGCTTTCTATCAATAGACTCCTTTAAGAGAAGTCCCTGTCCGATTCATGTGCTCCTCTGCAGCAGTCGGCTTTCCCCCATCTCTTAGTTTAAAAACTGCTCTGCAACTTTTTTAATGTTAAGTGCCAGAAGTCTGGTTCTACTTTGGTTTAGGTGGAGCCCCTCTCTCCTATATAGGCTCCCAAAAGTTTCCCCAGTGCCTAATGAATCTAAACCCCCTCCTCTCTACATCATCATCTCATCCATGCACTGAGACTCCGAAGTTCTGCTTGCCTACCTACCTGGCCCTGTGCGTGGAACTGGGAGCATTTCCAAGAATGCCACCAGAGAGGTCCTGTATTTCAGTCTCCTCCCTAGCAGCCTAAATTTGGCTTCCAGGATGTCTCACCTACCCTTGCCTATGTCATTGGTACCTACATGTACCACGACCACGGACTCTTCTCCAGCACTACACAAGTCTATCCAGATGCCTCGAGAGATCTGCAACTTTCTCACCAGGCAGGTAGGTCACCATACAGTTCTCCTGGTCATCACAAACCCAGTTATGTATGTTTCTAATGATCGAATCTCCCATTACTAACACCTACCTTTTACTAGTGACTGGAGTTCCCTCCCCGGAGAGATAACCTCAGTGGGAGAGGATAGCCCAGCATCATCTGGAAAAAGTTTCCCTCTCCTCCCGTTGACTGCTCTACTTCCCTGGGTCTTTCATCCTCCTCAACAGTGCAAGGGCTGTCTGAACAGAGGTGGGACAATTCTATAATGTCCTGGAAAGCCTCATCAACATACCTCTCTGCCTCACTTAGCTCCTCCAGTTCTGCCACCCTGGCCTCCAAAGCCCGTATGCGGTCTCTGAGGGCCAGGAGCTCCCTGCATCGAATGTACACATATGCCACCCGCCCACAGGGCAGGTAATCATACATGCTGCACTCAGTGCAATAAACTGGATAGCCCCCACTCTGCTGCTTGGCTTCTGCCTGCATTCTCTCGTACAGCTACCCCAAGCATCCTCCATTTGCTCCTCCTTCACCTGGAGAACTCCCTTGCGAAACTCCCTGTTAACAGCCCTGGTCAAAAGGCATTGATGATACTACAGGAGCAGGTATGACAAATGTGCTTCTTAAAAAGCTGGAAGATATGGGAATTGCAATAGCTGACATGAGAGGTCAGGGCTATGATAATTGTTCTTTCCTCTCGTGTTGGCACCAAGGAGTGCAGACACGGATCTGAGAGTTAAACCCTTGAGCTTTTTTTGTCCCATGCAGTTCTCATTAATTGAAACTTGGTGGTCAGTGATGCCGCATCAGCTTGTAGTGAGGCTGCTGAATTTTTTAATGTAATTCAAAGAATCTCTGTATTTTTCTCTGCATCAACTTATCACTAGCAAGTTTTGAAGCAACATCTGGAAACATCCTCACTAACCCTGAAACCACTGAGTGCCACACTATGGGAAAGTCGAGTGGCGGCGATAAAGCCTACCAAACACCAAATTGGGAAGATAGATGATGGCATAGTTGCCATTATGGAGGATAATGCTATGACAGGAACTGTTGCTGGGAGAACAGTGTCAGAGGGAAATGGAATCACTAGAAACATACATAACTTCAAATTTCTGTGTGGCTTAGTGTTCTACTGTTTGAAATAAATGTTGTAAGCAAGAGACTTCAAGGTCTTGGCCTTGAAATATCTGGAGCAATGGAACAACTGGACAAAGCAAAGTCATATCTACAGTCTTACTGGTCAGATGAGGGATTTCAAAACGTTCTGAAGAGTGGACAGAAGTTGGCAGAGGAACTTCACATTGAGGCTAATTTCCCACCCATTCAAGAATACAAGAGTCACTGAAGATGACAACATTTTCATTACGAGGCATGGGATAATCCCATAAGAGACCCCAAACAACAATTCAAAGTTGAATTCTTTAACCAGGTGCGAGATTGTGAAATGCAGTCAGTTGAACATTTCATGCAGCTCAAAGAACACAGGAGTATATTTGGGATGTTGTATGATATTCCAAAACTCTTCACCATACCTGAAGGAGACCTACATCAGCAATGCAGGGCACTAGAGACAGCGTTGATACATGATGACATGCACGATATTGATGCGAGTGATTTAGGTGATGAACTGAAAGCCCTTACATTTCAGCAGGATCAACTCCAAAGGCTTTTCTGGAATATATTTGCACAAATAAGATGATCACCCTTTCCAAATGCTTTTATTGCTCAGTGCATATTTCTAACACTTCCTGTAATAGTTGCCAGTGGAGAACGCAGCTGCTCCAAGCTGAAGTTAATAAAAAACACATCTATGCTCGAAAATGACACAGGCTGGTCGGCCTTGCAACCATCTCAATAGAGCATGACAATGGCCCTTCAGGAAGCAGTTCAAATCTTTGCCATCAAGAAGGTACGGAAAGCAACACTTTGATTATTCAAACAGATAAAAATGCCAGTGTTTACAATGCAGACAAGAAAAGTTACATTTGCTGTTCAGGTGTTTGAAAGTTAAGTGTTACTTAAAATTTTTGACCAAGGCATTTTAAGTTGTTAGTTCTCCTTTACTGGGGTAGGTAGCAGAGCAGTACATGAGAGGAGTAGAACAGGAAGAAGGCAGAATTGAGACTTTCAAAGTTTTGGCCTAAGCGAGGGGGAATGGGGGTGTCATTTGAGCTCCCCACCTCAGATGCCAAAATGTTGTAGGCCAGCCCTGGAAACACAGGTGCCTGAACTTTTACTGCAAAACTTTAGGCACCTAGTGAGTTTAGGAGCTTACAGCGTTTAGTTGGTTGGGAATTGCCAACATCAGGATGTAGGCACCTAACATTTTGTGTGTATTCAGGCCTATATTCTTGGCTCCAGCTCACATTCGGTAACCTGGATCCGGGCAAGGCCAGGAAAGACCTGTTTCAATTTTGAAGCCCGCTTCAGAGGGCTAAACTAAAGAAACCTGTGCCAAAGTCAGTGCTCACCACCACATCCACAGCAAGGGGCCTGTCAGAGGAGAATTCTTCAGTGTTGATGAACCATTGGTGCTGGAAAACAGCCTCATGACTCTTCCAGCCGTGAAAGGATCTGAAAGGATCTTTGCCGTGTTGGCTCCTTGGAAGTGGTTGATTCCTTTGGTCCTTCCCCAGTCTCTGATGCCAAGCCTCCTTCAGACACCAGAAGGCCTCCTCTTTCCCCTGACCTGAAGCATAAGGCCAAGGGCATGTTTTGAGTTCCCCCAGCACTGAATGTGTTTATTCTCAGAAAGCAGCGGCAGCACAGATTCAGGGACACAAGACGCTATGTTACTGATCCAGATTCACCAGTGCTACAGGCCCCATCAGCCCATTTTTGTGTCACTGGATATCTCCAGATGTCAGTTTTGAGGCTAAGACCATTCCCCTGTACCAGTGCCATCTTGTTTCAAATCAACTCCATTCAGATCCTTCCCAGATCCAGATAAGGAGGATTCTTCTTCTGGTTCTTAGTTCGGTACAGTTCGCCTGCCACCATACGAGGTTGCTTATGGAACAGGAATTCCCTCATTTCCCCATGGGATCTGCTTCCTCTACAGCCTCTCTTGGGTTTATTGTGGGAGATTACAACCTGCACTAATGTCATTGGGCTGACATCCCCTTGGATTATGGCTCTCTAATGCCCCAGAAAGCCTTCAAACTGTACATACAGGAAGGTCAAGCCTGCTATTTTCTTGCCCATCAGACTCTCCCAGGATGAAACACAGGCATCTCCTCTTTTTACAGTTTGTCTAATCCTTATGGAGCTACCAAATCCACCTGGATCTCTGGGTAATAGTAAAGACTAGCTATCATGGAACGTTGATGTGGCACCAGATCAGGAGGGTGCTTTTGGTTATACAGATATACAGCTTAGGACGAAGATCCTCAGAGGAGAGAATTAGTGCATTTATCTTCCACTTCTGTGACAGTTAATCTCAAGCAGTTTGAGCAACTTCTTAACAAAATGTCAATATTAGAGTACACCAATTGTTTTTTTTTTTGTTAATAGGTAGTATTGTACCCATGTTGCTCCCAGGATATTAGAGACACAAGGCAGGTAAGGTAATATCTTTTATATTTTATTGGACCAGCTTCTGTTAACAACAGAGACATCATTTCAAGCTTATAGAGAGCTCAAAAGCATGTCTCTCTCACCAACAGAAGTTGGTCCAATAAAAGATATTACTTCATGCACAGTATCTCTCTTTTAAAAAAACCCTTCAGATAAAGAGAGTGGCAAAGTCATCTTGCCAGTGAATGAGGGCGTCCTAGAGCCTGCTAAAGACAGTGCCTAATTCCATGCCTTCTATCTCCAAGAAAGATAGGCCATAATAAGCACCTCAGTATTTCAGGGTACTTTTTCACGACTCTATCCCAAAACTCAACTGTGCTGCCAAGAAGTCCTTGCATTCTGTACTTTCTGATAAGGGGAAGAATCTGGACATAGTTAGCCTGGACATCATTTTGGGGACATATTAGGTATCTGGACAGCCAATTATCAAGCTAAAATGGCATGTAATCACTACAACCTTGGGGAAAAAAACAGCAGCCATTACTTCAGTATCTCCGTTAGGAGTAGACGACTACTTTTATTATTTTTCTTTGTGCGTGTGTGTGTGTGTAGTGACGCATATACTCAAAGCAGCTTTTGAAAGGTCAGTGGCTCAGGCACATAACTCCAACATTATAGTTGGCTTTGCCAATTACGGATAATCTGTGGATTCACAGGTTTTTGCAGAAGAATTTCCCTTTAATAGGATGGGTCTGTTCACCTCAGATTGACAATATGCTGGAAAAACTGAAAGGCACTAAATAAGGAGCTTGTTTGGGGACTGTTAAAATCACCTCAAAATAAGAAATTTTGTTTACTTCATTTCAGATTCCAGCAGAAATACTTGCTGTCTTATTATTCTTAGTGCCAAATTCAGCCCTCAGCTATGCCTCCTGCCCAACACTCTGCCTGTCCACTAAATTCAATATTTTGGTCAAGCTGAAAATTTGATGGTGCATCTAAGCACCTAGAACCACTTATGTTCTCCTTTACTTCCTCACCTTCTGCTGGGGTCAGTTTCTCTCAATACCTTGTGGAGTTACAGGGAGTCTTCAGACTTATGACACAATTCATTCCCCAGAATTGCACTGTAAGTCAAAATTCTAGTCTAAACCACTTTTCCCATACGAATCAATGGTATGAAGAGGGGACCGATTCCTGAACCAAGGTTTGATACACTATTTTCACCACAATAAACAACATTTTTCTACTAAATGTATTATAGATGACTAATGTATTTATTTAGAGAGTCATAGACTTTAAGGTCAGAAGGGACCATTATGATCATCTAGTCTGACCTGCACAATGAAAGCCACAGAACATTTCCCCCCACCCCCACCCCTCGTAACAAACCACTAACTTATGTCAGAGTTATTGAAGTCCTCAAATCATGGTTTAAAGAACTCAAGGTGCAGAGACTCCTCCAGCAAGTGACCAATGCCCCACGCTGCAGAGGAAGGCAAAAAACCTCCAGGGCTCTGCCAAACTGCCCTGGAGGAAAATTCCTTCCCGACCCCAAATACAGCGATCAGTTAAACCCTGGGCATGTGGGCAAGACTCATCAGCCAGTACCCAGGAAAGAATTCTCTGTAGTAACTCAGATCCCACCCCATCTAACATCACATCACAGACCACTGGGCATATTTACCTGCTAATTTGGTTAACAGCATTCAAAGAAACATATAAAAATCACATATGCCATGGCTTTCCAGGGCTCTTGGCTGGGAGCTTCTATGAAGTCTGGGCTGCAGGTTTCTCTGGAGTCTTGTCTGCAGACTTAAAGAAAGTGTCCAAGGAAGTTTGGACAGATGTTCTCCTCATCTTCTTATAAATTTCTCTGTAGCAGCTGTACATGTTGGATATGCCCCTATTCACAGATGCACTGCGTTCAATGTTGGGGTCATGTTCCTCAAACAGGGACATGGCAGCTTCCAAATAAATGTTGACATGTCTCAACCAACACTTTTGTTGTCAAAACTTATGGGCAGGAATCTCAGCAATGGGCGCATCTTCTTCCTCTGCCACATTCTGCTTTTCCAATTCAATGAGGTCCTCATTAGTTAATTACTCACAGTGTGATGCCAGCAACTCAACAACATCCTCTGGTGCAACAGTTAAGTTGAGTTCTTTGCCCATCTCAACAACTCAAAAATGTTGACCCATGCCTTAGGATTGTATTTCCATTTCACTAGGAGAAATGCCTTGGAATATCCCTTGAAAGCCCTGGGTTTTTCCGACCAGTAAACAAGCAAGGGTTTGAGTTTAAAGTCACCTTCAGCATTTGCACTAAGCAAAAGAGCGAGCCTATCCTTAGCAACTATAAAGGTTCCTGATGGCATTCTTTTCCAAGAGAGCCCAGTTTCATCAACATTAAAAACTTGAAGAGCACAATAGCCACCCTCCTCAAAGACTTTAGCCAACGTGTCAAGAAAAGCACAAGCTGCCTCATCAGCACTGGCAGCTTTGCCTGAGACCTGATGTTGTGCAAATGGCCCTGGCTTTAAAATGCATAAACCAGCCCCTGCTTGCATTAAAGGGCTCATAAGTAGAGCTCTCTCTGTTGTTCCTTTAGCTTTTCATAAAGACTTCTAGCCTGAATTATGCCTAAGCTCACAGAAGCTTGGCGTTAATTTTGTTCCTCCAGCTAAACAATTAATAATTTCTCAACCTGAGCAATGAGTCCAACACACTGCTTAGTTATCGCAGTTGACTGCATAGGAGCCGACCCTTGACATGTTCCTGAATTCTAACCTTGTCTTTCAGGATGGTCACGACAGTCATTCGGGGGATATCCAAAGCTCTGCTGATTTCAGTTGCTGTCTCTCGTTTTCCAGATCTCTTAGTGACATCCATTTTTGTTTCCATAGTAATTGTTCTGCGTTTCTTAGAAGAAACAACATCACCTACACTGGATTTACATTTTTCTGCCATTTAAAAAAAATTAGAACCGCCAAGAACAGCAACTGGGGTCTTAAGTCAGGCTGCTCAGAACGCCAGCAACATACTATGCAGAATTGGGCTTGCTTTTTACAGAGTTGCTTGTAAATAACCTTGTGGTCGTGTTACAATGAATGGAGCTGGAAGGGGTCCCTTGCAGTCGCTTGTCTGACTGGCTTCCATGGCCAGGGTAGCTTGTAGCTGGGTAGCCTTGCCACTTGTTTTTGATTGGCTCCCAGCCCTGAGTTCAGCCAATCAGAAAGCTTGAACAGTGAAATCAGTGATTGACTGAGGCTCAGCATGTGATGTGTGCTGTTCTCCCTGCCAGCTTTCATTGTAAGGGCGAAACAAATATCGTAGGGGCAAAATGGGCAGTCAATTGAAAAGTGTCATACGTGGCATCCAATGTAAGCCAGGCATTGTATGTCCAAGGACCTTGTTCATTGGGTATAAACAGTCATTGAATAGTTACATAATGCAATTCCACCCCACTTCATGCTAACCAACTTCACCCATCACCTTTCAGGGATCACTCTCACAAAACAGTAGTTAAGATGAAGGAAACTCTTGTTGACATTGGGAGCAACAGAAGAGGATCCAGAAGAGCAGAGAGGGAAGGGTTTCTACCCTAGAGACTTCCTCATTCCAACTACAGACTGCAGGCTTGCCCAATCAGAGCTCAAGAAACTGTAGATTATCAAGAAGTTCAAATTTCGAGTAACTGCTCAGTCTTCCACCATTTTCTGTTTCCAAACAGAACTGGTTTGGGGATGTCAAACTGAAGAACGCCTATTTCCCTGTCAGCATCAAGTGGTCCCATTAAAGATCTCCGATAATACAAGTTCCTAGCTTTCAGTCTCTGCTCAGCACCCAAATTCTTCAAGTGTGTAATTGTGGATGACGCTCATATGAGATGAGGAATTTATGTCCATCAGTATTTAGACAACTCTCTGATTCAATACTTGTCTTAGTCTTTAAACATTTTGGAAAAAAACTTGCAACTTATTTCAGAATGCAGGCCTTTTTATTAACAGGAAGAAGCAAAATGCAAAGGATTTCATTCCTTTTAGTAGTTCTGGACTCTTCATACAAAAGCTTTCTTGCCAGATACAAGATTTTTGAAACTGCATCAAGCCATATGAACCTTAAGGTCAACTTGAGTAAGTTAATGACATTTTGTCTCAGAGATCAAGGGCTGATGACTTAACTATCTGCACATTTGAGAATAAGGCCTTTACATAATTGCTTGGCTCAACACTACAGGCTAAATGAGAATGTAGCGCCAAACACACCCTGATCATTTCAAAGGATGGCAGCAGTGACCAAATGTTCTAAGAGTGGCATTATTTACAACTCCATCACCAGATACATTAACACTTTTAGATGCCTCCAACTTAGGTTGGGGAGCTCACTGTCAAGACCTCAGGATTCAGGGGCGGAGGAACATACTGGAGGTGAAGTTTATATATTCTATATGTTCGTCTTGTAGAGTGGTGAGGCTTCTGGATACCTGATGTCAGCTGCCCTAGCAGGGAATGCAGCTTTCCGATTCAGCCAACCTTGATATTGTTCATAAAGACAGACCATAGTCTCGGTTCAGTGGCAAAGGTGCTTGGGCAAGTATACTGTTGACAAAGCATGGTACTAACGCCCCATAAGAGCTACAGGTACACTAACACATGTATGCTCATGACAATGATACCAGTTCAACCAGGACACCAAATTCTGCCCACAATGCTAGCTCAAACATGCCCCTCCTTTGCCTTTTTCTTTTATACATTGATGCAAACAAGTTAGGTATTACACCTCATATGCTTTTCATTGGTATTTTGTACCTTGTATTTATTAGTTCGAACAAAACATCCACATCCATTATTTTATTTCCTCCTTATTTTACGAGGGGTCTGTGTATCTTTGTACCACCTTCTAGAAATGAATTTACACAGTAACTTAAAACTGTGGGTGTTCCAGTACCATCTGTGGCATGACACTCCGTATTCTTGCTAGTAATATTATATGATGAATATGACCTAAGATACTTTCTCTGCAAAATGGGTCTTGTAAGATATTATTGGAAAGTTTATAATTTACTGAATGTGATTATTCAATTTGTATGCATGTATCATTTCTGTATCTGATGTTAGGAATATTGACTATGTAACAATTACAACTGTGTGTGTACTTGGGGGAACGCCCACCAGACAGTAAGCAATCATCCTAGAGAAGCCATTAAGGAGAAAAATAGAACTTTGAAAATGCCAGTCTCATTCCTTCCTGAGAAGTTTATTGGGATGCTGCGCTGACACTACAAGAGGTCAGGTGGTAATATCACCTGATGGTAAATACCACCCTGGACATTGCTGGTACTTTTCCACTGGAAACAAAGGCTTCCTGCCTTACGTAAATTCTATTTAAGGCTGGGAGGCAAGGCCATCAGGACTCTTCTCTCCCTTCACTGCCTTCCCATCCAAGAAGTGAGACTGCTAAAAAGTATGTGAACAGACAAAGGAAGTAAGCTGAAGGAAAGGCAAGGGCTGAATCCTGACTGAGACAGACGAGTCTAGTCTGTAAAGAGAAATAACTGGAAATCTAAGCTACATAAACTGCATCCTGCCCAAGTCAACATTTAAGGTGAGATATTATATTTTGTAACTTGTTTCTTTAGTGAATCAAGCTTAGTTTGCTTGTTTTGTTTTATTTGCTTAGTAATCTGCTTTGTTCTGTTTGCTATCCCTTATAATCACGTAAAATTTACCTTTTATAGTTAATAAAACATTTCTTATCACATAATCCATTTTGTGCAATTTATAACTGGGTGGGCAAGAAGTTGTGCATCTCTCTCTTCACAATGAGGGAGAGGGCGAATTTTTATGAGCTTGCGCTGTTCACATCTTTCTATACAGCACAAGACAATATCATCTTGGGTGTACTTTCCAGAGGGAAGCTGCACTTGAGTGTTCGCCAGTTTCCTAGCTGAACCTTCCCATAGAGAGCTGTTTGCAGCCTCTGTGTGAGTCTACTGCTGATGCTCCCTACCTGTGTGTGCGCACGCGCGCTGCCAGAGAGCCTAATTCAGAAAAACAGGGAGAGGGAGCCCAGGCTAGTGGAGCAGACAGACTCAGTGAAATCCCAGTACAACAGGTGGCATCCCAGAAGGGGGGTCCAACCCATCACACCATCCTTTCAAGGATGTGCTTAATGTTAGCTAATACATGGTGCATTGCTATTTTCCCAAGACAAGGCCTTACTCTCAGTTATACTTAGGGTTCCAGAAAAGTCTACATTATATACTGGAATTGCCTGTCAAAAGTGGATCTCCAAACCTTTCTCCTGCAAATATAGATTCATAGATTCTAGGACTGGAAGGGACCTCGAGAGGTCATCAAGTCCAGTCCCCTGCCCTCATGGCAGGACCAAATACTGTCTAGACCATCCCAGATAGACATTTATCTAACCTACTCTTAAGTATCTCCACAGATGGAGATTCCATAACCTCCCTAGGCAATTTATTCCAGTGCTTAACCACCCTGACAGTTAGGAACTTTTTCCTAATGTCCAACCTAAACCTCCCTTGCTGCAGTTTAAGCCCTGGATGGGATTCTTCCATCCTAAGTGCAGGACTCTGCATTTGTCCTTGCTGAACCTCATTAGATTCCTTTTGGCCCAATCCTTTATTTGTCTAGGCTCCTTTGTAACCCATCCCTACCCTCTAGCATATCTACCACTCCTCCCAATTTAGTGTCATCTGCAAACTTGCTGAGGGTGCAGTCCACGCCATCCTCCAGATCATTGATGAAGATATTGAACAAAATCAGCCAGAGGGCCAACCATTGGGGCACTCCGCTTGATACTGGCTGCAACTACACATGGAACCATTGACCATTACTCCTTGGAGATTAATGTAAAACATCTATGATATACTGTCCGGCATGATCTTTGTGTGTTTGTCCCTAATCAGTGGTAGGAATTGGAGACAGGTGTATCTGACTACTTGGATTTCTAGCAGGTTGATGTGTAACATCGCCTCTTGTGACACCCACTTGCCCTGGATTGTGAAAGTGTCTAGATATACTCTCCAATCTAGCAGAGAGGTGTCTGTTACTATAATGACCATTGGGGGAGGACATGCAAATAGAACTCTGCACATGTTGTGATGGTCTTATCACCAGTCAAAGGATTGTTTTGTGAAGGTAGGTATGGAAAGAAGCATATTTAGACTGTCTGGTGAATGAATAGACAATTCTGAGACACCCTTGAAGGCAGCGCATTTTAAGCTTGGCGTGTTCTGTAACAAAGGCAGTGGCTGCCATAGAATCATAGGACCACAAGGGACCTTGAGACGTCATCTAGTCCAGTCCCCTGTACTCATGGCAGGACTAAGTATTTACCTAGACCATTCCTGAAAGGTGTTTGTCTAACCTGATGTTAAAAATATCCACTGATGAAGATTCCACAACCTCCCTAGGCCATTTATTCCAATGCTTAACCACTCCAACAATTAAGAAGTTTTTCCTGATGTCCAACCTTAACCTCCCTTGCTGCAATTTAAGCCCACTGCTTCTTGTCCTATCCTCAGAGGTTAAGAAAACCAGTTTTTCTTCCTCCTCCTTTTAACAACCTTTTACATACTTGAAAACTTATGTGCGCACTCAGTCGTTTTTTCCAGACTAAACAAATCCAATTTTCTCAATCTTCTCTGATAGGCCATGTTTTCTAGTCCGTTAATCATTTTTGTTGCTCTTTTATGGACTCTCTCCCATTTGTCCACATCTTTCCTGAAACATGGTGCCCAGAACTGGACACAATACTCCAGTTGAGGCCTAATCAGTGCAGAGCAGAACAGAAGAATTACTTTTTGTGTCTTCCTTACAAACACATCACAGAATGATGATTTTTTTTTTTTTTTTTTGCGTTACTCTGTTGACTCATCTTTAGCTTGTGGTCCACTATGATCCTCAGATTCCTTTCCGCAGTACTCCTTCCGAGGCAGTCATTTCCCATTTTGTATGTGTGCTACTGATAGTTCCTTCATAAATGGAATACTTTGCATTTGTCCTTATTTCATCCTATTTGCTTCAAACAATTTCTCCAGTTTGTCCAGATCATTTTGCACTTGCAACCCCTCCCAGCTGGATATCATTTGCAAACTTTGTTAGTGTATTCTCTATGCCATTATCTAAATCATTGATGAAGATATTGAACAGAACCAGACCCAGAACTCATCCCTTCGGCACCTCACTCGTTATGTCCTTCCAGCATGACTGTGAACCACTGACAATTACTCTCTGGGAACAGTTTTCCCACCAGTTTTGCACCCACCTTATAGTAGCTCCATCTAGGTTGCATTTCCCTCGTTTGTTTATGAGAAGATCAGGCAAGACAGCATCAAAAGCTTTACTAAAAAGTTAAGATAGACCATGTCTACCATTTCCCCCCTATCCACAAGGCTGTCAAAGAAAGTTATCAGGTTGGTTTGACGCAATTTGTTCTTGACAAATCCATGCTGACTGTTACTTATCACCTTATTATCATCTAGATGTTTGAAAACTGATTAATTAATTATCTGCTCCATTATCTTTAGGGGTACAGAAGTTAAGCTGACTGGTCTGTAATTCCTTGGGTTGTCCTTATTTCCCTTTTTATAGATGGGCACTACAGTTGCCCTTTTCCAATCTTTTGGTATCTCTCCAGTCTTCTATGACTTTTCAAAGATAATTGCTAATGGCTCAGATATTTCCTCAGTCAACTCGAGTATTCTAGGATGCATTGATCAGGTGCTGGTGACTAGAAGACATCTAATTTGTCTAAGTAATTTTTAACTTGTGCTTTCCCTATTTTAGCCTCTTCTGATCATACCACATTTTCACTGGTATTCATTATATTAGTCCAATCACTGCCAACCTTCTTGGAGAAAACCAAAACAAAGAAGTCATTAAGCACCTCTGTCATTTCCATATTTTCTATTATTGTTTTTCTCCCTTCACTGAGTAACAGTACTACCCTGTCCTTGGTCTTCCTCTTGCTTCTAATGTATTTATAAATGTCTTCTTGTTACCTTTTTATGTCTCTAGCTAGTTTGATATCGTTTTATGCCTCGGCCTTCCTAATTTTGTCCCTACATACTTGTGTTATTTGTTTATATTCATCCTTTGTAATTTGACCGAGTTTCCACTTTTTGTAGAACTCTTGAGTTTTAAATCACTAAAGATCTCCTGGTTAAGCCAGGGTGGTCTCTTGCCATATTTCCTATCTTTCCTACGCAGTGGGAAAGTTTGCTTTTGTGCCCTTAATAATGTCTCTTTGAAAAACTGTCAACTGTCTTCAATTGTTTTTCCCCTTAGACTTGCTTCCCATGGGACTTTACCTACCAACTCCCTGAGTTTGCTAAAGTCTGACCTCTTGATATCCATTATCTTTATTTTGCTTTTTCCCTCCTACCATTCCTTAGAATCATGAACTGTACCATTTCATGATCACTTTTACCGAAGCTGCCTTCCACTTTCAAAAATTCTCAACCAGTTCCTCCCTATTTGTCAAAATGAAATCTGGAACAGCCGCTCCTCTAGTAGCTTTCTTCACCTTCTGTAATAAAAAAATTGTCTCCAACACATTCCAAGAACTTGTTGGATAATCTGTGCCTTGCTCTGTTTTCCCAACAGACGTCTGAGTAGTTGAAGTCCCCCATCACCACCAAGTCCTGTGCTTTGGACGATTTTGTTAGTTGTTTAAAAAAAGTCTTATCCACCTCTTCTTACGTGGTCTGCAGTAGACCCCAACCACAACATCACTCGTTTTTTACCCCTTTTATCCTTACCCAGAGACTTTCAACAAGTCTGTCTCCTATTTCCATCTCAACCTCAGTTCAAGTGTATACATTTTTAATACATAAGGCAACACCTTCTCTCTCCAACTCCCAGCCTGTCCATCCTGAGCAAGCTGTACCCTTCTATACCAATATTCTAGTCACGTATATTATCCCACCAGGTCTTTATGATGCCAACTATGTCATAGTTGTGTTTATTTATTCCCCATACTTCTCGCATTAGTACACAGACATCTAAGATACTGATTTGATTCCCCCACCCCTAGTTCTGTCTTGTTTCTCCTTTATCCCTACTTCAGCCCATGCTCCCCACAAATTCTGAACCTTCTCCCAGGTCTCCATGTTCTTGACTTACCTGTGGGCTTTGGTCACCTGCCCCTTTCAAACCTAGTTTAAAGCCCTCCTCACTAGGTTAGCCAGTCTGTATCCAAATATGCCCTTCCCCTTCCTCAATAAGCAGTCCTTCTTCCGGGAACAGCATCCCATAGTCAAGGACGCCGAAGCCCTCCTAGCAACACCATCTTTGCAGCTAGGCATTCACCTCCAGGATGCATCTGTCTCTGCCTGGGCCCCTACCCTTGACTGGAAGGATCGAAGTGACCACCACCTGCCCGTCCAACTCCTTCACCCTTACTCCCAGCGCCCTATAGTCACTTCTGATCTGCTGTGGGTCATACCTCGCAGTATTATTAGTGCCCACATGGATGAGTAGCATGGGGTAGTAGTCAGAGGCCGGATGGTCCTTGACAATCCCTCTGTAATGTGTTGCGGATGGGCTCCTGGCAGTCAGCATACTCCCTGGGATGCCATGTCAGGCGACAGATGGGTGCCTCCATCCCCCTCAGAAGAGAGTCACCAACCACTACTACCCTATGTTTATTCCGGGGAGCAGTGGCTGCGAACTTCCCAGCCTTGGGGGTACATGGCTTCTCCTCCTTCACCTTTGGGGGTGATTCCTCATCTCTCATTGCAGGGTGGGGGGGAAGGGTGTTACTGTCTGCTGCCAGAAGTAACTAGCTGCCAGTGTCCTCCCTGTAACAGAGCCATATCCTCCTCCCCGGGTGGTGCGACAGGAATCCTCTGTAGCTAGATAGCTTTCTCAGCATTGGATGACTCCATATGAATACTCTCAAGGAATTTCTCGTGGGCACAGATGATCCTCAACCTAGCTACCTCCTCTTGTAGCTCTCCCACCTGCTTCCTGAGAGATTGCACCAGCAGGCGCCTTTCACACTGGATGATCCCCCAAACCTGGCTTTCGGTGAGTGGGAAATGCAGGCCACAGTCTCTGCAAATTCACACCAGGATCTGGGTAGAGACATCTATGGTTAGGCTGTCTGTCTGAACGCAAGCACAGGAGGAGGAGAAAGGAGCAGCACTGGCACTGGCTATGCTGCCCTTTCTAACCATAGTGACTATATTAAAACTTCCTCCTACAAATTCCCCTGTTGGCGGTCCCCTGTTCGCTAGCTCCCCTTGGTCACTTAGCCTCTGGCTTTTAAGGCCTTCTCTCCTAGGTCAGTCCTACCCCTTGTTAATCACACGGGGAAGGTGATCACAAGGCTGACTCAGGCTTGTCTCTGTGTCCCAGTAATTGAATGCAGCTCCTGACTGTGGTTTAGGGGCTGAAGTGAATTCTGTTTACTACGTGGGAAAGAGCCACAAACCTGTGCAGGGGAAGGTAGGCACTTGTCACTGATTCAAGATGGTTCCTATGAACACAAAATTTTGCACAGGGTCAAGGTGGATTTTTTGTATGTTCAGCTGTAGGCCAAATTTAAGGAATAGGGCTATAGCATCGGAAGGTTCCCAAGCCATCAGTTCCAGGGAGTGGCCTTTCAGCAACCGTTTGTCAAGGTAAGGGAATACTAAGACATCTTTTCTGCAGACCATCAAAAAGACAGTTAGGGCAGATGATAGGCTGAAGGGGAACACTCGGTATTTAAAGTGGTCCTGGCCAACAAAGAAATGGAGAAATTGTTTGTGGGATGGATGTATAGCAATGTGGAAATATGCATCTTGAAGGTGAGGGCTGAGAAACAATCTCTTGCTCTAGTGATGGAATTATCACTGCAAGCATCACCACTTTGAATTTCTGTGCCTTCACACAGGTATTGAGTAGCCTCAGGTCAAGGATGGGTCTCCAACCTCTGCTTTTTTTGGTATCAGGAAGTACCTTGAATAAAACTCCTTCCCTTTGTGCTGCGTTCTATAGCTCTCAAATGTAAGAGCGTGTGTATTTTTTGATGAAGCATGTTCTTGTGAGAGAGTTCCCTGAAGAGGAACAGGAAAGAGAGGTTCATTGGTGGAAGTGAAGTAAAGTGGATGGTGTAACCTGTGGAGATGATCTCCAAAACCCACTTGTCCATAGTGACTGACTCCCAAGCTTGCCTGAAGCAGTGAAGGTGGTCACCAAAGGGAGGAAGACTGGTAAATCGGTGCAGCTGAAGAGGATAAGGATGACAAGTCAAACCCTCCACCAACCCATCAAACTTGCTGCTTGGAGGTGAATAGGTGCAAGACAGGAGCCTGAGAAGAGAATGGTTTCCTTCTCTGAAATCTCTGGTCTTCTCTAATGTGGCTCATATGGCCTCTGGGAGATAAGGAATTGGAGGAGGTGGGATCTCTGGTCTGTTTCACACTTACTGAGTTTTCTCATTTAGGTCAGAGTTTAGATATCAACAAACATAAGGTCACTCTAGAAACTTTCAATGTTTGCAGAGACTCGTCTGTGCTATTTGCAAGCAACTTTGACCCATCTTCTACTGTACTTCCTGCACTTGTCAGAAGCAGTGCAAAGGCTTGGGGGAGTCAGGGTAATGGAGGAGCTGAGGGAGAGGGAAGGAGCCAAAGAGTGATCCTGGAGGGTGTTGGGTGAGAGGTTTTTCTGGAGGGTGGGGGGGGGGGATTGTTAGGGTGTTGGGAAGCCTCCCCCATGCAGACCTTGGCTGACCTCAAGCCTCTCCCTTCAGTCAGGCATGTCTGCCCCTGTCCCCACACTCCTCATTCCCATGGGTATTTTCAGATCCCCCATCCCCATGCTCAATGCTATCACCCCACTAGCTCCTAAGCCTATGCTGCAGTGTGTCGTTTGCCCACTAGCCATTCTGAACCCCAGTCTGTGACCCCAAAAGCAGCCCTGTATGCTCCACTCTTTCCTAATCTGGCTCCATGGGCAGGGTGCTGTGATTAACTTCTACTCCTGGGGGAATTTTGCAGCACTGGGCATAGAATTTTGTATTTTCCTGAATAAAATACCTTTTGCCCATCAGAGGTCGCTGTAGCACTAGAACAGCCAGCCTGATCGCAGCTGGCTGGCAGGCAAAAGGCAGAACTGCAACAATTAAGCAAAATGTTTTTTATGCAGGAAAATACAAAGTTACGTAAGAGAGGAATTCTGCACATCCACAGATGCACAGAATTTCCCCAGGAGTAGGAAATGAAGAGGAGACGTTGGCCATGGGGGAGATCCCTTCATCAGCTCTAGCTTCCCTTGTCTTGAAGGATTCCTGTGGAGCATCAGGTCTCTGGAGGGAGTAGGTGATGCTGGTTGCTCGTCTCTATGGTGGGGACACTTGATTTCCTGGAAAATTATTGGCGATAAGCTGCCCATGGAGGAGGTGCATACGGTACAGAAGGCAGCAAACAAGGGTGCTCATACCAGCAAGGGGTTGCTGGTAATCGTAGGCCACGAACAGTAGCTCCTTCACAGGAGGATTCTGGGAAGAGACTTCCGAAGGAGTGAGGAGGAGAGCCCAGAACTGACACTTGAATCCTCTTCCTCATGTTCACTCAGGAAAGGTGGGGCACCTGGAGAGATCTATGGTGAACGGTGATTGGTACAAAGGCTGAAGCCTGCACTGAGGTAGCCATGGGTAAGGCTGCTGAGGGTTCCGCAGGCTTTGGGCTCTTAGAGGGAAGCATGATTGCTGATGGCACCAAAATGTGGTTGAAGCCCAAGTCGGTTTCTTTGGTACCGAGGAAGCATAGAAAGAGCTCTTCTTGCTGCCTTGACCCAATAATATTATTAATGGTCTCTCCAGGATCATGGCTTTTCTGCCTTGTGGTCTAACCACATCCTGGGTACCTTATGAAGCGGAAGCCTCAACAGCAACTGCTTGAAGAGCCAGAGGTGCCAGGTTAGCTGAGAAAACTGATGTTCTTGGCTTTTTAGAAGTAGGATCTCTACCAGGTGAGCCCAGAGAATGTTCTTTTGAGGGCTTATGAGAGGAGTCCTGTGTCTTCCACTTAGATGCCACAGAACTGTAGGGCTCTGAAGGAGCAGACTTGCAGGAGGACCGACATATAGGAAGGGTCTCTTTGGCCTAGGTCGAGGCTGGATGTAGAGTGCTCTCCATCATGAGAAGGTGAAGCTCTTTCTCTCTCTATTTTTTTCTGGCTCTTGATTTCAGTGGCAGAGAAAAGTTGCACGTCTGACCAACGTGTGATTCCATGAGGAAATAGAAACTGTGGGAGTGTCTGTCACTGATCAGGATCGCCTCCCAGCAAGACAGACGGTGCTTAAAGCCAGGAGAACTGGGCATTACCACACAGTAAGAAGTAGTAGTAACTATCTAATAAGTAAAAAAGTAATAAGTCACCAAGACCAGATGGTATTCACCCAAGAGTTCTGAAGGAACTCAATTTGAAATCGCAGGACTAACTGAAGTCTGTAATCTATTATTCAAATCAGCTTCTGTACCAAATAACTGGAGGATAGCTAATGTGATGCCAAATTTTTAGAAAGGGCTCCAGAGGTGACCCCGGCAATTACAGGCCGGTAAGCCTGACTTCAGTACCAGGCACACTGGTTGAAACTATAGTAAAGAACAAAATTATCAGACACATAGATTAACGGGATTTGTTGGGGAATAGTCAATATGGTTTTTGTAAAGGGAAATCATGCCTCACCAATCTACTAGAATTCTTTGAGGGGGTCAACAAGCATGTGGACAAGGAGGAATCAGAAAGCTTTTGATGAAGTCCCTAACCAAAGGTTCTTAACCAAAGTAAGCAGTCACAGGATAAGAGGGAAGGTTCTCTCATGGATTAGTAACTGGTTAAAAGATAGGAAACAATGGTAGGAATAAATGGTCAGTTTTCAGAATGGAGAAAAGTAAATAGTGGTGTCCCCCCAGAGGTCTGTTCTGGGACCAGTTCTATTTAACATCTTCATAAATGATCTGAAAAAAGGAGTAAACAGTGAAGTGGCAAAATTTATAGATGATACAAAACTACGCAAGATAGTTAAGTCCCAGGCAGACTGTGAAGAGCTAAAAAAAGTTCTCTCAAAACTGGGTGACTGGGCAACACAATGGCCGAAATTCAATGTTTATAAATGCAAAGTAATACACATTGGAAAACATAATCCCAACTATACATATAAAATGATACGGTTTAAATTAGCTGTTACCACTCAAGAAAGATCTTGGAGTCACTGTGGATAACGCTCTGAAAACATCCACTCAATATGCAGCAGCAGTCAAAAAAGCAAACAAAGTTGGAATGAAAGGGATAGAGAAGACGACAGAAAATACGATATTGCCTCTATATAAATCCACGGTATGCCCACATCTTGAATATTGCGTGCAGATGTGGTTGCCCTATTTCAAAAAAAAGATATCGGAATTGGGAAAGGTTCAGGAAAGGTCAACAAAAATGATTAGGGGTATGGAACGGCTGCCATATGAGAAGAGATTAATAAAACTGGGACTTTTCAGCTTGGAAAGAGACAGCTAAGGAGGGAGGAATATGACAGAGGTCTATAAAATCATGACTGGTGTGGAGAAGGTAAATAAGGAACTGTTATTTACTCCTCATAACACAAGAACTAGGGGCCACCAAATGAAATTATTAGGCAGCAGGTTTATAGAAATGGGTTGCAGAGATATTGGCCACCACTAGGGGCTGCTGAACCCGGTAGAGCTCAGCTCACAAATAGAAGACAAGGCCGGGGGAGGGAACTGGAGGGTTCCCAGCACATCCTGAAGGAAGGAGGCAGTGGCACACAGGAGACTCCATTCAAACCTGGGACCCAGCATCAGGCTATTTCTCCCTCTGGATCCCTGGGCTCTGGGAGGTAGAGGGTGACAGTATCTGGGCTGGAAGAGGGAAGAGGGCGAGAAGAACGGGAAACCTGGGCTCTGGGGGGAGGAGGTGAGAGTGTCTGGTGGCCTTGCAGCTTGCATCTGGGAGGGAAGGTGGTGACAGTGTCTGTCCCCCCAGCTGGGCTCTAGGGGGACAGGAGGCAGAAAAACAGAAACTGGGTTGTTGTGGGGGTTTCTTTAATTCTACTCCTCGGGGGGGGGAGGAGGGGAGAGAGAGAGAGAGAGCGTGAGCGAGAGTGAGTGAGTGTGGTTACATACTTGCTGACAGGTATTTTGAAATAAATTACCAAAATAATTGAAACTGGCATGATTAGAAAGTCTTATTTTGACAAATAAAATTCGCAGAATTTTGCAATATTGTGTGTAGAATTTTTATTTTTTGACGCAGAATTCCCTCACGAGTAAGTTTCTCTCTATAGAAAACAAACACTAACACTATCATTATGAGAGGAAAAATAGCACTTCCTTTCTTCTATCCAAACAGATCAGACTTTGAACAGAAATCTGCTACACCTTAGCCATGGTTCCTGGACCATAGCTATGGGTTTATTCAGCAAGAGTCTGAGCAGCTTCTCTGCACTGCTTCTGCCACATTCCCACTGAGTTATGTAAGCGTGCACTTCTACCTGAATTAGACATGCAGATCTGATGCTAGGATTGGAAGAGTATTTTTTAGATCACTGTTCAGTTAAGAATTCCTAGTCCCAGCATTCTGGGGATTCTAATGCTTTCCAAATTTTCATCAGTGGGAATGTAAAGAGGTCATCTGAAAGAAAAAGAGGTTTCTTACAATAACCGAGTTCTTCAGGGGCGTTCCCCCGCACATTCTCTACTCAACCCACTTTCACTTGTTCCATATAGACCTATCAATCTACCTTTGGCTCTGGGGTTCAATGGAAGAAACTGAAGCACCTGAGTTACATGCCTCTTATTACCTTGGTCCCTAAATGTTCAGTGTCAAGACCAGGTACCTGTGCAGTTTATCCAATATTTCTGTGATCCTAGGGTGCTGGTCATGAATCCCAATAGCATGAATGTGCAGAAGCAACAACCCTAAGAACTCCAGTTAGTTACCCACAGATAACCTCTTTCATAGAAAAAAGTATATTTTTATTAATTGAACCAACTTATTCTGGTTAGTAGCCCAGCTACTTGACTTTTTACTGCCTCTAGAATTCTCAAATCAACGTCATCAAGTTCTGGAGATTTAATTTCTTAAGGAGGTACCATAATCTTTTTCGATACCTACAATGCCTCACCCTGACAGTTTGAAAGAGTGTGATTTCAGATAGGTCACTTTAGCTCTCCTTAACACAACAATGATGAACAGTTTGCATATACTGTAGAGAAGCTAATTTAACATCCGGCTTTAGTCTAGTCATCACTTTCTATATTTTTTTATATGAAAAAGTGGCATTTGAAATCATGTTAAACTGTTTGTTGCACTTTTCATAAACCATACATGAGAAAAACACACACACACACACACTTTTATTACTTACCAAGAGCAATACACGGTTGCAGTTTGAAGTTGCTGGGTGAGGTATGTTGTACAAAGAATAAACGCAGTGTTATCTTGCCCCTCAGATTCCAAATTACATATGATCTCTAGTACTTCTTTGCAGTCCACTTTTGCAATCTAACAAAAACAATGTCATGTCAAAAAGAACAAAGTTTCTTCAGGGATTTTTTTTTGCAAAAATCTTCTAAATGATGTATGTTAACAGACTGTATTTAACATTATTTTTTCTACTTGCAAATATTCCTAGCTTCTTTTAGACATGTGAAATTCAAGGTTTAACGAAAACCAGGAATAACTACTCCAGGAGTAAGCCAGTCTCATAACCTTTCTTCCTCTCATGTTCTCCAATGGTCATCTGTTTATCCTTCCCTACATTTCCTGGTATTTTAATTTTCTTTAAAAGATTTTGGCAAGACACCCTTTGTTGCACTACTGCCAATGGGTTTAAGCTGACGTACCACTTCAGTTGTGTACCAGACATGTCAAACCCACGGAAAAAAAAATATGCAGAAATTGGGCTTGGTTTTGGCTTAACTGCCTTGTGAGTTGCTTGTTGGCTAGTTTTTTGACTAGTAGCTTGTTGCTGCTTTTTTATTTAATCGGCTCCTGGCAAGCAGGGGCAAAAGGGGGAGAGAGTCGGGGGGCACAGTGGGCCTACCACAGTCTCAGACTGCACAGCGGAGGGATCTAGTCACATACAGTGTTGGGGTTCTTAGAGACTGGCTTCTTTTTGCCTTGTTTTGAAATGGAATTAGCTTGATTTTTGGCTTACTGTTAAAGTCGGGGTGCTTATTTACCATGTGAAAGTTGGCAACTGTGTTGTGTACATTCCTTTAATTTTACTGTGTATCAGGATCAGATTAAAAAAAACCAATACCTTATTTAAGATCTACCAACAATCTAGGTAGTCAGATGTTTAAAAAGGAGTACTATTGAAATAGCTTCAATATTGCCTATTAATCACCAATAATAGCCATCTGACACAAACACTACAGAATCATAGAAATGCAGGACTAGAGGGGACCTTGAGAGGTCATCTAGTCCTGTCCCCTACACTTACTGCAAGACTATGTCCTGAAAGCTGTTTATCTAATCTGTTCTTAAGTACCTCCAATGATGGAGATTCCACAATCTTCCTAGGCAATTTGTTCCACTGCTTAACTACCGTGACAGTTAGGGATTTTTCTGATGTCCAGCCTAAACTTTCTTCGCTGCAATTTAAGCCCATTGCATCTTGTTTTATCCTCAGGGGTTTGCGAGAACAATTTTTCTCTCTCCTCGTAACCATCTTTTATATACACCTCTACCTCAATATAACATGACCTGATATAACACAAATTTGGATATAATGCGGTAAAGCAGCACTCCGGGGGTGGGGGACTGCGAACTCCAGTGGATCAAAGCAAGTTCGAGATAACATGGTTTCACCTATAACGCGGTAAGATTTTTTGGCTCCCAAGGACAGCGTTATATCAAGATAAAGGTGTACTTGAAAAATGTTATGTCCTCCTTTAGTCTTCTATTTGCCAGACTAACCAAACCCTTTTTTTCCCCAAATCTTTCCTCATAGGTCATGTTTCCTAGACCTTTAATCATTTCTGTTGCTCTTCTCTGGATTTTCTCCAATTTGTCCTCCTCTTTCCCGAAATGTGGCACTCAGAACTGGATACAATATTCCAGTTGCAGCTTTATCAGTGCGGAGTAGAGCGGAAGAATAACTTCCAGTGTTCTGCTTACAACACTCCTGCTGATACTTTTGCAACAGTGTTACACTTTGACTCATTCAGCTTGTGATCTCATTAATGATCTGGATGATGGAATGGATTGCATCCTCCGCAAGTTTGCGGATGACACTAAGCTGGGGGACAGGTAGATACGTGCTCTTGTTGCCAAGAAGGCCAACAGAATATTGGGCTGCATTAGTAGGAGCGCTGCCAGCAAATCAAGGGAAGTGATTATTCCCCTCTATTTGGCACTGGTGAAGCCACACCTAGAGTACTCTGTCCAGTTTTGGGTCCCCCAGTACAGAAAGGATGTGCATAAATTGGAGAGGGGCCAGAGGAGGGCAACATAAATCCTTAGGGGGCTGGGGCACATGACTTATGAGGAAAGGCTGAGGGAACTGGGTTTATTTAGTCCACAGAAGAGTGAGGGGGGATTTGATAGCAGCCTTCAACTACCTGAAGGGGGTTCCAAAGAGGATGGAGCTAGGCTGTTCTCAGTGGTGGCAGATGACAGAACAAGAAGTGATGGTCTGAAGTTGCAGTGGGGGGAGGTCTAGGTTGGATACTAGGAAAAACTATTTTACTAGGGTGGGTTACCTAGCAAGGTGGTGGTGGAATCTCCATCCTTAGAGTTTTAAGGCCTGGCTTGACAAAGCCCTGGCTGGCATGATTTAGTTGGGGTTGGTCCTGCTTGGAGCAGGGGGTTGGACTAGTTGACCTCCTGAGGTCTCTTCCAACCCTAATCTTCTATGATTCTATGATCCATTATATTCCCCAGATCCCTTTTCACAGTCATTTCCCATTTTGTATGTGTGCAATTGACAGTCCTTCCTGGAGTACTTTGCATTAGTCCTTATTGAATTTCACCCTATCTGCTTCAGATGATTTCTCCAGTTTGTCCAGATCATTCTGAATTGTAATCCTATTCTCCCTAGAATCACAGAATATCAGGGTTGGAAGGGACATCAGGAGGTCATCTAGTCCAACCCCCTGCTCCAAGTCAATGCTGCATTCTTTCTACCTTGTGAGTAATCGCTAGAAATAAACATTCTCCGGAATAAATTATGCCCTCTGACATCTTTGAAAGACACAGCTGTTCAGGTGTCCATGACTGGAACAATTCAATTGATAACGCAAGATGGAACAGAATCCATCTCCATCTCTCTAGCAGTAAAGTTTTTATTTGTCATTCAAGTAAAAAAAAAACAAAAAACCATCAACAAAGCAGGAAGGGATCATTTTTACTACAAAGTATTGCTGGTATGGTATACCGCCAAATACCAGTTCAATCTGATCCACAATTATTAACCCAACCTAATCACTGCTTAATTTAGTGATTTGAGTGTGAGACTTAATACATGCAAGGATTTGTGGAACTATTTGTACAGAACACTATAGAACAAACAACATACCAGAAACAACCTACCACAATCCGATCTCTGTCCCAGTAGGAATGCCAGCCCGCTAGCATACCCTTCCCCAAACATGAGCAATTTACATTTTCAAAAACTTAACATCTCAATTGGATGAGTATTACAGCGGTGACTGTGATCATTTGTATTAATAAGGAAGCAGTTATTGAATTAGATATTCACATACAACTTCTAATGCAAGATGCTTTTTGTTTACATTTTGACCCAAATTCTCTTTCTGTTGCAGGCACTTTGTTCCACTTAGGACTTCAGTGAGACTACTCATACTTAAAGTCACACATGGAAGTAAGGATTTTCCTGAAAGTAGTAGTATATTATAAAGTTTACTCCAGGAGTATTTTCCCAAAGTGGGGGGAGCTAGAAGGACTAGGCAACAGTATATGGAAGATGTACAAATGAATATGGGCAAGCCTTTAACAACAAATGGCAGGGTGAGAAAGGAGGTGAAATTGATTTCCCCCCTCCCCAAAGTTCAGGGAGCAGTGCCCTGAGTTTTGGCTCAATTGTTGCTCCTTCTAGGGCTTCCTCTGGAGGACAGACCCATAGGGAGCACCATGAGACTGGGCAGGGGATTGCAGGAAGAGACAATTATCTCGTGGTTAAGGCAGCTGAGTACCACCAACTGGATTCTATTCCTGCCTGTGCCACAGATTTGCTATGTGATACTGGTCCTGTCATTTAAATCAAAGCCTTGTCGACACTACAAAATTCTTTCCTGGTATATCTATCCTAGAAGAACCCCTAGTGTAGATTAAGTATTTGTCAATAGGAATTTTTCTGCCCAGATCGTACCAATTCCACAAATATTAGCTATGCTGACAGAAACTGTGTCTACACTGGGGTTTTTCCAGTCATAGCTATGTCAGCTAGGGTGTGTGGTTTTTCACACCCCAGACCGACACCTATCCCAACATAACTTTGTAGTATAGATCAGGCTCAAACTTTTCACGGGGGTCATTAATGGTCCCTCTCACTATCGGAATGGCTGAGTTGAAACTGGGGGTCTGATTTATGTAAATGGTGAATACGTGCACACACAGCTGCAACTGAAGTCAATGGAAGCTGTGCTTTATATGTTCAAAGTACTATCAATAGGAAAAAGTCAAGTTAATGTAGACTTAAGGTTGCTTGATGCTATGTCGTCCCCTTACAGAGCACTGAGTTAAGGGGCGGAAAAATTAAAAAAAAAATTAAGCTTCTGATAATCAGGAAATAGAGTTAAGACTGGCCATGTAACCCTAACTCTCCTCTTCTTCAGCAGTGCCCCAATATGCCCTAGCACCAGACATACCTTAACCTTGCTAGCCCCAGTTTCTGAAATGTACAAGGAAGAGCCTCCTTTTACAACCCATTCATTCTCATCCACAGGATTCCATCTATCATTATTAACACAACAAAAAAGGCTGCACACGTCACCTTCCCTCTACCCTCTGAGAAATGCCTCAGTTTTCACATAGCACATTCTCACAATGGCCTCTGGCACGATAAGATTCAGGAGGTTCCAGATCCTGGAATAAACTCACACACTTAGCCCACTCCTAGGAACAAATACTAAGCATGTATAATTTAAGAACCCACTTCTCAGCCTTTCACAACTCCCTTACACTCACTCCCAGAATACAATCTCACTTTCACTTAACCAGCATTAAAGAATCCTCTCATATTCCACCTCACTGTTGACAATATCCTTTACAGTAACAGCACTATGCCCTGCTATTGACATAACCTAAGAAATTCTGAATAGAAATAATTGCATACTGCATCCTGAAGGCACACGTGTACTGCTTTCCTTTCCACACACAAATGAGGGTGGAAAACCTAGATCTCATAAATCACAGCCCTGTCTCACACCTCACAGTAATCCACACGTCCTCCTACCACAAAGACCTTTACCAAGCAGGCTCAACTACCACCTGCACCATTTAGTGTACATTTAAACACACTGACTGCAGCTGGAGTATTCAAATAATTACACCCATTGGCTACTGCCACCTCCAGGGGATCAGAGGAAAGGTGGCATGGGCAACCTTTTTCCCTCTTCTCTTTTTTTGTCCTTTAAGAGTGTTAGATAAAATCTATGGGTAAGAGTGACTGGGTTGTAAGAGGAGGTGAAGAGCTTGCCCATTTCAGCAACTATGGAGTCAGCAGAGTAAAGGTATGTGTGGTTGGCCACATAACATTAACTGTGCATTTCCTAGTTTTCAGAAACTTGAGTTTTGCTCAACTCAATGTTTTGGAAGGAGACGACACCTCAAACAACCTTAACTCTGCATTAACGTGGGTTTTTTGGTTTTTTTTTGCCAATTTCCCTAGTTTCTTTTTAAACAGGAAAAAGATACATTGTTGGTAGGAGTTGGCAGTCATTTAAGGCAGTTGTATATATCATGCCCTTCAATTAACATACTGAGCCAACCATCCTCTCCACTCCCCCATCCCCAGCTGCACCCCATCAGCCCTGCTTCAGCTCATCTTCCAAGCCATGCCCATAGCCCATTCAATGCATTTCCCCCTCCAATCTGGCTACCTCCCCATTACTGCACCCATGCCTCCCCACCACAAGAAGGAAAGACTTCTCCCTGAAGCCTTCACTCCCTGGTATACAAACATTTCCCTCACCGTTAATTCCACCTCCTGTAACATAACACAAATCCATGCTGGCTATTCCCTATCACCTTACCACCTTCCAACTGTTTGCAGGTGATTTCCTTAATTACTTGCTCCATTATCTTCCCTGGCACAAAAGTTAAACTAACTAGTCTGTAGTTTCCTGGGTTGTTTTTATTTCCCTTTTTTATAGATGGGCACTATATTTGCCCTTTTCCAGTCTTCTGGAATCTCTCCTGTCTCCCAAGATTTTCCAAAGATAATAGCTAGAGGCTTGGATACCTCCTCTATTAGCTCCTTGAGTATTCTAGGATGCATTTCATCAGGCCCTGGTGACATGCAGGCATCTAACTTTTCTAAGTGATTTTTAACTTGTTCTTTCTTTTATTTTATCTTCTAAACCTACCCCCTTTCCATTAGCATTTATTATGTTAGGCATTCCTTCAGACTTCTCGGTGAAGACATACGTGATATCTTGTGGCATCACACAGACACCCACATGGGTCATCAGCAGGACTGGAACCTTTGGATCTATCAAACATACCTCCATCATCTGAATTACTGGAGTAACTGATAGAAGTTATAGGCTATCCTCTACGTGAACCAGCACGAGAGAGGAATGGGACACTTTGCTTGTGAGTTTCATAGGAGTTTGCTAACAGTAGACTAATAGAGGAATGGTGAGACTCAGGAATATTGTGTTCCATTCCAGGCTCTTGAGGAGAGTGTTCTCTAGTGGGCACAGTCGTCTACCCATTCCCCTCAAGTGTGACCCCTCTTGCCTCCTCTCCTCCTACTTGGTTGTCCCAGACTTGTCTCATACCCTTCTGTGGTTTCTTGTCCCAGTCCCATTCCCAGTCTCCACTGCTCAAGCTTCTCTGGTCTCAGTCTCCTTTTCTCATACCATCGCAGTCTCTCCCCACCAATCCTGGCCTCCAATTGCCCAACCCCACTCATGTCTGCAGTCCTCATTGGATCCCAGTTCCAATCTACCTACCCCAAGCTCCTCAAACGTCAGTTTCCACTACCCCATGGTTTCTTGTCCCAATCTCTTTGCCCAGTTGCACCCAGTTGTGACAGATCAGAGTAGCTGTACCTTTATTCCCCCTCTATGGTCCACCAAGGGCACCCACTCATGCTTCCAGCACCCTGGCCATCACCTCAAGTGGAGACACATCTCTCCCCCTTGATTGCTTTTTTCCCCCCCAGGCTGCACTTTCTTGCCTACCCTGAGAATTCCCTTCCTAAGCAGGCTTGCTTTGCTTTCTCCTCAGAGGCTATAAACAGTGTAATTGCCCATAGATATAAGGTACCACACAGCCCTTTCTAAGCAAGCACACTTATTCTTCAAATGAAATCATTACAGAAAAAACATTAAAACAATTAAAAAACACTACACACATGCTAATAAGCTTATCTGGAATCACCCAACTCCAACAAGAGCTCTGACAGGTGATCTGTTCTTCAAACTCCATCAAGAGGTTTTTTCGATGTCACAAGTTCATAACAGCTGCTAGCTTAGAACAAGCATCCATGAATAGGTCAAGTTCTTCCAACCCTTCCCCCGAAGGCATGGCGTTTCTCTCGGACAGAATGCCCCATCCACTTGCTGGATAAATAGGCCCTCGCTTGGCCCATTTAAACACTCAGGCTATTAAGGAGAAGATTTCCTGACAGTCTGTTGGTTCTCTGGAGAGTCCAGTCTGAACAAGTACATCCAAGCCTCTCCAGGTGCTGGTTGCTCTCTGGAGGATTACAATCTGAATGAATTTGCCTAACCATCCTCCCCGTTCTTAGCTCCTGGAGGGATGTGGTCCCCCTCCCCCATGGAATTACTTATAATCCCTGGCCCACAATAAACTTAATTCAGTAAGATTTGTCCACAATATTGCAGGAAGTTACCAGTTCTGTCACACCAGTCTCCCCACTATCCACAGTCTCCTTGTCTCAATCTAATGCTCCACTAAAGGTTGGGCTCTTATCCACTCTGCATGTAAATCAGATGGTTTCTTCGTCCATGCTGCCTGGGCCCAGCAGCACAGGGGAAAAAAAGAAAAAAAGAAAAACAAAAAAAAAAAAGACGCTGCCTGTCTCAGTTCAGGTGCTTGAACTTGGACCATGCAGGGCCCACAACCAGGGGCGGCTCCAGGCACCAGCATGCCAAGCGAGGGCGGTAGGCAGAGCGTCTGCTGGTCCCGCAGCTTCGGCGGACCTCCCGCAGGCTGCTGCCAAATTCGCGGGACCAGGGACCTCCCGCAGGCAAGCCACCGAAGGCAACCTGCCTACCGTTCTTGGGGCGGCAAAATATCTAGAGCCGCCCCTGCCCACAACAGTGTGAGTTGCAGCTGCAGGGAAAGTCCTACTCAACCTCAGGTTGCAGCATGCCCACAGCAGATGGGATCTTTGGGGAACTTAGTAGCATGTACAAATTACTATATCTTTCAAAGGCTTACAACTTGGCCAAAATTGGACAGATTTTCACAGAGACAGGAGAAGGCACATCTTGGCAACACTCTTCGCCACCTCGGCTCAACTTCTTGATTCAAAGTAATTGTGTCTGTGCAGCTCAGCTGCCCAGTTAACTCCCAGACAAAGCACTGACAGTATGTTTAACAGATTTGCTAACATACGCAACACCACATTTTCAAATAATGTGTTTGCTCTTAATTTTTTTCCCCCGGACTGAGCAGAGAGACTTTAATTAGGGACCTATTCTCTTGAAGCTGGGAAGTGCAAATATCTGAGTTATTCCGCCACATTTCATTTTAAACAATGGAAGGTCCACCTCATTATCTCCCCTCCACACACACTCAAAAATGGCTTAAAAGATTTTGCTCAAACTCTCTCCCTTCCCCCCAACCCCAAATTCTTATATTCAAGTTGACACCAAGCATTCAAGATTTCAGCCCAAACAGTGAATTCAATAAATAGTAACAAGTGGGGTTACAGTGGCAACAGTTTTGCAACCTTGATTACAATGTTCACTATTAGCACAGTTGTTACTACATTGCAAAAAAAGACTTTTTAATCAAAGTAGTAGGATCATAAAGGGTCAGGTCACTAGACGCTAGAGGATTTTGCCCTGGCTCCCCAGCCCTCCTTTTCTACATTAGTTTTCACTCTATTAGAACAGTCATTTTATTCCTTTGCATCAGAAGAGTACAGCGTCACAGTGCATAGGGCAGCTGAAGGGAAGACTTTAGATTTATAGTTGAGGCATATGAGGATCTAGCGCACTCAAACCTTTTTTGCATGGCTGAACATATGTATAAGCCCACATTGATAGACTGTATATAATGCATATGTGTATCTGTAGCAATAAGATTAAATGCACTTTCATACTGCAGCCTGAAGTCTTTATATTTTAGTTTTTCTTAAAAACTCTATGACTTTAGCATTAGCCAAATTGATGTAGAAATGCACTTGATAGAAACTTCACACATTAATAGGGGCTATGATTACTAACCTCTTTAATAGAGTCTTCATTAGGCAGCATAGAGCACAAACATGTGATGTAGGCTTGGCGAAAAGATGATGATACATTTGAAATTTCTGGAGAATCTGCACAGAATTTTGACAAGAAAGTAGCTTGCGGAATGCAGTTTGACTTCATCAAGTGTTTTACTCGCATCTGCAGAAAGGAAGGCCCTTCTCGTGTAACCAATTTATTGGCTAGGAAAATGAAAAAAAATCTTTGAGAATATACCAAATTTACAGTTGGCACTTAGTTCTCATTGCATTCACACCACTTTGATTTTGTAAGAAACAGGCTGAGGTCTGGTCAATGTTTAGACAAGAGATATGAAACACTTGTTCAGTACAAATGGACAGTAATGAATAAGCAATGGTGTTTTCACACAAATTAGCACACTAGCACTGCACCTGTGTAGCGATAAGGGAATGCTATGCTACAAAAGTAGTGCTAGTATATTAGTACGGGACGGTAGCCTCTTTGGCTCAATACACAGCACAGCACAGCATTAGGAGACACTGACAGCGATGGCACTACTCAGATCCTATAGTACTTTTCATACAAGTAGAAATATTAAAGTTGATCAGGACAACCAGGGTAAAAATCTAGTAACTGGGTTTTGTCTACCTACACTTTTTCCTGTACTTTAAGTTGGGTAAGTTTAATATATTTTATTTCTACACCATCTATCCACGACTAGAAAATTAAGTATCTCAAACAATACACTAAACACTACATGTTCAGCCAAAATAAAAGCAGGTTTTATGAAATGTGTCTAAAATCTAGTTATAACACTACCAAAACATTACAAAATATAGAAGTCCTTTTCTGACATTAATTCTGTGGCACTCTGAAAGGAGGAAAGCACTACTTGACTTCCAACAGGAATTAATTCATAGAAGTTCTATGGCCTGTGTTACACAGGAGGTAAACTGGATGATCACAGTGGTCCCTTCTGCTCTATGAATCTACGAAAAGCATTCTAAATACACAGGAGTCCTGTATTCAGATTCGAGCCCAACCCAATTTTAAAAACCCCAAAATAACATGGTTTCAGTGGCACAGGTGACTACTCAGAGACCCCGCCTAAGTACTATCCCACACAACACCCTGGTACATACTTGGATGGCTAGCCTGAGCCCTGGCCTCCATCGCTGCAGCCATATTGCTATTTTCAGTGTGCTTGCTCAAGCAAAGCTTGCAGTCTGTCTATCCACGTTCCCAGCTGCAGTGCAGAGACACACTCATTGGTGCCTGAGCTAAGATTCCCTAAAAAGGAGGTTGTCTTCAATTCATTTGTGATCATTTATGTTCCATGAATAGTACTAATACCCATTGTTTGCATCGCTGAGTTCTTCCCAGAATGGGTGACCAACTCATAATGCTCCCAACATATACTACGGTTCAGCAGAAGGGTGATACTTATTAGGCACCTAGAAGATCTGATGTTCAAAGATGTCAAGCAGATGAAGCTCTCATTAACTTCAGTAAGGTTTGTTGGCATTCAGAACTTCTGAAAATCATATCACTTATTTAAATCCTATCTATGGATTAAGAGCCTCCACTTTAGACATCCAAGTTTGAACTACATCTGCAGTACTGACCAATTCCCTTCCTTCAGCGGCTAGTCTTCCACATGAAGGACCTGGAGGAGGAGGGCCTATTGCATTATTTGGTCCATGGGCAATATGTTTGAGACCCCTGTGCTAAAGAAAGCGCTCCAAGAAATTGTAGAAAAGAAGGCAGGAAGTGTAGCTGAGCAGAGGCAACATATATTAAACTCTCCAGGTACTAGTAAGCAACCTTTTCTTCCTCCTTTGAGAAGTGCATCTGTAAACCACCTGCCTTGGGAATGTCGAAAGTAGTAACTGATTACAGGAAGACAGAAAAGAAGGGCTTCAATTAAACTGATTTCTCTATCACTCTCATCCATATCATGTATCATATCATGGTGTCAAATATAGACTAGCGCTGTGTAAAAGTAAGACTGAACCTTGCCTACCCTAGAGAACTAAACTGATGACAGCACTAGTGTAAAGTACCCCGTAGCAGGGCAGTCACCCCACTCTGGCTCAGAAAGAGTTAAATGCCAGCCCTCAGAGAGGGCTGGGGCTGAGCGCCAATCAGGAAGAGACAGGAGGCAGCTAATCACAGCTGGCCAAGCCATTATAAAAGAGAGCAGATCAGAAGGAGTAGTCAGTCTCTCTTCAGCCTTGGAGAGAGATGGACCTGGCTACCTGAAAGAGCAACAGGTACCTTGGACAGCACAGTGCTGGGGCAGGGCAGGAGGAGCTGGAGAAGCTCCAGCCTGGCAAACCCCAGGCAGAGGCCTTGCTGTCAGGGCCAAAAGGAGATACTAGGGCTGTGGGGAAGCAGCAAGGGAAGGAAGAGGTAGTGGTCCAACCCCCTTGGCCAATGATGAGTGGCCACTTCAGACTGCAGCTTGCCCTTGAGGGAAGAGACTAGATGAAGACTGGCAGTGGGTCACTGAGACAAGGTGGGATTTGGGTTCCCTAGGGAGGGGAGGACGCCAAATGTGTGGGGACACTGCTGCAGGGTAGTACCCAGGAGAAGGGGCACAACAGGCTGGTGAGGGACGCGGGGCCTGAAGTACAGTGGTGGAGATTGACTAGGAAGCAGGTACCAGTAGGGAAAGACTGGCCAGCAAAAGGTGCTCCAAGGCTGGGGTGAGCTGCAAGCCCTGGCAGCACTCTACCCCCCACCCAAACCCTCAGGGTATTTTTAGTGTAAGTCAGGAATAGGTCACAGGTTTCCATGAATTTTTGTTTATTGCCAGTGACCTGACTTTTACTAAAAATACCTGTGACAGAATCTTAATCTTAATAATGCAACACTCATGCACTTCCCCCTTCACTGCCTCTGCACACAGATGGGTGCTGTACTTGCAGATAAGATGCTGCAGATGGATACCACTACCTAGCTGAGGCCTTTATATGCCACTGAAATGAGTGCCTCACATTTGGACAACCAATTCGTCCCTGGTCTTGCAGAGGGCTGGAGTGCTAGGGGAAAGCTGTTACGAAACTCAACTGCTATTGTCCTGACTGATGCCATATCAGGCAGGAAGTTCAGGTACGAGAGAAGGGTAGGAAATGATGGGTCAAACCACCAGTCAATTTTATTTCTACCTTCTTACTCTGAACTTTTCCAGCTGAAACTATATCCCCCATTTGCTCCTTCCCCTCATTTCTGAAGTCTACCTGCAAGATTTCCTTGTCATAACTCCAAAGAGGTCCTGTTTTGCCATCCATTGCTCAAAATGCCCATCCTACCTGTGATGATTTGTGGAATCTGCCTGCACAGCTTATAAACTCTGTTTTTAATACCGGGGGATCTTTTGATATGGGGTTCTTTATCTTATCTGTTGACTCTTTACTCCACAATGGATTGAAATGGTACATGACAATAGAGGGTTGATAAATCAGGATAGTTATCTACTGAACTGACATCCTAGACAAAAGACTAGCTTCTACCCTGTAGAATTGGTTTGTCAGGGAAAGGTTGCCTGGCAATAAAGTCACCTGGTAAGACTCTAGGTCATCACTGAGGCTGATCAGGAGTCACTTGATAGAGGAGACTGCAAAGTTACAAAGAAATGGAGTGGCTTTATTAGAGTGTGTTTTTGGCCATTTTTTCCAATCAGTATAAGATATGGAAAGCTACTGCAGTAGCAGGAAGAGGTCAGGGACATAGATGATATCCCAAGGACTCTCAAGGGAAAGGTGATCTAGAGTGAGGGGCTGTGTGTTCTGGATGTTTGTTTTTCTACATCTCTGCCCTCTGTGTATTTCTCGTGCTTAAGTAAAGAGCAATACCGTGTTAGATGTCTATGCAAAGTGACTATTATATGCTATATATGAGAGAGAGAGAGAGAGAGAGAGAGAGAGAGAGAGAGAGAGAGAGAGAGCGAGAGAGAGAGAGAGAGAGAGAGCGAGCATATAATGATGGTCCCTTGAAAAGGTAAACCAGAAGGCTCACACCAAGTGAGATTCTGGGAGAAGGTCTGTTTAAACTACAGGAGTGTCTGAGGTGTCAACATTGAGCTCAGAGACTAGGCTGCTGGGTCAGATGGTTACAGCTCTCAAGAGAGGGTCCTAGACAAAAAAAGTGTGCTAGGGACCCCAAGACAGTGAGCAGTGACTGGACTCTGTTCAAGCAGCAAAGAGTCCTGTGGCACCTTATAGACTAATAGACATATTGGAAAATGAGCTTTCGTGGGTGAATACCTACTTCGTCGGATGCATGCGACAAAGGGGTATTCACCCATGAATAAGGTGCCATAGGACTCTGCTGCTTTTACAGATCCAGACTAACATGGCTACCCCTCTGATTCATAGATTCATAGACTCTAGGACTGGAAGGGACCTCGAGAGGTCATCGAGTCCAGTCTCCTGCCCTCATGGCAGGACCAAATACTGTCTAGACCATCCCTGATACGACATTTATCTAACCTACTCTTAAATATCTCCAGAGATGGAGATTCCACAACCTCCCTAGGCAATTTATTCCAGTGTTTAACTACCTTGACAGTTAGGAACTTTTTCCTAATGTCCAACCTAAATCTCCTTTGCTGCAGTTTAAGCTCATTGCTTCTTGTTCTATCATTAGAGGCTAAGGTGAACAAGTTTTCTCCCTCCTCCTGATGACACTCTTTTAGATACCTGAAAACTGCTATCACGTCCCCTCTCAGTCTTCTTTTCCAAACTAAATAAACCCAATTCTTTCAGCCTTCCTTCATAGGTCATGTTCTCAAGACCTTTAATCATTCTTATTGCTCTTCTCTGGACCCTCTCCAAACTTCTCCACATCTTTCTTGAAATGCGGTGCCCAGAACTGGACACAATACTCCAGTTGAGGCCTAACCAGCGCAGAGCAGAGCGGAAGAATGACTTCTCGTGTCTTGTTTACAACACACCTGTTAATGCATCCCAGAATCACGTTTGCTTTTTTTGCAACAGTATCACACTGTTGACTCATATTTAGCTTGTGTTCCACTTTGACCCCTAGATACTGGACTCTGTTCAGGCTCCTGTGTACTTAGAACACCCGGAATTCGGCCTTTGGGTCCCATCAACAATCTGATGGGCTGCTGACAGGGAGAGACCAACCACATCTATGACACACTCTGTCTTTCAACTGTGACCTTCATTTTGGGCTCAACTAACTGGTAAATTCAACCATATTCCCTATTCACATCTCTGTACATGTCCACAAACAGATCCTCTCTGCTCTCCCTCTTTCTGTACAATGTTCCACCACCATGGATTAAGTCTGCCCATCTGCCCCTCTCCCCCTGGTCAAATGTAGAGCATCAGTTATCACTACAGTAACAAAAACATGTTAGTGCTAATAAACATAGCAAAGCCTCAGCCATCATCTGGAATCCCAAGGGATGTGATCAAATTAATGAAGTTCAGTTTCAAATTCTACTGGCTGCTAAAGTTGCCTACTTTACTGGTGGATTAAGAATGGTAAGAACATGACATCTCTGTCATAACATGGAGCATAAAGACAGGTGGGGGATGGGCATTGACCAGTGACTGTTCTCTGCTCAAAGATGGGGGGGGGGGGGAATGGCAAGGTGACAGTGAGGAGGAATTTTGCCAGTTCTGCTAATTTTTATATGATATAGCCCTTCTGATCCACCCACACCACTAAAACTCTTGTCCAAACTCATCATCTCCTCACATTTCAGCTACTGCAACACCCTCTTTTCCGGCCTGACAAACCCAGTCTTGCCCTGTTCATATCCATTCAGAATGCTGCTGCAAAAGATCATTTTCCGAGGCCCTCATTTTGACCATGTCATTCCTCTCCTTGAATGCCTTCGTCATTCTCTTCTGTGTCAAACATAAGCTGCTTGTCTTCACTTTCAAGTACAGTCCCTACCCTACCCATCATCTCTTGTTCACTATCAGGTTTTTGATGCTCGTCTCCAATTGGCCTATGATGCCAGTCTCCACAGCCCACTTACGTTTTCAAACAAGTACCTCTGTGCTTTCTCTCCTGCTGTCCCATGTGCTTGGGAGGTGCCCCTCAAACATCTGCAAAGCTACCTCACCCTTTAAATCCCTATCAAAACTCTTCTTTGCCATGATGCTTAGAACGATTAGGCTTCTTGTGTTCATAGACTACTGCCTATCATGCTGACCAATATTGCCTCACTGTCTCCTTTTACTCCCACCATATGTCTGCTGTCTTTTGTCTTGTAATTAGATTATAAGTTCCTTTGGGCATAGACCATCTTTTCGTTTTGTGTTGGCAGAGTACCTAGCACAATGGGGCTGTGGCCCATGACTAGGGCTCCTAGGCACAATGGATAATATAAATAATAAATAATTTTGAACTCTTAATACCTTCATTGAAGGGGTGAGGTTGTTAATTTTTAATAAAGAATTCCTTTAGTCAAATGTTTGTGCATCTAATTTAAATAGGTATCAAAACCAAACAAAAACCAGGTCTGACTAAAACGTCCTTCCACTCTTAAGAATTCAGCTTTCATTCTTTTGCCTCTTGCAATATCAGGAGGCTTACAGTCTAGGTATGATCTAATTTCTAATGGAAAAAAGCAAATTACTTTCAGGCTTTCTTTGTACATCTTCAAACAGTGTTTCTCAATCTTTTTGATACCAGGGAATGGCTTGCTGCCTTCCTAAACTGTATCAGGTAGATCAGGAACTGGCGCCGGTCCATAGACTGGTCATTGAGAAACACTGTCCTAAGGGAGCAAACAAGCACATGTATGAAGAGGAGATTCCTCACCTTGTGCTGTAACTGAGGTTCTTTGAGATGAGTGTCTCTGTGGGTGTTCCACTTTAGGTAGTTGATCACCCTGAGCCTTTAGTTGGAGAATTTCAACAGCAGTACCTGGCTGTGCTGCACTGCACATGTGCTCTCCCAATCTCACGCCTGTCCTGATAGCTGATTAGTGCTGTACAGCCGCCCCCAACTCAGTTCCTTCTCTACCACAGAGGACTAATTAGAACTCTGAAGTAAGGAGGAGGATGGGGCACCCACAGGGGGACACATCTTGAAGAACCTCACTTACTGCATAAGGTGAGTAACCTTCTTCGAGTGATGTCCCTGTGGATGCTCCACTTTAGGTGACTGAAGAGCAGTGCTCCTCAGGTGTAAAGAGGGGTTCACAGTTAATTCTGAATGGACAATAGGACCATGTGTTCCAGCTGAACGTCAGCTGCTGAGACCTAGTCGATGACAGAGTGTTGTATTAATGTGTTGGGTGATATCCAAGTAGCTGCTTTGCATATGTCATTAACAGGCACATCATTCAAGAAGGCAACTGGTGTGTGTACAGCTCTTGTAGGGTGTGTTCTGACCCATTAAGGAGGTTGTAGCCCATGTTGATAGTAGCAGAGCTGGATGCAGCCCGAAATCCATTTGGAAAGTCTCTGCTTAGAGATGGGTTTGCCTTTGGAGCTTTCTGTTGTAGAGGGGAACAGATTAGAAGAAGTTTTTCTGAATGGCTTGGTCCTCTCTAGATAAAAGACTAATGCCCTTCTGACATCCAATATGTGGAATGTTGCCTCTTGCCTGTCCTTATGAGGTTTAAGAAAGAATGTGGGAAGATGGATGGGTTGGTTAAGGTGGAATGAAGGGAATTTAGGCAAGAACTTAGGATGGGGTCTCAGAGTAACCTTATTCTTTAAAAAGAATTGTATATGATGGGACTGCCATAAGGGCCTCTATTTCTCCGACATGCCTCGTTGACATTATGGCTACTAGAAAGGCTACTTTAATGGAAAGATGTAGTAGTGAACATGTAGCCAGAGGTTTGAATGGAGCAGTTAGAGTTCAAAGCACTAGGGTAGGGTCCCATGGAGAAGTTGGAGCTCTGAGTTGAGGTTACAAATGCCCTGCAGGAATCTTTTAGTAGTTGGGTGTGCAAAGACTGAAAAGCCATCCAACCTTGTGGTGGAAGGTTGTACCTGTGGACAAGTATACTCATAATGAACTCATTGAGACCCCTGATTTCTTAAGGTAAAGTGTGTAGTCCACGACTACGGGCAGGGGCGAATTTGTGGCTTCAATCTGTTTGTTTGGGCACCACGTGTGGAAACTCTTCCTTTTGTGGAGGTATGTCTAGCGATTAGTTGGCTGTTTACTGTTTAGCAAGATATCCTTAACTTCTTCGGAGCAGACCATCTCCTTGCCTTGGAACCACTGAGGAGCCAGGCTCTCAGACGGAGCATCTCTAGGTCCGGGTGCAGAGTTTGGCCTGCATCCTGAGAGGAGATTTGGAGAAAGTGGAAGGACTTGCGGCTGGCATACTGGCATCTGTTATAAAGTATGGATACCATGTTTGCTGGGCCACGCTGGAGCTATCAGGATAACTTTAGCTTGATCAGATCTGATCTAGTGTATGAATCTAGGCAGTAGTGGGATGGGAGGGAAGGCATACAGGAGAGGCGAGTCCCTTCGGATGGGAAAAGCATCTCCTCTGGATTTTGGTCCCAGACCCGCTCTGGAGCAAAAACATTGGACATCTGCTGTTTCAGCTCATGGCAAATAGGTCTATCGGGGGAACTCCTATCATTGAAATATGCTCTGGATCACGGAGATGTTTATTTCCCCCTTGTGGTCGTGTGAGAACTTGTAGCTTAGGGTATCCATTGTGATGTTCTCAGATCTCGGTAGGTAGGTGGCTGATACATTGATGTTGCATTGGATGCACCACCTCTACAACTTTATGGCCTCTGTGCATAGGGAGTGTGATCTCATTCCTTCCTGTTTATGTGGAACATGCAGACCACATTGTCCTTCATGATCTGTATGGTTCTGTTTTTGATTAGAGGCCTGAAGTGCACCCTGGCATTGCGAACTGCTCACAGTTCCAGAATGTTGATTCCAAAGGAGACCTGCCCTGTACTGTGAGGCTAAGTGGTCACCCCATCCCAGTAGGGAGGTGTCCACTGTAATTATCATTTGGGGGTGGGGGCGGGGGAAGGGATCCGCTGGAAGTGGAGTCCTGCGCACACATTGTGCAGGTGGACAGACCATTGTAACGAGTCCTTGACCTTCACTGACATGCTTGTTCAGTCTGTGTTTGTGAGAGATGTACACAGTCCTGAGCCAAGCTTGCAGGCAGCACGAGTAGTCTGGCTTGATTTACAATGTATGTGATCGCCACCATGTGATCTAGGAGACAAAGGCAGGTCCTGGTGGATACCAGTGGACTGCGTATTATGGTATCAATCAAGTTTGTCAGGGTGACAAATCTCTGAGGCAGCAGTGATGCTTTCGCCTCTATACAGTTTAGGTGGACCCTAATAAAGGAAGATGTCTATGTGTGGAGTATGCCCAAGAGACTGTGCTGAGATTTGGTAACCTCTTGAAGAGGGATTTGAAGTGTGTCAGCTGTTCTTTTGAACAGTTCCTGAAACTGTCTGAAATCATCTCTGGTGGTAGGGAGCAGAGGCATGGTGGTCTTGTCAGGTGAGAAAGATGAGTTAGTTGCGGAATAGCCTCCTGGTATAACTCCAGCTCTGTTTCCTCAAAGGTTTGTTCCCAGGAGATGTCAGGTGGTGCTACTGGCTTTGGTGAGGAGTGTCTAGAAATTTCCCTGCTGCTTGATAGCTTGGGAAAATTTTGCCTGTATACTGCCCACAGGTCCCAGACTGACCATTGTGGTGGGAAAGGCACAGGTGGGGATCCCCATACCACCCATGTATGTCTGGTCTAGGATAATGTCTAGTGTGCTCTTGTGGCTCAGATCTGATACTGGTCCGCAGGGGCAAGGAATGCTGAAATGAATAACGTTCCCCCTGTCACTGCATCTGTGCTTTCAGCATCGTGCACACCACCTGCTGCATCTGACCCTTCCCCCACCACCATCCCCTCCAGTGATAGTACCAAGGAGAGGAAACCCAGATTCCAAGCTCACTGTCAGGTCCTTAGGTGCAAGGAACTGCTGTAGTCTCAATAATGGAGGAGGCACTTGCATTTGTTGCGGTGCCGAGAATTGCTGAGGCACCAGAAGTAGTGCAGCACCATGGGGATAGGTGCTGATGTTGACTGCACCAAGGACTAATGAGGCTTTGGTGATGATGCATCAGTGATGTGTGGCAGAGCCAGGAGGCGGTGCCAGTGACTTAAACTGCAGAGGCACTCGGTACCGAGGATTTTCTTGTTGCTGCCAGTGCATAGTGGAAAGGGCAGTCTTTTCTTCCTTCTTGGAACCTGCCCACTTAAGGTCTGTGGCTTCAGTCCCTGCTCACTCAAAGGTACTTTGCTGCAGTGTGGTCCAGTCGGTACCTATGCAGTACAGCGAGCTGGGGAACGCTTCTTCTTAGATGCAGGTTTGATAGGAGGAGAGGAAGCTCTCCTCTTTGCAGGTCTTTTAGGAGACAGGTTCCTTCCACATGAAGCTGAAGAGGGGGAACTATTAGAAGCTGCCACCTTCAGTAACTGATCACCAGAAGTTTGCATTCCTGGGTCTGAGGCAGGCTTAAATTTGAGGTCCCTTGCTTTCTTTGTATGGGCCTTCAGATGATGACAATGAGTGCACTTCTGGGGTACATGTGTTTCCCCCAGGCACCTGATGCATTATGACTGTCCATCAAAGATAAGAATTGCCTCATGGCAGGAGATGCAATGTTTAAATCTAGAGATCCTGGCATTTCAAAGGGAATATCCCATGACAGGGTGAAGTTATAAAGAAAAATAGAAAGTCCTAATCAACTAATCTATTATATACAAAAACTGCTAACAAGAATTCCTGAGGTAAAGCAAGTGAAGACACTGCTGGAGCTCTGACTTGGACAAAGGGGCAGTTGAGAAGGAACTGAGTGTGTGTGGGGGGGGGGGGAGGGGGGGGAGGAGAAATACAGCTGCACAGCACTAATCAGCTACCATGACAGGTGCAAGACAGGGAGAGTGCATGTGCAGCCCAGACAAGTACTGCTGCTGAAATTCTCCAACTAGAGGCAGAGAGTGCTCAATCACCTAAAGTGAAGCACCCACAGAGATCACTTGAAACACTTATTTTTATCATTTTCAAGTAACCTTTGAAATTCTCTCCATTTGCAACAGACGCATTGGTCAGAAGTGGTGAAGAGTTAAGCACGTCAACCTACTGAAAAGTATTGGGAAAGGAGAGAAAATTCCACATTAGCAGGAAAAGAATGAAACATTTCTCTGGCAGATTTTTTAAATGGTGGTTCTTTTAAGATGCTCAAATTTACAATGTCAGAAATGGCCTGGTGCTGAGATACATTATTAAAGATGATTAATGGACAGAGTACCAGTGAGAAAGTTTCATGATAAATGCAGTTTAATGCGTGGCTAGCATCATACAGCTCCAACTGAAATACCGCCAAATTATGTAATAATGAGCAGCTCAAATCAGGACTGACAGGTATCTGTCCCCAACCGAAGGGTACCAACAGTTTACTGAACTCCATATGTTATAAATCAGAATCTCAGTTCTTACCTTCTTCTGCTTCTACTGGCTGTTGTGATAGAATTTTAAGAAGAACTGGATTTTTCCACACGCCTTCTCTAGTAATGTCAACCAATATTTGGAGATTATTATTCCCAAATTCCAGTAAAGCATCATGTGAATCCTATAAAACAAACAAAAACACAAACCCAAAATCCATTAAGAGAATTTTAAGTAAGAAAGATTAAATATTGAATCTAACTTCGGAAAGACAAACCACCAGCAATATCGTTTTGGCATTATACCACCAGAAAATGTATTTAACATCTTTCAATTACATTATGGTCATTCCTGAATGCATCATTTCTATTGTGCTGTGTTGGGACACTACAATGCTGCTCGTTAGCAAGCTGGCCCTAAATTCTGCAGCTAAGTCTTCAGGTTTCTACAGCATTCTGCCAGCTTCAGTTAGAGATTTTTATTGAATTAAATGAAAAAGACATGTCCCTATAGTAGACCCTAGACTATTCATTTTTATATTAAATATGTTTACACCATTTCCTCATTTTCTGCGTGCCTCAAATTTTCCTAGTTTCAATACAGCTAAACAGAATTTGTCAGAGGAAAAGATGGAGGTTTTGGCAGATGATTAGGGATAGATGGGGCTTTTAGTACCAGATAAAATATAGGGTGTGGCTTGAGAATTGTAAGATAAGGACATTAACTTGACCATTTTATGAGAAACAATGCAGATGGCTCAAACTGTCATCTTTCAGAGTTAACACTCCAGTGAGATGAGTAGGGCCAGTTCACAACCTCAGAGAGAATAGCTATTTACCTTGTAGTAATCGTGGTTCTTTGAGATGTTGAAGACGCTGTAGATCCCACTATAGGAGTGCATGTGCCTTGTGCATAGGAGAGTCATGCACTCAACTTTCTCACACTCCCATGCCAGAGCATAAAGGGCATGAGATCATAACCTTCCCTCAGTTCCCTCCCAATTCAAAGTTCATGTTAGTTGAGGACTCCTAAAGCATGGACAGAGGTGGGATTATGGGATTCACACATTACAACAACATGAAGCAGCACAGTTATTGTAGAATAAGTAACCACCCTCTTTTTGTATGTGTCGGTGTGGATCACTCCCATGATAGGTGACTGGCATGCAATACCACTTCTGGATGGTGGGATGAGGCATATCAGCTGCATCAGTCAAACGTGGATCATAGCGCTACTCTCCAAAAACTGGCATCTGTTCAGGCAACTAAGTCCAATGCATAATGCCTGACAAAAAGTGAGTGTTGCGCTCCATGTCACTGCCTTGCAATGCAAATTGGAGATCTCTCAGGCAGGTGGAGGATGAGCTCTAGTAGAGTAAGTCTTGATATTCGGTGGGAGAGGTACAGAGCCAACTGGTAACAATGAGATACATTGCATTAGGTAGTTAGATATTCTTTGTGATGTGATGGCCTGGCCTTTGGAGCTAGAAATAACTGTGGGGGGCGGAGGGGGGGGGGGGGGAGAGAATCTGAACTGTCGCTGTTGTAAGAAGACACACCAGATGTTCTCCCAGGATTAAAAACTTTTATCCAGATGAAGAGTGGGTTTTTGGAAGAAGACAGGCAGGTTAACTATTCACACAAAATTCTGAGACCACCTGAAGGACCATCTTAGGGGGAGGTTTTAGCACCACATTGTCCCTATGAAACATCATGAGTGCTTGGCATTCACTATAAGTGCTTGGCACTCACTCTCTCTTCTGGCCAAAGTGATACCATCCAGGAACACCACGAAGGTACTGGAAGACAGGCTGGAGTACTTCAGAGGCAGCAAATACTCGAGGATCTTCCGAATCCAAGCCTGCACAGGGTCCACACTACGATGAGCCCCCCATATTGAGACCTCTTCCATTTAGACAAATAAGTCCTTCTGGTGGATATAGTCATCCTCTCTATCAGGATCTCTTGGACTTGCCTACAGCAATCCCCGTCCATGGTATTTCACCAGCCAATACCCTGGATGTTACAGGGACTTCAAACGTGAATGGACTATCTGACTGTGGTGCTCTGAAATCAGATCCGGGCTGCCTGGGAGTTGAATGGATATCTGTGGCAAGACTATCAACCAAAACTGCTTTACCCAGTAGCATACTGTGACAGATGAGACACCTTGGAAGTGTGGAAACTTCAAAAGACTATTATAGTGAGATGTGCCAAATGCTAAGGGCCCTAGGATTAGTCAAACTTGTGTCTATAATGCTATATGTATCTTTGTGAGCTTGGGTCTGCGTTCTGTCTCCTCTAGGGGGAGAGTTACCAAACTTTTGCCAGGAACTAAAAATCAATGGAGGTAAATAACTGCAAATTCATGATCAGGTAAACACTCCAGAGAAGTTTGGGTCAGTTACATATACTGGTTCAGACCATGTTCAAGAGGCCAAGGAGACAAAGAATGGCGTCTGGTACAACGGGTTGGCATGAACTGACTTATGAACCTCATTTTGATTTAAAAATTGATGTGATTGTAGTTAACAGGGTAAAACCCTGCCCAGAAGAGAGTTTGAAGAACTGGATCTTGCCAAGGTCTTTAAATGGAAAATAAGAGACACCAGCTAAGCTTATCAGGAATATCAAAACAATATAATTTTATGATGTTTTATCTGTAATGCTTTTGTCCTAAAATAAACGTATACTATGCTTTGTGAAAGCTGGCTGGTCACTAGTGGATACTGTCATTGTCCCTTCAGCAACCTGAGAGATACAGCAAATTTTAGGGGGACTGCAAGCCTAAATCCTCAGTCTGGAGGATGAGGAATTTGGATCCCTGCCCACAAAAAGATGACAGCTGGAGACCTGAGATCTAAAGGGGCACTTTTAGGTCTTGGGGGCCAGAGATGCCATTAACCTCACAACTATGATAGGAGTATGAGAATGACTGTGGCCTCATCCCTTTTGATTCTGGATGTCACCCTAGAGATCAGGCAAATGTGTGGAAGGGCATGAAGGAGGCCTGGTTTCCACAGCAAAAGGAAGGTGTGTGTTGACGACCCCAGGCTCATGACCCCACTGGAACAAAAGTTTTGGCATTTGGTGGAGAGCCTGTCTTCACAGGAAGCCATTCCCCCCCACCCAATGATGGACTATCCGCTCTGTGATGGATCTCTGCAGAGAGGACTCATGATAGGGCCTGGTGAAATACATCCTAGAATACTCAAGGAGCTGACTGAGGAGATTTCGGAGCCATCAGCAACTACGTTTGAAAACTCATGGAAGATGGGAAAGATTCCAGAAGACTGGAGGAGGGCAAATATAATGCCAATCTATAAAAAAGGGAAAAAAGGACAAACTGGAGAATTATAGACCATTCACCTTAACTTCAGTATCTGGAAAGATAATGGAGCAAATAATTAAACAATCAATCAATTTGCAAACACCTAGAAGATAATGTGATAAGTAATTAACAGCATGGATTTGTCAAGAAGAAATCATGTCAAATCAACCTAATAGCCTTCTTTGAAATGATAACAAGCCTTGTCGATAGGGAGGAGGGGGGGAAGCAGTAGATGTGAAGTATCTTGACTTCAGTAAGGCTTTGGCACTGACTCATCTGATCTTCTCATAAACAAGCTAGGGAAATGAAACCTAGATGGAGAAGGTAGGTGCATTACTGATTGGAAAACCATTCCCAGAGAGCAGTTATCAGTGGTTCACAGTCATGCTGAAAAGACATAACGAGTGGGGTCCCATGGGGATTGGTCCTGGGTCTGATTCTGTTCAATATCTTCATCGATTTAGATAATAGTATAGAGCAGTGGTGCACAAACATTTCCATTTGCACCCCTCTTACCATTCATGGAATTTGTCAACCCCCTGCCACTACTCGTAATGTGAAGTAGCCCCCTTCGCGTTGCTGCTGGCAGCAGCGCTGCCTTCAGAGCTGGGTGGCTGGAGAGCGGCTGCTGCTGGCTGGGGTGTTCACATTGTTTGTGGCATGGGAGGACTATTTTTTTAATCCTGCTCCAGTCCTGCCCCAAAATATCCACTCTATTTTTATCCTGCTCCCACTATTATGGCAGAGGGTCCTGTGGGACCGATGGAATCTTAGTTTCTTCCCACCACCCCCTGAGAACCTCATGTGCCCCCCAGGAGGGCACTCCCCCACCCCCTGTCTGTGCACCACTGGCACTGAGGGTACACTTACAAAGTTTGCAGATATCAAGCTGAGAGGGGTTGCAAGTGCTTTGGAGGATAGGATTAAAATTCAAAATGATCTTGACAAACTGGAGAAATCGTCTGAAGTAAATAGGATGAAATTCAATCAAACGCAAAGTACTCAAAAAAAAATCCGATCTTGTGCTTATGAGATATATGTGCCCCTACAGCACAATCCATGCTGCCACATACTCGAAGGCTATCTGCAGACTCAGGCACACAGCACTACATCAGTTCACATTTTTAAGCTTTTTCTTGCAATCTATCAACCTATTAACCTTAAACACGGAGGAACTACATCCTCAACCTAAAGTACAACTTTTTTTACTCTGCCGTTTACAAGAAATATTGGGAAACCACCTTCTCAGACCATGAAATCCTTCAATCTATTTTTCAGCAAGCAGGTAAGTTATGTCCCTCTAGTGACTAGAGTACACAAATGAGACTCCTACTGCCCATTACGCTGAAATTTAGTTAGTTTTTGCTTTTCTAGAATTTTGCATTTCTTCTAGATTGCACAATAAACCACTTTGTTGTTCTCAGCACTAGTGATCAGTGTTATTATGCACATTTTAACATTGCAGGGCTACATTTAGCATCTTCTCACTAACCACCACTACTTAACATTTGTAAATAAAGCATTTATTCTCAGTAGATTTTGTGTAAAACCCTGTTTTACAAAGTGGCCTTAGAATACTTGAAGCAAAATAAGTTGTTATCCACCTGGCAAATCCTAGTTGTCACATAGCCCAATCCCACCCACTCCATTCAAACCAATGTTGCTGAAATCACTCTCATCTTGGAATTCCTCCACTGACTTTCCCAGTTCTGACATAACTCCCACAAATTCAAGGCCATGTACAACTATGCCCTAGCCTACATCCTGGACTTACTGCATCTCCACATCCCTAGCCAATGATGCCAGCCTTGTAGTTTAGTTCACTCACTTCTGTCTATGCCTTTTTCCATGATGCCCACATGCATAAGGCTGCACCTGCAATTCCTGCTCTCCATGACACCACCCTCTCACTCAAGTCCCACCTATAAACTCACTTATTCTGTTATACATATACAAATTCATATATTCTAAGGCCAGAAAGGACCGCTGTGATTTTCTAATCTGACCTCCTGTATTACACAGGCCACAGGACTTCCCTGAATTAATTCCTGTTTAAAATAGAGCTTATCTTTTAGAAATCCATCCAATCTGGATTTAACGGTTTCTAGTGATGGAGACTCCACCCAGGGGTGGCTCCAGGCACCAGCAGACCAAGCGTGAGCCTGCAGTGGCAAGCCGCGGCAGTCAGGCTGCCTTTGGTGACATGCCTGCGGGAGGTCCGCCGGTCCCGCTGTTTCGGCAGCAATTCAGTGGTGGGTATGCCAAAGGCGCAGGACTGGCAGACCTCCCGCAGGCATGCCACTGAATCCGCGTTACCAGTGGACCTCCCACAGGCGTGCTGTTGAAAGCCGCCTGACTGCCATGCTTGGGGCAGCAAAATACATAGAGCCACCCCGATTCCTCCACAATCTTTAGTAATTTTTTGCAATAGTTAATTATCCTAACTTAAAATGTGTGGTTTATTTGCAGTGTGAATTTGGCTTACTTCAACTTCCAACCACTGGATCTTGTTACAACTTAAGGAAATACACTTACCTGTATAGACTGATGGAATCCTAACCATGTGTCACATGGCAATTCACTTTCAGGCACAGAAAGCAGTAGTTCAAAACAACTCCTGTAAAAAAAAGAGCTGTATAAGTAAGATAGCTAAAACACTGCTGTAGCAGCATTAGGACGTGGCAGGTCTTGTTTTATTCCTAGATATAAAACTATTTTAAGATGCAGCCATGGTTGAAATCATGTCTTAGTAGCTTAAGAGTAAAAAAAAGGTTACAGGGATGTAGTAATCATCACAAAACCAAGTATTATAAACTCAGGAAATTCAGAACTAATTAAATTTCTAAGAAATCCTAACTATGTTAAAAGTAAGAAATGCACAGTTAAGACATTCAAACAACCATAACTCTGTCATATAATGATGTCATGAAATAACCATAACATGACTGAGGGATTTTAGTGTTTGTGATCCCAGGCTTCATTAAACTGATTTTTTAAGAGTCACAGTACTTTAATATCCCTCCCTCCTTGTGACATCACTAAAGAGAAAAATTAAGGTTAAGTTACTATGGTACAGCATGAGCCTTAATATCACTTAAAGTGCTTTGTGTGAAAGTTTGCCACACAGTACAATGAAATTTAAAACAAAGTGTTTCTGGAAGAAGCATGTTTCAATTGTGGTGTGGGGGTGGAATGATCAGGGAAGCGGATAGGGCAGGAATCAGGGGACGGGCTAATAGTCTAGAAGCATCCTCTAGCCACAAGTGATGTCCCACAGCTCAGGGAGTAAAGGAGCTGGGGGGGTGGAGGGGGAGCTGAAAGAGGTGTAGTCAAAGGAGAAAGCTTGAGACACGAGGCCTGGTAGAAAAGGCCTGAACTAAAGTGGCAGTCAGGCCCTGCTAATATAAAGCTAAGTTAGCAAAAGTCAGGCTGTAAGCAGAAGTCAGGGCCTGCCTGCGCACAACTTCATAGAAGCTGCTAAGAACAGGGCTGGTATTGCAAAAAACACTCATTCTTAAAAACATGCTAGGCACAGGACACTCATGTAAGCACATTCTGTAAGGATGGTATCAGAACACCCTGATACCCACATGGCACACACTCCTCAAAAATAACAGGAACACTCTCACTTCTCTTAGAGATAAGATCAGGATGACAGCATGATGGACAGAGATGTTTTGATCGAATCAACATGTACAAGATAAAAGGCAGTAACTAATCACATCAGAGGGTCAATATGTAATTTGTCTGTTCTGGTGTATAAAGAGGCGTCTCAGAGGAAGTGTCTTTCGCCAACCGAGGCGGGAAGGGGAAGTCCCACCATTCAGTGAGCTGGTTCATTGTTACAGGTGTACATGTCGTAGTGGTCCTGTCGAGTATATGGGATACTAGGACCGTGCTTTGTCAACAACAAACGTAGTTGGGTGCCTTCACTACTGAAACAGTTCTGTGGTTTTATTGGGCAGTTTGATCAAGGTCTGCCGTGTTGGCTATCTGCACATAATTGTGGCAGCATACTGAAGGAACACACACACACAGCCACTAACCAACTACAAGAGATTGTACCAGAGGTGATAATGGAGTTGATTGCTGGGCTGGTGAGCCCATGACCATGAACAGCTAGATAGCCAATTAGGTAAGCTGTCTGTTGTGCCACTCTTCATGCAGTCTCACAGAGAGGCCTTCCTCTGTTCCACTTGGCGTCCGCTGACACGTGTGTGTGTACTGGGCTCTATAATTCTCTGAGAAGCTGCTCTCAGCAGGTAAGTGGATTATTGACTTGACAAGGCCCATGATGCTCACACAAATACTGCCTGGGCAAAGGAGAGTCACTTCCTCCTCCCAACTTGTGGGTAGCATTTGGTCACCTGCATGGAGAACAAGGAAGGCCCCAACTCATTCTATGCAGGGCAAGATGCGGGCAAGTAGGGTTAGACAGGAGTGTGGCAGAGGGAGGTAAGTGGGACCATTCAGAAATGGTTCCTGTCTGGGGAAAAGGTTCTTTTGTCTACAGCAGTACTGCAGCAACTGAGTTCTGCATGGCAGGTTTCCCTTGTGGACAACTTGGGTCTTTAGCACAGGGGCAATTTGCTGCACATGGCCCTGTCTTTGCAGTGACAAAAGGCAAGAGCACAGCCAGGCTGCAGGTAATACCAAAGCACACAGCCCTGCTCTAGAACAAAACAAGATTTCTCCTTGTGTCCAGGCTCCTGTTAAATCACAAAGCAAGGCAGCCCACCCAGCATGGCTCAGCAGTTCCTGGATTACAGGACTGCTAGAGGTAGAGATGCCACCCCTCTATAATCTACAGCCATCTGAGGCAAATACCTGCCGCGCCCCCTCTCCAGGAGATTCTTTCAATACTTCTCCTAGCATTAGAAAGTACAAGTTCATCCACAGGCAGTGCCTGTTTGATGAGCCTCCTGCAGCATTTCAAACCAGCAGTTCACTAACAGATCTACAAGGGGACCGCCAGCTGGGGAAGCTGATTGTTTTTGGGGTAAATGCTCCCTCATCCTCCTGCACTCAAAGGTAGGAAGAAGAATAGAGTGATGCTGCCTCAAGAACAGCTCTACACCACAGAAAGTTTGCCTGAACTTAGGGAACCACAGGCTGGAGTTGCTGCAAGAAGAAACTCCAGAAAGAATGGAGTCAAGAGTGTGCACGGAAGGTCAGGGGAAGAGATGTTTTGACACTTAATATAGGCCAAGAAAGATTTTTTAAGGCTTTCCTAGGAACAAGACTCCCATGATGCTTTGTAGTTAAGATGAAACTAACTTTAGAGAACAGAATTTTACTGAGCAGCAACCCTTTGCTAAAACATCTCCACCATTTTTGAAAATTATGCTATGTACTAAAAGCAAAATACAAAATGAACTGCAATGGCACAGGAAACTTCAAAATAGCTTAAGATAAGAAGTGCATACCAAAAAGAGAAAATAGATGACCAGAATGATACCTAATAAAAGGTGACAAAGGTATAACTTCCCCAACTCATAGGGGAAGTAAGACCATCTTCAGTCTAGCCACAAACTGTTAGTGAACTATAGGAGAGGTATTCCTAACTGTATGCCTCTGGTATGTGCTGTCTTTACTGTTAATAAATCCAATCAAAGCTGATTTATCCAAGGTTTGTTATTACTGAACTAATACAATCAAAGTTACATATGTTATCAATTATTAGTTATCAATAATTTGGCTATTGATCATTGACAAACTGATAACTGTTGACAACTGATAGAGGGTCAGAGTTGTGCCAAAAGATCAGAAGAATAGTCAGTAGCATGGGCAGATGCTGGAGACCATGCCCTGAAAAATCTTCAGCACCAGCTCTTCCTGTCATCCCATTAATGACTCCCCATTAACTGGAAAAGGAAGATGGCTGTCTGCTACAGAGCTTTGACCAAGTTCCATACAGACTGATTTTTTATGCAACTGATCACCAACCGAAAGCCTCTAAAAAGGTTTTCTAACTACACAGATAGCAATAAGACCCTCTATATCTACACTGGGGCAAAGTGTGTTGAGAAAATTAAGACAAGGAATTTCAGCAACATGGCCATAAGAAAATATCTTGCTCAAAGCTATGTCAGAAGACATAGCTAGCATGAATTCCATTCTGGGCAATGTCCAGTTAACCCTGCAGTATCTTGATTGCATGGATAGCAGAGGATGAAGGGCAGGTTTCAGCTTTGAAGAATCAATCTTCAGCCGCACAAGACAATGGAACCAAAGCAAAGGTTGATGGATCTACAAAACAGATCTCAGTGCTGTAACTCAATTCCCTAAGGAAATGGAGAGTTAAGGCAGCACTTAATTAATTTGACCACATCCCTTGAGATTCCAGATAATGGCTGAGGCTTTGCTATGTTTATTAGCACTAACATGTTTTTGTTACTGTAGTGATAACTGATGCTCTACATTTGACCAGGGGGAGAGGGGTAGATGGGCAGACTTAATCCATGGTGGTGGAACACTGTACAGAAAGAGGGGGAACAGAGAGTATCTGTTTGTGGACATGTACAGAGATGTGAATAGGGAATATGGTTGAATTTACCAGTTAGTTGAGCCCAAAATGAAGGTCACAGTTGAAAGGCAGAGTGTGTCATAGATGTGGTTGGTCTCTCCCTGTCAGCAGCCCATCAGATTGTTGATGGGACCCAAAGGCCGAATTCCTGGGTGTTCTAAGTACACAGGAGCCTGAACAGAGTCCAGTATCTAGGGATCATAGTGGACCACAAGCTAAATATGAGTCAACAGTGTGATACTGTTGCAAAAAAAGCAAACGTGATTCTGGGATGCATTAACAGGTGTGTTGTAAACAAGACACGAGAAGTCATTCTTCCGCTCTACTCTGCGCTGGTTAGGCCTCAACTGGAGTATTGTGTCCAGTTCTGGGCACCGCATTTCAAGAAAGATGTGGAGAAATTTGGAGAGGGTCCAGAGAAGAGCAACAAGAATGATTAAAGGTCTTGAGAACATGACCTATGAAGGAAGGCTGAAAGAATTGGGTTTATTTAGTTTGGAAAAGAAGACTGAGAGGGGACGTGATAGCAGTTTTCAGGTATCTAAAAGGGTGTCATCAGGAGGAGGGAGAAAACTTGTTCACCTTAGCCTCTAATGATAGAACAAGAAGCAATGGGCTTAAACTGCAGCAAAGGAGATTTAGGTTGGACATTAGGAAAAAGTTCTTAACTGTCAGGGTAGTTAAACACTGGAATAAATTGCTTAGGGAGGTTGTGGAATCTCCATCTCTGGAGATATTTAAGAGTAGGTTAGATAAATGTCGTATCAGGGATGGTCTAGACAGTATTTGGTCCTGCCATGAGGGCAGGGGACTGGACTCGATGACCTCTCGAGGTCCCTTCCAGTCCTAGAGTCTATGAATCTATGAATTCCTTCAGTGCACACTGCAGCAGATCCTAGAGCTGCCTAACAAAGGCAATACAGATCACCGGCATCACTGACCAGGAAAGGGGCCAGACTCCCAGTGAAACACTTATTCACTGCTGCTACTTAGATTAAACAGGAAAGAGAGTCACCATGATCATCAGCGTCAACATCTGCATAACATAGGTCAAAAAAATTCAGCAAATGGTTCCTGCATCAAGCCCATAACTTCTAGTTAAGCTAGTTTATTTTAGAATTTACAATGATGGAGAATACACCATACCCCTTGATAAATTGCTGCAGTTGTTATTTATTCATGTTAATAAAAAAAAGGTCTTGTTTCCAGTTTGAATTGGTCTAACTGGAACATCCAGCCACTGGATCACATAAAGTCTTTGTCCACCAGGTTACACAGCTATCAGAAACCTTCTCACCATGTAGGTACTTATAGGCTGTGATCAAGAATCTTTGATAAATATACTGTGCTTCTTAAGTATATCAGTGTAAAAGCAGGTTTTCCAGACAAAATTTATGTAGCTCTTCTCTGAATCTTTTGTCAACTTTATGTGTTTACTGGAATACTGTGTCTAGTTCCTGTGATGGTCTCATCAATAACATCTCCCTACCATTGCTCTCCCTGTCTGTTAAGGTGGAGCACAGATGTTGCTTGGACCGCTCTGATGCTGCCTAGATGAATAGTGAGTGGAGGATGACAGACTAGAAACTCTGACCCTTTTCGAGGGTACATATCTTCTTAGCACCTTTTGGGGACGGTGTGATTGAGTGAAGGATAGCATCGTTGATTAGTAGGGCCACCCTTGCCAGTACCAATGTCTGCTGGATGTCAAGTAACTGGTGTTGACTGTCCTATACTACTTCTAATGCGATCTCAAGAGCATCGACTATTCTCCACAGCGGTTCCTGGAACTGGCGATAGTTGTCTGGTGTAGAGGAAGGGATTGATGAGATGGCCATGTCAGGAGAAGATGAGGGAAGCCTCTTCGAACCTGTTGGTACCTTTGGAACCGGGCTGATCAGCACATCATCTAACACTATTTCTAAGCGTCTACCCGACAAAGGTTGTGGTGGCAATGCAGGTGAGTCCTCACGAAACAAGCGGGACCATTCAGAAGGTGATTACTATGGCCACGAGCTCCAGTATGGTCAACACCGTTGATCCTGCGATTGCTGAGTATGTGACCAAGGGGCCAGATACCAGCTCTGAAGGGTAAGGCTAGGTGGGGAACTGCCATGGTGCAGCTGGAACCTTGCAGTAGTCATGCTTCCGGAACAGGAGGGGTGGGTCACATCGGACACACATATACTCTAAATCAGAGGAATCATAGAATATCAGGGTTGCAAGGGACCTCAGGAGGTCATCTAGTCCAATGCCCTGCTCAGAGTAGGACCAATTCCCAACTAAATCATGCCAGCCGGGGCTCTCTCAAGCCTGACCTTAAAAACCTCTAAGGAAGGAGATTCCACCACCTCCCTAGGGAACCCATTCCAGTGCTTCACCACTCTCCTAGTGAAAAAGTTTTTCCTAATATCCAACCTAAACCTCCCCCACTGCAACTTGAGACCATTACTCCTTGTTCTGTCATCTGCTACCACTGAAAACAGTCTAGATCCATCCTCTTTGGAATCCCCTTTCAGGTAGCTGAAAGCAGCTATCAAATCCGCCCTCATTCTTCTCTTCTGCAGACTAAACAATCCCATTTCCCTCAGCCTCTCCTCATAAGTCATGTGCTCCTGCCCCCTAATCATTTTTGTTGCCCTCCACTGGACTCCTTCCAATTTTTCCACATCCTTCTTGTAGTGTGGGGCCCAAAACTGGACACAGTACTCCAGATGAGGCCTCACCAATGTTGAATAGAGGGGAATGATCGCATCCCTCGATCTGCTGGCAATGCCCCTATTTATATAGCCCAAAATGCCATTAGCCTTCTTGGCAACAAGGGCACACTGTTGATTCATATCCAGCTTTTCCTCCATCGTAACCCCTAGGTCCTTTTCTGCAGAACTGCTTCCTAACCATTCAGTCCCTGGTCTGTAACAGTGAATGGGATACTTCCGTCCTAAGTGCAGGACTCTGCACTTGTCCTTGTTGAACCTCATGAGGTTTCTCTTCTCTCAGTTCTCTACTTTATCTAGGTCCCTTGGTATTCTATCCCTACCCTCCAGCGTATCTACCACTCCTCCAAGTTTAGTGTCATCTGAAAACTTGCAGAGAGTGCAGTCCAGCTTTCTATCTACTTTATAGTCCAATTATCCAGCCCATACTTCTTTAACCTGCTGGCAAGAATACTGTGGCAGACCGTACCAAAAGCTTTGCTAAAGTCAAGGAATAACACATCCACTGCTTTCCCCTCATCCACAGATCCACTCCTCACAGAAGGCAATTAGGTTAGTCAGGCATGACTTGCCCTTGGTGAATCCATGCTGACTGTTCCTGATCACTTTCCTCTCCTCTAGGTCCTTCAGGATTGATTCTTTGAGGACCTGCTCCATGATTTTTCCAGGGACTGAGGTGAGGCTGACTGGCCTATAGTTCCCTGGATCCTCTTTCTTCCCTTTTTTAAAGATGGGCACTACAGTAGCCTTTTTCCAGTCATCCAGGACCTCCCCGGTTCGCCACGAGTTTTCAAAGATAATGGCCAGTTTCCAGAGACCTCCATGAATGACGGTGTCATTGGAGCTGCTGAAACTGGTGGTAGAAGAAACATAGCAGGAGAAGCAGCCCACTGAGCGGAATGGGGTTTGTGGAAACCCCAGTCCTTCCCATGCACACAGTTTGTGGGGACCCGCAGGGCTTCTGACTCTCCTTGGGATGAGTGGTATCCGGTTCGCCAACGGGTCTGGGACCAGTAGAGGCAACTTTCTGGGAACCAATAGTTCATGGAACACCAGAAGAGTTGAAGAAGGTGGCGTACCAGTATCCATGACCAGAACCAATGGATCCTGCTGTGGAAGTAGAGAAAGAACTGACAGGGATTTGTAGGGGATCTTAATGCAAGACAATCTATGTTAGCAAGAGTTAGGCTAACTGTAACGCTAATAACGCAAGATTTGTAGAAGCGAGGATTGTGTGAGGCAAGTGGAAAAAGAACTGTGTGAGAAGTTGTTTCAACCTTGTGTAGATAATACGAAATGTAGACTGGAGTCTCTTTAGAAGGGAGAAAAACAAGATATCAGGATGACCTATGTATAAACAAAATGCAGCTGCTGCTTATTATTGTCTGTAACAAAAGTATAAATGCTTGCTGTGATTGTTTACCTGTTGAGAGACCTGTCTAGGAAAGGGAGATCCTATGTCTTAGTGCACTCTCTCCCTGCTGTAGCTGCTAAATAGAATAAAGTATCTGACTTTGCTGTACCCAACCAAAAAGTGAGAACTAAGTTTTTCTCCGACACTGCAATTAGTGTGGCCTTTCCTCGCACCTGTGGCCCTTGGAACTCATGGGATCCTCTGTGGCCAGAACTTGTGGACAGTACCAAGTCCTTCTTAGACTTGGAAGACTTACTACCATGCTTGTGCATGTTTCCTTGGCTCATGGCTAAGCGCCAACATGGTGTCCTTGGCACTGGTACCGGGGGATCCGGATAGAGGCTCCACAGAAGGGTAGCACTCTAAGTCTACTCATGCAGATATACTGGGGGGTTCCTCCCACGTTCTCTCTAAGTTTTTACGTCCATGTGAGGCAGGGAAGGAGAGGCAGATACCACACCTGGATGCAAGGTGGAATTCCACCAAGCAGTACAAGTAGCACGGGCGCTAGTCACTGATGGAAAATAAGTGAGGGCAGAAAGCACAGGTTTTAAACTCCAGTGTCTGTGGGATAATCCATTAACCATGCCTGAGGTTTTTTGTTTTTGGGGTAAGGGAAGATGTTTGGCAGGAAAACACTGAAGCGGTCTCCCAATTCCTTAATCCTACAAAAACAACTTGAGAGACTATAAAATTTAGAACAAAAAAACCAAACAATAAAACCTGAACTATGAACACAAACACACACCATTTTTCTAAAAGTTTTGAAAAATGTATCACAGGGACGAGAGCATAGCAGAAGCTCTGACTTGGGCCATGCAGCAGTGAGAAGGAACTGGACACACGTGGTCCAACCCACCCTTCATCACCTTGGGCGAAACTACAAGGTGATGCAGGAATACACGCGCCAACTGCTGAACAGTACTACTTTCCAAAGCTCTGGCTCCAGTGGGCAAACTATGGCCCACCAGCCGTTTTAATCTGGCCCTTGAGCTCCCGCTGGGGAATGAGATCTGGGGCTTGCCCTGCTCTGGCACTCCAGCCAGAGAGCACAGATAGGGACTGCTCTGTGTGGCTCCCAGAAGTAGCGCAATGTCCCCACTCCGGCTCCTACACATAGGGGCACCCAGAGGACTCCACATGCTGCCGCCATCGCCCCAAGCACCACCACCCCAGCTCCCATTGGCCACGAACCGCAGCCAATGGGAGCTGCGGGGGCAGCACATGCAGACTAGGTGGCACGCAACAGAGCTGCCCAGCCATGCCTCTGCGTAGGAGCCAGAGGGGGGACATGCAGCTGCTTCCGGGAGCCACCTGAGGTAAGCACGCCTGGAGCCTGCACCCCGAGCCAACCTCCTGCACCCCAACCCCCTGCCCCAATCCTGATACCACTCCTGCATTCCAACCCCTTCAATTCCATCCCAGAGCCCTCACCCCTCCCATTCCCCAACTTTGTGAGCATTCATAGCCCATCATACAATTTCTATACCCAGATGTGGCCTTCGGCCCAAAAAGTTTGCCCACCCTTGCTCCAGGCACATGTGCATAACCCTCAGTGGAATTCAATAGGGACCATCACTCTAAGAAGAATGGAGGTTATTCACCTGGTAAATGGAGGAGGAGATAGACTCTGCATATTCACAGTCTTCGGGTGTGTTGACAGGTGCAGTTAAATAGCCCAGTAACAGTGTCCATTAGATATCCCCTCCTACCTCTCCCCTTATCATTCAAGCAGGTACTGAGGGTGAGGTGTTGCCTGCAGCCTCAGTTTCTTCCATCACTACTGCAGAGTTAAGAACTAATTAGAAAACAATAAAAGAAATGAAGATAGGCAGGAAGGGTGAATATGCAGAGTCCATCTCGAAGAACTCTGGTTACATGTAAGTAAGCTCCATTTCTTCTCTGAGTGCCCTGTGCATATTTCAACTCTTGGGATAGTTTGGTAAACAGTGTCATGGAATACTTCTCTCAAACAGCATCAGAGATAGATGACAAATCTAAAGCATAATGCTTCATACAAGCATGGGTATATCTCCAAATAGCAGCCTTGCAAGTCTAACAATTGGGACACTAAGACATGCTAAAAAGGTACATTGCTCTAGGGGAGTGCATTTTAATACTACAGAGGAGAAAATTGGAAGAATTTTTATAAAACTCTCCTCTATGCATTGTCTGACCCATCCAGACAGCAATTGGGCCAAAACAGGCCACTCCTTACATAAGAAACGAAAAGTTTGAGAGGCTGTGAAGTCTTCTATCCTACTCAAATAGCAGGACAATGCTTTCTTTTAGCATCCAGCCTATGTAATCTAGATCAGTGGTCCTCAATGTTGGGATGTTTGCCCACTGGAAAGAATTCATGGACAGAGGACTGTTTTCTCAGGATGGACTTCACCTGAGTAAGGAGGAAAACAGACTTCTAGGATGGAGGCTGGCACAACTGATTAAGAGAGCTATAAACTAGGAATTTTCTGCAGAACTGCTGTCTGTTTCCAGGCTGTAGTGGTGCATGGGATTCTTTCCTAAGTGCAGGACTCTGAACTTGTCCTTGTTGAACCGCATCAGATTTCTTTTCACCCAATCCTCCAATTTGTCTAGGTCACTCTGGACCCTAACCCTACCCTCTAGTGTATCTACCTCTCCTCCCAGCTTAGCCTGATCTGCAAATTTGCTGAGGGTGCAATTAATCCTATCATCCAGATCATTAATGGAGATGTTAAACAAAACTGGCCCCAGGACTGACCCCTGGGGCACTCTGCTTGATACCGACTGCCAACTAGACATTGAGCCATTGATCACAGCCCGGATGGGAGAGTAGGGAGGATTGCTCTGGGAATGTTGCCTGGGAGTTTTACTGGTACTGTCTGCATTGATGATGGAATATTAAGGTGTAACTTCACTTGATGGACAATAACTGATCATGTAACCTGAACCAGGAGGGGGCTGGGACCAGGTGACACCTTCTTCCTAGGAAACTGAACAAAGGCTGGAGGAAGAACCGGGGTGTGTGGCAGGATGAGACTGCTGGAGGAGATTTCAGCTTGGAGCTGCCTGGGAAAAGGGAGGGAGACCCAGGGCTGGGGTCTAGGCTCCCCGTCCCCCATGATGGACCTGACTGAGGGGGTCCTGTTGTCTGTACCTACAAGCTCTGTTTTGGACTGTGTTCCTATCATCTAATAAATCTTCTGTTTTAAGGGCTGGCTGAGAGTCATGGTGAATCAAGAAAGTGGGGAGTGCACGGCCCTGACTCCCCCACACTCCCTGAGAACTGGCGGTAGGGATGGGATCTACTGCACCCCGTGGTTGGCGCTTCCTGCAGTAAGTGAGTGGGGAGCAGTAAAATGAACTGAGACTGACAAGGACCAGGCATGCTGAAGGCTCAGAGAGGAGCAGATTCAGGGGGCAAAGGCGCTACGTTTAACCCCTGGGAGTGTGTGACCAGCAAGAAAGACGGTTGCAGTAATGGGGTCCCCCTGGCAACCACGTGAATGATTCCAGGGGTACAGGAGTCTGCTGCTTGACCCCGGGAAAGAGAAGGGCTGTTGCAGGAACAGGGTCCCCCTGGTGAGTGATTACAAGGGCGGAGGAGTCTGCAGCTTGACCCTGGGAGAGAAGTGGTGACCTGGAGAAGGGCTGGCACAGTAGAGGGTTCTTCCTGCAAACCGTGGGGAGCTGAGAGCACACAGGCCTGCAAGTCCACAGCAACTTGGGAACAGCACGAAGATGTATAAACAACGCCTTAAGCAGGACCTGGTTGAGCTGTGCAGGCAGAGAGGCCTGTGCGTTGGGAAGCTCACCAAAGAACAGACAGCTGCAGTGGCACAGGAGCCAGCAAACAGAGCTGTAAACAGGGGATTTTGAGGGGCAGTTTACAGGGGGAGGATTGAGAGGCAGACAGAGGAACACACAGGCTACTGAAGGGAGTGTGCAAGCAGTGTCTTGGTGCTTGTTAGGGGTTTGTTTTGCTGTGGGTGGTGGTGTTTTGGGTTGGTTTGTGTTTCTCAGATTTACAGGATTTACGTGGGAAGCCTATGAGAGATACAGAGGCAGCCGTTGTAGTGATCCAAGCAGTGGAAGACACAATGAAGGTGACTGCATGTGGAAGCTGTGGCACGTACATGATCCTGGAGGGGGTACCTGAAAAGAGTTTTGTCCGCATGAAGTGCTGCCTGATAGAGCTGATAGAAGAAAAGATCCAAGGGCTGGAGATGCAGGTGGAAACTCTGGTCGAGTTTAGAAGGGGGTTCGAGCGGATGCTGGAGCAAAGACACGATGAGGCTGAAGGGAAAAGCTCAGACTTGCAGATGGAAGCAGGACCAAAGAACTCTTGAGGGGAGACTGCGGGGTGAGGAAAGTGGACAGTGGAAGTATGTGACTAAGCGAACCAGGCAGAGGAAAAGACAGTCTAGAGAAGGAGCCATAGCGCTCAGGAACAGGTTTGTAGAGTTGGAAAATGAAGAAGGGGCACAGCAGGTGATCGCAGAAGGTGAGAGGGTAAGGAAGAAGAGGAGAGCAGCTAGCTCTATAAGGAGAGGGGATAAGTCAATGGAGATGACACCAAACATGAGCCCCAGGAGGATATGGGATGGGTTGCAGAGGACTGCAAGGGTGAATAGGAATCGAGAGGACTTGCAACCAGAGGGAACAGAGGATAGACCAGAGAATCACACCATCACCAGGAAAAGGCAGGTCTATGTGACTGGGGACTCCTTACTCTGTAGAATACACAGGCCTGTAACCACAGCTGGTCCAGAGAACAGAAGGGCGTGCTGTCTGCCCGGTGCTAAGATATGGGATGTGGACCTGAGGCTGAAGAGGATCCTAACGGGAGCAGGAAAGAATCCGTTGATTGTCGTTCATGTGGGAATGAATGATACGGCTAGATTCTTGCTGGAACGTATCAAGGAAAAACTATGCCAGGCTGGGGAAGACGCTTAAGGAAATTGAGGCTCAGGTGATCTTCAGTGGGATTCTGCCTGTTCCTAGAGAAGGACAAAGCTGTGACAAGATTATGACAATCAACAGATGGCTCAGGCAGTGGTGCTATAAGGAGGGCTTTGGGATGTATGGCCACTGGGAAGCATTCATGGACAGATGACTGTTCTCTTGGGATGGACTTCACCTGAGTAGGGAGGGAAATAGACTTCTAGGATGGAGCCTGGCACAACTGATTAAGAGAGCTTTACACTAGGAATTGAGGGGTGATGGCTGGAAGATGTCCAGGTAACCTCCACACCGGATTTTAACATTGAGAGGGAAGAAAATGAAGCAAGAAAACAGGCAGCAGGTTTAAAACAAATAAAAGGAAGTTCTTCTTCACGCAGCGCACAGTCAACTTGTGGAACTTCTTACCTGAGGAGGTTGTGAAGGCTAGGACTATAACAGTGTTTAAGAGAGAACTGGATAAATTCATGGTGGTGAAGTCCATAAATGGCTATTATCCAGGATGGGTAAGGAATGGTGTCCCTAGCCTCTGTTTGTCAGAGGATGGAGATGGATGGCAGGAGAGAGATCACTTGATCATTGCCTGTTAGGTTCACTCCCTCTGGGGCACCTGGCATTGGCCAGTGTCAGTAGACAGCTACTGGACTAGATGGACCTTTAGTCTGACCTGGTACGACTGTTCTTATGTTCTTAAGAAAGGATACTGTTGTGGGTAGGAGAACGGACAGACAGAGGAAGGGTACTGTAGATACAATTCTCATAGGTGATAGTGGCAGTAGAATGTCTGGGCCTAATTGGGTAAAGAACGTGAGTGAAGCCAAACAGCAAGAATTAACATGTTTGGAGCCTAGGTAACAAAATGGAGGAACTAGAGTTACTGGTGCAGGAAGTGAAACCGGATATTATAGGGATAACAGAAACGTGGTGGAATAGTAGTCATGACTGGAGTACAGGTATTGAAGGCTATGTGCTGTTTAGGAAAGACAGAAATAAAGGCAAAGGTGGTGGAGTAGCATTGTATATCAAAGATGAGGTAGACTGTAAAGAAATAAGAAGGGATGGAATTGATAAGACAGAGTCTGTCTGGGCAAAAATCACATTGGGGAAGAAAGCTACTAGAGCCTTCCCTGAGATAGTGCTTGGGATATGCTATAGACCGCCGGGATCTGATCTGGATATGGATAGAGACCTTTTTAATGTTTTTAATGAAGAAAATACTAAAGGGAATTGTGTAATCATGGGAGACTTTAACTTCCCAGATATAGACTGGAGGACAAGTGCTAGTAATAATAATAGGGCTCAGATTTTCCTGGATGCGATAGCTGATGGAATCCTTCACCAAGTAGTTGAAGAACCAACAAGAGGGGATGCCCTTTTAGATTTAGGTTTGGTGAGTAGTGAGGCCCTCATAGAAGAAATGGTTGTAGAGGACAACCTTGGTTCGAGCGATCATGAGCTAATTCAGATTAAACTAAATGAAAGTATAAACAAAAAACCCTAGTCACAGATCTATTTTTATTTCAAAAGGGCCAACTTTAAAGAATTAAGGAAATTAGTTAGGCAAGTGGATTGGACTGAAGAACTTGGTGATCTAAAGATGGAGGAAGCCTGGAATTACTTCAAGTCAAGGGAATTAAAACCAATAGAAGAAGGTTCTATAGCCATATAAATAAGAAGAAAACAAAGAAAGAAGTGGGACCGCTAAACACTGAGGATGGAGTGGAGGTTAAGGATAATCTAGGCATGGTCCAATATCTAAACAAATACTTTGCCTCAGTCTTTAATGAGCTTAGGGATAATGGTAGGATGACAAATAGAAATGAGAATATGGAGGCAGATATTACCACATCCGAGGTAGAAGCCAAACTCAAACAGTTTAATGAGACTAAATCAAGGAGCCCAGATAATCTTCATCCAAGAATATTAAAGGAACTGACACATGAAATTGCAAGCCCATTAGCAAGAATTTTTAAATGAATCTGTAAACTCAAGGGTTGTACCGTACGACTGGAGAATTGCTAAACATAGTTCCTATTTTTAACAAAGGAAAAAAAAGGTGATCCGAGTAACTATAGGCATGTTAGTTTGACACTTTTAATATGCAAGGTCTTGGAAAAAATTTTGAAGGAGAAAGTAGTTAAGGACATTGAGGTTAATGGTAATTGCGACAAAATACAACAAGGTTTTACAAAAGGTAAAAGATGGGGATCAATATGAATATTGAAAAGTGGACAGAAACTGGTTAAAGGGGAGACTACAACAGGTCATACTGAAAAGGTGAATTGCCAGGCAGGAGGGAGGTTACTAGTGGAGTTCCTCAGGGATCGGTTTTGGGACCAATCTTATTTAATCTTTTTATTACTGACCTTGGAACAAAAATGTGCTAATAAAAAGTTTGCAGATGACAGAAAACTGGGAGGTATTGCCAATACAGAGAAGGACCGGGTTATCATACAGGAAGATCTGGATGACCTTGTAAACTGGAGTAATAGCAATAGGATGAAATTTAATAGTGAAAAGTGCAAGGACATCCATTTAGGGATTAACAACAACAATTAGTGTTACAAGCTGGGGGCGCATCAGTTGGAAGTAATAGATGAGAAGGACCTCGGAGTATTGGTTGGTCACAAGATGACTATGAGCCGCCAATGTGATATGGCCATTAAAAAAGCTAATGCGGTCTTGAGATGCATCAGGCGAGGAATTTCCAGTAGAGATAAGGAGACAAGGAGTACCATTATACAAGGCACTGGTGAGACCTCATCTGGAATACTGTGTGCAGTTCTGGTCTCCCATGTTTAAGAAGGATGAATTCAAACTGGAACAGATTCAGAGAAGGGCTACTAGAGTGATCTGAGGAATGGAAAACCTGTCTTATGAAAGGAGACTCAAAGAGTTGGGCTTGTTTAGCTTAACCAAAAGAAGGCTGAGAAGAGATATACTTGTTCTCTATAAATATATCAGAGGAATAAATACCATGGAGGGAGAGGAATTATTTAAGCTTAGTACCAATGTGGACACAAGAACAAATGGATATAAACTGCCCAGTGGCGTAGCCAGGTGAAGGGAACATGCGGAGCAATAATAAAAAAAAAAGCGCCAGCCGATGCAGTACTTTTACTCACCCGGCGGCGGTGTGAGTCTTCGGCGGCAGGTCCTTCACTTGCTCTGGGTGTCTTCAGTGGCTCTGAAGGTTCCAACGCCGAACTGATGCTGAAGACCCAGAGAGCCGCCGGGTGAGTAAAGTAAAAGTGCTGCTGCAGGTGGAGCCTTCTTTTTTTTTTTTTTTTTTTAAATCTTCCCCCCAGGTGAGTACAAAGGCACCAGGAAATTAACACGGTGCCACTTGTGCTCAGTGCGGGAGCGGCTGCTCCCTCTACCTACGCTACTGAAACTGACCATCAGGAAGTTGAGGCTTGAAATTAGACGAAAGTTTCTAACCATCAGTGAAGTTCTGGAACAGCCTTCCAAGGCGATTAGTGGGGGCAAGAGACATATCAAGCCTAGTCTTGAAGCAAGATAAGTTTATGGAGGGGAATGGTATGATGAGATAGCCTGATTTTGGCAACTAATTGATCTTTGATTATTAGCAGGTAAATATACCCAAGGTCTGTGATGGGATGGGATCTGAGTTACTATAGAGAATTCTTTCCTGGGTGCTGGCTGGTGAGTTTTTTCCACGTGCTCAGGGTTCAGCTGATCGCCATATTTGAGGTCAGGAAGCAGTTTTCCTCCAGGACAGAAGCTCTGTTTTCTTCTGCCTTCCTCTGCAGCGTGGGGCAAGGAGGGGCGGGACAGCTCAATGGTTTGAGCATTGGCCTGCTAAACCCAGAGTGGAGATTTCAATCCTTGAGGGGGCCATTTAGGGATCTGGGGAAAAATCTGTCTGAGGACTGGTCCTGCTTTGAGCAGGGGGTTGGACTAGATGACCTCCTGAGGTCCCTTCCAACCTTGATGTTCTATGTTTCTATGTCACTTGCTGGAGGAGTCTCTGCACCTTGAAGTCTTTAAACCACGATTTGAGGACTTCAATAACTCAGACATAGGTTAGGGGTTTGATACAGGAGTGGGTGGGTGGATAAGGTTCTGTGGCCTGCACTGTGCAGGAGGTCATACTAGACTATCATAAAGGTGGTCCCTTCTGACCTTAAAGTCTATGATTCTATGATCTTCATAGTTTCAGCTAGCGTGTTCAAACCTCAAATGAAGAGAAAGCATCCTTTGATTATGCTCTCTTTATCAAATGTTAGGTCACAGGTTTGACGTAAGAATCAAGTGCTGCAAGCCAATTCATGAATTACCTACTTCCTGACCGGTCTTATTTCTACTATGAATGGATGTCCATCACTTTAGGTAAGTGGATTTTAGAGATAAAGGAAGGGTATACCTGTGACGGGTGGGACCCCCCACCCTGCTGTCCAGGATGCCACCTGAAGTGCTGGGGTTTCACTGAGCCAGCCTACTCCACTAGCCTGGGCTCCCTCTCCCTCTTTTGCTGAATCACGCTCTCCAGCTTCTGGCAGCACACATACGCATGTAGGAACGCACCAGCTGTAGAATCACAGAGTCTGCCAGCAGCTTTCTATGGGGAGATTCATCTAGGAAATGGCCCAGCACTCAAGTGCACATCCCCTTTTGGGGGGTAAACCCAAAGTAATATTGTCTTGTGCCGTATAGCAGGATCTGCACAGCGCAAGCTTATAAAAATTCAGTGTGGAGAGCTATGCACAGCTTCTTGCCCCAGCCCCCCGCCAGATATTATGACATAAACCAGACTGTGTAAACAACAAAAAATAAGTTTATTAACTATAAAAGGTCAATTATGTGATAAGGGATAGCGAACAGAACAAAGCAGATTATCAAGCAAATAAAACAAAACACACATACCAAGCTTAAGATCTTAGAGTGCTTTCAAGAGGCAATTTCTCACCCTAAATATTGTTTTAGGCGAGTTGCGGCGTTTCTGAAGCTTAGAGTTCCAGTTATTTCTCTTCACAGACTAGACTCTTGTCTTAGTCTGGACTCAGCCCCTGCCTTTCCCATCACTCAGTTCCTTTGCCTCTTCAGGTACTTTCAGCAGGCTTTCTTCTAAGGCAGGAAGGTAGTGGCGAAGAGTCCTGTTTGCCTTACTCTCCAGTCTTAAATAGAATTTACATAAGGCAGAAAGCCATTGTTTCCAATGGAAAAGTACCAGCAGTGTCCAAGGTGGTGTTTAGCACCAACTGACATGACCACCTGACCTTGCAGTGTCAAAGCAATGCCCTAGGAAGCTTCTCAGGAAGGAGAGATGAGTATCTTCAAAGCCTTGTTTCTTTCCCATGGTCCGTCAAGGCTCGTGGTCTGTTGTGGTGTGTTTGGGTGTGTGTGAGGGGGGGTCCCTCACATACATAGATCATAAGGGTGGGAAGGGACCTCAGGAGATCATCTAGTCCAACCCCTTGCTCAAAGCAGGGCCAATCCCCAACTGACCCCCTCAAGGATTGAACTCATAACCCTGGCTTTAGCAGGCCAACGCTCAAACCACTGAGCTATCCCTCCTGTAATTGTTACATAGTCAATATTCGTAACTTTAGATACAGAAATGATACATGCATATAAATTGGATAATGTATAATTGGAAAGGCTATAATTTACTGAATGTGATATTCAGTAAATTATAACCTTTTCAATGATATCTTACAAGACCCATCCCATGCTATGCCATATCATAAGCATATTTCCATAAAGAATATGGAGTGTAACATCACAATACCATTCAATTAGAGACTCTTATTCTGTTCAGCCCTTCACACTTCCCTATTCAAGGGTCCCTCCTATGAGAGGGAAAGTAGAAAAAGGTGCCCTGATGCAAGCAAGAGCATAGAGATGTCCCAGGAGAATTCAGAAACCATGGATTTTATTGATATTTCCTCATACAAAAAGATGATGAAAGGCTTCAGTCAATACTGGATTTAAGGAAACTCAACAATTAGAACATGAAATTCCAGTTCAGAATGTTCACTCTTGCATCTATTATTCTCTTTCTTTCCACCCTAGATTGGTTTGCAGTTCTGATTGAAAGATGCATGTTTCTATACACCATCACACCAAAAGTATCTTCATTATGCATTCAGTCAAGACCATTTTCAGAGCAAGGTCCTACCATTTGGCCTTCCCACTGTGCCTAAGGTTTTTACCAAATGCCTGTCTGCAGTAGCAGCCCATTTAAGAAGGCATGGTATTTTTGGTCTACCCCTGTTTAGACGATCTGGCTTCTCAAAGCCAGAGAAGGTCTTACAAACTTCAGTTTACATCTTCCTTATTCAAGAGGCTAGTCCCTTAATAAATGAAGTCCATACTTTTTCCAACACAAATTTCATTCTAGAGTGATCCTAGATTTCTAGGGAGGCAATGTTTTACCACCAGAGGAAAGAGTCAGGAACTTGTCATGCATTGTTCACATGCTACATCAAAACCTCCATAAGGGTGTGTTGCGGGGCCAGTACACCTCGTCATCCTGGGGGTGGGGCAAGGGCATGGTAGCCTCCTGGTTAAAGTCAATATGGCTGCCCTCAGCCTCAGGGCTGCGTGACCTAAGGGCCAGCATCAATAGGACCCCCCTGGCCTAGGGGGAAGTGCTGCCTAAAGGCCAGTCAGTTGGACTCCCCCTACGTTCCTTTCCTTCGCTGGTATTTATCCCTCTGATGACTTGTTGCTATTAATATTTTCTCCTCTAGCCATAACAAAGGATGATGATGACAGCAAATAAAATTATTTGTGTAACCTGAACATGGGACCAGGAGTCTCTCTCTGTAAGAGACTCAATGATCTTGCCACACCAACACTTTCATCAGTGGAACATTTCCCTTCTATTTCTTGATCTGTTGTACATAATCAGTGAGTCACAGACTCTTCTTCCTCCTCTAGTAGCGTAACAGGCACTAGGATAGAAAAATGCTCTCCATGAAAAGGGTGACAAGGTGAAAGCCAATATGATCAAGTCACCAAATATGGCATATGCCAATCCTACCAGCTACCAACTCCGGCACTGTATCATGTCCTGTGGGGTGAGAGAACTAGACTGCCTTCTGAGCACAAAAATCTTGATTAAAGCAGTTAATACACCTCCGTAACTCTGACTCAATCCAATCTTGGATCAGATAAAGAAATTATTGGAGAAGTGACCAATGATAACATCTCAAGAACAGAATGAGGAAATGAGAGAACCTAATGGTGTCTTCAGTGGTTGAAAAAAGGCATCTGAGAAGCTCTCTTATAAGAGAAAGATGGGAAGATTTATCTTATTTCTAAGCATATTTTTAGATTTTTACCTATTTAAATTTTCAGTTGCAGGAAATTATGGATTGTCAGACAACTTAATGACAGTAGGCACAAATTAAAACAGTTAAAACTTTATAACCATTAAACCTCAAACTGTCAACACTATATGTTAAAGTATACAAACCAACCTTTAATAAGTTTTGAAGCAAAATTTTCTTACTTTGCCTATCTGTACATTTTGGTTATCATTGGAAACATTTTTCATGGTTTGAGTGTACAGTGAAATCAACGTTTACGGACATTTATTGACTACAATTAATTATTTAATTGTCACTTAAACCTTAGATTTAATAGATCTAGCTGCCAAGGCCTCCTGTAAAATAAGGGCTTGAAGTCTATGTAGCCTTTCTGTGCTCAGGACTAAAAGCGCTGGCTATTGCATCGCACCTAATTACTTTTTTTTAAAATACTACAGATTACTACAAGTGGAAAGAGTGCTTCATGTCGATTTGTTCTCATCAGCAAAAAAAGAAGCAGTTCAGTGGTACTGATTATCAGCTTTGTTTATTACATCAAAAGAGTTATAATGAGGCACTGGTTAAGACGTCAGCATCCAGCCAGAAATTACTGGAATCCATCCACAAATAGTATGCAGTTACATGACAATTAATGACAATCCCAAAGTATTTTTTTTTTTAATTCTTGCATTTACTTTGGTCTTCATCATTTTTAAGCATCAATGGGAAAATAACTAGCCACTGAATCTTTTACACCTTGGAGGACCTAGTTAAACACAACACTCAGTGGCGCCTTACATGCTGTAAGTGCTCTCAAACTAAATTTGGCAAGGTTGGAGACAAAGTACATTGAGCATCAGAAAAATGCTGAAAAATGCCAGGACAAGTGCCAGTAGGGGGTGAAACTTGCTTTGTACTAGGTCCCATAGCATTCGTGTTTCGAGAAGAACACCTGCTTCCTCTGCCATAAGGCCACAGCCATCCATTAAGCACAGTTTTAACACAGGAGAGCTATATTAGAGAGAACGTTGCATGGAAAGTAAAGTTAAGTAAGTGCATTGACCCAAGACACCCATGCATATGACATTGTGTATTCTCGGTGTAGCACTCGATATAACTTATAGTATCAAAAGGTAAAAGCAATAGAAAAATACCAACTTTTACAACTGCAAACTGTGCAAATCAGCTGGAGTTCATAAATTGTCTTGAAGATGGGACAGGAATGTGGTTGCAATGGCCAATGCAGAAGCCAAGTACACAGAAATATCTGTTTTGAGGAGGAAAAAATGCTCAGCAGAAAGGCTCTGACAGCACTTATTGAAGATGAACTGTAGGATATGGACAGTTTTTAGCAATCCTATCCTCAGAAACAAATCACAGGACACTATCAAAAGTGGAAGAAAGCACCGGTGTCAACAGTAATATGAAGACTGTTTGCAGCTGTGAAGTTTTTATGGAAAAGCATTTTCTCCTGCAGTATGTGGATGTCAAACCTGAAACGATAAAGCCACATAATCTGTACTACTACTTCAAGCAGTGCATCTGTGGTTGCAGTGACTTCAGCACCAGGAAGCATGATAAGCAAGAGGAATACAAGCCTGCCAACTTGTCACAATGTCTCATGTATTAGTGCTTGAAGAAATTCAGGCTTCCAATACATATATGACAACTGTGTGGCATGTGTGATCTACCACAAGTGGCTGTTGGTTTAATAATTCATTCTAAAACCTGCAGCAAACTCCACAGCATTGGCTCCTCAACTGACTTCACCACAGTACTCAACCTGGAGATTGCAGTAGCAAATCAGGTTCTTCACCCCATGGAACTGAATGAAGGGTTGTACATTTCCCCAGACCTCACCATGGGTAGGTTTACATTTTGTGCTGCCAATAACTTAGACTTCCTTGAATGTACAACAGATAGCAACGGTACCCTTCATGTTACACTCGTGGTCTGCTATCAGGAGCTTATTAACAGGGACCAGTCCCAACCTCGAGTGCTGTCTGGACCAACAAAGAACCATTCCCTGAAGGAGCTTCCTAACTCACTCTCCTAACAAGGTCCAAAATTTTTGAGCCAAGAAGTGCAGTGTTCAATGAAGCAGCAGTTAAATTGATTATAGTAGAGCTTTTTACATTCACTAACCTCGACCTCACTTTGTTGTTATGCAAAAGTGTGATGCACTCCAGAGGCAAAAAAAAAGGAAAAAAAATATCACTAAGAATGGCTTCTGTTAAAGAAATATCATACCACAGCATTTCAGGAGAAAGATACATTTCAGCATGGTCAGCCTTTACATCAGCATTACACGAGGTGCCAGAATAAATTATCCTTGTACGTATCATGCCAAACATACTGCCTAGCCCTACTGGTTGCTCAGTTCAGTTAATTTTCCTAATGCATCTGAAATGCATGCACAAATACGGAGTTACCCACATACTGCCTTGCAAGAAAAATCCTCGAGCAAGTGAATTGCTCAAAGAATGTCATCACTGCATGGTGTAATGAAGCTGCTGCCTCACACTGTTCAGTGGAGTTTCTTCGTAGTTCCCATAAGGAGGCTGACACTAAAATTATCTTGCATGCCATCAACATAACAGGGAGCTGCTTACTCTGGATTTTGGCACAAGACAGATGTTCTAGCCCTCTCTGAGAGATGCTACCAACGAGTTCCACAAGATTCCATATTTCGGCCTGGTTCTGAGGAACAGAATCACTGCATATCCCTCAGGGTTTGGTCCTACCACTTGGCCCGTTAAAAGCAACCACACTGCCAGGTTTCCACTCCACTTCAGGATGGGACCTTACTGTAAGGCTGACTGGAAAGATCAAATTATCTTACTGGAAGCCATTTGATTCAGCCTCCCAAGATTCCTTCTCACTCTGAAGGTGCTTGGAAAAAGCTGAGACAGTCACTGATGAGGACATAAATGCACTGGAGGCATTCATATGCAGTTTAACATTTGAAGACCGACATTACCACACTTGCAGAGCTATGCTGGTGGATGTTTTTCCAAGAAGCAGACAAATGAAAAAATATGTCACCGACATAGGGTGAATTTATACTTGCCAGTAGAAGGGCAAGTTACCAAGCAACAGAACACGTCAGGGATGATTAAGCACATCCAAAACTATCCTCCCCTATAAGGCATGAATGGGTTTCGGAGGGATGGATTTATCACACCAGTTACGTGTGAAATACCATGTGGTCCCAAATCAATTCTTCAGCTAATCAAATGCTTCTGTACAAAGACCAGATTCTCACTACCCTGCAAATGTCTGGCCAGCAGCCTGCCTTGTACAGAGAGTACAAGTGCAGCGTGGATGAGGATCAGCGTGATAGTGTGTCTAGCAGTGGTGACCTACTGATGACACCAATTATGACTTTGATAAATAAGTGGTTTTAGTCCTACATGTCACGGACAACTTCCCTAGGATTAGCCAAGTTCAATGTGGGTTTTTTTTACATAAGCAAAGTACACTGGTATTAAATTTCCTAGAACATATTGTTAGGATATAGATATTCAGGCCTTTCTGTAAAGGCCTATACTTCAAGAATTTAGGTGTATTCTTATCACCAAGCTAGTTATAGAGGTATAAAAGAATGAATCAAAATCATTGTCTGTCTGTGTAAGGGCCTTCTCTTATAGTGACAGCCTGAGGCCCTGTTCTTAGGCTAAGGCCTTCAGCTAAGTGGCAGAGGCAGCCATAACCTGGGAAGTGCATGGTCACATCCTTACATTCCAAACTAGCCACAGTGAAATAAAGTGCTATTGGGCTGTTAAGCATTATCAGGACAGGATTGTATTCCCATCACCGCCAGAGAAAGGGAAGAGCTTAGAAGATGTAAAAGGAAACTTAGTTTGATAGCATCCTGTCTGGCAAGAACTCACCTATGAATAGCTGGGATGTGAAATTCTCATCTTTTTGTTGTTCTATCACTCGAGTCCCCAATTCTCTATTGTTAGTCTGTATAATCTCTGTCTGGTTCTATGACTGTTTCTGTCTACTGTATAATTAATTTTGTTGGGTGTAAACCAATTAAGGTGGTGGAATATAATTGGTTAAATACTTATGCTACAATGTGTTAGGATTGGTTGGTTAAATTTCAGTAAAATGATTGGTTAAGGTATAGCTAAGCTGAACTCAGGTTTTACTATATAGACTGAAGTCAATCAGGAAGTAAGGGGGCGGAATGGGAACAGGGACACAGGCAAGGCTCTGTGGTGTCAGAGCTGGGAAGGGGGACACTGAGAAAGGAAACTGGAATCATGCTTGCTGGAAGTTCACCTCAACAAACATTGAATTGTTTGCACCTTCAGACTTCAGGTATTGTTGCTCTCTGTTCATGCGAGAAGGACCAGGGAAGTGAGAGGCTGAAGGAATAGGGCCCCCTAACAGATATATCTACCTAACTGTTCCAGGTTTGTCATGTTTAGCATCATTGTTTTCGTAGGACAAAGGGCTTTCAAATTATACCAAACTCAGTACAATGTCGTCGGAAATGGGTTATCAAAATTTCCACCAACTGCAGGACATGGAGCTGCGGAGAAAGGGATTAGGGGGAATCAGTGAGCATGTCCCTTCTGCCATATGGCAAAGGGTGACACCACTGAAATTATGATTATGTAGATTTTTGTGAATCAAATGACACTCCCACTTACTTTTCATTCATTAACTTGCCCATAAAATGATATTTTACTACATTACCCTCCTAGACTGAATAAGATCCAATGGCTAAAAATTGACAGTAAACAAATTCAGATAAGATGTACATTTTTAACAGTGAGAGTAATTAACCTTTGGACCAACTTACCACCGGTTGTGGTGGAGTCTCAATTATTGGAAATCTTTCAATAAAGATTCATTTTTGAAAAAAAAATGCTCTAATTCTAAGAGGAGTTTATTCAGTGAAGATCTAGGGCCTACGTTATATAGGTCAGACTAGATGATCACAATGGTCCATTCTGGCCTCAAAATGTACGGGCTATATGGAATGCTTAGCTTGCAAGCAGCCTGAGGTGTAAATCTACCCCACGCTAGCTTCCTGGACACTAAGTAGCCATGTAGATCCTGCTACTACACACTAAAAGTTCCATAGGGTGCTTTGATCTAAGCACACTACAGAATTCTCAGTTTGCGGCAGCAGGGTCCACAAAGACACGTGAAGCTAACATGAGGTAGATTTATACCCCTATTTATCAAGAATTAGGTGGTTATATAGACAAGACCTATAACTCAGCCAAACCTGAACAAAGCTTCACAGGACATGCAAAAACCCCTAAGGATTTATTCCTGCATTATTTCAAAGACCAGTTGCATACAATAGAGGTGCTGACACCTTCTCAAAAAACTTTCAATAATTTTATATTAGAAAGTATTTGAGAACCTAAATATAGTGACCGCTACCAGCTCCCCATATAATTTCTAAGGCTACCTACACTATTTAGACCGATTCTCCTTCCATCTACAACCCTGGCTATACTTTCAGCAGCCGACTGTGGCACAGCAATTACTTTCAGTTCCCATTTTCTAATGAGAAAATATCAGGAGCCCAATGAGATCACTTCATATGGTAAAAACTACAAAGTGGTCAGTGGGCAAACAAAGTTGCGGAAGGAACAGCTGGGCTCCTGGTAGAAGGGACACTTTCAAATTGCTATTGCCTCCCTGATTCTTCCCTCTTATATCTTGTTACTTTTCTTCTGTAGTCCTCTCCCTTTCCCTGTAGGGAAACTTCACTTTAAAGCAGCCTAGTTGTTGCTGAGCAGTACAGCTTGGATGCAGAGGAAAATAAGTTAGTTCTTAAACTGTGGGTTGGGACCCCAAAGCGAGTCACAACCTCATTTTAATGGAGTCATCAGGACTAGCATTAGACTGACACCACCGCCCAGAGCTGAAGCCCAGGCCGCACTTCCTGGGGCCAAAGCCCAAGGGCTTCAGCCTGGGGTAGAGCGGCTTGGGCTCTGGTCCCCCTGGGCTCGGGCAAGCTCAGGCTTCGGTCCCCACTCCTGGGGTCATGTAGTAATTTTTGTTGTCAGAAGGGGGTCACAGTGCAATTCAGTTTAAGAATCCCTGGCTTATTCCTTTTGAAGCACCACTGCCACATTTCAAAGCTGCTTCTCTGCAGCCTAGTCATTCCATTCAGCAAAGAAAAAACAACAGGAAAGGACGGAGGTAAAGGCCAAGAAGGGTAAATAAGGCTTTAGCAGACAAGTCTCTACAGCTATTCTACTGAACATGGAAGACAAATTAAGAGAAAATAATCTCTATTTCGACCTCCCACCTTACCCATTTACAACACAGTTGGCACAGTGATTTGCCAGATTCCTTATTGATGAAATCCCAAACCTGGAGATTTGAATATTGATGCATAGTTATTATATTGTTTTGGAAAAATCCATGTCCACACCAGACTAAGCCCTGGTCTACACTACAAGGTTAGGTCGAATTTAGCTGTGTTAGATCTAAGCAACCCTGTTCCACCGACCTAAAGGGCTCTTAGCCAGAAGCTCTTAAAGAGCTCTTAAAATCGACTTCTGTACTCCTCCCCAATGAGGGGAGTAGTGCTAAAATTGACCTTGCTGGGTAGAATTTGCATCTGCACTACCCCAAATTGACGTTATTGGCCTCCGGGAACTATCCCAGATTGCTCCAATGTGACTGCTTCAGACAGCACTTTCAACTCCGATGCACAAGCCAGGTACACAGGAAAAGCCCCAAGAACTCTTAAATTTCATTTCCTGTTTGGTCAGTGTGGTGAGCTCAGCAGCACAGGTGACCATACAGTCCCCCCAGAATCGCAAACGAGCTCCAGCATGGAGCGAACAAGAGACACTGGATCTGATTGCTGTATGGGGAGAAGAATCTGTGCAGGCAGAACTCTGATGAAAAAGAAGAAATTATAATATATATGCCAAAATCGCACAGAGCATGATGGACAGAGGACAGGGACACACAGCAGTGCCGCGTGAAAAATCGAGGCGCTCAGGCAAGCCTACCAAAAAACAAAGGAGGTGAACAGTTGCGCTGGGTCAGAGCCCCATACATGCCGCTTCTATGATCAGCTGCATAGCATTCTGGGGTGCACCCTACCACTACCCCACCACTGTCCATGGACACCTGCAAGGGGGGAGTCTCACACAACAGGGAGGAGGATTTTGTGGATGAGGAAGAGGAGGAGGAGAATGCACAGCAGGCAAGCAGCGAATCAATTCTCCCTGGCAGCCAGCACCTTTTCATCACCTGGAGCCAATACCCTCCCAAGGATCCCTGACCCTGAAGGTGGAGAAGGCACCTCTGGTTAGTGCACATTTGTAACTACAGTACAGGGTTTAAAAGCAATAATGTTTGATTTGCCCTGAAGACTTGGGATACATTCATGGCCAGTACATCCATTGGAAAAGCCTGTTAATGTGTCTAGGGATGGAATGGGAATCCTACAGGGACATCTCCATGAAGCTCTCCTGGAGGTACTCTGAAAGCCTTTGCAGAAGGTTTCTGGGGAAGGCTGCCATATTTCATCCTCCACAGTAGGACACTTTACCAAGCCAAGCCAGTAGCAAGTAGTCTGGAATCATTGCAGCACAATGCATGGCAGCAAACCGTCCTGGCTTTTGGTCGCATTCAAGCAACGTTTGGTTCTATATCCTTCTGTGTTAGCCGCAGGAGAGTGATATTATTCATGCTCACCTGGTTGAAATAAGGGATTTTTTGTAAGGGAACAGTAAAAGGATCCCGTTCATGCTGGGCTGTTTGCGCTTGGCTAAAAGGGATCATCTCTGAGAACAGCCATGCAGCGGGGGGAGGGGTGAAGAGATCATCCCAAATAGCCACGCAGAGGAGTGGGGAGAGGTCTGTGCTGCACATCCACCCAAAAAGCGCAGCCACTCCTTTTCAATGGCAAACCCAGCCGGCATTACTTGCTATGGGAAAGGAGGGTGCTGCAGTGTGAAAACATTCCCACATGTTATGAAGACGTTAGAAGCCAAACCCATGTACCCTTTGACTTATCATGGCTGCCTGGAAACCTAATTCTGTTGTCCAGCTGAGTGTGATGTGTCACCATACCGGCAGGTGCTCAAATATAAAAGGTAAAATGCGATCTTGTACCTAAAGTACATGTGCTGTCTGCTGTGAATTGCTTGATTCACTGTGAAAGAGTCTCCCTTTTGTTTTCAGAAAAGTATCATCTTATATTTTACTCTCCCTTCTTATTCCCCTGGAAGTGCAAATGTTTCTATGCTCCCTCCTATCATCTCGGTCCCTGAGGTTATCGCAGATTAGAAAGTGAAAAAAATGCACTCGTGATGACATTTTCAGAGCTCACGCAGTTCTCCGCACTGATAGGGCACAGCTGAATGCATAGAGACAGTCAGTGGCAGAGTCCAGGAAAGCAATAAATGAGAGTGATGAGAAGAGGCAGGATGCAATACTGAAGCTAATGGGGCAGCAAACAGACATGCAAGAAAGCCTGCAAGAGCACAGACCACCGCTGCAACCACTGTACAACTGCCTGCCCTCCTCCCCAAGTTCCATATCCTCCTCATCCAGATACCCAAGAACGCTGGGGTGCGAGGGGAACGGAGAGGCTCCGGGCACCCAGCCACTCCACTCCAGAGGATGGCCCAAGCAACAGAAGGCTGCCATTCAAACAGTTTTGATTTGTAGTGTTGCTACAAAAAAACCAAAACAAAACAAACAAACAATGTGGCCTTGTCCTTCCCTCCTCCCCCACCCAGGTTACCTTATCAGTTATCTCCCCCACCCTTTTTTTAAGAAGGAATTTCAAAATAATAGTGACTTTGGGCATAAGCCTGTGTGTGTAAAAACCTCACTTCTTAGATGCATCTGAAAAAGTGAGGTTTTTTTACCCATGAAGCTTATGCCCAAATAAATCTGTTAGTCTTTAAGGTGGCACCAGACTCCTTGTTGTTTTTGTGGCTATAGACTAACACAGCTACCCCCTAATACTTGAATAGTGACTTTATTTCCTTTGCCAGCTGTGACTGAAGGGAGGAGGGTGGTTGGCTTACAGAGAATCAAAAAATCAACAAAGCGGGTGGTTTTGCATCAAGGAGAAACACATACAACCATCACACCATAGCCTGGCCAGTCATGAAACTGGTTTTTAAAGCCTCTCTGATGTGCTGCGCGCCTACCTGTGCTCTTCTAAGCACACTGGTGTCTGGCTGTTCAAAACTGGCAGCCAGGCGATTTTACTCTCTCAGACATTATGGAGCACACAGCAAGCAGTAATAACAATGCGAATATTGGTTGCACTGATGTCTAACCTAGCCAGCAAACAGTGCCAGGGAGCTTTTAAACATCCAAAGGCACATTCTATCGCCATTCTGCAGTTACTCAGCCTCTAGCTGAACTGCTCATTACTACTGTCCAGGCTGCCTGTGTACGGCTTCATGAGCCATGGGAGCAAGGGGTAGGCTGGGTCTCCAAGGATAACTATTGGCATTTCAACATCCCCAACAGTAATTTTCTGGTCTGGGACGTAAGTCCCTCCTTGCAGTTGCTCGAACAGCCCAGAGCTCCTAAAGATGAGAGTGTCATGCACCTTTCCCAGCCATCCCAAGTAGATGTCAGTGAAACATCCCTTGTGATCCACCAGTGCTTGTAGCACCACTGAGAAGTACCCCCTGCAGTTTATGTACTGGTTGGCAAGGTGGTCCAATGCCAAGATAGGGATATGCATTCCGTTTATCGCCCCACCACAGTTAGGGAAATCCATTGCAGCAAAGCCATCCACTAGGACCGGCACATTTCCCAGAGTCACTACCCTTGATAGCAGAACATCAGTGATTGCACTGGCTACTTGAATCACAGCAGCCCCCAGAGCAGATCTGCCCACTCCAAATTGATTCCTGACTGACCGGTAGCAGTCAGATGTTGCAAGCTTCCACAGGGCTATTGCCACTTGCTTCTCAACTGTCAGGGCAGCTCTCATCTTGGTATTCCTGCACATCAGGATGGCGGAAAGCAACTCTCAGAGTTCCAGGAAAGTGGCAGCCACTAGGAATCATCTCATACCTGCAACACTATGCGGTCCCACCAGTCTGCGCTAGTTTGCTGGGCCCAGAATTGGCATTCCACTGTATCTACCAGTCCTACTGCCGCCAGGATATCCCAATTGCCACATTCCGTGCTTTCAGCAATGTCTGTGTCCATGTGCTCCTCACAATCGTCCTCATGCTGCCATCTCTTAGCCAGGTTCTGCACATACTGCAGTATAATGAGTGAAGTGTTTACAATGCTCTCAACAGCAGCGGTGAGCTGAGCAGGCTCCATGCTTACCGTGCTATGGCATCTGCACGGGTAATCCAGGAAAAAAGGTGCGAAATGATCGTCTGCAGTTGCTTTCATGGAGGGAGGGGAGACTGACGACATGTACCCAAAACCACCCGCAAGAATGTTTTTGCCCCATCAGACACTGGAAGCTTAACCCAGAATTTCAATGGGCAGCAGAAACTGCGGGAACTGTCGGATAGCTTCCCACAGTGAACCGCTCCATGAGTCGATGCTAGCCATGGTAGTGAGGATGCACTTTGCTGACTTAATGCGCTTAGTGGGGACATACACAATCAACTATAAAATCAATTTATAGAAGTTGATTTTTAAAAAAATAAATCTAATTTTGTAGTGTAGACATACCCTAACTAGGCCACAGATTATTTAAATGGCAAGGAATTGCTTTAAAACAATTATATGAGAAGGAAAGGGAGAAGATAACAGGTGAAAGGGACAAGAGGCCTAATGAATTGAACAAGGGCCAAGACATTGTATGCAGTTAAGATCCATAACATATAGAGAAGGAAATGTGTATGATACAAAGTGTCCCTATGACACTAAGACCATTTCACCTTTGATCTCTTACTTCTACACAGATTATCAGACAGACATCTATTGTCTTTGCTAGCTGGTGCTTGTTAGAGGACTAGTGACATCTGGTTCTCCCTTCTAATTACTTAATGGAAATTAAGAAAAAAAACACTATGGGAATTTAACAAAGTTGTACAGTTAAGCCATCAAAAAAAACAAAACAGAAAATGTCTACGATGAAGTTGAAAAAAAATGTAGTTTTTCCTACACTTAACTCTGCCTCCGATACTCTTATGCTTACATGCAATCAAACCCAAAACATTTACAATTTTGCAAATAGGTGAAGTGTAAAGCAACAGCTACAATTAAGATTGCCTGAATATTTCCAATATAAAGGCTCAGTATAAGCACTTCTTCACAGAACACACAGTCAACCACTGAAATTCATTGCCAGCAGATGCTGTAAAGACTAAAAGTACAGCTGAGTTCAAAAAAGAATTAGATAAATTCATGGAGGAGAAGACCAACAATTGCTATTAGCCAACATGGTCAGGGACAACTCCATGCTCTGGGTGTCCCTAAACTTCCAGCTGCTGAAGCTGGGTCTGGACGATGGGACGGATCAGTGGACAATTCCCCTTTTCTGTTAATTCCCTCTGAAGCATCTGGCACTGGCTACTGTCAGAAGACAAGATACTGGGCTAGATGGACCAGTGGTCTGACCCAGTATGGCTAGTCTTATGGCTTAAGAAGGGCTCAGAACTTGCCCACACTTTCTCCTTTAGGCTAGACAGACAAGGTGGGGGAGGTAAAATTTTATTAGACCAACTCTTTTAGTGAAGGAGACAAGCTTTGGAGCTTACATAGAGCTCTTCTTCAGGTCTGGCAGACATTTCCCAGGCTTAGTCTCTGTCTAAGCATGATTCTTTATGAACAAAACTAAAAAACAATTGTTCAAAATATGTTATCCTATTCAATAACTGCACTCCACTTCTTACAGTGAAGTCATAGTCAGTTTGGGGTTTTGTAAAGGTAAAGAACCTCCTTTTAAATGTATGTAGCATTTAAATCCCTTTGTAAAAAGAAATCAGAAGGCTTTTCCCACCCCTTGTGTGTGCTCAGTAGCCACACCAGACACACACAAGCATTCCCCTTTCTCTATTTTCAACAGTTTCAGGTATATGCAAGCATCCTTTTCCAAACCTGGGAAAGAACACAGACATGAACTCCCCTCAGATCAGAGCCTCATGTTAGTGACAACATCACATCAGACAGGAAGTGAAAATCACTACCAACAAGAAATAGTGAAGAGGGGGTGTAAGTGTCTGGGCAGGAGGGAGCACCGTAGCTGGGCTCTAGGAGGCTAGGGGGTGTGAGTGTCTGTGCTGGGGGGGCGGGGGTGTGACTGTAGCTGGCCTGGGGATTGAAGATACTTAATTTAGCAAAATATACTGAAATACATTCACTAATACATTGAGCATAATTAGAACTACAATTATCAAATAAAAATTTAAGTACAAGAACAATTTTTTTTTATTGCTCACTCACAAATTTGCAAAATTTGGTAATCTGCAAAGTGATGAGATTCTATTTTGTACTCATTTTAAGAGATTAGTACATCAAATTAAACTTACAGTACTAGCCTGCCAAGTACCAAAAGGACATCTTCACATTCCGTAGTCAAGTATGGTCGTGCATTAGCAAAGCTCTGGATGGAGATTCGATACACTTCCAAAAAAGGCAAAATATGTTCGGTTGCACCCCGGTTTCCAGCATACTGTAACAATGTCTGAAAGAAAACAAGTTTTATTATTAAAATTTTCATATGAAATTATATATCTAAATGCAAAAATATCCATTATAGCAATGTTAAGACTACTTCATAAAAAAAAATCACGGAAAAGACAAATTTCCACTATAAAAAGTGACTGGGAAAATGGCAAATTTTTGCTCAACGGAAGTTTTCCATATGATAAAAAGTATTAAAAATAAGCATTGAATTACTTTTACTAATTTTAATCCTGTTAGCATGGCAAATTATCTACTTCAGAGTGAACTAGATTCTATAGTGACTCATGAATTAGAAGACCTGTTAACTAAGATCCAGCAGAAGGGGTAATTCTGCCCTCAACTTCACTATGCAACTCCTCTGAAGTCAACAGGGATACCCAAGCATAACAGAGCAGGATCTTCATTGCTAGTAAGATTTCACAAGCAAAATAAAATACTTTAAAATTACAGAGCAAGATTACAATGCTATTAGATAGTATAAACATTTCATCACCTTCACAAAATGGATACAAAGTCACTGGTAGAGAATCATCATAGAACCCAAAGTGATGCCCTACTCAAAGAGGAATAATGCACCCATAGATCTGCCACCTTGTGCATGAGCAATGCAATACAGCTAGGCCTACCACAATTAGAGGGTTGGGGTTTTTTTAAGTGAGTAAATATTTATTGCTAAACATCAATTTCACAATATACACAATCAAAATTTACAGATAGGCAAAGAAAGAAAAATAGTGCTTGAGACCTTAAGAGTTTGATTTAAGGATATTTACTTTGTATATTTTGACATGTGATGTTGACAATTTGTCTCTTATCCAATATAAAGCTTTAACTTTTTGAATCTCAACATCTACTGTCATTAAATAGATGTCGGACAATCTGCCACAACTGTGAAAATTCAAATTAATAAAAATAAAAAAAGCTTCAAAATAAACATTGATATTACCCACTGAAATTATTAAAAAAAGAAAAGAAGTCCAAAGCCTAAATACAGCCAACTTGAAACCCAGAGTTCATTGGATGCAAGGCAACTTACTTTGACATAAGTGCCTACACTAAAGTTTCACTCCCGCTGACATAACTCACCCACTATGCTGACTTAACTCCACCTCCATGAGAGGCATAGTCAATATAGTTAGGTTGATGCAGTATAGTGTAGATCTAGATAGTGTTACCTAGACTGATTTTAGTGGCCTCCAGAAGGTGTTTCACAATGCCCCACTTTGACCGCTCTGGTCACTGTTTTGAACTCCATTGCTTAATGGCCAGGTACACACTACTCCACTTTAAAGCCCTGTGAATTTTTGAAGTTCTATTTTCTGTTTGCCCAACTGACCATACAGGCTACACATTGCAGACACACTCCCCATCTGGAGTGATCAGGTGTTGGATCTCCTCGGTCTGTGGGAAGAAGAGACTGTGCAGGCACAGCTTGGATCCAGCCACAGAAATACAGACACATGAGGAGAAGACAAATTAAAGAGCTCTCTCCTATGAGATAAAAGCAGAACAAGATCCAAAGACTAAGAGTTGAATATAAACAAATTTGGACTAAAAATAATGTACAAAGTTTAACTCTCAGGGTAACTGACCATTGGAACAATTTACCTAAAGATGTGGTGGATTCTCCACTTGAAGTCTTTAAACTGAGACTGTGGGCAAGTCTACACTTAAAACACTGCATCAATACAGCTGTGCCACTGCAGTGCTTTAATGAAGACACACTATGCTGGAGGAAGAGAGCTATGTCAGCAGAAGAAGCTCTCACAATGACACAGTGCTGTCTACATCAGAGCATAAGTCAGTATAACTATGTCACTCAGGTACATTTATTTTTCACACCTCTGAGTGATGTAGTTATAACAAAGTAATTCCATAGGACAAAGCTCCCTGTATCTTTCAAAATGACCTTATGGGTTTGCTAAAGAAATTACTAGGAGAAATTCAACTTCCTGCATAATGCGGGCTATAAAAAGAGATCAACACGATAGTTCTTGCTGACCTTAAAAATCTTTGAACCTATATATTTTATCAAGTTACTGCACCTCTATAATATACTAACATTATTTTTGAATGCACAGCGAGAAGGTTTAAATAGGTATGCGTTATTTCGAAAGTAGTTAGAGAATTGTTTTGACTCATTCTTTCCCTAACCATTGCCAATTACAACAGGTGTAATACAAAATTTTAACTGACACTGAACACAGAAATAGTATCTTTGATCTTCTGATCCAGGAACCTTCCAAAATCCACACAGCTATCTCCAAACTATTTGTCATGTCAAGTTCACAAATCAAAAGCTGCCTATGGTTTGATGACAAGGCAATAATCCACAGCAAAATGGATTTATTCTGCTTCAAAGTGCCCGAGTGCTCTAGCACTCTGATGCCAGGCTAGAAATTCTGTAGCAATTTTCTTTACATAAAAAATTGTATTTATATTGACTACAAAGAGAACAAAATTCATTTAATTGCTTTGATATTAAGAACATCTTACTAGGTTCTTGCATTTTCAATATGATGCAAATTGTTGTAACAACAAACATAACTGTATTAATACTCAAAGAAACATCTGAGAATTCTGTACCCAAGCATGCAGTTAGCTATTACAGGTAATGGCATTAGCTGGATGTTTCACCTGAAATGAGCACCAAAATAGCTAACAATGTTGACATTTAAATTGTACATTTGAGATTTAAAACTTCCTCAGAACTATTAACTAAGACAAAACTACCACACTTATACCTTAAAGTTGACAAGGGAAAAGCGAAACATTTTCTCTTAAAAGAAAGCTTACATTCAGGAGCACCCACTCGAGGACAAAAATACAACCTCACAGCACGCACGAATTTAACGCTTTAAAGGCAAAGTACCTCATGCCTTAGACTTGGAAGAAACTCCAAATAACCCTCCACCGCTGGCTGGGAACCCAGGTTACACTCGCCAAGAGAAGAGCTCACAAAAGGACATTTCTAAACGCCCAGCTGGCCCGGATTGACGCCCCTGCGCTGCGGCGCTGGCGGCGCCAGGCTCTCCCAGCACAGCCCCTCTGAGCTGCCGAGCTCCCAACGCGAGGAGGCTCCCGCACCACAACGCGCACACAGGCGCTGTGCGGCCTACGGCGAAGGCTGCCGCGCTCTACAAGGGACCCCGGCCCCCGCCCGCGACGCTCCGTGCGGGACCCCGCGGCCCCGGCCCGGCCCCCACCTGGCAGAACCCCCGGCAGTAGGTCCGAGACGAAGAGTCCGACACCTCCTGCTCGCGCAGCTCCTCCTGCAACTGCCAGAGACGGGCACGAAGCGCGGCCACCAGCCGCTCCATAGCGGGGCGCGGAGACGCCTCGGCCTCTGCGTCCGCCATCTGCACCCGTCCCCACCGCGCGTAGGCAGCGATCACGTGATCAGGAGCCACCACTGATGACCTCATCGGCATGGAACGGAGTCACATGACTCACACGTGACTGGCAAACCAAAGTGTTTTCGAAACCACGTGACCAAGGAACTAGCCAAACCGGTTAGCTAGGTGACGTTCTAAAACAGCGCGATGTTGTTGACGCGTTTGTTGGCTCCGCCCTCACCCCGCCCGCTAGGAGGCGCTGCTAGAGACCCCCCCCCGGCCGGCGCGGGGCCGCGGCTCCCAGGCGGGGGCGCGGTGCGCTGCGAGCGGGGAGGGCGGCGGAAGTGGGCGCGGAGGGCTCGCCCCGTCTCTCCCCAGCCCTTCCCGTCTGCCTGGCAAGCTGGCGTGGAGCCTGGGCTCCAGTGCCCCCAGGTGCCAGCACGAGAGCAGCGGGGGTGCCCCGTCCCGACTTGAGGTGGGTTCCATTAGATCCAGGGTTTGCAGTTTGGTTCCGTGGCTCTCGGCATCCCACTGTCAAACTTGTTCCAGTGCCCCTGCCATGCCTGTGTATCGTCAGCCTGGAAGCCATGGCCGTAGCTGGCCTGCCAGCAAAGGCCCCGAGCGCCAGTTCTGCTGTGTCCTAGTGGCCAGCATGCAGGGGGTTCATGACACCATTTCCATCTTCTCTCTCAGACCAGCCTCCAGGAGCTGGGTTCATGTAATCATTGTGCTATATCTCAGAGACCAGATGGTAGCGCGTTCCTAGCACCTTGCCACTGTAGCTCAGAGGTTACGAGGTGGCAGGCTCATGGCACCACTGCCGCTGTGTCTCAGAGGACAGCAGGCCGCGGGTTCATAGGATCACTGCTGCTGTTAGGGTGACCAGACAGCGTGTGTGAAAAATCAGGACGGGGTAGAGCAGACCTGCACAACTCATAAAGCGGCGAGGGCCACATTACTTCAAAGAAAACAGCTGAGGGCCGAACCCCCCCCCGACCTATGGAAACACCCCCCACCCCCCGGCCCAGCGGAAACACTTCACCCAGCACCACTCAGCCCTGGAGAAACAAACCCTCCTTTCCCAGTGCTGCCCCACCAAAACAGCTGTGGTCCAAAAAGGAAGGTTGGGGGTGGGGAGGTGATACTTTATTTTAAATCAACCAGGGAGCTGGGAGCCCTCAGGGTCAAATTAAAGGGCCCAGGGCTACAGCGGCTGCGGGAACCCAGAGCTTTGTGGGGCTGGGGCAGGGATTTAAAGGGCCCAGAGCTCCTGCTGCTGAGGGGAGCCCGAGCCCTTTAAATCCCAACCCCAGTGCATCCGCTGGAGCTGCCGCCGGGATTCAAAGGGCTCTGGGCTGCCCGTGGCAGCGGGGAGCCCTGCGCCCTTTAAATCTCAGCCACGGCCGAGAATGTCTGCAGGCAGTTCAGAGCCCTTTGAATCCCGTCCGCAGCTGGCAGGGCCGGCTTGAGGAAGTGCAGCGCCCAATTCGAACATTTTCAGCGGGGCCCTGGCAGGGATGACTGAAAGAAAAAAATGTAAAAAAAAAAGCCTCTCATTTCTTAGCAACCAGTTCCCTATAAAAAGTTCTGCCACAGTATGTATTTTTTGTACCAATAGGGTTACCATACGTCCGTATTTTCCTCCTGGATGGCGATTTAAGATCCAAAAAGCCTGACACGTCCAGGAAAGTACAGATGTATGTTAACCCTACCTAAAGTTCTGTTTTAAAAAGATGTGTCTGAACTAGAAATGAGCTCCGCCACTCCCTGAGGGTATGGTAGGGTGCACGTGTGGGTCCCAGTTGCTCCCTGCCCACCTCATTGAAGCAAGTGTGCAGGGTTACTTCCCTGGGAACTACAGGGCACCAGTGGACATGGGGCTGGCTGGAGGTGAGGGGAGGGGGCTGGAGGTAGGGTCTGGCTGCAGGCTGGGCAAGGTGTGTGGGGCAGGCTGCAGACGGCATGTGGGATGGGCTGGCTGGCTTCAGGCAGGGCCACGGGAGGGTGCGGCATGGGTTGGCAGGGCTGGAGACAAAGGAGTGCAAGACTGGCTGGCTTCAGGCAGGGGTGTGTGACGGGTTGGCTGGAGACAGGGAAGGGGATGCAGGGCTGGCTGGAGACGGGTTGGTGCAGGGCTGAAGGCAAGGCAGGGGGTGAGGGGCTGGCTGGAGATGGGCTGGCTATGGGCAGCGGGTGCAGGGCTGGCTGCAGACAGGAACTGGTGCAGGCAGGGCAGGAGGTGTGGCAGGGGTTGGCTGCGGGCAACTCGTGCAGGAACAGGGGTACAGCCCATCCTGTATGGTGAGTGCCCCTCCTCCTGCCTCCCCCACCAGGGTAGCAGTAGCAACCCGTGGCTCAGGAGCTATTTAAAGGACCTGGGGCTCCCCTGCTTCCACTGCCCCAGCCCTGTAAATAGTAGCAGGAGCCCTGGGGAAGTGGTGGGACTCCAGGGGCTATTTAAAGGACCAGGGCAGCAAAGGCATCTGGAGACTGCCCCCCCGCTACCCCAGGGCTCTGGGGGTATTTAAAGGGCCCGGGGCTCCCCTTCTTCTACCGCCCCAGCCCTTTAAATAGCCACGGGAACCCTGGGGAAGTGGTGGGGCTCCAGTGGCTATTTAAAGGGCTGGGGCGGTAGAAGCGACAGGAACCCTGGACTTTTTAAATAGCCCCCAGAGCCCCACAGCCCTACCCCAGGGCTCCAGCAGTGGAGCTCTGGTGGCAATTTAAAAGGCCTGGGAGCCACAGGCCTTTTAAATTGCCCCCTGGGAAGCTGGGCCACCCCGCTACAGCGCACTGGCTTTTGCCGGTACACCATACTGGGGCTTGAGCATGTGGTCCTCCTAGGGGCGGGCTGATTCAGGGGAATTGGTTGAATTGGCCTAAAACCGGCCCTGGCGGCTGAGATTTAAAGGGCTCTGGGCTCTCTGCGGCTGCGGGCAGCCCAGAGCCCTTTGAATCCCAGCTGCGCCTGAGATTTAAGGAGCTCTGAGCTCACGGCTTCCTGCAGCTCAGAGCCTTTTGAATCGCCGCCGTGGCTGAGATTTAAAGGGCACTGGACTCCCCGCGGCTGCGGGCAGCCCAGAGCCTTTTGAATCCCAGCGGCAGCTGAGATTTAAAGAGCTCTGAGCTTCTCGCCACTGCGGGCAGCCCAGAGCCCTATGAATCCCGGCCGCGGCTGAGATTTAAATGGCTCTGGGCTCCCCACCCCTGTGGTCAGCCCAGAGCCCTATGAATCCTGGCTGCAGCTGAAATTTAAATGGCTCTGGACTCCCCACAGCTGCGGGCAGCTCAGAGCCTTTTGAATCCCGTCCGCGGCTGAGATTTAAATGGCTCTGGGCTCCCCACTGCTGTGGGCAGCTCAGAGCCTTTTGAATCGCTGCCGTGGCTGAGATTTAAAGAGCTCTGAGCTCCCCACCACTGCGAGCAGCCCAGAGCCCTTTGAATCACAGCCACGGCTGGGATTTAAAGGACTCTGGGCTCCCCGCGGCTGTGGGCATCGCAGAGCCTTTTGAATCCAGGCCGCAGCTGGGATTTAAAGAGCTCTGAGCTCCCCGTCGCTGCGGGCAGCTCAGAGCCTTTAGAATCGCGGCTGCGGCTGGGATTTAAAGGACTCTGGGCTCCCCGTGGCTGTGGGCAGCCCAGAGCCTTTTGAATCCTGGCTGCGGCTGAGATTTAAATGGCTCTGGGCTCCCCGCCGCTGCGGGCAGCTCAGAGCCTTTTGAATCCTGCCGCAGGCCACACACTGAGCCTCTGCGGGCCGCATGTTGTGCAGGCCTGGGGTAGAGGGTAATAGGAGCCGATAATAAGAAAAAGACCCAAAAACTGGGACATCTGGGCACCCTACCCGCTGTATATCAGAATTCATAAGGGGGTGGGTTCCTGGTAGCGCTTCCAAAATATCACTTAGGCTGGCTGGCAGGCGATGGCTTGATGGCACTATTGCTACTGTAGCTCAGGCCAGCAAGCATTGCGTTCACGGTGGTAATGTTGCTGTCTCTTACGGTCCAGCAGGTGGTGGGTTCGTGGCACCCCCCACTGCTGCTGTGTCTCGGAGGACAGCACATGATGGGTTCACAGTAATAGAATCATAGAATATCAGGGTTGGAAGGGACCTCAGGAGGTCATCTAGTCCAACCCCCTGATCAAAGCAGGACCAATTCCCAACTAAATCATCCCAGCCAGGGCTTTGTCAAGACTGACCTTAAAAACCTCTAAGGAAGGAGATTCCACCACCTCCCTAGGGAACCCATTCCAGTGCTTCATCACCCTCCTAGTGAAAACGTTTTTCCTAATATCCAGCCTAAACCTCCCCCATTGCAACTTGAGACCCTTACAGCTTGTTCTGTCATCCTCTACCACTGAGAACAGTCTAGATCCATCCTCTTTGGAACCCCCTTTCAGGTAGCTGAAAGCAGCTATCAAATCCGCCCTCATTCTTCTCTTCTGCAGACTAAACAATCCCAGTTCCCTCAGCCTCTCCTCATAAGTTGCCCTCTGCTGGAGTCTCTCCAATTTTTCCACATCCTTCTTGTAGTGTGGGGCCCAAAACTGGACACAGTACTCCAGATGAGGCCTCACCAATGTCGAATAGAGGGGAATGATCACGTCCCTTGATCTGCTGGCAATACCCCTACTTATACAGCCCAAAATGCCATTAGCCTTCTTGGCAACAAGGTCACACTGTTGACTCATATCCAGCTTCTCGTCCACTGTAACCTCTAGGTCCTTTTCTGCAGAACTGCTTCCTAACCATTCAGTCCCTAGTCTGTAATGGGATTCTTGCGTCCTAAGTGCAGGACTCTGCACTTGTCCTTGTTGAACCTCATCAGGTTTCTTTTGTCCCAGTCCTCTAATTTATCTAGGTCCCTCTATATCCTATCCCTACCCTCCAGCGTATCTACCACTCCTCCCAGTTTAGTGTCATCTGCAAACTTGCTGAGAGTGCAATGCATCCCATCATCCAGATCATTAATGAAGAAACTGAACAAAACCGGCCCCAGGACCAACCCTTGGGGCACTCCATTTGAAACTGGCTGCCAACTAGACATGGAGCCGTTGATCACTACCCGTTGAGCCCGACGGTCTAGCCAGCTTTCTATCCACATTATAGTCCATTCATCCAGTCCATAATTCTTTAACTTGCTGGCAAGAATACTGTGGGAGACCGTATCAAAAGCTTTGCTAAAGTCAAGGAGTAACACATCCACTGCTTTCCCCTCATCCACAGACCCAGTTATCGCCTCATAGAAGGCAATTAGGTTAGTCAGGCATGACTTGCCCTTGGTGAATCCATGCCGACTGATCCTGATCATTTTCCTTTCCTCTAAGTGCTTCAAAATTGATTCCTTGAGGACCTGCTCCATGATTTTTTCAGGCACTGAGGTGAGGCTGACTGGTCTGTAGTTCCCTAGATCCTCCTCCCTCCCTTTTTTAAAGATGGGCACTACATTAGCCTTTTTCCAGTTATCCGGGACCTCCCCCGTTCGCCATGAGTTTTCAAAGGTAAAGGCCAATGGCTCTGCAATCACATCCGCCAACTGCTTTAGCACCCTCAGATGCAGCGCATCCAGCGCCATGGACTTGTGCTTGTCCAGTTTTTCTAAATAGACCCGAACCACTTTGTTCTCCACAGAGGGCTGGTCACCTTCTCACCATACTGTGCTGCCCAATGCAGAAGTCTGGGAGCTGATACTTCCGCTGTATCTAACAGGTCAGCAAGCAGTAGGTTCATAGCACCACTGCTGCTGTATCTCAGAGGCCAGCAGCCAGTGGCTTCTTACTACCACTGCCTTTCTATCTCTTAGACCAGCATGTGGTTTGTTCATGGCACCTCTGCCATTGTATCTTAGAGGACAGCAAGCAGAGAGTCCATGGTATCACTCCCAAAGTATCTCTTAGGTCACTGTGGTGGGTTCATAGCAGTTCTGCTGCTGTATCTCAGAGGCAAGCACTTGGTGGTGTCATAGCACTATTACTGCCGTATCTCAGGCTGGCAGGTATTGGGTTCATGGCACCACTACCACTCTATCTCAGAGGCCAGCAGGTGATGGGTTCATGGTAGCACTGCCGCTGTACCTCACATGCCAGCAGGCAGTGGGTTCATGGTAGCACTGCCAAAGTATTTTAAGGCAGTCATTGAGTTTTTGGCACTGGTGTGTTTCTGTTTCTCAGAGTTCAGCAGCTGGTAGGTTCGTATCACTACTGTCACTGTTTATCAGAGGCCACCTGGTGATGGGTTCATATCACCACTGCCGCTGTCTCTCACAGTCCAGTAGGCGGTGGGTTCATGGAACCACTGCCAAAGTATTTTAGGCCAACAGGTGTTGGGTTCATGACTCCACTGCCTCTGTCTCTCACGGGCTTGCAGGCCATCGGTTCATGGTACCACTGCTAGAGTATCTCCTAGGCCAGCAGGCGGGGTGTTCATGGCAATGTTCATTGCACTACTGCCACTGTATTTCAGAGGACAGTAGGTGGTGGCAGTGCTGCCAAAATATCTCTTTGGCCAGCAGGCGGTGGGTTCATGGTATCACTGCCACAGTATCTCACAGGCCAGCAGTCAGTGTGTTCATGGCTGGTACCGCATGGTATCTTATTCCAGCAGGTGTTGGGTTCATGTCACCATTGCAGCTGTATGTCAGAGGCCAGTAAGCGGTGAGTTCATGGCACCGCTACTGCTGTATCTTGGAAGCCAGCAGAACATGGGTTCGTGGAACCACTGCCAAATTATCTTAGGCCAACAGGTTGTGGGTTCCTGGCAATGCTGCCAAAATATCTCTTAGGCCAGCAGGTGGTGGGTTCATGGCACCACTACCTCAGTATATCACAGGCCAGTAGCGGTGGGTTCAGGGCAGTACTGCCAAAGTATCTCTTAGGCCAGCATGCGGTAGGATCATGGTACCATTGCCACCGTATCTCAAAGGCCAGCAGGTGATGGATTCATGGCACCATTGCGCTGTATCTCAGAGGCCAGCAGCCATTACGCTCATGGCATCATGGCTGCTGTCTGTCATAGGCTAGCATGCCGTGGATACGTGGTACTGTATCTCAGAGGAGAACAAGCAATCAGTCCATGCTATCACTCCCAAAATATCTCTTAGGCCTCCATGTGGTGAGTTCATAACACCTATGATGCTATATCTCAGGAGCAAGCACTTGGTGGGCCCACAGCACTACTACTGCTGTATCTCAGAGGCCAGCAGCCAGTGGGTTTATGGTACTACTGCCTCTCTGTCTCTTAGGCCAGCAGGTGGTGGATTCATGGCACCTTTACACTATATCTCAGAGGCCAGCAGGCAGTGAGTTCATGGCAGCACTGCTGCTGCCTCTCATAAGCTAGCAGGCCATGGATTCATAGTACCACTTCCAGGGTATCTGCTAGGCCAGCAGGTTGGGGGTTCATGGCACCACTGCCAATGTATCTGAGAGGACAGGAAGCAGTGGGTCCATGGTATCAGTGCCAAAGTATCTCTTAGGCCACTGTGTGGTGGGTTCATAGCACCTCTGCTGCTGTATCTCAGAGCCAAGCACTCGGTAGGCTCAGTGGACTACTCCTGCTGTATGTCAGAAGCTAGGAGGTGGTGGGCTCATGGCACCACTTCAACGGTATTTCAGATGTTAACAGGCGATGGGCTTATGGTATCACTGCTGCTGGATCCCAGAGGCCAGCGGGCAGGGGGGTTCATGATTCCACTGCCAAAGTATATCTTAGGCCAGCAGACAGTGGGTTCAGGTCACTACTGTCGCTGTTTATCAAAGGCCAATTGGCCATGGGTTCATATCACCACTGCCGCTATCTCTCACAGTCCCTCAGGCCGTGGGTTCATTGTAGAACTGCCAAAGTATCTCTTAGGCCAGCAGGTGGTGGCTTTGTGGCACCACTACGAAAGTATCTCTAGGGTCAGGAGGCGGTTGGGTTCATGGTACCACTGCCAATTTATTTTAAGGTAGTAGGTGTTGGGTTTCTGGCATCACTGCGTTGCTGTCTCTCACGGTCCAGCAGCCAGTGGGTTCATGGTACCACTGCCAGAGTATTTCCTAGGCCAGCAAGCAGGGGGTTCATGGCACCTCAGCCGTTGTATATCAGAGGCGAGCAGCAGGTGGGTTAGTGGTACCACTGCCTCTATAGCTCTTAGGCCAGCAGACATTAGGCTCATGGTGGCACTGTTGCTATCTCTCGCAGTCCAGCAGGCGGTGAGTTCATGGTACCACTGCCTCTCTATCTCTTAGGCCAGGAGGTGGTGGATTATTTAATCACTGCGCTGTATCTCAGAGGCCAGATGGTAGTGCGTTCATGGCACCACTGTCGCTGTCTCTCATGGGCTAGCAGGCCATGGTACTACTACCAGAGTGTCTCCTAGGCCAGCAAGTGAGGGGGTTCATGGTATCACTACCAGAGTATTTCTTAGGCCACTTTGTTGTGGGTTCATAGGACTTCTGCCTCTGTATCTCAAAGGCAATTATTCAGTGGGTTCATAGCACTACTACTGCTGTTATCTCAGAGGCCAGCTGGCAATGGGTTCATGGCAACATTGCCAAAATATCTCTTAAGCTAGCAGGCGGTGAGTTCATGGTACCACTGCATTGCTCTCTCAAATTCCAGCAGCTTGTGGGTTCGTGGTTCCACTGCCAAAAATATATCTTAGGTCTGGGTGTTCATTTCATGACTGCTGCTGTCTTTTACAGGCTACCGGGCTGTGGGTTCATGGTACCACTGCCAGAGTATCTCCTAGGCTAGAAGGCGGGGGTGTTTATGGCACCACTGCTGCTGTATCTCAGAGGCCAGCAGCCAGTGGATTCATGGTATCACTGCCACTGTCTCTCTCACAGGCTGTGGGTTCATGGTACCACTGCCACTGTCTCTCACAGGCTGTCAGGCTGTGGGTTCCTGGTACCACTGCCAAAGTATCTCTTAAGCCACCCTATGGTGGTTTCATAGCACTACTACTGCTGTATCTCAGAGTCTAGCGGGTGGTCGACTCATAGAATCATAGACTTTAAGGTCAGAAGGGACCATTATGACCTACTGCACAATGCAGGCCACAGAATCTGACCCACCCACTCCTGTATCAAACCTGTGTCTGAGCCATTGAAGTCCACAAATCATGGTTTAAAGACTTCAAGATGCAGAGAAACTTCCAACAAGTGACCTGTGCCCCACGTGACAGAGGAAGGCGAAAACCTCGCAGAGCCTCTGCCAATCTGCCCTGGAGGAAAATTACTTCCTGACCCCAAATATGGAGATCAGCTAAACCCTGAGCATGTGGGAAAGACTCACCAGCCAGACACCCAGGAAAGAATTCTCTGTAGTAACTCAAATCCCACCCCATCTAACATCCCATCACAAGCCTTTGGGTATATTTACTGCTAATAGTCAAAGACCAATTAATTGCCAAAACTAGGCTATCCCAGTCCCTCCATAAACTTATCAAGCTTACCCTTGAAGCCAGATATATCTTTTTCCCCCACTGCTCCCCTTGGAAGGCTGTTCCAGAACTTCACTGATGGTTAGAAACTTTCGTCTAATTTAAGGCTCAACTTCCTGATGGTCAGTTTCAGTAGCATAGGTGGGGGGAGCAGGGGGAGCAGCTGCTCCCGCACTGAGCACAAGTGGCACCGTGTCAATTTCGTGGTGCCTTTGTACTCACCCGGGGGAATGATTTAAAAAAAAAAAGGCTCCACCTGCTGCAGCACTTTTACTTTACTCACCCGGCGGCGCGCTGGGTCTTCTGCGTCACTTTGGCGTTGGGACCTTCAGTGCCACTGAAGACACCCAGAGCAAGTGAAGGACCTGCCGCCGAAGACTCAGACCCCCGCCGGGTGAGTAAAAGTACCGCATCGGCTGGCACTTTTTTTTTTATTATTGCTCCGCCTGTTCCCTCCACCTGGCTACGCCACTGGTCAGTTTATATCCATTTGTTCTTGTGTCCACATTGGTACTGAGCTTAAATAATTCCTCTCCCTCCATGGTATTTATTCCTCTGATATATTTATAGAGAACAAGTATATCTCTCCTCAGCCTTCTTTTGGTTAAACTAAACAAGCCCAACTCTTTGAGTCTCCTTTCATAGGACAGGTTTTCCATTCCCCGGATCACCCTAGTAGCCCTTCTCTGAATCTGTTCCAGTTTGAAGTTATCCTTCTTAAACATGGGAGACCAGAACTGCACACAGTATTCCAGATGAGGTCTCACCAGTGCCTTGTATAATGGTACTCCTTGTCTCCTTGTCTCTACTGGAAATACCTTGCCTGATGCATCTCAAGACTGCATTAGCTTTTTTAATGGCCATATCACATTGGCGGTTCATAGTCATCTTGTGATCAACCAATACTCTGAGGTCCTTCTCCTCATCTGTTACTTCCAACTGATGCGCCCCCAGTTTGTAACAAAAATTGTTGTTATTAATCCCTAAATGCATGTCCTTGCACTTTTCACTATTAAATTTCATCCTATTACTATTACTCCAGTTTACAAGGTCATCCAGATCTTCCTGTATGGTATCCCGGTCCTTCTCTGTATTGGCAATACCTCCCAGTTTTGTGTCATCTGCAAACTTTTTATTAGCACATTTTTGTTCCAAGGTCAGTAATAAAAAGATTAAATAAGATTGGTCCCAAAACCGATCCCTGAGGAACTCCATAGATTCATAGATTCTAGGGTCAGAAGGGACCAATGTGATCATTTAGTCTGACCCCCTGCACAAAGCAGGCCACAGAACCCTACCCATCCACTTCTATAACAAACCCCTAACCTATGCCTGAGTTATTGAAGTCTTCAAATTGTGGTCTGAAGACCTCAAGCTGCAGAGAATCCACCAGCAAGTGACCCATGCCCCACACTGCAGGGGAAGGCGAAAAACCTCCAGGGCCTCTGCCAATCTGCCCTGGAGGAAAATTCCTTCCCGACCCCAAATATGGCGATCAGCTAAACCCTGAGCATGTGGGCAAGACTCACCAGCTGGCACTCAGGAAAGAATTTTCTGCAGTAACTCCGATCCCATCCCATCACCAACCACTAGGCATACTTATCTGGCGATAATCAAAGATCAGTTGCCAAAATTAGGCTCTCCCATCATACCATCCTTTCCATAAACTTATCAAGCTTAATCTTAAAGCCAGATATGTCTTTTGCCCCCACTACACCCCTTGGAAGGCTGTTCCAGAACTTCACTCCTCTAATGGTTAGAAACCTTCGTCTAATTTCAAGTCTAAACTTCCTAGTGTCCAGTTTATACCCATTCGTTCTTGTGTCTACATTGGTACTAATCTTAAATAATTCCTCTCCCTCCCTAATATTAATCCCTCTGTCATAAACAGATAAGAAAAGTTAATAGCACAGAAGTACTTTATATCGACTGTAAAGGGTTAACTAGCTCCGTAAGCCTGGCTGTCACCTGACCAGAGGACCAATCAGCGGACAGGCTACTTTCAAATCTTGAGGGAGGGAAGTTTTCTGTGTGTGCTGTTAGTTTTTGGTTGTTGTTCACTCTGGGGGCTCAGAGGGACCGGACGTGCAACCAAGTTTCTCTCCAATCTCCCTGATACTGGCTCTTGTAAGTTCAAAATAGTGAGTACTAGATAGATAAAGCGAGTTAGGCTTATGTTTGTTTTCTTTATTTGCAAATGTGCATTTGGCTGAAAGGAGTTTAATTGTGTATTTGGCTGAAAGGAGTTCAAATTTGTATTTTTGCTGAAAGGATTTTAATTTGTATTTGTATACTTAGGCTGGAAGGGTGTTCCCAGTGTCTATAGCTGAAAGACCCTGTACCTATTCCATTTTTTTTTAATTTACAAAGATAATTTTTACTGTTTTTTTCTTTCTTTAATTAAAAGCTTTTCTTGTTTAAGAACCTAATTGTTTTTTTATTCTGGTGAGACCCCAGGGGACTGGGTCTGGATTCACTAGGGAATTGGTGGGGAGAAAGGAGGGAAGAGGGAGAGAGAGGCAGATTTCTCTCTGTGCCAGGAGTACTTTCTCTCAGGAAGAGTCTGGGAGGGGGAAAGATAAGGAGGGAGGAAGGTGAATTGTCCTCTCTGTTTTGTGATTCAAGGAGTTTGAATCACACAGTGATCTTCCAGGGTAACCAAGGGAGGGGAAGCCTGGGAGAGGCAATGGTGAGGGAAAGGGTTTACTTTCCTTGTGTTAAGATCCAGAGGGTCTGGGTCTTGGGGGTCCCCAGGCAAGGTTTTGTGGGGACCAGAGTGTACCAGGCACTGGGATTCCTGGTTGGTGGCAGCGCTACAGATTCTAAGCTGGTAATTAAGCTTAGAGGAATTCACGCTGGTACCCCATCTTTTGGACGCTAAGGTTCAGAGTGGGGCATTGTACCATGACACCCTCTGATATATTTATAAAGAGCAAGCATATCCCCCCTCAGCCTTCTTTTGGCTAGACTAAACAAGCCAAGCTCTTTGAGTCTCCTTTCATTTGACAGGTTTTCCATTCCTCGGATCATCCTAGTAGCCCGTCTCTGAACCTGTTCCAGTTTGAATTCATCCTTCTTAAACATGGGAGACCAGAACTGCACACAGTATTCCAGGTGGGGTCTCACCAGTGCCTTATATAACGGTACTAACACCTCCTTATCTTTGCTGGAAATACCTCGCCTGATGCATCCTAAAACCGCATTAGCTTTTTTAATGGCCATATCACATTGGCGGCTTATAGTCATCCTGTGATCTACCAATACCCCAAGGTCCTTCTCCTCCTCTGTTGCTTCCAACTGATGCGTCCCCAATCTATATCTAAAGTTCTTATTATTAATTCCTAAGTGCATGACCTTGCACTTTTCACTATTAAATTTCATCCTATTACTATTACTCCACTAGTAACTTCCCTCCTGCCTGACAATTCACCTTTCAGTATGACCCATTGTAGTCTCCCCTTTAACCAGTTTCTGTCCACCTTTCAATGTTCATATTGATCCCCATCTTTCACCTTTTGTAAAACTATGTTGTATTTTGTCCCAATTACCATTAACCTCAATATCCTTAACTACTTTCTCCTTCGAAATTTTTTCCAAGACCTTGCATATTACAAGTGTCAAACTAACATGCCTATAGTTACTCGGATCACCTTTTTATCCTTTCTTAAAAATAGGAACTATGTTTAGCAATTCTCCAGTCGTACAGTACAACCCCTGAGTTTACAGATTCATTTAAAAATTCTTGCTTATGGGCTTGCAATTTCATGTGTCAGTTCCTTTAATATTCTAGGATGAAGATTATCTGGGCTCCCCGATTTTGTCCCATTAAGCTGTTTGAGTTTGGCTTGTGCCTCGGATGTGGTAATATCTACCTCCATATCCTCATTTCTATTTGTCATCCTACCATTATCCCTAAGCTCCTCATTAAGGACTGAGGCAAAGTATTTGTTTAGATATTGGGCCATGCCTAGATTATCCTTAACCTCCACTCCATCCTCAGTGTTTAGCGGTCCCACTTCTTTCTTTGTTTTCTTCTTATTTATATGGCTATAGAACCTTCTTCTATTGGTTTTAATTCCCTTGACTTGAAGTAATTCCAGGCTTCCTCCATCTTCAGATCACCAAGTTCTTCAGTCCTATCCACTTGCCTAACTAATTTCCTTAATTCTTTAAAGTTGGCCCTTTTGAAATAAAAAACCCTAGTCACAGATCTATTTTTGTTTATCCTTTCATTTAGTTTAATCTGAATTAGCTCATGATCGCTTGAACCAAGGTTGTCCCCTACAACCATTTCTTCTATAAGGGCCTCACTACTCACCAAACCCAAATCTAAAAGGGCATCCCCTCTTGTTGGTTCTTCAACTACTTGGTGAGGGATTCCTTCAGTTATCGCATCCAGGAAAATCTGAGCCCTATTATTATTACTAGCACTTGTCCTCCAGTCTATATCTGGGAAGTTAAAGTCTCCCATGATTACACAATTCCCTTTAGTATTTTCTTCATTAAAAACATTAAAAAGGTCTCTATCCATATCCAGATCAGATCCCGGTGGTCTATAGCATATCCCAAGCACTATCTCAGGGAAGGCTCTAGTAGCTTTCTTCCCCAATGTGATTTTTGCCCAGACAGACTCTGTCTTATCAATTCCATCCCTTCTAATTTCTTTACAGTCTACCTCATCTTTGATATACAATGCTACTCCACCACCTTTGCCTTTATTTCTGTCTTTCCTAAACAGCACATAGCCTTCAATACCTGTACTCCAGTCATGACTACTATTCCACCACTTTTCTGTTATCCCTATAACATCCGGTTTCACTACCTGCACCAGTAACTCTAGTTCCTCCATTTTGTTACCTAGGCTCCAAACATCTTAATTCTTGCTGTTTGGCTTCACTCATGTTCTTTACCCGATTAGGCCCAGACATTCTACTGCCACTATCACCTATTAGAATTGTATCTACAGTACCCTTCCTCTGTCTGTCCGTTCTCCTACCCACAACAGTATCCTTTCTTAAGAACATAAGAACAGTCGTACTGGGTCAGACTAAAGGTCCATCTAGTCCAGTAGCTGTCTACTGACACTGGCCAATGCCAGGTGCCCCAGAGGGAGTGAACCTAACAGGCAATGATCAAGTGATCTCTCTCCTGCCATCCATCTCCATCTTCTGACGAACAGAGGCTAGGGACACCATTCCTACCCATCCTGGCTAATAGCCATTTATGGACTTCACCACCATGAATTTATCCAGTTCTCTTTTAAACACTGTTATAGTCCCAGCCTTCACAAGCGCCTCAGGTAAGAAGTTCCACAAGTTGACTGTGCGCTGCGTGAAGAAGAACTTCCTTTTATTTGTTTTAAACCTGCTGCCTATTTTCTTGCTTCATTTTCTTCCCTCTCAATGTTAAAATCCGGCGTAGAGATTACCTGGACATCTCCCGACCATCTCCCCATAATTCCTAGTGTAAAGCTCTCTTAATAATTTGTGCCAGGCTCCATCCTAGAAGCCTAGGGTTGGGGTTGGTTAGGGTTTAGGGTTAGGGGTTAGAGGTTAGGGAGAGGGGGAGGGTTAAGGGTTAGGGTTTAGGGGTGGGGTGGCGTTAGGGGTGAGGGGTTAGGGTTTAGGGTTAGGGTTTAGGATTTGGGGTTAGAGGGTTAGGGTTAGGGGTTAGGGTGAGGGTGAGGTGTTAGGTTAGGGTTAAGTTAGGGTTGGGGCAGGGTTAAGTGGTTAGGGTTAAGGGGTTAGGGTTTAGGGTTGGGTTTAGGGTTTTGGGTTAGGGGTTAGGGTTTGGTTTAGGGTTAGGATTTAGGGTAGGGGTAGGGGGTTAGGGTTAGGGGATCAGGGTAGGGTTAGGATTAGGGGGTCAGGGTTTATGGTCAGGGTCAGGGTTTGGGGTTAGGGTGAGGGGTAGGGTTAGGGATTAGGGTCTAGGGTCAGGGTCTACGGTCAGGGGTCAGGGATCAAGGTAGGGTTCGGTTTTAGGGTTAGGGTCAGGGTGAGGGTAGAGGTAGGAGTTAGGGTTTAGGGTTAGGGTCAGGTCAGGGTGAGGGGTTAGGGTTGGGGTTAGGGGTCAGGGTGAGGGTAGGGGTAGGGTTAGGTTAGAGGTTAGGGTTAGAGTTAGGATTTCAGGTTGGGGGTGGGGGTGGGGTTGAGTTACGGTTAGGGATTAGAGTAAGGGGTTAGGGTGAGGGTTAGGGTTTGGGGTTAGGGTTGGGTTGAGGGTTAGGATTTAGGGGTTAGGGTTAGGTTAGGGTGGGGGTGGGGTTTAGGGTTAGGTTTGGGATAGGGTTTAGGGTTAGGGGTTAGCGTTAGGGGTCTGGGGTCGGGTGAGGATGAGGGTTGGGTTAGGGGTTGGGGTTCGGGTTAGGGGTTAGGGATTGGGGTGGGGGTCCGAGGTCCAGGGTCAGGTTTTAGGGTTTAGGCTGTAGGGGTTAGGGTTTAGAGTTTAGGGTTTGGGTTTAGGGGTCAGGGTCAGGGTTAGGGTTAGGGTTTAAGGTTAGGGGTTGGGGTGAGGAGTTAGAGGTGGGGGTGGGGTTGAGGGTTTTGGGTGAGGGTTTAGCATTTAGGGGTAGGGTTGGGGTGGGGGTAGGGCTTAGGGGTGGGGTTAGGGTAGGGGTTGGGGTTAAGGGTTAGGATTTAGGGTTAGGGGTTAGGAGTAGGATTAGGGATAAGGGTTAGGGGTTAGGGTTTGGGTTTGGGTTGGGGTAGGGTTTAGGGTTAGGGGTTAGTGGTTAGGGGGTTAGGGTTAGGAGTAAGGGTTAGGGGTTTAGCGTTAGGGTTGGGGTTAGGCATAGGGGTAGGGTTAGGGAGTAAGGGTATGGTTAGGGGTTAGGGTTAATGGTTGGGGTTGGGGGTGGGTTAGGGGTTAGGCTTAGGGTTGGGGTGGGGGTTAGAGTGGGTGTGGATGTAGGGGTTAGGATTAGGGTTGGGGTTGGGGTAGGGCTGTGGTAGGGGTAGGGGTTGGGGTTAGGGTTAGGGGGTTATAGTTAGGGTTAGGGGTTCGGGTTAGGGTTAGGGTAGGGATTGGGGTTGGGGTTGGGGTTAGGGTTAGGGTTAGGGTTAGGGTGTAGGGTTGGAGTTGGGGTTAGAGTTAGAGGTTGGGGTAGGTTTAGGGTTAGGGTGAGGGGTTAGTGTTAGGGGGTAGTGTCTAGGGTTAGGGTTGGGGTTAGGGTGAGGGTGAGGTTAGGGTGAGGGGTAGGTGTTAGGGTCAGGGTGAGGGGTAGGGGTTAGAGTTAGGGTTAAGGGTTAGGAGTTAGGGTTAGGGTTGTAGGGTGAGCGTGATGGTTTAGGTTTAGGGTGAGGGTTAGGGTTGGGGGGGTTGGGGTTAGGGGTTGGGGTTAGGGGTGGGGTGGTGGTGGGGGTAGGTCTTAGGGGTGGGGTTGAGGTTAAGGCTTAGGGTTAAGGCTTAGGGTTTAGGGTTAGGTTGTTAGGGTTAAGGGTTAGGGTTAGGGGTTCTGGTTGGGTTTTAGGCGTATGGTAGGGGTTGGGGCGAGGGTGCGTGTGAAGGTTGGGGTTAGGGTTAGGGGGTTAGAGTTAGGGTTAGGGTTTTAGGGTTAGGGGTTAGGGTTAGGGGGTTGGGGTTTAGGGTTAGGGGTTAGAGGTAGAGGGTAAGGTGAGGGTTAGGGTGAGGGTGAAGGTTTAAGGTTAGGGGTAGGGTTTAGGGTCTAGGGTCAGGGTTAGGGGTTATGGTTAGGGTTAGGGTTGTTAGGTTTAGGGTTTGGGTTAGGGTCAACGGTTAGGGTTAGGGTGTTAGGGTTAGGGGTTAGGGTTAAGGGTTAGGGTTTGGGGTTAGGGTTGGGGTTAGGGGTTAGAGTTAGGGGTCGGGTGAGGGTTGGGTTGGGAGTTGGGGTTCGGGTTAGGGGTTAGGGTTGGGGTGGGGGTCTGGCGTCCAGGGTCATGTTTTAGGGTTTAGGGTGTAGGAGTTAGGGTTAGGGTTTAGAATTTAGGGTTTGGGTTTAGGGGTCAGGGTCTGGGTCAGGGTTAGGGTTGGTTAGGGTTAGGGTTTAGGGTTAGGGGTTGGGGTGAGTGGCTAGGGGTAGGGGTGAGGTTGAGGGTTTTTGGTGAGAGTTTAGGGTTTAGGGTCAGGGGTTGGGTAAGGGTTTAGGGGTTGGGGTTAGAGGTTGGGCTTAGGGGTGGGCTTGGGGTAAGGGTTGAGGTTAGGGTTAGAGTTTAGGGTTAGGGGGTTAAGGGTTAGGGGTAGGATTAGGGTGGGGGGTTAGGGTTAGGGTTTGGGTTGGGGTTGTGGTAGCGTTTAGGGTTAGGGGTTAGGGTTTAGGGTAAGAGTTTAGGGTTAGGGGTTAGTGTTTAGGGTTAAGGGGTTAGGATTGGGGTAGGGGTTGGGGTTAGGGTTAGACTTAGGGTTAGGGGGTTAGGGTTTTAGGGTTAGGGGTTCGGGTTAGGGTTTAAGGTTGGAGTTGGGGTTAGGGTTGGGTTATGGTTTCGGGTTTGGGTTGGGGTTGCGGTAGGGGTTAGGGTTTAGGGTGAGGGTTTAGGGTTGGGGTTAGTGGTTAGGGTTGGGGTTAGGGTTAGGGTTTAGGATTAGAGTTAGGGTTGGAGTTGGGGTTAGGGTTGGAGTTGAGTATAGGGTTAGGGGTAGGGGTAGGTTTAGGGTAAGGGTTTAGGGTTAGGGTTAAGGGGTAGGGTTAGGGGTTAGGGTTGGGGTGAGGGTGAGGTTAGGGTGAGGGTCAGGGCTGAAGGGTTAATGTTAAGGGTTAGGGGTTAGGGTGAGAGTGAGAAGTTAGGGTTTAGGGTTTGGGTTAGAGTTAGGGGTTAGTGGTTAGGGTTAGGGTTGTAGAGTGAGGGTTTAGGGTGAGGGTGAGGGTTAGGTTGGGGGTTAGGGGTTAGGTTTAGATGGGGTTAGGGGTTAGTGGTGGGGGTAGGGCTTAGTGGTGCGATTGGGGTTAAGGGTTAGAGTTTAGTGTTAGGGGGTTAGGGGTTAGTGATTAGAGTTAGGGGTTTAGGGTTAGGGTTGGGGTTAGGGTTAGGCTTAGGGTTGGGGTTAGGCTTGGGGTTAGGGGTTAAGGTTAGGGGTGGGGTTGAGGGTTTAGGGTGAGGGTTTAGAGTTAGGGTCAGGGTTGGGGTTAGGGGTAGGGTTGGGGTTTGGGTGGGGGTGGAGGTAGGCCTTAGGGGCGAGGTTGAGATAGGAGTTGGGGTTAAGGGTTAGGGTTTAGGGTTCAGGGTTTAGGGGTTACGTTTAGGGGTTAGGGGCTTGGGGAGTTAGGCGGTTAGGGTTGGGGTTAGGGGTTGGGGTTAGGCATAGGGGTAGGGTTAAGGGTAGGGGTACGGGTATGGTTAGGGGTTGGGGGTTGGGGTTAGGGGTTAGGGTTAGGGTTGGGGTTGGGGTTAGGTTAGTGTTAAGGTTAGGGGTTGGGGTTGGGTTAGGGTTAAGGGTTTAGGGTTAGGGTCGAGTCAGGGTGAAGGTGAGGGGTTAGGGTTGGGGTCGGGCAGGGTGAGGGTGAGGGTAGGGTTAGAGGTTAGAGTTAGGGTTTCGGGGTGGGGTGGGGTTGGGTTACGGTTAGGGGTTAGGGTTAGGGGTTAGAGTGGGATGAGGGTGAGGGTTAGGGTTAGGTTGGCGTTAGGGTTTGGGGTTAGTGTTGAGTTAAGGGTTAGGGTTTAGCGTTAGGTGTTAGGGTTAGAGTTTAGGGTTAGGTTAGGGTGGGGGTTAGGGGTTAGGTTTAGGGTTAGGGGGTTAGGGTTAAAAGGTTAAGTTTAGGTGTTAGGGGTTGGGGTTAGGGGTTTTGGGTTAGGTTTTAAGGTTTAGAGTTAGGGGTTGGGGTTAGAGGTTAAGGTTAGGGATCAGGGCTCGGGTGAGGGTGAGGGTTGGGTTAGTGGTTGGGGTTCGGGTTAGAGTTAGGGTTTATGGGTTAGGGTTGGGTTCGGGGTCTGGGGTCTGGGGTCAGGTTTTAGCATTTAGGGTATAGGGGCTAGGGGTTACGGTTTAGGGTTTGGGTTTAGATGTCAGGGGTCAGGGTCGGGTCAGGGTTAGGGTTGGTTAGGGTTAGGAGTTGGGGTTAGAGGTGAGGGGTTAGGGGTGGGGATGGGGTTGAGGGTTTAGAATTAGGGTCAGGGTCAGGGGTCGTGTTAGGCGTTGGGGTTGAGGTTAGGGGTTAGGTGTTGGGGTTGGGGTTTGGGTGGGTGTGGGGGTTGGGGTTAAGTGTTAGAGTTTAGGGTTCAAGGTTTAAGGTTAGGGGGTTAAGGTTAGAGGTAGGGTTAGGGGGTTAGGGTTTGGGTTGGGGTTGGGGTAGGTGTAGATGTAGGGTTTAGGGTTACGGTTTAGGGTGAGAGTGAGGTTTTAGGGGTTAGTGGTTAGGGTTAGGGGTTTAGAGTTGGGGTTGGGGTTAGGTTAGGGTTAGTGGTTAGGGTTAGAGGTTGGGTTTAGGGGTACGGGTAGGGTTAGGGGTTGGGGTATGGGTAGGGTTAGGGTTAGGGGGTTAGGGTTAGGGGGTTAGAGTTGGGGTTAGGGTTAGGGTTAGAGGTTGGGGTTAGGAGTTAGGCGTAGGGGAAGGGTTAGGGGGTAGGGGTAAGGGTAGGGGTGTGGTTAGGGTTGGGGTTAGGGTTAGGGTTATGGGTTGGGGTTGGGGGTTGGGTTAGGAGCTAGGCGTAGGTTTGGGGTGAGGGTGGGGGTAGGGGTTAGAGTTAGGGTTGGGGTTGGGGTAGGGTTGTGGTAGGTGTAGGGGTTGAGGTTAGCGTTAGAGGTTAGGGTTGGGGGGTAGAGTTAGGGTTAGGGTTTTAGGGTTAGGGGTTAGGGTTTAGGGTTAGGGTTGCGGTTGGGGTTAGGGGTTAGGGTTAGGGGGTTAGAATTAGGGTCAGAGGTTTTAGGGTTAGGGGTTCGGGTTAAGGAATTAGGATTAAGGTTAGGGTTTAGGATTAGGGTTAGGGTTTAGGGTTGTAGTTGGGGTTAGGGTTAGAGATTAGGGGTAGGTTTAGAGTTAGGGGTTAGGGTGAGGGTTTAGGGTTACGGTTTGAGTAGTGTCTAGGCTTAGGGGTTAGGGTTAGGGTTGGGGTTGGAGTGAGGATGACGTTAGGGTCAGGGGTTAGGGTGAGGGGTTAGGGGTCAGGAGTCATGGTGAGGGGTGGGGGATAGGGTTAGGGGTTAGGGTGAGGGTGAGAGTGAGGATTTAGGGTTAGGGTTTGGGTTAGGGTTGTAGGGTGAGGGTTTAGAGTTAGGGTGAGGGTCAGGGTTTAGGGTTAGGGTGAGGGTGAGGGTTGGGTCGGGGGGTTGGGGTTAGGAGTTGGGGTCAGGGGTTAGGTTTAGGTGTTGGGGTTGGGGGTTAGGGTTGGGGTGGGGTTGGGTTGGTGGGAGTAGGGCTTGGGGTGGGGTTGGGGTTAAGGATTAGGGGTTAGGGTTAAGGTGTTAGGGTTAGGGGTTGGGGTTAGGCGTAGGGTTGGGGAGGGCGTGAGGGTTCATGTGGGGGTAGGGTATTGGGTTAGGGTTGGTTTTAGGGTTAGAGGTTCGGGTTAGGGGTTAGGGGGAGGGGGAGGGGGAGGGTTTAGGGTTAGGAGCTAGGGTTTAGGGTCTAGGGTCAGGGTTAGGATTAGGGGTTAGGGTTAGAGTTTGGGTTTGGATTAGAGTTAAAGGTTAGGGGTTAGGGTTAGGGGTTAGGATTAAGGGTTAGGGTTTATGGTTAGGGTTAAGGGTTTAGGGTTAGGGTCGGGTCAGGGTAAGGGTGAGGGGTTAGGGTTGGGGTTGGGTTAAGGTTAGGGTTAGGGGATAGGAGTAGGGGTAGGTTAGGGTTTAGGGTTAGGGTTAGGTTTTTGGGTTTAGGTTGGGGTTGGGTTAGGGTTAGGGGTTAGGGATTAGTGTTATGGTTAGGGGTAGAGTGAGGGGTAGGGGGAGGGTTGGGGTTAGGGTTAGGGTTTGGGGTTAAGGTTGGGTTAGGGTTAGGGTCAGGGTTTAGGCTTGGGTTGAGTGTTAGGGTTAAGGGTTAGGGTTGGGGTTTAGGGTTAGGTGTTAGGGTTAGGGGTTAGGGTTATGGTTAGGTTAGGGTGGGGTTAGGATTAGGTTAGGTTTAGGGTTAGAGTTAGAGTTTTATAATTAGGGTTTAGGGTTGGAGTTAGGTTTAGGGTTGGGGGTTAGGGTTAGAGGGGTAGGGGTTAGGGGCTTGGGGTTAGGATTTAGGGTTAGGGGTTGGGGTTGAGGTTAGGGTTTAGGGTTGGGGTTAGGGGTTAGGGTTGGGATTTAGGGGTCGGGTCGGGTGAGGGTTGCATTAGGGGTTAGGGTTGGGATACGGGTTAGGGCTTAGGGTTAGGGTTGGGGTGGGGGTGGGGGTCCGGTGTCCAGGGTCAGGGTTTAGGGTGGAGGGGTTAGGGTTTGGGCTTTGGCTTTAGGGGTCAGGGGTCAGTGTCGGGTCAGGGTTTGGGTTAGGGTTAGGGTTATGGTTGGTGAGGGTTAGGATTTCGGGGTTGGGGTTAGGGTTAGGGGTGAGGGTGATGGTTTACTGTGAGGGTTTAGGGTGAGGGTTTAGGGTCAGGGGTTGGGTTAGGGGTTAGGGGTTTGGGGTTGGTGTTGGGGTTAGGGGTAAGTTGGGGTTGGGGTAGGGGTGGGTTTAAGGATTAGGGTTTAGAGTTCATGGTTTAGGGTTTATGGTTTAGGTTGGGGTTGGGGTAGGGGTAGGGTTTAGGGTTACGGTTTAGCCTGAGAGTGAGGTTTTGGGGGTTAGGGTTAGGGTTAGGGTTGGGGTTAGGGTTGAGGTTAGGGGTTGGAGTTAGGGGTTAGGCGTAGGGTTGGGGTGGGGGTGAGGGTGGGGGTAGGAGTTAGGGTTAGGGGTGGGGTTGGGGTAGGGTTGTGGTAGGGGTTGGGGTTAGGGTTAGGGGTTATCGGTTAGGGTTAGGGTCAGGGGTTCGGTTTAGGGGTTTAGGGTTAGGGGTTAGGGTTACAGTTTAGGGTTGGAGTTGGCATTAGGGTTAGGGTTAGGGGTTGGGGTGGGCTTGGGGTAGGGTTGGGGTATGGGTAGGTGTTGGGGTTAGGTTTAGGGTTAGAGTTAGGGTTTTGCGGTTAGGGTTAGAGGTTTGGGTTAGGGTGTTAGGGTTTAGGGTTGGAGTTGGGGTTAAGGTTGGAGTTGGGGTTAGGGTGAGGGTCAGGGTTTAGGGTTGGGGGTAGGGTTAGGGGGTTGGGGACAGGGTGAGGTTAGGGTTAGAGTCAGGGTGAGGGGTGAGGGTGAGGGGTTATGGGTTAGGGTTAGGGGTCAGGGTGCGGGGTAGGGGTTAGGGTTAAGGGTTACGGGTTATGGGTGAGGGGTTAGGGTTAGGATTTAAGGTTAGGGTTTAGGGTTAGGGTGAGGGTCAGGGGGTAGGGATTAGGGTTAAGGTTAGGGTTAGGGTTTAGGGCTGGGTTTGGGGCAGGGTTAGAGTGAGGGTGAGGGTTAGGGTTGGGGGTTAGGGTTGGGGTTAGGGGCTAGGTTTAGGTGTTGGGGTTGGGGTTTGGGATTGGGGCGGGTGTGGGGCTTGGGGTTGGGGTTTAGGGTTAGGGTTTAGGGAATTAGGGTTAGTGTTAAGGGTTAAGGGTTAGGGCTTAAGGTTAGGATTATGGTTCAGGGTTTAAGGTTAGGATTAGGGTTAGGGTTGGGGTTGGGGTAAGGTTTAAGGTTTAGAGTGAGGGTTTAGGGTTTAGGGTTAGTGGTTAGGGTTAGTGGGTTAGGGTTAGCGGTTAGTGGTTAGGGTTAGGTTTTTAGGGTTGGGGTTTAGGGTTAGGGTTGGGGTTGGGGTTGGGGATAGGTTAGGGTTAGGGTTAGGCATAGGGTTGGCGTTGGGGTGGGGGTGAGGGTGGTTGTGGGGGTAGGGGTTAGGGGTGGGATTGGGGTTTGGGTAGGGTTGGGGTAGGGGTAGGGGTTGGCGTTAGGGTTAGGGTTTAGGGTTAGGGGTTAGGGTTAGGGGATGGGGTAGGGGTAGGGTTAGAGTGAGGGTGAGGGTTTAGGGTTAGGGTTCGGGGGTAGGGTTTAGGGTCTATGGTCAGGGTTAGGGGTGTTAGGGTTAGGGGTGTTAGGGTTAAGGTTTAGGGTTAGGGTTAGGGTTTGGGTTAGGTTTAAAGGTTAGGGGTTAGGGGTTAAGGGTAGGGTTTAGAGTTAGGGTTTAGGGTTAAGGGTTTAGGGTTAGGGTCTGGTGAGGTTGGAGTTGGGGTTGGGGTTAGGAGTCAGGGGTCAGGGTGAGGGTGAAGGTAGGGTTCGGTGTAGGGGTAGTTTAGGGGTTAGGGTTTCGGGTTGAGGGTGGGAGTGAAGTTGGGGTTAAGTTAGGGTTATGGGCTAGTGTTAGGGGTTAGGATGAGGGTGAGGGGTAGGGTGAGGGTTGGGGTTAGGGTTAGGGTTTGGGGTTAGGGTTGGGTTAGTGTTATGGTCAGGGTTTAGGGTTGGTTAAGGGTTAGGGTTTAGGGTTAGGTGTTAGGGTTAGAGTTTAGGGTTAGAGGTTAGGTTTACGGCTAGGTTAGGGTGGAGGTCGGGTTAGGGTTAGGATTGGGTTAGGGATAAGGGTTAGGGTTAGGGGGTTAGAGTTAGGGGTTTAGGTTTAGCGATAGGATTAGGGGTTAGGGATTAGAGTTAGATTTAGAGTTAAGGTTATAGGGTTAGGGTTAGGGGGTAGGGTTTAGGGTCTAGGGTCAGGGTTAGGGGTTAGGGTTTGGATTAGGGTTAGGGTTGTTAGGGTTAGGGTTAGGTTTAGGGTTAAGGTTAGGGTTTAGGTTAAGGGTTTAGGGTTAGGGTTAGGGTTAAGGGTTAGGGTTTAGGGGTTAATGGTTAAGGGTTAGGGTTTAGGGTTAGTGTTAAGGGTTTAGGGTTAAGGGCGGGTCAGGGTGAGGGGTTAGAGTTGGGGTTGGGGATGGGGTTGGGTTACTGTTAGTGTTAGGGGTTAGGGTGAGGGGTAGGGGTAGGGTTGGGTTGGGGTTAAGGTTAGGGTTAGGGTTTGGGGAGAGTCAGGGTGAGGGTTAGGTTAGGGTTAGAGTTAGGGTTAGGGTTTCGGGTTGGGGATGGGGTGGGTTTGGGTTACGGTTAGAGTTAGGGGTTAGGGGTTAGTGTTAAGGATTAGGGTGAGAGGTAGGGTTGGGTTGGGGTTAAGGTTAGGGTTAGGGTTTGGGGTTAGTGTTTAGGGTTGGGTTGAGGGTTAGAGTTTAGGGTTGGGGTTAGGGTTACGGTTGGGTTAGGGTTAGGATTGGGTTAGGGTTAGGGTTTAGGGTTAGGGTTGGGGTTATGGTTTGGGGTCAGGGGTTGGGTGAGGGTTGGGTTGGGGTTGGGGTTAGGGTTGAGGTTCGGGTTAGGAGTTAGGGTTGGGGTGGGGGTCCTGGGTCCAGGGTTAGGGTTTAGGGTTAGGGGGTTAGGGTTTGGCTTTATGGGTCAGGGGTCAGTGCCGGGTCAGAGTGGGTTAGGGTTAGGGTTGGGGTTGGGGTTTAATGTTGGGGTTGGGGGTTAGGGGTGGGGATGAGGGTTTAGGATGAGAGTTTAGGGTCAGGGGTCGCGTTAGGGTTAGCAGTTTGGGTAAGGGTTAGAGATTGGGGTCCCCTAACCTGAGTTCCAGGGGACCAACCCCTGGGTCCCCTAACCCTAGCTCCAGGGGCCCAACCCCTGGGGGCCGTAACACTACCTCCAGGGGCCCGATCCCTGGGTCCTCTAACCCTAGCTCCAGGGGTCCAGCCCCTGGGGGTCCTAACACTAGCTCCAGGGTCTAAACCCCTGGGGGCCCTAACCCTAGCTTCAGGGGCCCAACGCTTGGGTCCCCTAACCCTAGCTACAGGGCCCAACCTGTAAGGGCACAACCCTAGTTCCAGTGGCCCAACCTCTGGGGGCCCTAACCCTAGCTCCAGGGGCCCAAACCCTGGGTCCCCTAACCCTAGCTCCAGGGGCCAATCCCTTCGGTCCCCTAACCCTAGCTCCAGGAGCCCAACCCGTAAGGGACCAACCCTAGCTCCAGGGGCCCAAACCCTGGGTCCCCTAACCCTAGCTCCAGGGGCCCAACCCCTGAGTCCTCTAACCTTAGCTCCAGGGGCCCAATCCCTGGGGACCCATACCCTAACTCCAGGGGCCCAACACCTGGGTCCCCTAACCCTAGCTCCAGGGGTTCAACCCATGGGGGCCCTTACCCTAGCTCCAGGGGCCCAACACCTAGGGGCCCTAACCCTAGCTCCAGGGTCCCAACACCTGGGTCCCCTAACCCTAGCTCCAGGAGCCTAACCCCTGGGGGCCCGAACCCTAGCTCCAAGGGCCCAACCCCTGGGTCCCCTAACCCTAGCTCCAGGGCCCCGACCACTGGGTCCCCTAACCCTAGCTCCAGGGGCCCAACCCCTTGGTCCCCTAACCCTAGATCCAGGGGCCCAATCCCTGGGTCCCCTAAACCTAGCTCCAGGCGCCATACCCTGGGGGCCATAACCCTAGCTCCACTGGCCCAACCCCTCGGTCTCATAGACTCATAGACTCATAGACTCATAGGTCAGAAGGGACCAATCTGATCATCTAGTCTGACCTCCTGCACAAGGCAGGCCACAGAACCCCACCCATCCAATTTTATACAACCCCTATCCCAGGACCGAGTTATTGAAATCCTCAAAAATGGTTTGAAGACCTCAAGCTGCAGAGACACCACCAGCAAGCGACCCGTGCCCCACGCTGCAGGGGAAGGCGAAAAACCTCCAGGGCACCTGCCAATCCGCCCTGGAGGAAAATTCCTTCCCGACCCCAAATATGGCGATCAGCTAAACCCTGAGCATGTGGGCAAGAGTCACCAGCCAGCACCCAAGAAGGAGTTCTCCGCAGCAACTCAGTACCCATCGCATGCAACATCTCCCCGCAGACCATTGAGCAGACCTGTCTGGTGGTAATTCAAGATCAATTGCCCAAATTGACGATCCTATCATAACATCCCCTCCATATACTTATCAAGCTTTGTCTTAAAGCCAGGAAAGTCTTTTGCCCCTACTACTTCCCTCGGAAGGCTATTCCAGAACTTCACTCCCCTAATGGTCAGAAACCTTCGTCTAATTTCAAGTCTAAACTTCCTAATATCCAGTTTATACCCATTCGTCCTCGTGGCTACATTAGTACTAAACTTAAATAATTCCTCTCCCTCCCTAACGTTAACCCCCTTGATATATTTATATAGGGCGAGCATATCCCCCCTCAGCCTTCTTTTGGCCAGGCTAAACAAGCCAAGCTCTTTGAGTCTCCTTTCATAAGGCAGTTTTTCCATTCCTCGGATCATCCTCGTAGCCCGTCTCTGAACCTGTTCCAGTTTGAATTCATCCTTCTTGAACATGGGACACCAGAACTGCACACAGTATTCCAGATGGGGTCTCACCAACGCCGTATACAACGGTACTAACACCTCCTTATCCTTGCAGGAAATACCCCGCCTGATGCATCCCAAAATCGCGTTTGCTTTTTTAACAGCCGTATCACATTGGCGACTCATAGTCATCCTGCTATCAACCAGTACCCCAAGGTCCTTCTCTTCCTCCGTCGCTTCCAACTGATGCTCCCCCAACGTATATCCAAAATTCTTATTATTAATTCCTAAATGCATGACCTTGCACTTTTCACTATTGTATTTCATCCTATTTCTATTACTCCAGTTTACAAGGTGGTTCAGATCTTCTTGAATAGTATCCCTGTCCTTCTCCGTGTTAGCAATACCCCCCAGCTTCGTGTCATCCGCGAACTTTATTAGCACATTCCCGCTCTTTGTGCCAAGGTCAGTAATAAAAAGGTTAAATAAGATCGGTCCCAAGACCGATCCTTGAGGGACTCCACTGGTGACCTCCTTCCAGTCCGACAGTTCACCTTTCAATACGACCCTCTGGAGTCTCCCCTTTAACCAGTTCCTTATCCACCTTACAACTTTCATATTCACTCCCAGCTTTTCCAATTTAACTAACAGCTCCCCGTGCGGAACCGTGTCGAACGCCTTACTGAAATCTAGGTAAATTATATCTACCGCATTTCCTTTATCTAAGTAATCCGTCACCTTCTCAAAGAAGGAGATCAGATTGGTTTGGCACGATCTACCTTTAGTAAATCCGTGTTGCAGTTCGTCCCAATTACCATTGACCTCTATGTCCTTAACTACTTTCTCCCTTAAAATTTTTTCCAAGACCTTACATACTACAGACGTCAAGCTAACAGGCCTATAATTACCCGGATCACTCTTTTTCCCTTTCTTAAAAATAGGAACTACATTAGCAATCCTCCAGTCATACGGCACAACACCCGAGATTATCGATCGCTTAAAAATTCTCGCTAACGGGCTCGCAATTTCACGCGCCAGTTCCTTTAATATCCTCGGGTGGAGATTGTCCGGGCCCTCCGACTTCGACCCATCAAGCTGTTCAAGTACGGCCTCTACCTCAGTTGCAGTAATATCCACTTCCACATCCACATTCCCGTTTATCATCCCTCCATCATCGCAAGGTTCCTCACTAGTCTTATTAAAAACCGAGGCAAAGTACTTGTTTAGATGTTGGGCCATGCCTAGGTTATCCTTAACCTCCATTCCATCCTCAGTGTATAGCGGCCCCACTTCTTCTTTCTTTGTTTTCTTCTTATTTATGTGGCTGTAGAACCTTTTACTATTGGTTTTGATTCCCTTCGCAAGTTCCAGTTCAATGCGGCTTTTAGCCTTCCTCACTTTATCCCTACATGTTCTGACCTCAGCAAGGTAGCTTTCTTTACTGATCCTGCCTTCCTTCCACTCCCTGTAAGCTTTCTGCTTTTGTCTAATCCCCTCTCTGAGTTGCTTGCTCATCCAGTTTGGCCTGCAACTCCCGCCCATGGTTCTTTTCCCCTTTCTCGGGATGCAGGCTTCCGACAGTCTCCGCAGCTGTGACTTAAAGTAATTCCAGGCCTCCTCCACATTTAAATCCACTAATTCCTCCGTCCAATCCACCCTGGAGCTAGGTCCCCTAACCCTAGCTCCAGGGGCCCAACCGCTGGGGGCCCTAACCCTAGCTCCAGGGGTCCAACCCTTGGATCCCCTAACCCTAGCTCCAGGGGCCCAACCGCTGGGGGCCCTAACCCTAGCTCCAGGGGCACAACCCCTGGGTCCCCTAACCCTAACTACAGGGGCCCAACCCCCGGGTCCCCTAGCACTAGCTTTAGGGGCCCAACCCCTAGGGGCCCTAACCCTAACTCCAGAGGCCCAGCCCCCGGGGGCCCTAACCCTAGCTCCAGGGGCCCAACCCCTGGGGGCCCTAACCCTAGCTCCAGGGCCCCGACCACTGGGTCCCCTAACCCTAGCTCCAGGGGCCCAACCCCTTGGTCCCCTAACCCTAGATCCAGGGGCCCAATCCCTGGGTCCCCTAAACCTAGCTCCAGGCGCCATACCCTGGGGGCCATAACCCTAGCTCCACTGGCCCAACCCCTCGGTCCCCTAACCCTAGCTCCAGGGGCCCAACCGCTGGGGGCCCTAACCCTAGCTCCAGGGGTCCAACCCTTGGATCCCCTAACCCTAGCTCCAGGGGCCCAACCGCTGGGGGCCCTAACCCTAGCTCCAGGGGCACAACCCCTGGGTCCCCTAACCCTAACTACAGGGGCCCAACCCCCGGGTCCCCTAGCACTAGCTTTAGGGGCCCAACCCCTAGGGGCCCTAACCCTAACTCCAGAGGCCCAGCCCCCGGGGGCCCTAACCCTAGCTCCAGGGGCCCAACCCCTGGGGGCCCTAACCCTAGCTCCAGGGGCCCATCTCCTCCATCCCCTAACCCTAGCTCCAGGGGCGCACCCCTCGGTCCCCTAACCCTAGCTCCTGGGGCCCAACCCCTGGGGGCCCGGTCCCTAGTTCCAGGGGACCAACCCCTGGGTCCTCTAACTCTAGCTCCACGGGCCCAAACCCTTGGGCCCCTAACCCTAGCTCCAGGGGCCCAACTCCTGGGGGCCTTAACCCTAGCTCCAGGGGCCCAACCCCTGGGGACTCTAACCCTAGTTCCAGGGACCCAACCCATGGAGACGCTAGCCGTAGTTCCAGAGACCCAACCCCTTGGTCCCCTAACCCTAGATCTAGGGGCCCAATCCCTGGGTCCCCTAACCATAGCTTTAAGGGCTCAAACCCTGGGGGCCCTAACCTTAGCTCCAGAGGCCCAACCCCTGGGGGCCCTAACCCTAGCTCCAGGAGCCCAACTCCTGGGTCCCCTAACCCTACCTCCGGGGGCCCAACCCCTGGGTCCCCTAACCCTAGCTCCAGAGTCCCAACCCGTAAGGGCCCAACCCTAGCTCCAGTTGCCCAAACCCTGGGTCCCATAACCCTAGCTACAGGGGCCGAACCCCTAGGTCCCCTAACCGTAGCTCCAGGGAACCAGTCCCTGAGGGCCCTAACCCTAGCTCCAGAGGCCCAACCCCTGAGTCCCTTAACCCTAGCTCCAGGGGCCCAACCCCTGGGTCCCCTAACCCTAGCTACAGGGGCCGAACCCCTGGGTCCCCTAACCATAGCTTTAAGGGCTCAAACCCTGGGGGCCCTAACCTTAGCTCCAGAGGCCCAACCCCGGGGGCCCTAACCCTAGATCCAGGGGCCGAAAGCCTGTGACCCCTACCCCTAGATCCAGGGGCCACAACCCTCGGGACCCTAACCCTAGCTCCCGGGGCCGAACCCCTGGGGGCTCTAACCCTAGCTCCAGTTGCCCAACCCCTGGGTCTCCTTACCCTAGCTCCAGGGGCCCAACCCCTGGGGGCACTAAACCTAGCTCCAGGGGCTTAACCCCTTGATCCTCTAACCCTAGCTCCAAGGGCCCAACCCATGGGGGCCCTAACCATAGCTCCATGGGCCCAACCCCTGGGTCTCCTAACCCTAGCTCCAGGGGCCCAACCCCTGGGGGCCGTAACCCTAGTTCCAGGGGCCTGACCCCTGGGGGCCTAATCTTAGCTCCAGGTTCTCGACCCCTGGGCCCCCAAACCCTAGTTCCAGGGGCCCGACCCCTGGGTTGCCTAACCCTAGCTCCAGGGGCCCAACCCCTGAGGGCCCTAACCCTACCTCTAGGGCCCTAACCCCTGTGTCCCCTAAACCTAACTTTAGGGGCCCGACCCCTGGGGGCCCTAACCGTAGCTTCAGGGGCCCAACCCATGGGTCCCCTAACCCTGGCTCCAGGGGCCCAAACCCTGGGTCCCCTAACCCTAGCTCCATAGGCCCAACCCCTGGGGGCCCTAACCCTAGCTCTAGAGGCCGAACCCCTGCGTCGCCTAAACTTAACTTTAGGGGCCCAACGCCTGGGTCCCCTAACCCTAGCTCCATAGGCCAAAACCCTGGGGGCCCTAACGCTAGCTCCATTAGCCCAAAACCTGGGGGCCCTAACCCTAGCACCAGGTCCCCAACCCCTGGGTCCCCTAACCCTAGCTCCTGGGGCCCAACCCCTGGGTCCCCTAACCCTAGCTCCAGAGGCCCAACCGCTGGGGTCCCTAACCCTAGCTCAAGCGGCCTAACCCCTGGGGGCCCTAACCGAAGCTCCAGGGGCCCGACCGCTGGGTCCCCTGACCCTAGCTACAGGGGCCCGACCCCTTGGTCCCCTAACCTAAGCTCGAGGGGCCCAACCCCTGTGTCCCCTAACCCTAGCTCCAGGGGCCCAAACCCTGAGGGCCCTAACCCTAGCTCAAGAGGTCCAAACCCTTTGTCCTCGAACCCTAGCTCCAGGTACCCAACCCCTGGGGGTCCTAACCCTAGCTCCACTGGCCCAACCCCTGGGTCCCTTAACCCTAGCTCCAGAGGCTCAACCCCTGGGTCCCTAACCCTAGCTCCGGGGACCCAACCCCTGGGTCCCCTAACCCTAGATCACTGGGCCGAACCGCTAAGTCCCCTAACCCTAGGTCCAGGGGCCCAACCCCGGGGGGCCCTAACCCTAGCTCCAGGGGCCCAACCCCTGGGTCCCCTAACCCTAGCTAAAGAGGCCCAACCACTGGGTCCCTTAACCCTAGGTTAAGAGGGTAAAAGCCTCGGGGCCCTAACCCTAACTCCAAGGTCCCAACCCCTGGGGGCCCTAACACTAGCTCCAGGGGCCCAACCCCTGGGTCCCCTAACAATAGCTCCAGGGGCCCAACCCCTGGGGGCTTTAACCCTAGCTCCATGGACCCAAGCCCTGGGTCTCCTAACCCTAGCTGGAGGGGCCTAACCCCTGGGTCCCCTAACCCTAGCTCCAGGGGCTCAATCTCTGGGGGCCCTAACCCGAGCTCCAGGGACCCAACCCTTTGTCCCCTAACCATAGCTCCAGGGGCAAACCCCTGGGGGCCCTGATCCTAGCTCCAGGGACCCTACCCCTGGGTCCCCTAACCCTAGCACCAGTTGCCCAACCCCTTGGGGCCATAACCTTAGCTCCAGGTGCCCAAACCCTGGGTCCCTTAACCCTAGCTCCAGGGGCCCAACCCCTAAGGGCCCTAACCCTTGCTCCAGGGGCCCAACCCCTGGGTCCCCTAACCCTAGCTTCAGGGGCCCAAACTCTGAGTGCCGTAACCCTAGTTCCAGGGGCCCAACCACTCGGTCCCCTAACCCTAAGGCCAGAGGATCAACCCCTGGGGACCCTAACCCTAGCTCCTGGGGCCCTAACCCTCGCTCCAGGGGCCCAGCACCTGGGTCCCGTAGCCCTAGCTCCAAGGACCCAACCCCTGGGCTCCTTCACCCTAGCACTAGGGGACCAACACCTGGGTCCCCTAACCCTAGCTCCAGGGGCCCAACCGCTGGGGGACCTAGCCCTAGCTCCAGGGGCCCAACCCCTTGGGGTCTCTAACCCTAGCTCCAGGGTCCCAACCCCTAGATCCCTTAACCCTAACTCCAGGGGCCCAACCCCTTGGGGTCCCTAACCCTAGTTCTACGTGCCCAACCCCTGGGGGCCAAACAGTAGTTCCAGGGGACCAACCCCTGGGTCCTCTAACTCTAGCTCCAGGGGCCCAAACCCTTGGTCCCCTAACCCTAGCTCCAGGGGCCCAACTCCTGGGGGCCTTAACCCTAGCTCCAGGGGCCCAGCCCCTGGGGACTCTAACCCTAGCTCCAGATGCGCAACCCCTAAGGGCCCAACCCTAGCTCCATGGGACAAACCCCTGGGGGCCCTAACCCTAGCTCCAGGAGCCCAACTCCTGGGTCCCCTAACCCTAGCTCCGGGGGCCCAACCCCTGGGTCCCCTAACCCTAGCTCCAGAGTCCCAACCCCTAAGGGCCCAACCCTAGCTTCAGTTGCCCAAACCCTGGGTCCCATAACCCTAGCTACAGGGGCCGAACCCCTAGGTCCCCTAACCCTAGCTCCAGGGACCCAGTCCCTGAGGGCCCTAACCCTAGCTCCAGGGGCCCAACCCCTGAGTCCCTTAACCCTAGCTCCAGGGGCCCAACCCCTGGGTCCCCTAACCCTAGCTACAGGGGCCGAACCCCTGGGTCCCCTAACCATAGCTTTAAGGGCCCAGCCCCTGGGGGCCCTAACCCTAGTTCCAGGGGCCGAAAGCCTGTGACCCCTAGCCCTAGAACCAGGGGCCACATCCCTCGGGACCCTAACCCTAGCTCCCGGGGCTGAACCCCTGGGGGCTCTAACCCTAGCTCCAGTTGCCCAACCCCTGGGTCCCCTAACCCTAGCTCCAGGGGCCCAACCCCTGGGGGCCGTAACCCTAGTTCCAGGGGCCCGATCCTTGGGGGCCTAATCTTAGCTCCAGGGGCTCGACTCCTGGGCCCCCAAACCCTAGCTCCTGGGGCCGAACCCCTGGGTCCCGTAACCCTAGCTCCAGGGGCTCAACCCCTCAGGGCCCTAACCCTAGCTCTAGGGCCCCAACCCCTGTGTCCCCTAAACTTAACTTTAGGGGCCCGACCCCTGGGGGCCCTCACCGTAGCTTCAGGGGCCCAACCCCTGGGTCCCCTAACCCTGGCTCCAGGGGCCCAACCCCTCCGTCCCCTAACACTAGCTCCAGAGGCCCAACCCCTGGGGCCCTAACCTTAGGTCCAGGGGCCCAAACCCTGGGTCCCCTAACCCTAGCTCCATAGGCCCAACCCCTGGGGGCCCTCACGCTAGCTCCAGTGGCCCAACCCCTTGGGGCCCTAACCCTAGCTCCAGGGGCCCAACCCCTGGGTCCCCTAATCCTTGCTCCAGGGGCCCAACCCCTGGGGAAACTAACCTTAGCTCCAGGGGCCCAAGCTCTGGGTCCCCTAACTCTAGCTCCAGTTGCCCAACCTCTAGGTCCCCTAACTCTAGGTCTAGGGGCCCAACCCCTGGGTCCCCTAAACCTAGGTCCAGGGGCCCAACCCCTGGGTCCCCAAACCCTAGCTCCAGGGACCTAACCCCTGGGTCCCCTAACCCTAGCTACAGGGGCCCAAATCCTGTGACCCCTAACCCTAGATGCAGGGGTCCAACCCTTGGGTGCCATAACCCTAGCTCCAGGGGCCCAACCCCTTGGTCCCCTACCCCAAGCTCCATTTGCACAACCCCTGGGGGCCCTTACCCTAGCTCCAGGGGCCCAAACCCTGGGTCCACTTACCCTAGCTCCAAGGGACAAAACCCTCCGGGCCCTAACTCTAGCTCCAGGGACCCAACCTCTGGGGGCTCTAACCCTAGCTCCAGGGGCCCAACCCCTGGGTCCCCTAACCCAAGCTCAAGTTTCCAAACCCCTGGGGGCCCTAACCCTAGCTCCAGGGGCCCAAACCCTGGGTCCCCTTACCCTAGCTCCAGGGGCCCAAAACCTGGGTCCCCTTACCCTAGCTTCAGGCTCCCAACCCCTGGGGGCCCTACACCTAGCTCTAGGGGCCCAACCCATTGGTCCCCTAACCCTAACTCCACGGGACCAACCCCTGAGTCCCCTAACCCTAGCTCCAGGGGCCCAAGCTGTGGGGGCCCTAACCCTAGTTCCAGGGGCCCAACCGCGGGAGCCCTACCCCTAGCTAAAGGGGCCCAACCACTGGGTCCCGTATCCCTAGCTTAAGGGGCCCAAAGCCTGGGGGACCGAACCCGAGATCCAGGGGCCCAACCCCTATGTCCCCTAACTCTTGCTCCAGGGGTCCAACCCCTGGGTGCCCTAACCCTAGCTCCAGTGGCCAAACGCCTGGGGGCCCTAACCCTAGCTCCAGGAGCCCCACTGCTGGGTCCCCTAACCTTAGCTCCGGGGGCCCAACCGCTGGGTCACCTAACCCTAGCTCCAGGGGCCCAACCCCTAAGGGCCCAACCCAAGCTCCGCTTGCCCAAACCTGGGTCCCCTAACCCTAGCTCCAGGGACCCAACCCCTGGATCCCGTAACCCTAGCTCCAGGGACCCAATCCCTGAGGGCCCTAAACCTAGCTCCAGGGGCCCAACCCCTGGGTCCCTTAACCCTAGCTCCAGGGGCCCAACCCCTGGGTCCCCTAACAATAGCTCCAGAGACCCAACCTCTGGGGGCGCTAACCCTTGCGCCAGAGACTCAACCCCTGGGTCCCCTAACTCTAGGTCCAGGGGCCCAACCCATGGGTCCCCTAACCCTAGCTCCAGGGGCCCAAACTCTGGGTCCCCTAACCCTAGCTCCAGGGGCCATAACCCTCGGGGACCTAACCCTAGCTCCAGGGGCCCAACCCCTGGGGGCTCTAACTCTAGCTCCAGGGGCCCAACCTGTGGGTCCCCTAGCCCTAGCTCCAGTTGCCCAAACCGTGGGGGCCCTAACCCTAGCTCCAGGGGCCCAACCCCTGGGTCACCTTACCCTAGCTCTAGGGGCCCAACCCCTGGGGGCACTAAACCTATCTCCAGGGGCCCAACCCCTGAGTCCTCTGACCCTAGCTCCAAGGGCCCAACCCATGGGGGCCCTAACCCTAGCTCCGGGGCCCAACCCCTGGGTCCCCTAACCCTAGCTCCAGGGGTACAACCCCTGGGGGCCGTAACCCTAGTTCCAGGGGCCTGACACATGGGGACGTAACCTTAGCTCCAAGGGCCCGACCCCTGGGCCCACAAACCCTAGTTCCAGGCGACCGACCCCTTCATCGCCTAACCCTAGCTCCTGGGGCCGAAACCCTGGGGGCCCTAACCCTAGCTCCAGGGGCCCAAGCCCTGGGGCCCATAACCCTGGCTCAAGAGGCCCAACCCCTGGGGGCCCTAACCCTAGCTCCAGGGGCCCAACTCCTAGGTGCCCTAACCCTAGCTCCAGGGGCCCAACCCCTAAGGGCTCTAACCCTAGCTCCAGGGGCCCAACCCCTGGGTCCCCTAACCCTAGCTCCAGGGACCGAACCCCTGGGGGTCCTAACACTAGCTCCAGTTGCTCAACCCTTGGGTCCCATAACCCTAGCTCCAGGGACCCTACCCCTGTGGGCCCTAACCCTAGCTCCAGGGGCCCAACCCCTGGGTCCCGTAACCCTAGCTCCAGGGGCCCAACCCCTGGGGGCCCTAACCCTAGCTCTAGGGGCCGAACCCCTGGGTCGCCTAAACCTAACTTTAGGGGCCCAACGCCTGGGTCCCCTAACCCTAGCTCCATAGGCCAAAACCCTGGGGGCTCTAACGCTAGCTCCATTGGCCCAAAACCTGGAGGCCCTAACCCTAGCACCAGGGGCCCAACCCCATGGTCCCCTAACCCTAGCTCCTGGGGTCCAACCCCTGGGGACCCTAACCCTAGCTCCACTGGCCCAAACCCTGGGTCCCCTAACCCTAGCTCCTGAGGCCCAACCGCTGGGGTCCCTAACCCTAGCTCAAGCGGCCCAACCCCTGGGTCCTCTAACCCTAGTTCCAGCGTCCCAACCACTTGGTCCCCTAACCCAAGCTCCAGGGGCCCAACCGCTCGGGTCTCTAACCCTAGCTCCAGTTGCCCAACCCCTGGGGGCCCTAACCGAAGCTCCAGGGGCCCGACCGCTGGGTCCTCTGACCCTAGCTACAGGGGCCCGACCCCTTGGTCCCCTAACCTAAGCTCGAGGGGCCCGACCCCTGTGTCCCCTAACCCTAGCTCCAGGGGCCAAACCCCTGAGGGCCCTAACCCTAGCTCCAGGGGTCGAAACCCTTTGTCCCCGAACCCTAGCTCCAGGTATCCAACCCCTGGGGTTCCTAACCCTAGCTCCACTGGCCCAACCCCTGGGTCCCCTAACCCTAGCTCCAGGGGCTCAACCCCTGAGTCCCTAACCCTAGCTCCAGGGACCCAACCCCTGGGTCCCCTAACCCTAGATCAATGGGCCGAACTGCTAAGTCCCCTAACCATAGGTCCAGGGGCCCAACCCCGGGGGGCCCTAAGCCTAGCTCCAGGGGCCCAACCCCTGGGTCCCCTAACCCTAGCTAAAGAGGCCCAACCACTGAGTCCTTTAACCCTAGGTTAAGGGGGTAAAAGCCTCCGGGCTCTAACCCTAACTCCAAGGTCCCAACCCCTGGGGGCCCTAACATTAGCTCCAGGGGCCCAACCCCTGGGTCCCCTAACAATAGCTCCAGGGGCCCAACCCCTGGGGGCTTTAACCCTAGCTCCATGGACTCAAGCCCTGGGTCTCCTAACCCTAGCTGCAGGGGCCTAACCCCTGGGTCCCCTAACCCTAGCTCCAGGGTCCCAAACCCTGGGTCCCTTAACCCTAACTCCAGGGACCCAACCCCTTGGGGTCCCTAACCCTAGCTCCAGCGTCCCAACCCCTGGATCACCTAACCCTAACTCCAAGGGCCCAACCCCTGGGGGCTGTAACCCTAGCTCCAGGGGCCCAAGCGCTGGGTCCACTAACCCCAGGTCCAGGGGCCTAACCCCTGGGTCCCCGAAACCTAGCTCCAGGGGCCCAAACCCTGGGGGCCCTAACCCTAGCTCCAGGGGCCCAAACCCTGGGTCCCCTAACCCTAGGTCCAGGGGCCCAACCCCTGGGGGCCCTAACCCTAGCTCCCGGGGCCCAACCGCTGGGGACCCCAACCCTAGCGAAAGGGGCCCGACCACTGGGTTCCCTAACCCTAGCTTAAGGGACCAAAAGCCTGGGGGCCCTAACCCTAACTACAGGGTCCCAACCCCTGGGGGCCCTAACCCTAGCTCCAGGGGCCCAACGCATCGGTCCCCTAACAATAGCTGCAGGGCCCCAACCCCTGGGGGCCCTAACCGTAGCTTCAGGGGACCAACCCCTGGCGGCCCCAACCGTATCTCCAGGGGCCCAACTCCTGGGGGTCCAAACCCCAGCTCCAGGGGCCCAGCCCCTGGGGTCCATAACCCCAGCGCCACGTGCCCAATCCCTGGGGGCCCTAACCGTAGCTTCAGGGGACCAACGCCTGGCTGCCCCAACCCCAGCTCCAGGGGCCCAACCCTTGGGAGCCCTAACCGTAGCTCCAGGGCCCCAACCCCTGGGGGCGAAACCCCAGCTCCAGGGGACCAACCCCTAGGGCCCTGAACCCTACCTCCAGGGGCCCAACCCCTGTTTGCCCCAACCCTAGCTCCAGGGGCTCAACCCCTAGGGGCCCCAACTCTAGCTCCAGGGGCCCAACCCCTTGGTACCCCATCCCAAGCTCCAGGGGCCCAACCCCTGCGGGCCCTAACTGTAGCTCTAGGGTCCCAACCCCTGGATACCCGAAACCCAGCTCCAGGGGCCCAACCCCTTGGAGCCCAAACTTCAGCTCCAGGGGCCCAACCCCTGGGGTCCCCAACCCTCGTTCGAGGGATCCAACCGCTGTGGGCCCCAACCCCAGTTCCAGGGGCCCAACCCCCGGGGGCCCCAAACCCAGCTCCAAGGACCCAAGCCCTGGGAGCCCCAACTGTAGCTCCATGAGTCCAACCCATGGGTGCCCCCACCCCAGCTCTAGGGGCCCAAACCCTGGGGGCCCTAACCGTAGCTCCAGGGGCCCAACCCCTTGGTACTCCAACCCCAGCTCCAGGGGCCCAACCCCTGGGGGCCCCAACCCCAGTTCCAGGGCCCCAACCCCTGGGATCCCCAATCGTAGCTCCAGGGGCCCAAACCCTGGGAGCCTAAACCCCAGCTCCAGGGGCCCAACCCCTGGGTGCCCCAACCCTAGCTCCGGGGGTCCAACCCCTGGGGCTCTCAACCCTAGCTCCAGGGGCGAAACCCCTGGAGGCCCCAACCCCAGTTCCAGGGGCCCAACCCCTGGGGGCTCCAACCCTAGCTCCAGGGGCCCAACCCCTGGGGGCCCTAACTGTAGCTCCAGGGGCCCAACCCCTGCATGCCCCAACCCAAGTTCAAGGGGCCCAAACCCTGGGTGTCCCAAAACCAGCTCCAGGGGCCCAACCCCCAGGGGCCCCAACCGTAGCTCCAGGGGCCCAACCCTTTTGGACCCCAAACGTAGCTTCAGGGGCCCAACCCCTAGGGCCCTCAACCCTAGCTCCAGGGGCCCTACCCTTGGGGGCCCCAACACTAGCTCCATGGGCCCAACCCCTGGGGCCCCAACCCCAGCTCTGGGGGCCCAACCCCTATAGGCCCCAACCGTAGCTCCAGGGGCCCAATCCCTGGGGGCCCAAAGCTCAGCTCCAGGTGCCCAACCCCTGGGGGCCCCAAACGTAGCTCCAGGGGCCCAAACCCTGGGGCCCTCAACCCAAGCTCCAGGGGCCCAACCCCTGGGGGCCTCAACCCTAGGTCCAGGTGCCCAACCCCTGGGGGCCCCAACCCTATTTCCAGAGGCTCAACCCCTGGGGGCCCCAACCTAGTCTCCAGGGGCCCAACCCCTGGGGGCCCCAACCATAGCTACAGGTTCCCAACCCCTGGGGCCCTCAACCCTAGCTCTAGGGGCCTAACCCCTGGGGGCCCCAACCCTAGTTCCTGGGGCCCAACACCTGGGTGCCCCAACCCCAGCTCCAGGGGCTCAACCCATGGGGGCCCTAACCCTAGATCCAGGGACCCAAACCCTGGGGGACTCAACCCCAGCTCCAGGGGCCCAACCCCTGGGGCTTTCAGCCCTAGCTCCAGGAGCCCAACGCCTGGGGGCCTCAACCCTAGCTCCAGGGGCCCCACCTCTTGGGGCCCCAACCCCAGTTCCAGGGGCCCAACTCCTGGGGGCCCTAACCTAAGCTCCAGGGGCCCAACCCCTGGTGGCCCGAACCCTAGATCCAGGGGCCCAACCCCTGGGGCCCTCAATGCTAGCTCCAGGTACGCAACCCCTGGGGTCCTCAACCCCAGGTCCAGGGACCAACCCCTGGGGGCCACAACCGTAGCTCCAGGGGCCTGACCCCTGGGTGCCCCAACCCCAGCTCTAGGGGCCCAAACCCTGGGGGCCCCAACCCCACCTCCAGGGGCCCAACCCCTGGGGGCCCCAACCCCAAGTTTACGGGCCCAACCTCTGGGGCCCTCAACCCTAACTCCAGGGACCGAACCCCTGGGTGCCCCAACCCCAGCTCCAGGGGCTCAACCCCTAGGCGCCCCAACCGTATCTTCAGGGGCCCAACCCATGGGTGGCGCAACCCTAGATTCAGGGGCCCAACCCCTGGAGGCCCCAACCCCAGTTCCAGGGGCCAAAACCGTGGGGGCCCCAATCCCAGCTCCAGAGACCCAACTCCTGGGGGCCCCAACCCCAGCTCCAGGGGCCCAGGGGCCCTACCCCTGGGGGCCCTAACCGTAGCTCCAGGGGTCCAACCCCTTGGCTCCCCAACCGTAGCTCCAGGGTCCCAACCCCTGGGGCCCTCAACCCTAGCTCCAGGGGCCCAACCCCTGTGGGCCCCAACCCTAGCTCCAGTGGCCGAACCCTTGGGGGCTCCAACCTCAGTTCCAGGACCCAACCCCTGGGGCCCCAACCTAGTCTCCAGGGGCCCAACCCCTGGGGGCCCCAACCGTAGCTCCAGTGGCCCAAACTCTGGAGACCTCAACCCTAGCTCCAGGGTCCCAACCCCTGAAGACCTCAACCCCAATTCCAGGGGCCCAACCCCTGGGAGCCCCAACCCCAGCTCCAGGGGCCCAACACCTGGGTGCTCTAACCGTAGCTCCAGGGGCCCAACCCCTGGTTGCCCCAACCCCAGCTCCAGGACCCCAACCCCTGGGGGCCCCAACCCAAGCTCCAGGAGCACCATCCCATGAGGGCCCGAAACGTAGCTCCATGGGCCCGACCCTTGGGGCCCTCAACTCTAGCTCCAGGGGTCCAAACCCTGGGTGTCTCAAACTCAGCTCAGGGTGCCCAGCCCCTGGAGACCGCAACCCCAACTCCAGGAGCCCTACCCCTGGGGGCCCCAACCGTAGTAGCCGGGGCCCAACCCCTGGAACCCTCAACCCTGGTTCCAGGGGCCCAACCCCTAGGGGCCACAACCCTAGCTCCAGGGGCCCAACCTCTGGGGGCCCCAACCTCAGTTCCAGGGGCCCAACCACTGGCTGCCCCAACCCCAGCTCAAGGGGCCAAACCCCTGGGGGCCCCAAGCGTAGCTGCAGGGGCTCAACCCCTGGGGGCTCCAACCCTAGCTCCAAGTGCCCAACCCTTGGGTGCCCCATCCCTACCTCCAGGAGCCCAACCCCTGGGGCCCTCAACCCTAGCTCCAGGGGCCCAACCCCTGGTGGCTTTAACCCTAGCTTCAGGGGCCCAGCTCCTGGGATTCCCAACCCCAGTTCCAGGGGCTCAAACCCTGGGGGCCCCAACTGTAGCTCCAGGGCCCCAACCCATGGATGGCGCAACCCTAGCTTCAGGGGCACAACCCCTGGAGGCCCCAACCCCAGTTCCAGGGGCCAAACCCCTGGGGGCCCCAACCCCAGCTCCAGAGACCCAACTCCTGGGGGCCCCAACCCCAGCTCCAGGGGCCCTACTCCTGGGGGCCCTAACCGTAGCTCCAGGGGCCCAACCCCTGGGGCCCTCAACCCTAGCTCCAGGGGCCCAACCCCTGGGGGCCCCAACCCTAGCTCCAGTGGCCCAACCCTTGGGGGGTCCGACCCCAGTTCCAGGGGCCCAACCCCTGGGGCCCCAACCTAGTCTCCAGGGGCCCAACCCCTGGGGGCTCCAAGCGTAGCTCCAAGTGCCCAACCCTTGGGTGCCCCATCCCTAGCTCCAGGGGCCCAACCCCTGGGGCCTCAACCCTAGCTCCAGGGGCCCAACCCCTGGTGGCTTTAAACCTAGCTTCAGGGGCCCAGCTCCTGGGGGTCCCAACCCCAGTTCCAGGGACTCAAACCCTGGGGGCCCGAACTGTAGCTCCACGGCCCCAACCCCTTTGGCCCTCAACCCTAGCTCTAGGGGCAAAACCCTGGGGGCTCTATCGCTAACTGCAGGGTTCCATATCCTCGGGGCCCCAACCCCAGTTCAAGGGGCCCAACCCGTGGGTGCCCGAACCCCAATTCCAGTAGGCCAACCCCTGGGGGCCCGAACCCCAGCTCCAGGGGCCCAACCACTGCGGACCCCAACCATTGCTCCATGGGCCCAACCCCTGGGTGCCCCAACTCTAGCCCCAGGGTCCCAAACCCTGGGCCCGCAAACCTAGCTCCAGGAGCCCAACCCCTGGGGGCCCAAACCCCAGTTCCAGGGGCCCAACCCCTGCAATCCCCAATCGTAGCTCCAGGGGCCCAACCCCCGGGGGCCTAAACCCCAGCTCCAGGGGCCCAAACCCTGGGGGCCCAACAGTAGCTCCAGGGGCCCAACCCCTGGGTGCCCCAACCCTATCTCCAGGGGTCCAACCCCTGGGGCTCTCAACCCTAGCTCCAGGGGCACAACCCCTGGGGGCCCCAACCACAGTTCCAGGAGCCCATCCCCTGGGGTCCCTAATCCCAGTTCCAGGGGTACAAACCCCTGGGGGCCCCAACCCCAGCTCCAGTGGCCCAACCCCTGTTGGCCCTAACTGTAGCTCCAGGGGCCTAACCCCTGCGTTCCCCAACCCAAGCTCAAGGGGCCCAACCCCTGGGTGCCCGAACTTCAGCTCTAGGGTCCCAACCCCTGGGGCCCCAACCCCAGTTCCAGGGGCCTAACCGATGGGAGCCCCAACCGTAACTCCAGGGGCCCAACACCTGGGGGCCGAAAAGTAGCTCCAGGGGTCCAACCCCTGGGTGCTCCAACCTTAGTTCCAGGGCCGCAACCCCTGGAGGCCCCAACCCTAGCTCCAGGGGCTCAACCCCTGGGGCATTCAACCCTAGCTCCAGGGGCGCAACCACTGGGGGCCCCAACCCCAGTTCTAGGGGCCCAACCCCTGGGTGCCCCAACCGTAGATCAAGGGGCCCAACCCCTGGGGGTCCCAACCGTAGCTCTAGGGGCCCAACCCCTGGGGCCCTCAAACCCTTGATCCTGGGGCCCAACCCCTGGGGGCCCTAACCCCAGTTCCTGGGGCCGAACCCCTGGGGGCCACAACCGTAGCTCCACGGGTCCAACCCCTGGGTGCCCCAACCCAAGCTCCAGGGGCAAAACCCCTGGGGGGCCCAACCGTAGCTCCAGGGGTTAAACCCCAGGGGCCCCAACCGCAGTTCCATTCTCCCAACCACTGGGGGCCCCCAACCGTAGCTCCAGGGCCCCAACCCCTGGGGGCCCCAACCATAGCTCCTGGGGCCCAACTCGGGGGGCCCCAAGCGTAGCTCCAGGGGCCCAAACCCTGGGTGCCCCAACCTTCACTCCAGGGGCTAAACCCCTGGGGCCCTCAACCCTAGCTACAGGGGCCTAACCCCTGGTGGACCTAACCCCAGTTCCAGGGGTCCAACCCCTGGGGGCCCCAACCGTAGCCCCAGGGGCCCAACCCCTGGTTGCCCTAACTGTAGCTCCAGGGGCCCAACCCCTTTGTGCCCGAACCCCAGCCCCAGGTGCCCAACCCCTGGGGGCCCTAACCATAGCTCCAGGGTCCCAACCGCTGGGTGCCCCATCCCCAGCTCCAGGGTCCCAACCCCTTGGCGCTCTAACCCTAGCTCCAGGGGCCTAACCCCTGGGGGGTCCAATCCCACCTCCAGGGGCCCAACGCCTGGGGGCCACAACCGTAGCTTAAGGGGCCCAACCGCTGGGGGCTCCAACCATAGCTCCAGGGGCCCAACCCCTGGGGGCCCCAACCGTTTCTCCAGGGGGCCAACCCCTAGGTGCCCCAACCCTCTCGCCAGTGGTCCAACCCCTGAGTCTCTCAACCATTGCTCAGCGGCCCAAACCCTGGGGGCCCTAACCCCTGTTCCAGTTGCCCAACCCCTGGGGGCCCCAACCCCAGTTCCAGGGGTCCAACCCCTGGGGGCCCCAACCGTAGCTCCAGGTTCCCAACCCCTGGGTGCCCCAACCCTAGCTCTATGGAAACAACCCCTGGGGCCCTCAACCCTAGCTCCAGGGGCCCATCCCCTTGGTGTCCCAACCCCAGCTCCAGGGGCCCAACCCCTGGGGGCTCAAACCCCATCTCCAGGGGCCCAACCCCTTTTGCCCCCAACCGTAGCTACAGAGGACAAACCCCTGGGGACCCCAACCCTAGCTCCAGGGGCGCAACCCCTGGAGCTCTCAACCCTAGCTCCAGGGGCCCAAACCTTGGGGGCCCCAACCCCAGTTCCAGGGGCCGAAATCCTGGGGGCCCCAACCCCAGCTCCAGGGGCCCACCCCTGGGGGCACCAACACCAGCTCCAGGGGCCCAACCCATGGGGGACCCTAACCGTAGCTCCAGGGGCCCATCCCCTTGGTATCCCAACCCCAGCTCCAGGGGCCCAACCCCGGGGGCTCCAACCCCACCTCCAGGGTCCCAACCCCTTTGGGCCCCAACCGTAGTTCCAGGGGCCCAAACCCTGGGGGCCCCAACCCTAGCTCCAGGGGCCCAACCCCTGGGGGCTCTCAACTCTAGCTCCAGGGGCCCAAACCCTGGGTGCCCCAACCCCAGCTCCAGAGGCCAACCCCTGGGTGCCCCAACACCAGCTCCAGGGGCCCAACCCCTGGGGGCCCCAACACCAGCTCTAGGGGCCTAAACCCTGTGGGCCCTAACCGTAGCTCCAGGGTCCCATCCCCTTGGTGCCACAACCCCAGCTCCAGGGGCCCAATCCTTCTGGGCCCCAGCCCCAGCTCCAGGGGCCCAACCCCTGGGGGCCCCAACCCTGGCTCCTGGGGCCCAACCCCTGTGAGCCCAAACCCCAGTTCCAGGGGCCCAACCCCTGGGGGACCAAACCCCAGCTCCAGGGTCCCAACCCCTGGGGGCCCCAACCGTAGCTCCACGGGCCGAACCCTGGGGCCCTCAACCCTAGCTCCAGGGGCCCAAACCCTGGGGGCCCCAACCGCAGTTCCAGGGTCCAAAGCCCTGGGTACCCCAACCCCATCTCCAGGGGCCCAGATCCCTGGGGGCTCTAACCGTAGCTCCAGGGACCAAAATCTGGGTGCCTCAACCTTAGATCCAGGGGCTAAACCCCTGGGTACCCTAACCCTAACTTCAGGGGCCCAACCCCTGGGGGCCCCAACCCGAGCTCCAGGGGCCCAACCCCTGGAGGTCCCAACCATAGCTCTAGGGGCCTAACCCCTGAGGCCCTCAACCATAGTTCCAGGGGCCCAACCCTTGAGTCCCCAACCCCAGCTCCATCAGCCCAACCCCTGGGGGCCCCAACCGTAGATCCAGGGGCCCAATCCCTGGGGGCCCAAAACCTTGCTCCAGGGGCCCAACCCCTGGGGGCCCCAACCGCAGCTCAAGGGGCCCAATCCCTGGGGTCCCCAACCGTAGCTCCAGGGGCCCATCGCTTGGGTGCCCCAACCCCAGCTCCAGGGACCCAAACCCTGGGGGCCCGAACCGTTGCTCCAGGGGCCCAGCCTCTGGGTCCCTCAACCCTAGCTCCAGGGTCCCAACCCCTGGGGGACCCAACCCGAGCTCCAGGGGCCGAACCCCTGGAGGCCCCAACTCCAGCTCCAGGGGTCCAAGCCCTGGAGCTCTCAACCCTTGCTCCAGGGGCCCAAGCCCTGGGGGCCCAAACCCCAGTTCCAGGGGCCCAATCCCTCGGGGCCCCAACCCCAGCTCCAGGGGCCCAAACTCTTGAAGCCCCAACCGTAGCTCCAGAGGCCCAATCCCTGGAGGCCCTAACCGTAGCTCCAGGGGCCCAACCCCTGGGGCCCTCAACCCTTGCTCCAGGAGCCCAACCCCTCGGGGCCCCAACAGCAGTTCAAGGGGCCCAGCCCCTGGGGGCCCCAACCGTAGCTCCAGGGGCCCAACTGCTCGGTGCCCCAACCCCAGCTCCAGGGGCCGAACCCCTTGGGGCTCCAACCATAGCTCCAGGGGCCCAAACCCCTGGGGGCCCCATCTGTAGCTCCAGGGGCCCAACCCTTGGGGTCCTCAACCCCAGCTCCAGGGGCCAACCCCTGGGGGCCCAATCGTTGCTCCAGGGGCTCAACCCCTGGGGGCCGAAACCATAGCTCCAGGGGCCCAACCCCTGGGCGCCCCAACCCCAGCTCCAGAGGCCCAATCCCTGGAGGCCCTAACCGTAGCTCCAGGGGCCCACCCGTGGGGCCCTCAACCCTTGCTCCAGGAGCCCAACCCCTCGGGGCCCCAACAGCAGTTCAAGGGGCCCAGCCTCTGGGGGCCCCAACCGTAGCTCCAGGGGCCCAACCGCTCGGTGCCCCAACCCCAGCTCCAGGGGCCGAACCCCTGGGAGCCACAACGGTAGCTCCATGGGCCCAACCCCTGGGTGCCCCAACCCCAGCTCCAGGGGCCCAACCCCTGTGGGCCCCAACCGTAGCTCCAGGAGCCCAACCCCTCAGGGCTCCAACCCCAGTTCTAGGGGCCCAACCCCTGGGGGTCCCATCCTCAGCTACAGGGGCCCAACCACTGGGGGCCCCAACCGTAGTTCCAGGGGCCCAACCCCTGGGTGCCCTAACCCCATTTCCGGGGGCCCAACCTCTGGGGGCCCCAACTTCAGCTCCAGGGGCCCAACACCTGGGTGCACCAACCGTAGCTCCAGGGGCCCAACCCCTGGTGCCTTCAACCCTAGCTCCAGGGGCCAAATCTCTGCGGGCCCCAACCCCAGTTCCAGGGGCTCAACCGCTGGGGGCCACAACCGTAGCAACTGGGCCGAACCCCTGGGTGCCCCAACCTTAGCTCCAGGGGCCCAACCCCTGGTGGACCTAACTGCAATTCCAGGGGCCCAACCCCTGGAGCCCCAACTTCAGCTGCAGGGGCCCAACCCCTGGGGTCCCCAACCCTAGCTCCAGTGGCCCAAACCCTGGGGGTCCCCACCCCAGTTCCAGGGGCCCAACCCCTGGTCGCCCCAACCGTAGCTCTAGGGGCCCAACCAAGGGGGCCCGAACCCTAGCTCCAGAGGCTCAACCCCTGGGGCCTTGAACCCTAGCTCCAGGGGCCCAACCCCTGGGGGCCCCAACCCCAGTTCCAGTGGCCCAACCCCTGGGGGCCCCAACCCTAGCTACAGGGGCAGAACTCCTGCGGGCCCCAACCGTTGCTCCAGGGGCCCAACCCCTCAGTGCCCCAACCCCAGGTTGAGGAGTCCAACCGATGGAAGCCCCAACCGTAGTTCCAGGGGCCCAACCCCTGGGGGCCCCAACCCCAGCTCCAGGGACCCAACCCCTGGGGGCCCCAATAGTAGCTCCAGGGGCCCAACCCCTGGGGGCCCCAACCCTAGCTCCAGGGGCTGAACGCCTGGGGCCCTCAACCCTAACTCCAGGGGTCCAACCCCTGTTGGACCTAACCCTATTTCCAGGGGCCCAAAACCTGGAGCCCCAACTTCAGCTCCAGGGGCCTAACCCCTGGAGGCCCAACCCCTGGTGGCCCGAACCCTAGTTCCAGGGGCCTAACCCCTGGGGCTCCCAACCCCAGTTTCAGGGGCCCTACCCCTGGGGTCCCCAACCGTAGCTCCAGGGTCCCAAACCCAGGGAGCCCTAACCCCACTTCCAGGGGCCCAACCCCTGGGGGCCCGAACCCCAGTTCCAGGGGTCCAACCCCTGCAGTCCTCAACCGTAGCTCCAGGGGTCCAACCCCTCCGTGCCAGAACCCCAGCTCGGGGAGCCTAACCTCTGGGAGCCCCAACCGTAGCTCCAGGGACCCAAACCCTGGGGGCCACAACCCCAGCTCCAGGGACCCAACCCCAGGGGGCCCCAACCGTAGCTCCACGGGCCCAAGCCGTGGGGCCGTCAATCCTAGCTCCAGGGGCCCAACCCCTGGTGTCCCCAACCTAAGCTCCATCAGCCCAACCCCTGGGGGCCCCAACCGTAGCTCCAGGGGCCCAATCCCTGGGGGCCCCAAACGTTGCTCCAGGGGCCCATCCCCTGGGGGCCCCAACCGCAGCTCCAGGGGCCCAACCCCTGGGGTCCCCAACCGTTGCTCCAGGGGCCCAACCCCTGGGTGCCCCAACCCTGGCTCCAGGGGCCCAACTCCTGAGGCCCTCAACCACAGCTCCAGGGGCCCAACCTCTGGGGGTCCTAATGCCAGTTCCAGGGGCCCAACCCTTGGGGGCCCCAATGCCAACTCCAGGGGCCAAAACCTTGGGGGCCCCAACCGTAGCTCCAGGGGCTCAACCCATGGGTGCCCCATCCCCAGCTCCAGGATCCCAACCCCTGGGGGCCCCAACCCCAGCTAAAGGGGACCAACGCCTGGGGGCCCCAACCGTAGCTCCACTGGCCCAACCCCTGGGGGCCCAAACCATAGCAGCAGGGGCCCAACCCCTGGGACCCTCAACCCAAGCTCCAGGGGCCCAACCCCTGGGGGCCCCAACCTTAGCTCCAGGGGCCCAACCCCTGGGGGCCCGAACCCCAGCTCCAAGGGCCAAAACCCTGGGGGCTCCAACCGTTGCTCCAGGGACCCAACCCCTGGGTGCCCCAATCCTAGCTCCAGGGGTCTAACCCCAGGGGCCCTCAACGCCAGCTCCAGGTGCCCAACCAATGGGGGCTATAAACCCAGTTCCAGGGGCCCAACCACTGGAGGCCCCAACCCCAGCTCCAGGCGCCCAACCCCTGGGTGCCCCAACCCTAGCTCCAGGGGACTAATCCATGGGTCCCTCAACCCTAGCTTCAGGGGCCCAACCCCTGGGGGCCGCAACCCCTGCTCCAGGGGCCGAACCATTGGGGGCCCTAACTGTAGCTCCAGGGGCCCAACCCCTGGGTGCCCCAACCCCAGTTCCAGAGGCCGAACCCCTGGGGGCCGAACCCCAGCACCAGGGACCCAAACCCTGAGGGCCAAACCGTTGCTCCAGGGGCCCAACCTGTGGGGCCCTCAACCCTAGCTCCAGGGTCCCAACCCCTGGGGGACCGAACCCGAGCTCCAGGGGCCCAACCCCTGGAGGCCCTAACGCCAGCTCCAGGGGCCCAACCCCTGGGGCTCTCAACCCTTACTCCAGGGGCCGAAGCCCCGTGGGCCCCAACCCCAATTCCAGGGGCCCAACCCCTGGGGGCCCCAACCGTAGCTCCAGGGACCCAGCCCCTGGGGGCCCCAACCCTAGTTCCAGGGGCCCAACCCCTGGGCACCCCAGCCCTAGCTCCAGGGGCCCAACCCCTAGGGGCCCCAACCCCAGCTAAAGGGGCCCAACCCCTTGGGGCTCCAACTGTAGCTCCAGGGGCCTAAACCCCTGGGGGCCCCATCCGTAGCTCCAGGGGCCGAACCCCTGGGGCCCTCAACCCCAGCTCCAGGGGCCAACCCCTGGGGGCCCAATCGTTCCTCCAGGGGCCCAGTCCCTGGGGGCCCAAACCGTAGCTCCAGGGGCCCAACCCCTGGGTGCCCCAACCCCAGCTCCAGGGGCCCAACCCCTGGAGGCCCTAACTGTAGCTCCAGAGGCCCAACCCCTGGGGCCCTCAACCCTTGCTCCAGGGTCCCAACCCCTCGGGGCCCCAACAGTAGTAGCAGGGGCCTAACCCCTGGGGGCCTCAACCGTAGCTCCAGGGGCCCAACCTCTGGGAGCCCCATCCGTAGCTCCACGGGCCCAACCTCTGGGTGCCCCAACCACAGCTCCAGGGGCCCAACCCCTGTGGGCTCCAACCGTAGCTCCAGGGGCTCAACCTCTGAGGGCCCCATCCCCAGTTCTAGGGGCCCAACCCCTGGGGGCCTCAACCTCAGATACAGGGCCCAACCCCTGGGTTCCCCAACCATAGCTCAAGGGGCCAACCCCTAGGTGCCTAAACCCCATTTCCAGGGGCCCAACACCAGGAGCCCCAACTTCAGCTCTAGGGGTCCAACCCCTGGAGGCCCAACCCCTGGTGGCCCCAACCCTAGTTCCAGGATGCCAACCGCTGGGGGCCTCAACCCCAGTTTCAGGGGCCCAACTCCTGGGGTCCCCAACCGTAGCTCCAGGGGTCCAAACCTCCAGGGGGGCAGAGAAGAGGAAAAAAGCGCTAAAAAGTTGCCTTCCAGTGCGAGACAAGAGCTCAATCTGCTCAGTTTATCACAGAGAAGACCAAGAGGTCACTTGAAGACAATGTGTAAATCCCCTCCCAAAAAGAAAATTCTGGGTACTGAAGGGTTCTTTAACCCAGCAGCAAAAGGCAGAACAAGAACCAGTGGCTGGAAGTTAATGGCAGAGAAACTAAAATGAGAAATAAGGGACACATTTGCAATCGGGTGATTAAACACTGGAACAAAGTACCCAGGGCAATGATGCATTCTCCACCCCACATGGGGGTGGCAAGAGGGGACGGGGGGGCTGAAGAAAGTGCTCTCAGGTGAGATAGAAAACCATTTCTCTCTGGTGCTTGGCTGGTGGCCTTGCTCTCATGCTCAGGGTCTCCCTGATCTCCGTTGCTGGGGTCAGGAAGGAATTTCCCCCAGCTCACACTGGCAGGGATGTTGGAGTTTTTGTCATCCTCTGTGGCATGGGGCACAAGTCACTTGCCTGGATCAGCTGGGTACCTCTCACCAAATCCACTCCAGTGCAGGGGCCTCCAGTATTGGTACCCCTCTGCCTCTCCTATGCTCCGTCTGTGGCACACAACAGGATATTCTCCTAAGGGCTGCAATATTTTGGTTTAATCCTGGTTGTTGGGCTCAGTGCAGGGTTGACTTTGTGGCCTGTCACGTGTATGGGGCTTAGACAGGATTATTTAGTTGTCTTGACTGGCCTTAAAATCTAGACATGGATGTTCTGGCTACAATATTGCAGTGTCTGACCCGTGGTCTCTCCAGCTCCCAGGGGCCTCGTTCCAATCGAATTCCAGGCCAGGATTCAGAGACTGGCAGCTGCAGGGCAAGGCAATGGGGGCTGGTGGGAGTCACTTTGGGGCTGTCACTAGTCACAGAAAACAGAACCTCTCCCAACATCCCGACTGCTGCCCATCAGGACATCTGACCGTAGAGGAGCCGGGGCAGCACCCCCCATGGAAGGAATCAGGGGGGATGAAAACCCCAGGATGGGGAGTTGTGTGTTTCAGGCGTGTTGGTATCACTCAAACACATGCACTGTGCCCGCACGCAGAGCCAGTTCGTGCTGTAAAACCCCCAGACCCACGAGGGACGTGTTAATCTCAGCACAAGTTCTGCTTTAACCCATTAGAAATAGCCCTGTAATTATTGTGGCGTCTCAGTGCCAGAGGACGCCAAACCCCTGAGCTGTCAGTAGAGGGCCAGGTGTAGCGTCACTGGACACTGTCAGTGCTTCGGCAGCAAGGCCTTGTACTTGCTGGCCCTGGCGGCTCAGACACATGGCTAAGGAAAGGGGAAGGTTACACGCACCCCAAGCCGGAGCCCTCACCCCCTCCTGCACCCCAACCCCCTACCCAGCCTGGAGCCCCTTCCCGTACCCTGAACCCCTCATTCCTGCCCTTCACACCACTTTACAGCCCTCACCCAGTCCCACACCCCACCCCTCGTTGCAGCCCAGAGCCCCTTCCCATACCCTGAACCCCTCTTTCCTGCTCTTCAACCCCCTTTACAGCCCTCACCCCCTCCTGCATCCCAACTTCCTGCCCAGCCCGGAGCCCCTTCCCGTACGCTGAACCCCTCACTCCTGGCCTTCAGCCCCGTTAGAGCCCTCACCCCCCTCCTGCACCCCACCCCCCATCCCAGCCCGGAGCCCCTTCCCATACCCTGAACCCTTCATTTCTGGACTTCACCCCCCATTAGAACCCCCACCCCCTACCGCACCCCAACCCCCTGCCCAGCGCGGAGCCGCTTCCCGTACCCTGAACCCCTCATTTCTGGACTTCACCCCGCATTAGGACCCTCACCCCCTCCCGCACCCCAACCCCCTGCCCAGCGCGGAGCCCCTTCCCGTACCCTGAACCCCTCATTTCTGGACTTCACCCCGCATTAGGACCCTCACCCCCTCCCGCACCCCAACCCCCTGCCCAGCCTAGTGACAGTGAGTGAGGGTGAGGAAGAGCGAGCCACCGAGGGAGGGGAATGTAGTGAATCGGGGCGGGGCCTCAGGGAAGAGGCGGGGCCTTGGAGAAGGGGTGGGGTTAGTCTATTTGTGCAGAAAGTTGGTAACCCTACTTCAGGCCTAAAGCCTGGGTTGACCTCTCCACTCCAATCTCTAGCCAAGCAAATTGGAGCCTGCAGGTTTCCAGGCCAGGTTCACTTCGTATCTCTCATTGGAGCTGCTCTGTACTGGCTCCCTGCCCAGCCGCTGCTGCTCCCCCAGAACCCCACCCAAACCTGCAGCCAGCTGTAAGCTCTGGGAGTCACAGCCTGTTCCACATGTGGCTCTGCATCCGTTCCTGGGGATTTCTCTCCGCATCCAGCTCTCTGCAGCTCCTCGCCTGCCATGCAGCCACCACTTCCCGCAACAGCCCGGCCCTTTCCTGCTTCAGGACCGTTCCCCTGACCTGGCCAGAGGAAAGAGAAGTGCAGCAGGGAAGGAAATGGTGGGGATTGTAGTCCCATTCTTAGCAGATCTATCACAGTCCCAAACATAGGATGAAAGACGCTGCAAACAGACAAAGTTCCTCTCTGCCCTACCAGATTATAAGTCCCAAGGTTTCTGGGGTCACGTTGATTGCCCCCTCTTGCTTAAAGAAACAGTCTTAAAGTCTGCAGCTGCCTTTTCAGCTCCTTTCTGTACCTTTAACTGCAAACTTTATATTATATCCTTTTGGTAACACCCTGATTTCCTGTATTTTTTACCGATTCAACTCCAAAAGATCCATGAAATGTTACCAAGAAATAGAAAATTGAGAAAGTCAGTGTGTTTGTGAAAATGTTCATATCTTTTAAAGCCATCTCTTGGGTCAGTGAACCCTGATCCATGGACATTTGAGCCACACTGAAGACTGGGCATCTGAAGGGAACGTCCAGCTGAGAGACAAAGTTTCCCTCTTCCCCAGCAGCAGGCTCAGCAAAGCCAGCGTCACATGAGCTGGCAGAGACCATGTCCAGGACAGGTCAGTACATTTCCAAAACCTTGGAGACCATGGCCTGAGGCTCAGTAGGACTGACACTCTGTAGACCCGAGTCTAGGAAAAGAAAAGGGATGGACAGTGAAAAAGTCAACACAACCCACTCCTTTTCACTGGGGGGGTTGCAACAATGAAAAAAAAATCCTCAACATTTTAGCTTTGGGTTTAGATTTCCATTGAAAACCACAAAGTTTTCTTGAGAAATTAAAAAAATCCTTCAGCCCAGGCAGCCCGAGGTGCCGGGCTCCCTGGCAGGCCGACACCTCAGCCACCTCTTGCCTCATGGCCTAGGCTCTCAATGCTCTGCTGGTTGCCTCCTCCCTTGAAGGCCCCAAGCAAAAAGAAACAAGCACATGCCTAGCACAAGACAGTTTTGATTCATCGACCTTGGGGTTATGGACCCAGCAGGCTTCTGCTGTGTCACTCTGCTGGCTCTTTACCTACAGCCTCCAGCACCCACACTTGCCTTGCGAGCTCTAGCGCTGGCAGGCAGATGCGCACGCTGCTAGGCAGCAGCCTTGGTAACAGCAGACATGTGTCTCTGTGGCGCAATGGGTGAGTCTGTTTTGCTGTTAATTGAAAGGATGGTGGTTTGAGCCCACCCAGGGATGGCGATAACCCCTTGTTCCTCAAGACCTGCTGGGAGCCTCAAAGGCTACCTCAAACCCATCTCTCTTGGCCTCAGTGGTTTCAACTCAGGCCTGAAGACTGTGCTGGATGCGACTCAGAAATCCATCTCCCAACACCCATGCTGGAGGCTCAGGCTTAATCCTCAAGGCTGAACGCAAAACCTTCAGCCAGGCGTGTTTTGCTCCATTGCCGCCTCCGCCCAAGCGGCAATGGAGAAATGTAGGAGAAACGCAGGCTAGAAGACGCCTCCCTCTCACTTCTCTGTAGGCTGTGACATTATTAATATCAACTGGGACCATATAGATCATTGCTGCCACCACTGTTATATATTTGCAGCAAATATTGTGCAAAAGTTGTCGTGTGAGGTGTCTGTGACAAGGTTATGATTTGCTGGTTATAATTATACTAGCTGTATGTGTGTACCATTTTTGTATCTGAAGTTATGAACATGGGCTATGTACTTGTATCTCAAAGGTATTTGATTTTAAGTACCCTCAGTGATGCATTTGGTCAGCTTGTTGAGAAAGGACTATTCTCAGTTAAGTGCCCAATCAAGAAACGTTTCACTGACAATGGACTTTGGAAAATGCCAATCCACATCTGAGCTTTCCTGGGAACATTCAAATTAATATGTAAACAATGGCGTAGGGCTGCAAATTGAATCATGCATGGACATGTGACCTGCCCATGTGACTCCAGACTCCATCTTGCTGCTGTGATTTTCCTAGGTCAGCCCTAGGACCAATCCTATTCAACTTATTCATAAATTATTTGGAGAAAGGGGTAAACAGTGAGGTGGCAAAGTTCACAGACGATACTAAAATGCTCAAGATAGTTAAGACCAAAGCAGACTGCAAAGAACTTCAAAAAGATCTCACAAAACTAAGTGATTGGGCAACAAAATGACAAATGAAATTTAATGTGGATAAATGTCACGTTGGAAAAACATAACCCCAACTATACATACAATACGATGGGGGTTAATTTAGCCACAACTATTCAGGAAAGAGATCTTGGAGTCATCAGGGATAGTTCTCTGAAGACGTAGCAATGAATTGACACATATGACCCCAAGATGAGATCATTAATACACTAACCTGAGAAGAAGGACACCCCAACACTAGTAGGGAGAAGAAATACAAAAAGGGAAGAGGGGAGAAACCCGTACTGAACATGCATTACACCTAGCGACGGCAGCAGAACAGATTATCGGCTACACAACCCAAGAACGGGATCTGCATGTTGCTGTAGACAGATCAATGAAAAGCTCCATTCAATTCACAGCCGCCAGCAAAAAAGTTAACATCAAGTTAGTATTCATAAGGAATGGGCTGGAGAATAACACCAAACATTTGTATACAAACCAAAGGGGAAGCCTCCAATACCCTGGGACCACCCTGCCTACTACAGCGCTGCACACAGGATATTTTATATCTATCTTTGAGAACTGGGGAAGAAATGGGTCTAAAAAGAAACATTTGCTAATGAGAGAAAACCACCCGAATATGAAGATATTTTATATTAAGTGAGAGTAATTGGACAGTGGAAGTTCAATTAACAGACAACAGTAATTCCCACCCCCCCGCCACACACACACCATTCACATGGCAGCAGGGAGCCCTTTGGGGAGGTGCTTTAAGAGGGTACGTGAGGGGAGTGTGGAGCAGGAAAACTTCCTGGCAGTGGGAAGGAGGCAGAAGCAGGGGCAGGCAGGTGACTGGCAGTTGGGGGTAGCAGTAGCCAGGACTGTGTAACCTTCTGCTGGACAGTCTCCACTGCGGACTTTTTCCTTCTGTCCCCTTCCTCGCCAGCAGAGAAAGGCCACCCCAGCCCACCCCAGAGGCAGCTGTGTCTCAGGGCTCTGCAAACTGCATCCATTAAGCCCCTTCTCATTTGGGGGATGATTCAGGACAATTTCCCAAAGAAAGGAAGAAAATTTGCTGCAGGTCAAACGGGTGTGAAAATATCCCAAATCTGAGATTGTTAAATTAACATTGGAGAATTAAAGAGAAAATGGGGCAAAATCTGAAAAGGAGACTAGAGAAAGTGTCAATAATTGCTTCACCAGCACCGACCCCTCATGGAGCCCTTACTGCTTTTACAGCTGAGAGGAGACTTCCTCTCTCTGATGCCTGGCCATGGTGGAACTGGTGACCTAGTGAAGCTGACTTGAGGCTGATGCAAGCTAAGCAAAGCTGAACCAGCTGCCCAGGGTACGGGGTTGAAAGTCAAAATGGGGGGTGGGCCTGGGTTCCCCTACATCAGTGGTACAGGGACAAGCAGCTGTTTCCAGATCGGACACTCGGGGCCCACAAGTGACCTGCTGCCTGACACCAGCTCCTGGACTTGCCTGTTGGGCAGGAGACCCCCCCAGCCCCTCCCCCACTGTACCCCCTAATCTCCACTCCCCTCCCCGAGCTGGGGGAGAACCCAGGAGTCCTGGCTCCTAGCCCTGCCTACCCCCGTATTTCCATAGGGCCCCACCCAACGCCCCCCCCACCCTACATCAGGCTTCAAGTTGAGAATCATTTCCTATTCCCGCTCTGTGGGAGGGGAGACTTTTAAACGCGCTCTCTGTGTGACTGCACATGGCTAAGCAAAGAGAACAAACCCCAAATCCCCCCCGTGCTTTGGGAGCCAGGTTTGCGGTGGGAATTCTTTAGTTCAGATGACTTCACACCTGGTCATTGTGATTCTTTACCAGTTTCTCTGGCACTGGGGGATTTGTTTCACTGATGGCTGAGTGGTTAAGGTGTGGGAGTGGAAATGCAATAGGTTTCCTCTGCGCAGGTTTGAATCCTGCTCACAGTGAGGTCTGTGTTTTAGCCAGTCTATCACCTGGGCAACACCTCTGTACAACTCCCTGAGACACTCTCAAGTCTCTCCCCACCCTGTTCTGCTCCTTTCATAGAGATCCCTGGGGCACCACCTCACACTGTGTCCCTGAGGGGTCAGGCAAACTCTCAGCACCTGAAGCCTCTGCCACTCACCTGGTGCCCCATAGATCAGCCAAAGTCCTGGTTCTGCTCCTCTCTCTAGAGTATGAAGGAAGCCAAGTCAGCGACTCCATGGGAGCTATGGGGCTGCAGAACCAACAGAGAAAAAATAGGTGCTCAGCACCCACTGGCAGCCAGCTCCTCCCCCGCCCACTACAGGCCTTGCTGACAAGCTCCTCCTCTTCCCCTTCAGCACCTCCCACCTGCCAGTGATCAGCTGTTCAGTGGGGTGCAGGAGGCACTGGGTGGAGGGGGAGGAGCAGGGACGGGAAGAGGTGGGGGTGGTTGAGGAATGGGGCAGGAAGTTGCAGGATGGGAAGAGATGGGACGGGGGGGGACTTGGGGGAAGGGGTGGAGTGGGGGCAGGGCCTGGGGACAAAAAGGGGGATTTGTCCTTGATCCCAGACCCCTCTAGGGCCAGCCCTGAAGGAAAACGCTGACTATGACAGTGACAATACAACTGACCAGCATTGCGGGGGAGGCTGAGGGAGATCCGCACTCATCAGGTCTCTTCTCTCCCCCACGGTGAGCCAGACACTGCTCTCTCCTGGCTCTCACTCTAGCAGCTGGATGCCAAGGAGCCATTTCCCCACAGGAAGTGCATTGAGTGCCCCTGTGGTGCTGGGGGGGCTGGCACTGCTGCTGCCTGTGAGGCTGGCAGGGGGTTGATGTCTGCACAGACTCTCAGCTGCCAGGCCGGAGGGGGCACTTACCAGACTGGCTCAGTGAAGACGGGGGGTTGACAGAGCAATACAGATGCTCTCCAGAGCACGGAGCAGCATCCGCCCATGGAGCCAGGCAATGAGCATTTCCCACAGCCTGGAGCCGAGGGGGAGGCAGCAGCTGCTGTTCCAGCTGCTCGGGGACAGGCCCTGTCAGCGAACAGCCACTTCTTACTCACCACAGCTAATGGTGCCAGGTTCCTCCGGTGGGGGTATGAAGCAGCCATTTGTTTTCCTCTCCTTTTTGTGTGCAGCTGCTTACAAAAACATCCCAGACAGAGAAGCAACAGGCCAAAATGCTGTCCTGCAGCTGCCAAAGTAGCTCAGTTGGAGAGCGTTAGACTGAAGATCTAAAGGTCCCTGGTTCAATCCCAGGCTTTGGCAGGCCCTTTCGTTCCTCTTTGTGCAGGGGTGGCTTGTTTTCTGGGAGCACAGCAGTGCTTGCACCCAAGATAAGTTACTGATCTTGGGCTCTGCAGTAGGAAAACATAGAATGGGCTTCTGCCCCTAGTTAGTCCACCTGACCTTCAATGATGAGAGCTGTCTTTCTCAATATGGTAGGAAGAAAGTGAGGTAGGGCAGCCCTCAGGAATGGTACCAGAGGGCTGCTAGGCAGGGATTGGGGATGAAAACTCCTCTGTGCAACTGAGCAATGGCAGTACCAGGGAAGGGGCATCTAGTAAAAGTGACCCCACACACCTCTCCTCCTCTGGGCACCTAGAGCAGAGGCAGCTGGTGCTGACAGCTCCAAGGGAAGGCTTAAATGCTACAGAGCAACTGAGGTCAGGGCTAGAGGAGGGCAGGACCATGCCTATGTTTGGCCTTCAGGCAGGCACAAAAACACTCAGCCAGCCTGCTCTGTGCCATGCCAAACACTCACTGAAGGTCACCAGCATACATGCAGGGCGGCTGCTGATGCTCTGTGGCCAACATCACAAGATGGTAGGAAAGCAGGGCCAGCCCCCATAGTGGGGCCTCTGACTGGTTCCACTCAAGGTGCTCATTTTTGCAGTGGCGCAGGAGATTTTTCCCCAAGAGGCTTTTTCCCAGCTGGTGAGAGGCAGAGAAACACCCAGGCTCCCAAGGTGCTATGTAGCAAACCCCCTCAAGCACAGGGACTGGCGCACATTTGGAAGAGGGAAACTGCTCTACACACTAGCCCGGGCAGCCGCCCATTTTCTTTGGCAAGTCAGGAATGGCAAAGGCTAGACTGGAAGCACCTGGGACTTCTGCCCCAGCCTTTGGGACAACCATCCCCCAACTCCTTCCCAGGGCTCTGGCTGAAGCCAGAGCATTGGCCTGGGCCGCCAAGAAGAGGTTCCAGCCCTGAATGGAGCAGGACTTTTAGCCCAAAGGTAAAACTGGACAAGCACAACCACGAAGGGACTCAAACCCTCAATCCCCTGATCCAAAGTCAGATGCCTTATCCATTAGGCCACATAAGAAAAGGTTCTCCAGGCACTTCTTTGGAAAAGACAGACACTGATACATCTGACAAAGTGGGGATTCATCCACGGAAGCTCATGCTCCAATATGTCTGTTAGTCTATAAAGTGCAACACGACTCTTTGCTGCTTTTGCAGACACTGTGTTTCTCAGGTCAGCTACTGAGAGGGGCCGAGTCTCTCTGAGCACAAGAAGTTGAGTTCCCAGTGAGATGTGAGACTTAATTCTCTGGAGCTGGGTTCCGGCGCTTTGGCAGGGGGTCTCAGGCATGAGGGATTGTGGTGCAGCAGATGGACCAGCTGCCTAGGTGCGGAGATTTAATCTCACTGAGGAGGAGGAGGAGGAATCCTGCTGATAGCAGTGTCCAGGACCGGTGCAACCACTAAGGGAACTAGTTGGCCGCCTAGGGTGCCAAGTGGTTGGGGGCACCAAAAAGCACACTCAGAGGAGGAAGTAGAGTTGAGGTGAGCTGGGGCAGGGGGTTGGGGGGAGGTGCAGGGGGAGGGCTGCCTGCAACAAGTAATGGGGGGATGTGTGTGCAGGTGAACCGCTCCCTGTCCCAGCTCATCACTGCTCCATCTTCTCCCCTGAGCACACCGCCCCTACTCTAATTCTCCTCCCCTCCCAGGCTTGCTGCACTAAACAGCTGATTGGCACCACAAGCCTGGGAGGCAGGAGAAGTGGAGCAGTGCCAGCGTGCTCAGGGGAGAAGGCAGAGCAGTGGGGAGCTGGGGTGGGGAGCTGCTGCAGCGGGGGTGCCTGGCTCTTCCCCATCGCCCCTGCCCCTGCTCTGCCCCAGTCCCGCCCTCCCGCCCCTGCACTCACTGCATGGTAAGTGGAGTGACCCAGCCCCAGCCTGGTCCATTCCCCTAGTTCCCAGCCATGCAGTCAGTGAGTGCTGTGGGGCGGTTCCCCCCTCCCCCCAAACTTGGGAGCCATGGGAGTTGTATGGCCCTGGGTCTCTCATCCCTCCATCCCCTCCCCTGCCCCCAATATCCCTCTTGGGCTCTGTGGGGCTGGTTCTCTCTCCCTGTCCCTGTGCTCCCCCCTGCACAGCATGTCCTGGGAGTGACTCAGTTTCCCTGGACCAACATCTCACCACTCCACACATGTCCTTTCTGTTCCCCACCTCCCTCCACCCCACCCCATTTTCCCTGCACCCCAGGCTTAGTCTTTGCCAACCCCATCTCCTCTCCTCCTGACCCCAATATCTCCTGCCCCTATGGGTCTATAAGGCTGGGTCTCTCCCTCCCACATTCTGCCCTCATCCCCTCCCCCAATATCTCCCGGCCCCAGGCTGTGACGTGCTATGACGTGTGCTGGGGCTGTGACGTGTGCTGGGACCAGGGCTGGGTTTTTGCTGCCCCAAGCGGCGGGGAAAAAACAACAACCCACGATCGCAATCAGTGGCAGCTCCACTGCGCTGCCTTTTTCTTCGGCGGCAACTTGGTGGCAGGTCCTTCCCTCCGAGAGGGACTGAGGGACCCTTCGCCGAATTGCTGCCGAAGACCCCGACATGCCGCCCCTTCCCCTTGGCTGCCCCAAGCACCTGCTTGCTGAGCTGGTGCCTGGAGCCGGCCCTGGCTGGGGCTGTGACGTGCGCTGGGGCTGTGACGTGCTGTGACCTGCTCACTCCCCAAGGGCAACTCACTCCCTTGAAACCAGCAGGACAGAAGGTGTCACGTGTCTGTGGGCGGGGTTATGCAGATGAGCAGTGTTTGGCGGCAGTACGGGAAGCAGCGAGATGAACCGAAGGAGCCGGGCAGAGAGAATTCTCTGTGTGTGGACAGAATCCGGTGTGGGGAGTTCGTGTGGGGAGTGCCTGCACCGGAGTCACTTTGGGGCAGTGATTGCCACTGAGCTACGTAGTGACAAAAGGTGTGTGAATGGGGTGTGGTGCCTGGCTGGGAGCAGCTTGTGGTGATAAGAAAAGGGGTGGGAGCAAGAGGTCCTGTCCTAGCAGGGGGTGTATACCCTGAGAGGGTGTTTTGTGGGTGCAAGTAGGTTTGGGGGCTTTTTGTAATGACAAGGGGTGTCTGCAGCTAGAACCCTCCTAACCCCACTAGTTTTCTCTGTGTTGGGGGGGGGCAGATTCTGTGATGTCACAGTCCCTGGGGGAGGAGTTTGAATCATAACTCCAAAGTGGGAGAACAACTCCCCCCACTCCTGCTCAGTCTCCACTAGGGGGCTGGGCTGGGCTCTCGAGGGAGGGAAGCACAGGGAAAAACAGTCTCCCCTATGGAACCCAGGAGTCCTGGATCCCAGTCCCCCTGCTCTAGACCCCTTCCACTTCCAGAGCCAAGGATAGAACCCAGGCGTCCTGGTGTCCAGCCCCTCCTTGCTCTGACCACTAAACCCCACTGCCCTCCCAGGGTGATGCAGGGGTCACTGGATCTGTGTCCCAGCTCTGCTAAGGGCCTTGATTGATTTTCCCAAAGTGCTTCCTTCTGAATCTAGCCGACGAAGTGGGAATTCACCCATGAAAGCTCCTGCTTCAATACGTCTGTTGGTCTATAAACAGATGCCACAGGACTCTTTGCTGCTTTTACAGATCCAGCACATCTGCCCTCTCTCCCCGGTCACTGCCCACCCTCGTGTGGGGGCACCAGCACTGTGCCGAGTAGTGATGGACAATTGTCCAAGCTGGCCCAGGGGAGACGTGTGTGTCCCTGCTGCCCTCTGCTGAGCCGTGCTCTGTGTGTGTGTGCATCTGTGACACTGTCTCAGTGTGTTGCTGTGCTACCCAGTAGGAAATGGCTTTGCAGGATTTTGTATTCTGCAGCAAGTTACACACACACACACAAAGGGACTCACACAATCCCAAGAACACTCACACACAACACACCCAGAGGGACATGTTAGTCCAACCCCCAAAGAGAGAAATATTCACACCTCCAGCCACACTCACAATAACCCCCCACACACACCATAACATTCACAGTTGTGCTCAGAGACACAACTGCACGCAGTTCACTCCCACTGCTCCAAATACAAGGACCTCCTGCCCCACACAGCATGTGCCAAGGCCTGTTGAACTCACTGCCACTGGACAGCTACCAGTGAGAATGACCCCCTCGTGCTGGATCATCTGCTTGGCCCCCCATTCCCTCTCGGGGCACGCTGTGCGGCGTGGCTGGGGATTGTGCAATAGCAGGCTGGGGCCGGGTCACTCCACTTCCTGCAGGAAGTAGCCAGCCCCCTGTCCCCCACAGAGGCCTGGGACCAGCCCCCCCTGGTTCCCACCACGCAGGCCTGGGGCCTCAGCCTGCTCTGCTCCCCTGGCTCCCAAGTTTAGGGGGAGGGGGGAACTGCCCCACAGCACTCGCCGGCAGCATGGCTGGGAGCCAGAGGAGTGGACCATGCAGTGAGTGCAGGGGCGGGGGGCGGGGGGGGCAGGGCTGGGGCGGAGCAGGGGCGGGGCCATGGCAAAGAGCCAGGCAGCCCCCCTGCAGCAGCTCCCCAACCCAGCTCACCTCCGCTCTGCCTTCTCCCTGAGCATGCTGGCGCCGCTCCACTTCTCCTGCCTCCCAGACTTGCGGTGCTAATCAGCTGTTTAGTGCGGCAAGCCTGGGAGGGGAGGAGAATTAGAGCGGGGGCAGCGTGCTCAGGGGAGAAGACGGAGCAGAGGTGAGCTGGGACAGGGAGCAGTTCCCCTGCATGCCCCCACTCCCATTACTTGCTGCAGGCAGCCCTCTTCCTGCACCCCCCAACCCCCTGCCCCAGCTCACCTCCACTCCTACACTGCCTTTTCCCCCAAGACCCCTCCTCCTGCTCACTGCTCTCGGCCCCCTCCCCACCCTCACTCACCCTAACGGTCATTACAAAGTGGCAAGGCAGAGCCCTCCCATTTTTAAAAGTCCTGGGGTGTTGTTCGCCCCTGTTCAGGCACCCCTGGGGCCCTGCACTTCACACAGCTCTCCCTGATTTCAGCTGTTAGTGAGGAACCCTCACTGCTAGCGCAGACTGGGTACTTTCTTGGATGAGAGACACTGTCCCAAAGCAGGACTAATGCTCAGACCTGGTGATCAGTGATTTCAGATCTGTTGGTCTGCAGCAAGACTCTACAGTGAGTCTCAGTCAGCTCTGTTATTACACAGGGATGAACAAAAGGGTCAAATGGTGCATGGAAGCCTTAAGAAGAATCCACCCCACCAAGTACAATGCTTGTTGATACCGGCTCCTAACCCAACTGAGAATGTTTTAGGGTGACTCCTTGCATTTATCAACCTAGGAGATTGAGAGACTAAGAATTAACAGGTGCTCCAGTAGCACAATTGGTTAGCACATGGTACTTATAGGGCAGTGCTGAGAGGAGGTTGTGAGTTCAAGCCTCACCTGGAGCACTGGTTTTCATTAGCCAAATGGCATCACCCCCTCATTTGGCCCTGTGGAATGTACAATTCCAGCCCTGGGGACACTGAGGCAGGGGAGAAGTTAAAAATGCCCCTTCACTTATTAGCTCCTCTCCAGAGTGCAGGTCAGAATCTACAATCCTTTCTCCCCCACCAGCCCCTGTGCCAGGATCCCTCAAGCAGAGCCTGGAGTCCTGCCCATCCCTGAGCCTGGAGGGAGAGGAGCAAGGAGCTATTGTTAGAGGGCTTTCCCTTCCCCTTCCCCTGCCCACTTCACTGGCTCTTGTCACACAGACAGCAAGCAGCAAAAGACCAGAAGTATGAAGCGCAGACAAATGGATGTTTACTGGGGTTATTTTCGAAGCAAGCAGATTCCAAAGCCCTTCACACCAGTCAGGCTGATCTCTATACACGGACAGAGTCTGTTCCCCTGTGTTCCCTTCCCAGCTCTGACATCACAGAGCGTTTACCTCACATCCCTACAGACAATTCTTTCCTGGGTGCTGGCTGGTGAGTCTTGCCCACATGCTCAGGGTTTAGCTGGTCACCATATTTGGGGTCAGGAAGGAATTTTCCTCCAGGGCAGATTGGCAGAGACCCTGGGGGGGTTTCACCTTTCTCTGCAGCATGGGGCACGGGTCACTTGCTGGGGGATTCTCTGCACCTTGAAGTCTTTAAACAATGAGTTGAGGACTTCAATAGCTCAGACATAGGTCAGGGGCTTGTCACAGGAGTGGGTGGGTGAGAGTCTGTGGCCTGCGTTGTGCAGGAGGTCGGACTAGACGATCATAATGGTCCCTTCTGACCTTAAAGTCTATGAGTCTATGAGCTCTGACACTGCAGAGTCTTTACCTCACGTCCCCCTTCCCAGCTCTGACAGTCCAGAGCCTTGCCTGTGTCCCTGTTCCCCGTTCCCTATTCCCATCTCCTCCCATTAGGAAGCATGAGTCTAATTTCCCCGCCCACTGCCTGTTTGACCTCAGTTTATACAGTAATATTCTCAGCTAGGACTTAACCAATCATTTTACTGAAATGTAACTAACCAATTCTAACTTATTGTAACAGAATTCTCTAACCAATTACATCCCACTCCCCTAATTAACTTACACCCAGCATAATTAATTCTGCAGCAGACAGAAACAATTAGAGGACCAGACAGATTGACAATAGAAAAACGAGGCCATAAAGATAAACCCTACAGAAATGAGGGTTTCACATCCACAACCATGGAGAAGGGATTTCTTGCCAGACCAGATGCTCCCTTAAGATCATGCATCCGACGAAGTGGGTATTCACCCACGAAAGCTCATGCTCCAATACGTCTGTTAGCCTATAAGGTGCCACAGAACTCTTTGCTCCTTAAGATCTGTTTCTTTATCTGGTGGTGATGGGCACTATCGGGACAGGATCGTTTTCCTAACAGCGCAACCCTACCTTAGTTCAGTGTGACGGGTTTGAGAGGTGAGGATGTGACTGTTCGCTTCCCAGCGTATGGCTGCCCCTGCTGCTTAGCCAAAGGTCTTAGCCTACGAACAAGGGCTCAGACTCTCCTAGGGAGAGAAGACCCAGACACAGGCAGAGTAGGATTTTGGTTCTTTGTTTTATACCCCTGTCACTAGCTATGTGATAAAAATACACCTAAGTTCTTGAAGTCTAGGCCTCTATAGGCAGCCTGAATATCTCTATTCTAACAGCCATCGGTCCCCTGTGGAAAAATGATCTATTCAGGGTTGTCCCTAGACATTTTGGTGCCCTACACAGCACCCCCGTCCCCCAGCCCAAGCTGGCAGAATGGAGCAGGCTAGGGCCAGGTCAAAACCACTTCCCACCACCCTGTAATTGCAGGACAGGCCCGACCCCACACTCACCGGGTGGCAGGAAGTGGAGTGATCCGGCCCCAGCCTGCTGCACTCTGCTCCCAGTCTTGGAACTTGGGGGGATGGGGGGAAATGCACCCCAGCACTTACCAGCACCACAGCTGGGAGCTGGTGGAGCAAAGCAGGCTGGGGCCAGGTCGTTCCACTTCCCGGCGCCTGGTGAGTGCAAGGTGTGCCTGATCCCTCCTGCAGTCCACTGGGATGTAGTCAGGGGAAGAGGTGGAGTAGGGGGAGGAATGGAGTGGAGCAGGGGTGGGAAGAGGCGGCATGGGGGCAGAGCAGGGGTGGGGGCTTTGTGGCAGAGGCAGAGCAGGGGCAGCTTTCCTGGCTGGCTCAGCCAGCCGAGGGATCGGGCTGGCCGCTGGAGCAGTACGCAGCTGCATAGGGCACCAGAAAAATGGGGCAATTTGGTGCCTCCACATCCTTTCACCAGGCAGTGTCCCTGTAGTGTGTGCTGTCTTCATAGGTCCTTTCTCAGTCTTTCTCACCCTCTTGTCCTGAGTCTCCTGTGTCCCTGCTTTCAAGCATAGACTCACTCTGGCTGTTCAGGAGAGGGGAGGACCATGCCTGTGTGTAGCCAGCAGACAGCGACAAAGACCCCCGGCCAGCCTGCTCCCTGCCATGCCAAACACCCACTGAAGGCCACCCACAGACCAGCATGCGGGCAGCTGCTGATGCTCTGTGGCCAACATCAGAAGACAGTAGGAAAGCAGGGCCAGCCCCCCTGGTGGGGCCTCTTACCGTTCCCACTCACAGTGCTCACTTTTGCAGTGGGGCAGGAGATTTTACCCCAAAAGGCTTTTCCCCAGCTGGCGAGAAGCAGAGAAACACCCAGGCCCCCAAGGTGCTATTTACCAAGCCCTCTCAAGTACAGGGACAGGCGCACATTTGGAAGAGGGAAAACTGCTCTACCAACCAGCCTGGGCAGCTGCCCAGTTTCTTGGCAAGGTCAGGAAACAGCAAAGACTAGACTGGAAGCACCTAGGGCTCATGTCCCAGCCTTTGTGGTGTCCAAACCCCGACTCTTCCTAGGGCTCTAGCTGAAGCCAGAGCAGCCAAGAAGAGGTTCCAGCCCTGAAGGGAGCAGGACTTCAGCACAACGGTAAAGCTGCACAAGCACAAAGGGACTCAAACTCTCAATCACCTGATCCAAAGTCAGATGCCTTATCCATTAGGCCACATGGTCACACAAGAAAAACCTCTCCAAGTACTTAGAGAAGACGGACATTGTGTTTCTCAGACTCAGGTCATCTACTGATGGGGGCCAAGACTCTCTGGGCACAAGAAGTCGAGTTCCCAGTGAGATGTGAGACTTAATTCTATGAACCAGGTGCAGGACTTTGGCAAGGAGGCTCAGGCATGGGAGATTGAGGTGCAGGAGATGGACCGGGCTGTCTAGGTGCAGAGATTTAGTCACACTGAGGCACAGGAGGGAGGAAGAGGAGGAATCCTGCTGATGGTCAGTGGCTGTGCAGAAAAAAGGGTGTTGATTCCCCCATCCTAAATGGGCTGGTTGGCTTGACCCTCCTCCCTCTGCAGAGCATGGTGGGGACTGCAGCTCACCTCTTGTGGGGCAGGAGGACACAGGTGCAGGGCGCTGGGCTCCGATGCACCTGGAAGGCAGATCCGGTGGGGTGGGGTGGGGTGAGGTGGGATGGGGTGGGGCAGGGCAGGGCAGGGCCTGTGGTTTAGTTCTGCATTGCCTGGTGCTGGCCATTGCAGAATGCATAGATCATAGCCATGGTCAGGGGGCTGATCAGTGCTGCACAAGGCAGGCACGCCACTATCAGGACCGAGATTGATCCTCTGGCAAGCTGCAGAGGCAAGAGCGACCCGTGAGCAGGGAAGGTGCTCCAGGTCATCTGCCAATGCCAGAATCCCCAGCCATGCCGCACAGGCACCGCAAGAGGTGGGGGGGGGCCAAGCAGATGATCCAGCAGAGGGGGGAGAGGATATTTGGTTGGGGGAGAAAAGGCCTTGGGCTGCACTGGGGGAGTGCAGAGGCAGGGTGACACCCAGAGAAACCTGCAGCAAAGGGATGGACAGGTGGGCTGCGTGGATAGAAGAGGCAGTGAGCCTAAAAGGGGAGTGGGGTCTAATGGTCAGAGCAGGGAGGGGGCTGGGTGCCAGGACCTCTGGGTTCTATCCTTGGCTCTGGGAGTGGAGGGGGGCTTGAGGTGAGAGCAGGGGGACTGGGAGCCAGGACTCCTGGGTTCCATAGTGGTGGCTGGTTTTTCCTGTGTCTCCCTCGCTAGAGGTCCCAACCCAGTCCCCTAGTGGAATCTGACGGGGGGAGGGGGTTGCCCTGCCACTCCAGATCGTGATTCGAACCCCTCCCCCCACGGGCTCTGACATCACGGAATCTCCCCCCCAAGTCAGAGAAAGTAGGAGCCCCTCCCCGCATGCAGAGGAAGCTAGTGAGATTCTAGGGGGTCTCTGGCAGAGGTGACAGCACCCACCAGACACCCACTCATGGTTGCAAGGAGACCCTCCTGCACAGCCCCCTGCTACAAGGAGCTGGAGGCACCCAGCCAGGGTCACGAGGTGAGATGGGGTGCAGTGGCAGGAAGGGGCAGAGCTGGGGGGTCAGGTGCCAGGTCGGGTGCTGGCTACACAGGAAAAACCACACTGCTCCATTACGTATTTCCAAGGTTGTGGCTGAATACAGGGTTTGGAATGACTTCAGGGAAATATTTTGTTTGCAAACAGACTCCAGATACCAAATGATTGTGCTAATATGCTCCCCTGCGCCCCTTCCCCATTACTCCAGGATCCGAGCATTTTCCTAATTCGAAGGGTAATTCTCCTCCCAGGCTCGTGCGAAGGTGGGAAGCACCACCAGCCCCATTCCCAGACGGGAGAAATGGGCCCAGAGAGGCTGAGTGATGTGCCCAAGGACA